>NC_140502.1:23439720-24067553 GCF_964271855.1 Acomys minous | reverse complement strand
GTTTCCTGGGTCTGGGATGACAAGGCATGCCCCCCCCCCCCGTGCCCGGATATAACCTATTGTGGTACTATGATTTATCAATCATAGACAAGTCATCGGCAGGTCGTCCTGTGTAACCCGCCAACACGGCCAAAAATAACTTTCCGCAAAGTTTGATGACCAGAACTAAAAATCCCAGGAGCTCACATGGCGGGAAACAAAGTAAAAAGTTACATCACTAAGGTAACAAGGAAAGACAGACAGGACCTCAAGAAGTTAAAAAAAAAAAAAGTGCATCTAGCCTGGCGCACGCCTTTAATTCCAGCACTCGGGAGGCAGAGGCAGGCAGAGCTCTGAAAGTTTGAAACCAGCCTGTATTGAAAAACAAAAAACAAACAAACAAACCAAAAATAACAAAACAAAACAAAAACCAATGGGAAAAAAAGCCCCACCACCAATGCTGGGCATGGTGGTGCACGCCTTTAATCCCAGCACTCCGGAGGCAGAGGCAGGAGGATCCCTGTGAGTTCAAGGCTAGCCTGGTCTACAATGTGAATCCGGGACAGCCAAGGCTACACAGAGAGACCCTGTCTCAAAAAACCAAAACCAAAACCAACCAACCAAACAACTCCCCCACAAAAACCCAAAACAAAACCCAAACAAAAACAAAGCAAAATAAACCAAACCAAACAAACCCGCCAAACCAAAACTGGTTCCCTATGGTTTGCAATGGAATAGGTTTACCCTCCTGGATTAGGGAGGGGCTGGGGCGTGGCCTGAAGATGGAGAAGATAAATTGCCCGGTCCTGTGAGGAGGAGCGCACAGTCTTGGAGGATCCGAAGCACAGTACGGATCCGGGAACAAACCACTCGGAGAGACACGATGTCCCGTGAGTAAAGGGCAGGGGACAGGGTTGGGGTGCGGACAGCTGTGGCTGTGACAAAGACGGGAGGTGTCCATCTTCCCTTGGGGGGTCCCACACTAGATCGCATGGGGCCACAGATTTCTTTCTTTTTCCTACAAGGCTAGAACCAATGGTGTCTAAGGATTCCACAGCTGAGCCATCTGCTCAATATTTTAATTAACTATTGGTATGTGTCTGTAGGGGCCGGACTTTGAGTGCTCCTGGAGACCAGAAGAGGGTGAGGGGTCCCCCGAGTCAGAACTCTTGGGTGCTGGGAACCACACGGGACTCATTTCCAAGAGCAGAACACGATCTATACTGGGGCCCTTAGAGCTAAATGTTGTGAACAGGTTCATGCGGGAGCTGGGGACAGAACTGAGGTCATCTGTAAGAGCAGCCAGGGCTCTTAGGCGCAGAGCCATCTCTACAGTCCCATGAGATATTCAATGTACCCTTAAAAATATATTTAGCCAGGTGGTGGTGGCACACGCCTTTAATCCCAGCATTTGGGAGACAGAAGCAGGCAAATCTCTGAGTTTGAGGCCAGATTGGTCTACAAACTGAGTCCAGGACACAGCAAAACCCTGTCTTGAAAAAGCAAAAAATAATAACTAACTAAATAAATAAGTAAATAAAAAAGCTGGGCAGTGGTGGCCCACGCCTTTAATCCCAGCACTCAGGAGGCAGAGGAAGGCAGATCCCTGTGAGTTCAAGGCCAGCATGGTCTACAAAGTGAGTCCAGGACAGCCAATGCTACATGGAGAAACCCTGTCTCAAAAATACCCCCACCCCTCCCAAAAAAAACCTGCCCCCCCAAAAAAACTGGTGTGTCCTCACCATTTGTTTCCTCTCTCTCATATTCTCTGTCTCTCCCACTCTTCTTTCTTTCTCTTTTTTTGAGGTGAGTGAGACAGTCTCTCTCTCTCTCTCTCTCTCTCTCTCTCTCTCTCTCTCTCTCTGTCTCTCTCTCTCTCTCTCTCTCTTTCTCTCTGGTTTTTTGAGACAGGATTTCTCTGCGTAATCTGTCCTGGACTCTTTCTCACCAGCGTGTTGTTTTCCTTCCTTCCTCCCTCCCTTCCTTCCTTCTTTTAGGTTATTAACTTGGTGTGGGGACACATGTCATTAATTTCAGTTTTGCAGAGGCAGTGGCAGGAGGACTTTTTTTTTTTTATGAGTTCCTGGTCTGCAGGAGGACAAAGAATAAATCCCACAGAAGGGAGTGGTGGTGCCCGCCTTTAATCCCACCACTCGGGAGGCAGAGGCAGGCGGATCTCTATGAGTTCAAGGCCAGCCTGGTCTACAAAGCAAGTCCAGGACAGCCAGAGCTACACACAGAGAAACCCTATCCTTAAAAAAGAGAGAGAGAGAGAGAAAAGAAAAGGAAAGAAAGAAAGAAAAAAGAAAGAAAGAAAAGAAAAGAACTCACAGGGATTTGTCTGCCTCGGCAACCAGTCCCGTGAACTGTGGGTATTACATGGTCGAACCGTTCTGTATAGAGTGGCACCAGGCGACCTTTCTGTACTGATTGTCTCACTAGCGTGAAATCTGTACTGATGTAACATTTTTCTTGTACTAGAACAGTCCTTTATTAAGGGAGCGGAGGTCACCCAAGGAGCTACCCACTCTCCTGACAACCTCAGTCTCGTGTTTTGGTCTAGTCATTTGGTAGCTTCTCAGAGTTGCGCACTGGCCTTATATATACACGTTGCTCTGTCTGACCCACTTTAGCTGTTCTCACAGGCAGCTGTGATGTGGGGTGGGCAGGCTCAATAATCCTTACCCCAATGTTATTCTAGCTTTGGAGAATGCGCAGTAGGAGTTTTGGCTTCTGTCCCAGCGGCCTCCTCTCCCTCCAGCCCAGCTGAGGTCTAGAAGCAGAAGGACCTTGGTGCCTTTCAGAATGAATTGTGTGGTTTTCTGGTTTGTTTGTTTGTTTGTTTGTTTTTGGTTCATGGTCTCTCTGTGTGGCTCTTGTTGTCCTGAAACTCAGTCTGTAGACCAGCCTGGCTTTGGACTCACAGAGATCCACCTGCCTCTGCCTCCCAAGTGCTGGGATTAAGGGAGCGCACTATAATAAAACTCAGCATTTTAAAATTTTCTTTCAAAGTCCAACCAAAGAAAAAGAAAAAAACTCGTTTTTTTTTTTTGGAAAATAGCATTTATGAATAGATTGCTTCCTACTACTTGTTTTTAAATAAAAACCCTTTCTAAAGTTAAAACACACACACACACACACACACACACACACACACACACATACACACACACACAGAATGAAAATGTTCTTTTCTCCACCCTGAGCAGGACAGCCACCGCAGGATGAAGGGTTCCAGATCATACTCAGTCTTGAACAACTCTCCGCATTGGAAGACGCCTGCTACAGGAACATGTTCCCAGACCAGCAGAAAATCCAGGAACTGTCTTCAAGACTCCAGATTAATCACATGGTTCTGCAGGTTTGTGTGTGGAGTGTGTCTCAGGGTAGTCACCTAGCCCAGGGCCTCCTGTGGGCCTCATTTTGTTCTTGTCATTTAGAGTTTTAAAATTATTCACGGGCAAGTGTGCACACCTGCTTGTCTGAACGTGTGCTGTGTGTTTGCCTGGTCCATGAGGATGCTAGCAGAGGCTGCCCTATCCCATGGAGGCAGAGGTGCAGGAGATGGATGCTTGGAATGGAACCTTGGTCCTCTGCAAGGCCAGTAAGTTCTCTTACCCACCAGGCCGTCTCTCCAGTCCCACCCCATTTCCCTTTCATGAGAGAGCACCTCACAGATTTAAGGCTAGTCTTTTATTTATTTGTTTTTTGTTTTTTTGAAGTAGCGTTTCTCTGTGCAGCTTTGGCTGTCCTGGAACTCACTCTGTAGGCTAGGCTGGCCTGGAACCCGCAGAAATGTGCCTGCCTCTGCCTCCCGACGTCTGGGGTTAAAAACATGTGTTGAACCCTAGAGTCCCCTCGGGTAGTAGGGGGTCTTCGCGAGAGACCACTCGAGGACCACAGTGTTGATGCAAAAGCACAAGGTTTATTGCTGACGCGTGTCAGGGGGCCTCAGCACTCACTCGGGAGGGGAGGCACACCGAGTCACTGTTACAGAGTATTCTTAAGGGCTAAAACCGCAAAGGTTAGGAGGGGCTGCAGCCCTATGTTAGGATTGGCTCTGGTGGTCGCTAGGGGTGCTTGTGTAATTATTATTGGCTATTGCAGGGGTCGTTGGCCTCGGGAGCTGTTCTTGGCAAAGAGGGGTATTGGGGAGTTTCCAGAGAATTTCCAGATGGTAATTGTTTACCTTAGTTGAAATTGTTTATCTCGGTTGGACACCTTGATCTCAGAAACTGAAGCAGAGCTGGCCTTCAATTCTCTCTGGGTCATTTTCCCAAGCTTGTCTGGGTCACGTTCCCAGGCTGGCTGAGAGAGAGAGAGAGAGAGAGAGAGAGAGAGAGAGAGAGAGCCTTACACATGTCCCAATTAAATATCTATGAGAGATTAATAACCAGCCTTTTCACTGAGGATGGTACATTTCTCCTCTGGATTCATCACTTTATTACCCTGCTCTGTGGACAACGCTGATGGGGTCAGGTGGCAGAGTGACGGCCTTGAATGCAAACAGGGCTGGGTTCTATCCCTGGCACAGCCTGTATTGGCCCTGTTTCCAAAAAATAAAGGAGTAAAAGATAAATTGTTGTGGCTCAAAACATGGTTCAGTGGTTAAGGGCACTGACTGTTGTTCTAAAGGCATGGGTTCAATTCCCAGCACCAGTGTGCTGGCTCCAGCCACCTGTGTCTCCAGCTCCAGGGCAGCTAATGCCTTCTTTTAGTCTGAATGGGCAGGTGCATAGAAGCATAACTAAAAACAATAATTTAAAAAAATCTCTGTGTTTTGGCATATGCCTTAAATCTTAGCACTTGGTAGGCAGAGGCAAGCAGATTCTTTGTGTTAGAGGCCAGCTTTGTCTACAGAATGAATTCCAGAGCAGCCAGGGTTATACAAAGAAACCCTGTCTCAAAAACAAACAAACAAACAAACAAACAAAAAACCCAAAACAAAACAAAAAACAAAAACAACAAACCAACCAACCATGTATTCTATTAATTATATAGAAAATATATAGAAACCAAAGTTCCTTAAAAATATATTATTTCAAAAAAAAAAAAAACCAAAACTATGTTTTCTTCTCAGGCGTTTTTTAAATCTAGGCAAGACAGAATGTTGACAAGCCTGGGAAACAACAGATGGCGTTCGTCTCTGGGAGCATCCAATGAGGCCATGCACATGAGAGGAGCATCATCCAACCAGCCTAAGCCAGGGAGAAGAACATTGTTCAAACAGGCCAAACCACAGAGAAGAGCATCATCCAAGAAGGCCACGCCAGTGAGGGCTGCATCATCCAACCAGGCCACTCCAGTGAGGGCTGCATCATCCAACCAGGCCACTCCAGTGAGGGCTGCATCATCCAACCCGGCCACGCCAGTGAGGGCTGCATCATCCAACCAGGCCACTCCGGTGAGGGCTGCATCATCCAACCAGGCCACTCCGGTGAGGGCTGCATCATCCAACCCGGCCACGCCGGTGAGGGCTGCATCATCCAACCCGGCCACGCCGGTGAAGGCTGCATCATCCAACCCGGCCACGCCGGTGAAGGCTGCATCATCCAACCCGGCCACGCCGGTGAAGGCTGCATCATCCAACCCGGCCACGCCGGTGAAGGCTGTATCATCCAACCCGGCCACGCCGGTGAAGGCTGCATCATCCAACCTGGCCACGCCAGTGAAGGATGCATCATCCAACCAGGCTGGACCAGAGAGAGTAGCATCATCCAATCAGTCCAAACCAGGCCGAAGAACATTATTCAAACAGGACAAACCGCAGAATAGAGCATCACCTAAGCACGCTAAGAGAGATAGAGGAGACCTATGCAAGGAAGATGAAGGGGGTGAGATCACAGCACCTGGGACTGGAGGAGAAGGAGCAGGAGAGGAGGAGGAAGGACAGAAGCCACAGAAGAGAAGAAAGCAAATGCCTCGGACCTTGGATGGGAGGGAGAGTAACTGATAGTGGGATAATAGGTTAATTATCATGTTCAGCTCTGTGCTTAACTTTTAATGACTCATTGCCTCAATGTGTAATTATCTGGAGGATATTATTGATTAACAATAAAGGAGGTTTTATTAAATATATGACTGAATATTCATTATTAATAGTAATTTAAAAGTGGCAAGACGTGGGGATTGAATCTAAGTCTGAGAAGTGTTGAGTGAAAGGCCGTTTCTTAGCCAAAGAACCGAAGCTGAAAGCCGAAATACGTCTGAATGAAAAACTGTCTCCCACACGTCTCTTTAAGAGAGACTCCTCTTCTCACCCAGACAAAGGCAGCTTCCTGTGGGCACATGGGAGATAAAGGGAAAGGACTTAACACACCCAGCTTGGCTGCTGCTTCTGGCTTGACTCTCACAGAGCAATGGTGGCTCCAGAGGCGGCGTGGTTAGAAAACAGGAACTGGGAGGCAAGGAATCTTCTAGATGGAGGTGGGGAAAGAATTTAGCCATCTAAATTAAAAAATAGAGACTGCTATGGTCTCTCTCCAAGGTGCCATGGCACAGGGCACTTGGACTTTCTCTGACTTTGTTTTGGTTGCTGTCATGGACCAGGTTGCATGGTGGGTAATGGTGATCATGGTTTTCCATGCTTTCTCTACAGAAGATCAGGGAGAGAGAGGAGAGAAAGCCAAGGGATGGAGCACTAAGGCACAGGCAGGCAAAATGGAGGAAGGAACAAAACTCTTCCTGATAGAGAATGGAAACTTGACAGCAGCTGCAGCTCAGGGCTCTCTGGATACGAGATGCCTGTCAGCTGTTTCTGGAAAGGGCCCAGCTAAATGCTGCAACAACCACTAAATTCAAAAAAGTATGCACAGGGCTGCTATGTCACAGTATGAGATGGGAAAACTGGCCCCAAACTTAGATTTTTCTTTTGTTTCCCATTACTATGGGAAGAGTTTATTGAAACAAAAATTTCCAAGACAAAATGCAATCCTGCATGCTTATATTTGGGTGTGTACATGTATATAGTAACCCTAAATAAAGCATTGCAAGCAATACTAACATCCTGGTGACATGTTTCCAAAGATGTAACTGCCCTAAAGATCCATGTTATTAAGTCACTTAAGTAAAAGGCAAAAACGAAGAATTAACATGATCTTTGCGGTTTCAGTATTACTCCAAAAAACCTTTCTATCCCCTTTAGAATAAAACTATACATTTGTTCATTCTACAATAATATATTAGAGGACAGTGCTATCAATGCAAAGGACTCACAAACCACGCTGTATATCCCATGAGGTCCATAACTCTGAACATAAGCAGCAGCGATGGTCCATGGTGTACGTATGTGTAGCCTTGGCTGTCCTGGACTCGCCTTGTAGACCAGGCTGGCCTTGAACTCACAGTGATGCAACTGCCTCTGTCTCCAAGTGCTGGGACTAAAGGCGTGCGTCACCATTGCCCATCTTTTTTGTTTGTTTGTTTGTTTTTTGAGACAGGGTTTCTCTGTGTAGCCTTGGCTGTCCTGGATTCATTTTGTAGTCCAGGCTGGCCTCGAACTCACAGTGATCCGCCTGCCTCTGCCTCCCAGTGGTAATTGTTATTTTCCAGGGTAAGGTAAGGATGCTCAGGAATCTTCAACTTTTCCTACCTCTCCTACCACAATCTCTAAGCCTGTACCTAGGTCAGTCACTAAAAAGGGTTTCAAATTATATTAACTCAAATGTGAAAGAAATCCCTGGGATTTAGGGAAAGAAAAAAAAAAAGTGGACCTGGCACAGACATGCTAATAGGGTAACAAGGTTTCCCTAAACAAAACTTTGTCCTCCAAAGAGAGTCCAAATCCGCCAACCACCTGTCGCAGTTAAGGGGCCTCAGCAACACCGTCATTAGCACACGTGGAAAGCTGAAACAATGGAACATGTATTACCCTCAACTTCAGAGTTTATCAAAGGTGTATTCTAAAATCCATGGGTTTGCAGGACATGATGGCACACGCCTTTAATCCCAGCCTTCTATTAATTTCTCCTCTGCTGAGGCTAAAGTGTAGCGTCTCCAGCATACTAGGCTGGGTATGCTATTGTGGAGATATAACCCCAGCCCCTCACAGGGCCCTATCACTGAGCCACAACCCCAACTCCTCACCGGGGAGTCTAGAGGGGCTCCCCACTGAGCCATGTCCCTTTCCCCTCACTGGGGGAGTCTAGGGAGGTGCTCTACCACTGAGCCACGCCCCCAGGCTATCAGTGTGGGATCTAGGAAAATCCTCTGCCCCTGAGCAGAGCCTTAAAGGCAGATCCTGAACTAGTGCAGCACTAAAGCAAGAAAGGCCATGTCCTGAGAAACGGCCTTTCCCCTCAAGGAAATACACCTTGTTACATAGATGGCTTATATATGCACTTGTGCACACACACACACATACACACACACACACACATCTATAATAGGGTCTTAGGACCTCTTCTGGGATGCAGATATCCATGCAATTACAGCATTCATAAACATAAAATAAATATATAAACATTCTTTTGTTAAGAGTCCCAGCACAACATACTAGGCTCTGCCACTGTCTCCAGACACTAAATAGAGGTGAGGCTGGGATTTAACACAGACACATTGGGCAGCCTGAGCTCAAGGGTGGAAACCCACACTCTGGGTATCAACATACTAGTTTTAGAGTTTTCAGTGTGTGTGTGTGTGTGTGTGTGTGTGTGTGTGTGTGTGTGTGTGTGTGTACACTTCAGTGTTTATATGATTCATCAGTTTAGCAACGTGTATTTGCTTCAGGGAAAAGCAGTTTCTCAGGAGATGGCCTTTCTTTCTTTAGTTCTGGGCTTGTTTGAGATCTACTTTCAAGGCTCTGCTGTTCCTCAAAGTCACAGTGACTTCAGCCTCAGGACAAGGACTGGCGATTTGCTGGTCCCATTTGGAGGGCTGTGTAGTGAGACCCTGTTTCAGGAAGCCTAACACTTGTCAGGTGATGGTGGTGGAAGCCTTTAATGCCAGCACTCAGGAGGAAGAGTCAGGGGGACCTCTGTGAGGCTGAGGCCAGCCTGGTCTACAGAGCTAATTCTAGGACATCCAGAAGTACACAGAGAGACCGTCTGCTTTAAAAATAAAAAAGCCCAAACAAACAAAAAAACCTGTTGTTTTGGGTGACGTGTGTAGAGCCTGCAGCTCTGTAAGAAGACCCTGATTTGGATCCCAGCATCCACATGGTGGCTCACGGTTGCTTGTAAATTCAATCCCAGGAGATCCCATGCCCTCTGTAGGCACCAGAACACAGGAAACACAGAGACTCAGACATACATAGAAAGTAGCAGCTGGTGGAGCTGCCAGAGACTGAGGTGAATCATCACGGGCTTCAGTTTTCCCAAGTAAAAATTTATCTTGGGCCCCTGTGGCTGTGCCCACTAGATTGCCTCCCCATCTCAGTAACAGCTGCCCTGTGTCCACAGGCTGTGGGGGAAGCATTCTGAATTCCACCATCATTTCTGTCTTTGGGATATTAGTTGCCATTGCCAGAATCTGTACCAAAGGGTCCTCACATGGCTGTGTTCAAGGCTGCAGAGGCAGTCCCTGCATCTTCCTGTGCCTGTGGCTGAGTTCCTGGGAGACAGGACTGTGGGAAACCAGATTTCAGATTCGGGAAATATATATTATCTGGGCACCTGTCCATCTACTTGATATGCGGATAAATACTTTTGTGTCTCTCTCTCTGTGTACGTACGTACGTACGTATGTATGTATGTACTTATGTATGTATGCTTGTGTTTTTTTTTTAAAAATAGAGTCTCATGTGTGGCTGTCTGCCCTGGAACTCTGTATGTAGATCAATTCTGCTTGGAATACACAGAGATCCTCTGCATCTGCCTCTCAAGTGCTGGCATTAGAAGTGAGTTCGAGGCCAGCCTGGTCTACAAAGTGAGTCCAGGACAGCCAGCGCTACACAGAGAGACCCTGTCTCAAAAAAACAAAACAAAACAAAACCAACCAAACAAACAAAACAGGAAGTGAGCCCTGCAGGGCCTGGCTGTCAGGGTTACTTTAGAAACAGGGGAGCATGCAGCAGGCTGGCTTCAAACATTCAGTGTTGGTGACGCTGGCCTCAAACTGGTTCAGCTACCTTCACCAGCTCGATATTGGGATTCCAGGCCAACACCACTGTGCCTCGTTTGTAACTTTGTTTTAACTCTTGCTGGGGCTCAGGTGAGCTGTATTTTAGTGGCTCCCGATTTCGCTGTATGAAGTGACACCTGGAGTCCTAGGTATTGTTTTCACGTTGAAAAACAGAATGTTTTGGCTAAGAGTGGGCTTTTTTGGGTTCACCATGTCATGAGCCGCCTAAATTCATTTTTTCTTTTCTTTCCTTTTTTTTCTCCTTACTTTTCCCCCCATGAGGCATGGACTCCGTTTGTAGCCTTGGCTGTCCTGGAACTCAATTTGTAGACCAGGTGGCATCCACCTCACAATGACCCAGGTGCCTCTGCCTCCTTGAGTGCCGGGCTTAAAAGCATGCGCCACCACGCCTCCCGCTTGCTGGTTAGGATTTTTCTACCCACCTCAGGGTCCTAGGTAAAGAAATAGGTATTTTGTACGGTGAGTACTGAAAAGGATTATCGCTCCTGCATTAGGGAGGGTTGGGGTTGGGGCCTGATGACTGAGATATCATTTTTTTTAAATTACAGGTCCTGCGTCGCTGACGGCACAGTCTTGGGGTTCCGAAGCAAAGGACTGACCCAGTCAGAGAGACGCGATGTCAGGTGAGTCAAGGGCAGGGGCCAGGCTTGGGTGCAGAAGGCTGCGGCTGGTCCAGCACGGGAAGTGTCCAAATTCTCTCGGGGTTCCACAGCGAGATCCCACGGGGCCACAGATTGCTTTCTCCCCATCTTTCCAATCTTGTGGTACTGTGTTGTCACTTTCTGTTTCTTTGGTTTCCTGTGTAAGGATTGCACCGCTGAGCCACGCTGCAGGCGGCTTTTCATTATTTTAACTAACTACCGTATTTTGTCTGTGGGTGGGGGATCTCGCGTGTTCCTGGAGACCAGATGAGGGCGAGGGATCCCTGCGTCAGAATCTTGGGTGCTGGGACCCAACTGAACTTCTTTGCAAGAACAAGGTGAGATCTATACTGGTCCTCTTAGAGCTAAGGTTGTGGACTGGCTCATATGGGTGCTGGGAGAAGAATTGGGGTCCTCTGTAAGAGCAGCAAGGGCTCTAAACTCTAGAGTCATCTCTACAGTCCCATAAAATCATAAAAAATACATTTGTCCAGGTGGTAGCACATGCCTCTAACCCCAGCACTCCCAAGGCGACGGATGCAGATCCCTGTGTTTGAGGCCAGGCTGGTCTGCAGAGCTGGTTCCAGGACAACCAGGGCTACAGAAAGAAACCCAATCCCAACACACACGCGCACGCGCACGCGCAGGCGCAGGCGCACGCGCACACACTTTTCCATCTCCTGCATCGCAATTTTAAGAACAGTTGTAATAGCTGTTGGCATATATTAATTGTAGAAAATAATGAGTTTGATGTATTTATGCACATTGGATCATATTTTCTCCTTAGTTAAAGTATTCAAGACACCGTCCACCTCTCTTTAATAGTTCTCCAACCTTTCTTTTTTTTCTCTCTCTTTCCCTGTATTGATGTGGGGGAGACAGTTTCTGTGTAGCCCTGAGTGTCCTGGTACTTTTTTGTAGACTACACTAGCACTTTCTTTCTTTCGTTCTTTCTTTCTTTTTTTCTTTCTTTCTTTCTTCCTCTTTTTCTTGAGACAGGGTTTTCTCTGTGTACTCTTGGCTGATCTGGACATACTTTGTAGACCTCAAACACACAGCGATCCGCCTTCCTCTGCCTCCTGAGTGCTGGGATTAAAGGCGTGCGCCACCATGCCTGGCTCTTCAAACTTGCATAGATTCACCTGTCTCTGCTTCCTGAGTGCTGAGGTTAACCTTTAAGTTACCACAATGCCTTGCTAATATTATTATTGTTAGTTTACCTGCCTCAGTGGAGAGGAATGTGGGCTTTGTGAGTCTGGCTTAATTAGCTGAACAGAATGGTCTCCAGGTCCACCCTGTTGCCTGCACACAGCACAGTTTGCTCTGCCTTGTCACTGAATACAGCTTCCCAGTGTGTTAGACCTCAGTTTGTTCATCCCCTGACTCACTGATGGACATCTAGGCCGATTCCGCCTCTTGGCTGCTGTGAGTAAGGCCACAGTCAACATGTGTGCTCAGGTAACTGTCTGGCCTTCTGATTTCAGTGCCACAGTCAACATGTGTGCTCAGGTACCCTCTGGCCTTCTGATTTCAGTGTTTCCAGATACATGCTGAGGGGTGGTACCCATGGATCAGATGATAATTCTAATTTTACTTTCTGAGTAAATCCATAGTGGTTTCTGGAGTGGTCCCACTGTTTTCTTTCTTTCTTTCTTTCTCTTTCCTTGTATTGATGTGGGGGAGACAGTTTCTGTGTAGCCCTGAGTGTCCTGGTACTTTTTCTTTCTTTCTTTCTTTCTTTCTTTCTTTCTTTCTCTTCCTCTTTTTCTTGAGACAGGGTCTCTGTGTAGTCTTGGCTGATGTGGACACACTTTGTTGACCAGGCTGGCCTCAAACACACAGAAATCTGCCATCTCTGCAGGTCTATTTTTATCATGTTTCTTTTGACTTGATCATACTCTCTCTTTATTACTGTTTTAACTGAAAAAAATCTTCAACAGTGTGTGTGTGTGTGTGTGTGTGTGTGTGTGTGTGTGTGTGTGTAGAGCTGTGAGTGTCAGCCTTTGGCTTCTACCTGTTTGAGAAACGGTGTCTGGTTTGCTGCTGTGTACATCAGGATAGCCAGCCTGAGAGTTGTCTGTTCTTCGGCCTCCACCTCTCATGTCTAGAAGTGCTTGGGCCACACATGGATCCACACACTGTATCCGTGTGTATATAGGTTCTGAGGACCCTCCCACATTGTGACACTCCCCAGTTCCCTCTATTTTATTTAACAAAATTAATTGTATTTGGACATTTTTAATGTGGGGGGGGGCTGTATTCTGAGTGTCCCTGGAGACCAGAAGAGGGTTAGGGGTCCCCGAGTCAGAAGTCATGGGTGCTGGGAACCACACAGGACTCTTTTCCAAGAGCAGAATACGATTTATACTGGGGCCCTTGGAGCTAAATGTGAACAGGCTCACGTGGGAGCTGGGGACAGAACTGAGGTCATCTGTAAGAGCAGCAGGGCTCTTAGCCACAGAGCCATCTCTACAGTCCCATGAGATATTCAATGTACCCTTAAAAATATATTTAGCCAGGTGGTGGTGGCACAAGCCTTTAATCCCAGCACTTGGGAGGCAGAAGCAGGCAAATCTCTGAGTTTGAGGCCAGATTGGTGAATAAGGCCACAGTCCAATTGGAACCCTCTGGCATCTATGTGGTTCTTTTGGATATATGCTGAAGGATGGGACAGCTGGATCATATGGGAATTCAAATTTCATGTCCTGAGGAACTTCCATACTGGTTTCCTGAGTGGTCACACTAATTTACATTTCCTTTGATATTGTAAACATGAGGGTCCTTCCTCCAGTCCTCACAAGGCTGTGTTCTTCCTTCTTTCTTTCTTTCTTTCTTTCAGATTATTAATAGGGAGTTGTGGTATATATTTTTAATTCTGGTGCTTGTGATGCAGCGGCAGGAAGGTCCGTGTGAGTTCCAGGTCAGCTGGAACTACAGAGAGTGGTCACACAGAATTCCAACACATCTGTCTGCCTCTGGCTTCAGCATGAAGAGATTAAAGGTGTGGTCTACACCAGCTGACCAGTATGGGTTTTGTGTTCTCTTTCCTTCTTTCTTTCTTTCTTTCTTTCTTTCTTTCTTTCTGAGAACTGGCTTTCTGTGCGCTGCCTTCTCTATGCTGGAACAGTTTCTTCGACCAGTCTGGCCTCCAATTCAAAGATATCCACCTGCCTCTGCCTCCCCTAGTGCAGGAATTCAAGGTATGTACTACCTCACTCAGCTCAATGTGGGTGTCCAAACGTCAGTGGAATTGGATTTAGGGTGGCTTTTGTATTTCTAAGAGCATTTTTAATTGGAGCATTAAACAGCCACCACCAAAATCCAAAAGAGCCCAGGCTCTTTTTCATGTGAGTGTGTGTGTGTGTGTGTGTGTGTGTGTGTGTGTGTGTGTGTGTGTGTGTATGTGTACACTGGTATGTTTTTCATTTGGCAAAGAACATGGGCCCACAAGAGGTCACTCCTCTGGTAATGGACAAACAACACCTGTTCTCTGACAAGTCTGGTTCCAGGGGACACACACAACACACATTCTCACAAGCCTGTTTCACATCCCACACTTGGGATCAAACCAAAAACATTCACTACAAGTCAGAAGTAAGGTATGACCAATTTTCACAAGAACCCAGAGCAGCCTGTGCAAGAGCAAGTCAGAAAGAATCAGAAAGGGTGAGTTTATCCAGCAATAAGTCTCAGAGGCTGAAAACATTGTAGGTTTAGCTTAGCAAATGGAGGATGAAAGCTGCAGCCTTCAAGGTCAGGGTGTGCAGAAGGTGAGACTGTTTGGAGGCTCGAAGCTTCCAGCCTAGGCTTGGGGTAGTTATATATAAACTCTCTGGGACCCGCCCAAGCCATGTGCTCCTAAAGCTTGTGTACAGCTCGCATCTCATGCCACAGCTCAGGAGAGAAAAAACAACTTTCCCAAGCCTGGTCCACAGAACAAGCAGGGCTACACAGAGAACGCTGTCATGCCAAAAAACAAAACAAAACAAAACAAAACAAACAAACCAAAAAACCCAAAAAAAAAAAAAAAAAACCAAACCAACCGAAACCAAAACAAAACCGGACAACATTAACAAATTTTAATGTAAAGTGGTGGCTAGGGTTTAGCTTTGCATAGTAAACAATTTAAGAATGAAAGTGCTCTTGCCTCTTCCCTCCACAGGCCAGCTCCAATATACTCTGGAATTCTCCTTCATATTAAGTGATGAACAACTCAGAGCACTGGAACACGCCTTCCGCAGGAACATGGTTCCAGATAATGAGGAAATTCAGGAATTGGCATCAAGGCTCCACCTTGATGTCACCATGGTGCAGGTTTGTGTATGGAGCGTCTCTCAGGGTCATCACTTAGTCCAGGGTTTCCTGTGGGCTTTGTTTTGTTCTTGTCACTTAATGTTTTAAAATGATTCATGTGTATGTGTGCACACCTCCTTCTTTGTATGTGCAGCAAACATGCCTGGTGCCTGAGGACGCTAGAGGAGGCTGTTGTTTCCCATGGAGGCGGAGTTGCAGGTGCTGGGTGCTGGGAATGGAACCTGGGTTTTCTGCGAGAACAGCAAGTGCACTTAACCACCAAGCCATCTCTCGAGTTCCACTGCCTTTTGCTTTCATGAGAGAACAGCTGACATATCCAAGGCTGCTCGCTTTTCTTCTCTTCTTCTTCTTCTTCTTTTTGTTTTTTTGTTTTTTTTGTTTTTGTTTTCAAGACAGGATCTCTCTGTGTTAGCCTGGGCTGTCCTGGACTCACTTTGTAGACCAGGCTGGCCTCACAGAGCTCCACTTGCCTCTGTCTCCCAAGTGCAGGGATTAAAGGCGTGCGCCACCACGCCTGGCTCTTCTTCTATTTTTTTGAGACAGAGTTTCTGTGTGTAGCCTTGCTTGTCTGGGATTCACTCTGTAGACCAGGATGGCCTCAAATTGATAGTGTTACTTCTTCCTCTGGGATCTCAGTGCTTGGATGAATGGTGAGGGCTGTTGTTCCTTGCACTGTGTTTTCTTTAAACACGTCCTGTTACTGACAGAGGTATTGTTCAGGAATGGATTCTATAAAGGAATGTGTGGTTTATTTTCACAACCACTCACTTTTTGTTATAAACTAAGGCTCCCTAGAGGGTTATAAATACAAGATCTCCATTGTGAATGTAGGCCTGGCTCTAAGCTCACAGGACTAAATGGCTCTTTTTCTTCTTTCCTTCCAATCTTTTTGTTCCTTTTTATGTTTTTTGAGACAGGTTTTCTCAGTGTATCTTTGACCGCCTTGGCCTACAGAGTGAATTCTATAACAGCCGGGATGACACCGAGAAACCTTGGATCGAAAAGCAAAGCCAAAACCATATCTGTCATACAGTGCATATTAAATATATAGATTAAGCACCTTTAGAATATGAATGATTTCAAAAAAATATTAAACACTGCCCTTTCTTTTCAGATGTGGTTTAATTGTCTTCGACAGGAAGCGCTGTCCTGGAGAGGATGTGATGAATGTATGGCGTCTCTGGTAGTGTTCACTGTGGTGACTGAAATGGGAGGAGCATCACACAACCTCGCCTTCCCACAGAGGTGTGCATCATGCCGCCAGGCCAGGCAAATGAGACGAGCACCAACCAGCCAGGCCATGCCAGTGATGAATATATCATCCAGCCAGGCCATGCCAGCCATGGATGCATCATCCAACCAGGCCATGCCAGCCATGGATGCATCATCCAACCAGGCCATGCCAGCCATGGATGCGTCATCCAACCAGGCCATGCCAGCCATGGACGCGTCATCCAACCAGACCGTGCCAGCCATGGATGCATCATCCGACCAGGCCATGCCAGCCATGGATGCGTCATCCGACCAGGCCATGCCAGCCATGGATGTGTCATCTGACCAGGCCATGCCAGCCATGGATGCGTCATCCAGCCAGGCCATGCCAGCCATGGATGCGTCATCCAACCAGGCCATGCCAGCCATGGATGCATCATCCAACCAGGCCATGCCAGCCATGGATGCATCATCCAACCAGGCCATGCCAGCCATGGATGCATCATCCAACCAGGCCATGCCAGCCATGGATGCATCATCCAACCAGGCCATGCCAGCCATGGATGCATCATCCAACCAGGCCGTGCCAGCCATGGATGCCTCATCTGACCAGGCCATGCCAGTCATGGATGCGTCATCTGACCAGGCCATGCCAGTCATGGATGCGTCATCCGACCAGACCGTGCCAGCCATGGATGCATCATCTGACCAGACCATGCCAGTCATGGATGCATCATCCGACCAGACAGTGCCAGCCATGGATGCATCATCTGACCAGACCATGCCAGTCAGGGATGCATCATCTGACCAGGCCATGCCAGTCAGGGATGCATCATCCAGCCAGGCCATGCCAGCCATGGATGTGTCATCCAACCAGGCCATGCCAGCCATGGATGCATCATCCAGCCAGGCCATGCCAGCCATGGATGTGTCATCCAACCAGGCCATGCCAGCCATGGATGCATCATCCGACCAGGCTGTGCCAGTCATGGATGCATCATCTGACCAGGCCATGCCAGTCATGGATGCGTCATCCGACCAGACCGTGCCAGCCATGGATGCATCATCTGACCAGACCGTGCCAGTCATGGATGCATCATCCGACCAGACAGTGCCAGCCATGGATGCATCATCCGACCAGACCATGCCAGTCAGGGATGCATCATCTGACCAGACCATGCCAGTCAGGGATGCATCTTCCAGCCAGGCTGCACCAAATACCGTAGCTTCACCCAAGTAGGCTAAGAGATGTAGAGGAGGACTATGCAAGCAAGTGGAAGAGCGTGAGATCACAGCACCTGACACTCAAGGAGAAGGAGAAGCAAAGGAGGAGGAAGGACAGGGTCCATCGAAGAGAATGAAGCCAGTGCCTGCTGCCTGGCCTGGGAGGAAGAGCACCTGACAGTGGGTAATAGGTTCATTATCACGGTCACCTTTGTGCTCAACTTTAAAGGCATCGTTGTCTCGATGTGGGATTATTTGGGGGGATATTACTGATTAACAAATAAAGGAGGATTTATTGACTATTGGACTCGATACTAACTATTCATGGTAATAAAAGAGTGGCAAAATATGGGGATTGAATCTAAGTCTGAGAAATCTTGTGTGAAAGGAAGGTTCTTAGTCAAAGTGCCCAAGCTTAAAACCAAAATACTTTTGAATAAAAACTGTCTCCCTCACGTCTCTTTAAGAGAGACTCCTCTTCTCACCCACAGACAAAGGCAGCTTCCTGTGGGCACATGGGAGATAAAGGGAAAGGACTTAACACACCCAGGTTGGCTGCTGCTTCTGGCTTGACTCTCACAGAGCAATGGTGGCTCCAGAGGCGGCGTGGTTAGAAAACAGGAACTGGGAGGCAAGGAATCTTCTAGATGGAGGTGGGGAATGGAATTAACCATCTAAATGAAGAAACAGGGACTGCTATGGTCTCTCTCCAAGGTGCCATGGCACAGGACACTTGGACTTTCTCTGACTTTGTTTTGGTTGCTGTCATGGACCAGGTTGCAGTGTGGGTAATGGTGATCATGGTTTTCCATGCTTTCTCTACAGAAGATCAGGGAGAGACGGGGGAGAAAGCCAAGGGATGGAACACTAAAGCACAGGCAGGCAAAATGGAGGAAGGAACAAAACTCAGGGCTCTCTGGATACAAGATGCCTGTCAGCTAGTTCTGGAAAGGGCCCAGCGATGTGCTGTATCAACCACTTTAAAGATACATGTTATAAAGACACTTATGTAAAAGGCAGAAATGAAGGATCAGCCTAATCCTGGAGGTTTTCAGTGTTACTCCAAAAACAAAAAAACCTGTCCCCAATAGAATAGAACTATGCATTTGTTCATCCTTGAAAAAAATATATAAGAGCCAGGTGTGGTGGCGCACGCCTTTAATCCCAGTACTCGGGAGGCCGAGGCAGGTGGATCTCTGTGAGTTCGAGGCCAGCCTGGTCTACAAAGTGAGTCCAGGACAACCAAAGCTACACAGAGAAACCCTGTCTTGAACAAACCAAAAAAAGCAAAAAGAAAAAAAAGCAAAAAAAAAATTTATATAAAAGGACAATGCAATGGCTGTAAAGGAGTCACAAACCACGCTGTATATCGTGTGACGTACATACCCACTGAGTGTAAAGCAGCAGCTATGGTCTCTAGTGTATCACAGACACCATCAGCTTTCCTCTTCCACAGCCTTCATCGTTTTCAAGCTCTCTGAACTGTACCCCAGAAATTCACATCCTGTAGCACCAAGATAAAGTACAAAATAAGGCCTTCTGCGTGCATGTCAAAATAGTAACAGGCTTGGAAAACTACAGCGTGTTCTCAATGTCTGTACCTTTTCACATAATCCACTCACTACACAGAAAGTAGTTTTACCCCGAATACAAGTAATTGTCATTTTCTTTGTCTTTGTCTTTAAGGTTTTTCAAGACAGGATTTCTCTGTGTCCTTGGTTGTCCTGGACTGATTTTCTAGACCAGGCTGGTCTCGAACTCACAGTGATCCACCTGCTTCTGCCTCCCAGTGTTAATTGTTATTTTCCAGGGTAAAGTAAGGATGTTCATGAATCTTCAACCTTGGCAACCTCACCTAGCACGGTCTCTAAGCCTGTAGCCAGGTCAGCCACTAAAAGATTTTTTTTAATTATATTAACTCAACCTTGAAAAAAAAATCCCTGCAGTGTGTTTTAGGGAAAGAAAGAAAAGTGGATTTGGCACAGACATGCCAACAGGGTAAGAAAGTTTCCCTAAACAAAACTTCATCCTCTACATAGAATCCAAATCTGCCAACCATCTGTGGCAGGTAAGGTGCAGCAGCAACACCGTCATTAGCACAAAAGGAAAGCAGAAACTCTGCAACACATATTACCTTCAGCTGTGGGTTGTTTTTTTTATATCTAAGATGTATTCTAAAATACATGGGTTTGACAGGCTTGGTGGCGCACGCCTTTTTTCCCAGCATTCAGGAGGCAGAGGCAGGCAGATTAGTTTAAAGTCGAGGCCAGCCTGGTCTACAAAGCCAGTCCAGGAAAGCCAAGGAATCATAGAGAAACCCTGTCTCAAAAAACCAAAACCAAAACTAAAAAAAAAAAAAAAAAAAAAAAGAGGGTGGAGCTGGAGAAATGGCTCAGCAGTTAGGAGCACTGTCTGCTCTTCCAGAGGTCCTGTGTTCAATTCCCAGCAACCACATGGTGGCTCACAGCCACCTCTACTGGGT
Source organism: Acomys minous (assembly GCF_964271855.1). NCBI lineage: Eukaryota > Metazoa > Chordata > Mammalia > Rodentia > Muridae > Acomys > Acomys minous. Next base: position 24,047,621 of record NC_140502.1, on the reverse strand, counting down.
TCTGAAGCCTTCTTCTGGCATGCAGGTGTGCATACAGATAGAACACTCCTATACATAAAATAAATGAATAAATATTCAAAAAAATCCATGGGTTTTTCTGAAATCTGGATTGGAATGTCCATCCCACTTGGACATTAAATGTCGCTTAAACAAAAATCGAGCATTACACCTCAGTGTTCTACCATCCAAGCATTGTAAAGTGATGGCTACACAGCAGCAGCAGCTGGTAAAATGCACCTAGTTTGTGGCCTTGACACCTCTTGTGTAAGTTTACTATATCATAAAATTCTTCACAGTTTAGGACATCAGGAAGCAGAAATTTACATATAATTATATATTCACATACACTCTATGTCCACATGCTTTTTCAGGTGTCCATAAACCAGGAATATGTGCTTTTCCTTAGGGTACCCATCTTGGGCAGCCACCCTGAATAGATTGGTGTGCACTGTCAAACAGTTTCCCAGAAATGCTTAGAAACAGGACAAGAATATCCTTATACACAATTATAATAAAAACCTCACCTCATTTACATAGCACCTGTCTCCCAAGAGATTGAGATGGTTTATGGACATTTTCAGTCTCTCTGTGAGGCAGGACATTGGGGACACCATGAGTTATCTTTTCAGCAGCCCAGTGACTGCCAGGACCAAGCACTGTGACAGCGGTAGAGCAACATAGGGGCACATAAGACCTCGTGGCTCTCAGTCTCCCTTACCACAGTCTTGTGGTTCAGCAGGATTCCCAGCACAAAGGGTTAATGTCCTAGTCTTCCTGTGTCTGCACTGTGCGTTAGACTTGTACCACAGGGAGATCAAGTGGGATTTTGTTTCGGCAGGTGAAAACAATCTAACACTCAATGTGACTAAAATCCAGGGTAATTTCTCCAGGGCATGTGTACCACAGCTGATTGGTCCACGAGGGAGGGAGGGACCATGTCTAACATGGCAAGGAGTCCTCATCCACACAGCTGCTGATGCCTGAGGACACAGACAGCCCAGGGCCTGGCACTGTCTAAGGTCTTTTCTCCTTCCCCATATGGTCTGCACATATAAATAAGGATCTCAGCAAGAAATGTGCGGTCGGCAACAGTTCTCGAGCAAAGGCCTTAAGGGTGAAGTTTAAAGGCCAAGAGCTCCTCAGGGGCCATGTTGGTTAAAGATGGGAGACCTGGCAACCGTGGAAGTAAATGTGTGAAAATGGAGGCCTCATTTCAAAGGAGAGCCTGTGCGGTCACTCTCCAGGACACCATGGATGGTGGAGATCATCGCTGCTTTTGGGATTGCCGTCGGCATCTGAGTTAGAGCCGATTTGGAGGAGATGGAGCTGAGGAGGACGAGAAATGGAAACTGTGCTCAGAACCCTGGCTGTGACAGGAGGCAGAGCTGGAGGAGCTGGTGTAGGCAATTACACCTCCTGCATTCTGTCCACGGTGCTCGGTGTGGTGCTGACTAAGGTGAGGTGTCAGGATGCTTTAGAAGCCAGCTTCTCCCTTTAAACCTGAGACACCGTCATGGGGAACAGGTGGTGCTCATGCCTAGCACAAAGAGACAGAAGGAACTGTGCAGATGACAAGATACATTGCCAACCAGCGTTAGGTCCCCAAACACAAAGGCTAATGAAGGAAAAACTGCCCATTCCATGTGGAGAAAGGGGCAGGGTGAAAATAGCCACAACAAATATAAAAAACCAGGTACCCATAAAACTCATTCATAGTACAAGGTTTACTTCCAGTGTGTTTAAAGTTGCTATTACTACCTGTTTAGGATAAGCAAATAAAGCAAGTTAATTGTTAGTTGGTCTGCTCATGGTTAAATATCTAGTCTAATTCAGCACAGGAGTATTTGTCCTAGGATTAAGAGAGATATGATTCTTTATATAGATAACGTAAAAATTAATTAATTGGTGATCTTCCAAAACCTCAGAGACCTCCAGAAAATGGTCACGACGTAGACACATTCGTGAAACTGGGGATGACTATGCCAAAAGATTTTCTAAGTCTCTTTCCCTAATGGAGCCTGACGGAATCAGAGGGTCTGTGGTGACCTACAAACACATCCATGGCTTTGGGGAAAGACCTGAATAGTCAAAGCTGGAATTTTTCCGTGACGGTGGTTTCCCCGGATGGGGAGCATTCTCCCTTCCACATTCTCCATGCTGAGTTTGCAGACAGCCGGTCTCTATGAGACTAAGCCTTGCCCAGTTCAATGCTTTCTTTGGTCAGAACTGCATCGATCATGGTGTCTCTTCACAGCAATAGAGACTCACCAAGACACTTGCCTTTGGGATGGAGAGATGTCTGAGAGCTTAAGCACTGTGGCTGCTCTTCCAGAGGTCCTGAGTTCAATTCCCAGCAACCACACGGTAGCTCACAACCATCTATAGTGAGATCTTGTGTCTGCCCCCCCCACCCCCCATCTAGAGTACAGACCTACATACAGGCAGAACACTGTATACATAATAAATAAATCTTTTTAAAAAGGGACACTTGCCTTCTATTAATTTCTCCTCTGCTGAGGCTAAAGTGTAGGGTCTCCAGCACACTAGACATGGGCATACTATAACGGAGATATAACCCAGCCCCTCACAGATCCCTTACAACTGAGCCACAACCCCAACTCCTCACGGGGGAGTCTAGGCAGGGGCTCCCCACTGAGCCATGTCCCTTCCCCCTCACTGGGGGAGTCTAGGGAGGTGCTCTACCAAAGCGCCACACCCCCAGGCTGTCAGTGTGGGCTCTAGGAAAATCCTCTGCACCTGAGCCATGATCCCAATACCCAGCTGATATTCCTGCAAGGAGTTGGGTTTTGAGTGTCTTCTCATTTACAGATGCTAGCAGAGGTGTCACACACTAAACATTCCTGTTCAAAAGGGGAAATAGGTCCATAGAGCACGCAAGAAGAAACGTCTATATGGATAAACGGGCACTAGCAGCTTGTGCTGAGAAGTGGCTAATACCCGTAGGTTTCTGTTTTCCTCAGGAGGGATGGCGTTACTCTTTCATCTGAGCTTGGTGGTTGTGGTCCTAACTCCCCTGCAGCAGGGAGTTAGCTGGACAGGAAATGCAGTTCCGGAAGCCAGGGACTGGGAAGTCTTTCCAGGTAATGACTGCTCTGGATGGAAACAGGTTAAATCATCCCACGCAAATGCCTGAAAATACTGACGGAAAGAAAACAAGACGAGCAGGAAGCTATGCGGAAAACTGGCACACAGACCCAAAAGAAAGAGTACAGAAAAAAAAATTGCTACTTAGTTGAGGAACACCTGCATAAAATGTGGGGGGTTCATAACCTAGGCTATCCTGCTACAGCACCAGAGGCACACACAGTGACTGAGACACATCACTGTCAGCTTTCCTGCTGTCCTGTTCTAGCCCTCCAAGGGACACCTGCAAATCCCCAGTCCTTGTCCTAAGCCTGAAGTCACTTTGACTTTGAGGAACAGCAGAGCCTTGAAGGCAGATCCCGAACTACTGCAGCACTAAAGCAAGAAAGGCCATGTCCTGAGAAAGGGCTTTTCCCCTCAAGGAAAGACACCTTGTTACATAGATGGCTTATATACACACTTGTGTACACACTCACACACACACACACCCCTATAATAGGGTCTTATGACCTCTTCTGCCATGTAGATATATATGCAATTAAAGCATTAGTAAACATAAAATAAATATATAAACATTCTTTTTTAAAGAGTTCGGGGGAACAAAACATTTCTGGGATTCCCAGCACAGCAACACGCTAGGCTCTGCCACTGTCTCTAGACACTAGATAGAGGTGAGACATGGTGGGATTGACACAGACACACTGGGCAGGCTGAGGGCAAGAGTGGAAACTCCTGGTAAGTGAAGGCTTTCGTGGGACACGCCCCTTGGGCCAGTATGCAGATATAAGTGAGCAGATACCATTTGCCTCTTTCTGCTTCTGGGTTAACTCACTCATTATGATCATTTCTAGTTCAACCCATTTGTCCACAACTTTTCGGAATTCCTTGTTTTTGATAGCTGAGTAGTATTCCATAGTGTAAATGTACCACAGTTTCTTTATCCATTCTTCTACTGAGGGGCACTTAAGCTGTTTCCATGATCAGGCTGTTATGAATATAAGGCTGCTATGAACCACATCCCCTGGATGGGGAGACCTGGTGGCACTCAGAGGAAGGACAGCAGGCTACCAGGAAGAGACTTGATACCCTATGAGCATGTAGAGGGGGAGGAGGTCCCCCTCAGTCACAGTCATAGGGGAGGGGAGTAGGGGAAAATGGGAGGATACAAGGGAGGGGATAACCATTGAGAGTAATATGAATAAATTAATAAAATAAAATTTAAAAAAAGAGAGTGGAAAATCACCCTCTGGGTCTCAACATTCCTGTTTTAAATTTGTGTGTGTGTGTGTGTGTGTGTGTGTGTGTGTGTGTGTACACTTAGGTGTATGTCTCAGCCATCGATTTAGCAAGGTGTATTTGCTTGAGGGGAAAAGCAGTTTCTCAGGAGACGGCCTTTCTTTAGTTCTGGGGTTGTTTGGGATCTACTTTCTTTCTTTTTTTAATATCTATTTATTTATTATGTATACAGTGTTCTGCCTGCATGTACATGTGCAGGCCAGAAGAGGGCGCCAGATCTCATTGTGGATGGTTGTGAGCCACCATGTGGTTGCTGGGAATTGAACTCAGGACCTCTGGAAGAGCAGTCAGTGCTCTTAAGCGCTGAGCCATCTCTCCAGCCCCTGGGACCTACTGTCAAGGCTCTGCTGTTCCTCAAAGTCACAGTGACTTCAGGCGCAGGATAAGGACTGGCGATTTGCAGGTGCCATTTGGAGGGCTGTGTAGTGAGACCCTGTTTCAGGAAGCCTAACACTTGTCAGGTGATGGTGGTGGAAGCCTTTAACCCCAGCACTCAGGAGAAAGAGTCAGAGGGAGACAAAGTGAGTCCAGGACTGCCAGCGCTACACAGAGAGACACTGTCTCAAAAAAAAAAAAAAAAAAAAAACCAACCAACCAAACAAAACAGGAAGTGAGCCCTGCAGGGCCTGGCTGTCAGGGTTACTTTAGAAACAGGGGAGCATGTAGCAGGCTGGCTTCAAACATTCAGTGTTGGTGACGCTGGCCTCAAACTGGTTCTTCTACCTCCACCTGCCAGATATTGGGATTCCAGGCCGACACCATTGTGCCTCGTTTGTAACTTTGTTTTAACTCTTGCTGGGGCTCAGGTGAGCTGTATTTTAATGGCTCCCGATTTTGCTGTATGAAGTAACACCTGGAGTCCTAGGTATTGTTTTCATGTTGAAAAACAGAACTTTTTGGCTAAGAGGTTTTTTGTTGTTGTTGTTGTTTTTGTTTTTGGTTGACCATGTCATGAGCCACCTACATCCATTTTTTCTTTTCTTTCCTTTTCCCCCCATGAGGCATGGACTCCGTTTGTAGCCTTGGCTGTCCTGGAACTCAATTTGTAGACCAGGTGGCATCCACCTCACAATGACCCAGGTGCCTCTGCCTCCTTGAGTGCCGGGCTTAAAAGCATGCGCCACCACGCCTCCCGCTCGCTGGTTAGGATTTTTCTTCCCACCTCAGGGTCCTAGGTATAGAAACAGGTATTTTGTACAGTGAGTACTGAAAAGGATTATCGCTCCTGCATTAGGGAGGGTTGGGGTTGGGGCCTGATGACTGAGATATCATTTTTTTAAAATTACAGGTCCTGCGTCGCTGACGGCACAGTCTTGGGGTTCCGAAGCAAAGGACTGACCCAGTCAGAGAGACGCGATGTCAGGTGAGTCAAGGGCAGGGGCCAGGCTTGGGTGCAGAAGGCTGCGGCTGGTCCAGCACCGGAAGTGTCCAGATTCTCTCGGGGTTCCACAGCGAGATCCCACGGGGCCACAGATTGTTTCTCCCCATCTTTCCAATCTTGTGGTACTGTGTTGTCACTTTCTGTTTCTTTGGTTTCCTGTGTAAGGATTGCACCGCTGAGCCACGCTGCAGGCGGCTTTTCATTATTTGAACTAACTCCCGGTATGTGTCTGTGGGTGGGGGATCTCGCGTGTTCCTGGAGGCCAGATGAGGGCGAGGGATCCTGCGTCAGAATCTTGGGTGCTGGGATCCACACTGAAATTCTTTGCAAGAACAAGGTGAGATCTATACTGGTCCTCTTAGAGCTAAGGTTGTGGACTGGCTCATGTGGGTGCTGGGAGAAGAATTGGGGTCCTCTGTAAGAGCAGCAAGGGCTCTAAACTGTAGAGTCATCTCTACAGTCCCATAAAATCATAAAAAAGCACATTTGTCCAGGTGGTAGCACATGCCTCTAACCCCAGCACTCCCAAGGCGACGGATGCAAATCTCTGTGTTTGAGGACAGGCTGGTCTGCAGAGCTGGTTCCAGGACAGCCAGGGACACAAACACACACACACACACACACACACACACACACACACACACACACACACACCCCACACACTTTTCCATCTCCTGCATCGCAATTTTAAGAACAGTTGTAATAGCTGTTGGCTTCTATTAATTGTAGAAAATAATGAGTTTGATGTTTTTATACACATTGGATCATATTTTCTCCTTAATTAAAGTATTCAAGATACCGTCCACCTCTCTAATTGTTCTTCCATTTTTCTTTTTCTTTCTTTCTCTTTCCCTGTATTGATGTGAGGGAGACAGTTTCTGTGTAGCCTTGAGTGTCCTGGTACTTTTTTGTGGACCACACTAGCCGTTTCTTTCTTTCTTTCTTTCTTTCTTTCTTTCTTTCTTTCTTTCTTTCTGTCTTTCTTTCGACAGGGTTTCTCTGTGTAGTCTTGGCTGATGTGGACACACTTTGTAGACCAGGCTGGCCTCAAACACACAGCGATCCGCCTTCCTCTGCCTCCTGAGTGCGGGGATTAAAGGCGTGCGCCACCACACCTTGCTCTTCAAACTTGCATAGATTCACCTGTCTCTGCTTCCTGAGTGCTGAGGTTAACCTTTAAGTTACCACAATGCCTTGCTAATATTATTATTGTTAGTTTACCTGCCTCAGTGGAGAGGAATGTGGGCTTTGTGAGTCTGGCTTAATTAGCTGAACAGAATGGTCTCCAGGTCCACCCTGTTGCCTGCACACACCACAGTTTGCTCTGCCTTGTCACTGAATACAGCTTCCCAGTGTGTTGGACCTCAGTTTGTTCATCCCCTGACTCACTGATGGACATCTAGGCCGATTCCGCCTCTTGGCTGCTGTGAGTAAGGCCACAGTCAACATGTGTGCTCAGGTAACTGTCTGGCCTTCTGATTTCAGTGCCACAGTCAACATGTGTGCTCAGGTACCCTCTGGCCTTCTGATTTCAGTGTTTCCAGATACATGCTGAGGGGTGGTACCCATGGATCAGATGATAATTCTAATTTTTCTTTCTGAGTAAATCCACAGTAGTGTCTGTAGTGGTCACATTCTTTTCTATGTTCACTGGTAGTGTAAGTAGGAATAAATTTCCCGCTGATCCTCACCTTAATTTTCCTTTCTAAATCCTCCCTTCTTTCTTTCCTTCTTTCTTTTAGATTATTGGCCGGGTGTGGTGGCACATATATTTAATTCTTATGCTTGGGAGGCAGAGGCAGGAGGATTTCTATGAGTTCCAGGTCACCCAGAACTACAGTGAGTAGACACATGACTCACAGTGGTCTGTCCTCCTCTGGCTCCAAAGCAAGGGCCTTAAAGGTGTCTCCTCCCATCACAGGCTGGGCAAGCGGGGGTTTCTAAGGGTTTGGAATTAGGGTGAGACTTCTAGCTCTTTGTGGGAACCAGGCCCGACTGGGCTGCCTGCCTGTCTTGCTGTTTCATGTCCTGTTTCTAGCAGCTTCCATGTCTGTGTTTATGTTGGTTAGCTAGTCATGTTTACTGCTCTGAGAACGCACCCCTCTCCTCCTGGGGATTTTTCCTCTTGAGGGATTTCACCTGCGAGAGGCATTCCTGTTTTGCTGCCTATAAAAAGGCTCTTTGGACACTGAATAAAAGCTGCTGCCGTTGAGGCTGGAGAGATGAGCACTGCCTGCTCTTCCAGAGGTCCTGAGTTCAATTCCCAATAACCTCATGGTGGCTCCTAACCATGTAGTGTGAGATCTGGCGCCCTCTTCTGGTGTGCAGTGTACATTCAGGCAGAGCACTGTATATGTAATAAATAAACTTTAGGTGGGAAAAAGCTGCCGCCGCTGCTGCTCTCTTGGCACAAAGGACCCGCTGTTTTATTGTGTGTTAAATCCCCAGTCCCTTGCTTTTGACAGGTGCCACAGCTCTTGTCATCTAGCAAACAAACAACCTCCACCCCACCCCCCCAAGAAATCACACCGTCAGGGTGTGCCCAGTTGCTTGGGTTTTGGTTAATTCTAGATGTAATCAAGTCAAGAAATAACATTATCAGTACTTTTCTACATAGGAGTGTTTGCCTGCATCTCTGTCTGTGTACCACGTCCGTGATTTGTCCAAGGAGGTCAGAGAGGGCGTCAGGTCCTGTGCACACAGAGTCATGCATGGTTCCGAGGCACTTGTAGGTGCTGGGAAGCAAACTGGGCTCCTCTGCAAGAGCAGCAAGTGGCTCAGTTGGTGGGGTGTTTGCTTCTCTCCAGCACCAAATTTTATTATTCTTAACTATGATAACACTTGCCTCTGCCTCTTGCATGCTGAGATTAAAGGAGTACGGTATTGTAAAACTCACTGTTTTTTACTTTTGAAATTAATTTTTAATTTTTAAAATTGTTAACGACTTTTTTTTTTTTTTTAGGTTTTTCAAGATAGGGTCTCTCTGTGTTAGCCTTGGCCGCCCTGGACTCACTTTGTAGACCAGGCTGGCCTCGAACTCACAGCGATCCGCCTGCCTCTGCCTCCCGGGTGCTGGGATTAAAGGCGTGCGCCACGACACCTGGCTTGTTCACAACTTTTCTAAAGGATTTCTTAATTTCTTATGTATACAGTGCTCTGCCTGCATGTCCACCTGCCAGCCAGAAGAGGGCACCAGGTCACTTTATTGATGGTTGTGAGTCACCCTGTGGTTGCAGGGAATTGAACTCAGGACCTCTGGAAGAGCAGACAGTACTCTTAACCCCTGAGCCATCTTTTCAGCCCTAAACTCAGCATTTAAAACTTTTTTTTCTTTAAAAATTGAACCAAACAAAAAGAAACTAATGTTTTTTGCATTTAAGGATAGAATGCTGCCTACTGTACTGTTCATAAATAAAAACCCGTTGTACAGTTGAAAACACAAAACCAAAACCAAAAATGAATGAAAATGTTCTAGTCTTATTTATTTATTGGTTTTTCAAGGCAAGATTTCTCTGTGTAGCCCTGGCTATCCTGGAAATCACTCTGTAAGAAAAAGCCAGCCTCCAACTCACAGAGATCTGCCTGCCTCTGCCTCTGCCGTGCTGGGATTAAAGGTGTGAGCCAACACCTCCTGGACCTGAATATGTTTCATTGTCTCTGTCTCCCTCTGTGTCTGTTGCTGTCTGTCTCTGTCTGTCTGTCTGTCTCTCTCTCTCTGGCTCCCCTTCTCTCTCTCTCTCTCTCTCTCTCTCTCTCTCTCTCTCTCTCTGTGTGTGTGTGTGTGTCTATCTGAACACAGGTACACATGGAGGTCAGAGGCATCAGATCCTCTGAGGTTGGAGTTCTGAGCAGTTGTGAGCGTCTCCAGGGGGTCCTGGCAACTTCAGTTAGACGCTCTGCAAGAGCAGTAGACACTCTCCACTGCTGGGCCATCTTTCCAGCCCCTTTAAAGGGTTATTTTATTGCCAAGTATGTGCTCACTGGCTTGTCTCTGTGTGGAGATGTGCGTGTGAGCACAGGCATTTGAAGAAGCCACAGGTGCCGGATTCCATGGAGCTGGGGATATGGTGGCTGTCACTGCCCCAGTGTGGGAAGTGCACTTGTGTGCCCTGGTAAAGCAGTGTGCACTTGGAACTGCTAGGCCATCTTTGCAGGGCTATTTTTTAAAAATCATTTCTCTTGTTTTTTTGATGTGATAATACTTTCTCTTTACTGTTTTAACTGAAAAATTTTTAAACTGTGTGTGTGTGTGTAGTGCTGTGAGTGTCAGTCTTTGGCTTCTACCTATTTGAGAAACGGTGTCTGCTTTGCTGCTGTGTACATCAGGATAGCCAGCCTGAGAGTTGTCAGTTCTTCGGCCTCCATCTCTCATGTCTAGAAGTGCTTGGGCCACACATGGATCCACACACTGTATCCGTGTGTATATGGGTTCTGAGGACCCTCCCACATTGTGACACTCCCCAGTTCCCTCTATTTTATATAATAAAATTAATTGTATTTGGACATTTTTAATGTGGGGGGGGGCTGTATTCTGAGTGTCCGTGGAGACCAGAAGAGGGTTAGGGGTCCCTGAGTCAGAAGTCATGGGTCCTGGGAACCACACAGGACTCGTTTCCAAGAGCAGAACACAATCTATACTGGGGCCCTTGGAGCTAAATGTTGTGAACAGCTTCCTGTGGGAGCTGGGGACAGAACTGAGGTCATCTGTAAGAGCAGCAGGGCTCTTAGCCACAGAGCCATCTCTACAGTCCCATGAGATATTCAATGTACCCTTAAAAAAATATTTAGCCAGGTGGTGGTGGCACAAGCCTTTAATCCCAGCACTTGGGAGGCAGAAGCAGGCAAATCTCTGAGTTTGAGGCCAGACTGGTGAATAAGGCCACAGTCCAATTGGAACCCTCTTGCATCCGTGTGGTTCTTTTGGATATATGCTGAAGGATGGGACAGCTGGATCATATGGGAATTCAAATTTCATGTCCTGAGGAACTTCCATACTGGTTTCCTGAGTGGTCACACTAATTTACATTTCCTTTGATATTGTAAACATGAGGGTCCTTCCTCCAGTCCTCACAAGGCTGTGTTCTTCCTTCCTTCCTTCTTTTCTTTCTTTCTTTCTTGCCCTTCTTTCTTTCTTTCAGATTATTAATAGGGAGTGGTGGTATATCTTTTTAATTCTGGTGCTTGGATGCAGAGGCAGGAGGGTCCGTGTGAGTTCCAGGTCAGCTGGAACTACAGAGAGTGGTCACACAGAATTCCAACACATCTGTCTGCCTCTGGCTTCAGCATGAAGAGATTAAAGGTGTGGTCTACACCAGCTGACCAGGGCGGGTTTTCTTTTTCTTCTTCCTTTCTTTCTTTGACAGGGCTGGGTTTCTGTGTGCTGCCTTGTGTATACTGGAACAGTTTCCTCGACCAGTCTGGCCTCCAATTCAAAGATATCCACCTGCCTCTGCCTCCCCTAGTGCAGGAATTCAAGGTATGTACTACCTCACCCAGCTCAATGTGGGTGTCCAAACTCAATGGAACTGGATTTAGGGTGGCTTTTGTATTTCTAAGAGCATCTTTAATTGGAGCATTAAACAGCCACCAGCAAAATCCAAGAGAGTCCAGGCTCTTTTTCCTGAGTGTGTGTGTGTGTTTGAGTGTGTGTGTAAGCATGCGTGTGTACACTAGGATCTTTTTCATATGACAAAGAACATGGGCCCACAAGAGGTCACTCCTCTCTGGTAATGGACAAACAACACCTGTTCTCTGACAAGTCTGGTTCCAGGGGACACACACAACACACCTTCTCACAAGCCTGTTTCACATCCCAACCTTGGGATCAAACCAAAAACATGTTTGCATTCACTACAAGTCAGAGGTAAGGTATGACCAGTTTTCACAGGAACCCAGAGCAGCCCTTGCAAGAGCAAGTGAGTTCCGGAAGGTATTACAGTAGAGCTCTGGGTACGGTAGAGTTTGGTGTAGCTGAGTGCGGCGGCCATCAGAGGCAGGGTTCCCAAGCAGAGCTATAGAGTGATAAGCAGAGAGAGGCCAGATTGAAGCCCTGAGCTAGCAGAGGCCTTTTGAGCCAGAACAGCTGACTGGAACCAGCCAGTGTTCAGAGAGAAGCAGAAAGGGTGAGCTTATTCAGCAATAAGTCTCAGAGGCTGAAAACATTGTAGGTTTAGCTTAGCAAATGGAGGATGAAAGCTGCAGCCTTCAAGGTCAGGGTGTGCAGAAGGTGAGACTGTTTGGAGGCTCGAAGCTTCCAGCCTAGGCTTGGGGTAGTTATATATAAACTCTCTGGGACCCGCCCAAGCCATGTGCTCCTAAAGCTTGTGTACAGCTCGCATCTCATGCCACAGCTCAGGAGAGAAAAAACAACTTTCCCAAGCCTGGTCCACAGAACAAGCAGGCCTACACAGAGAATGCTGTCATACCAAAAAACAAACAAACAAAAAACCCAAACCAACCAAAACCAAAACAAAACCCAACAACATTAACAAATTTTAATGTAAAGTGGTGGCTATGGTTTAGCTTGGCATAGTAAACAATTTAAGAATGAAAGTGCTCTTGCCTCTTCCCTCCACAGGCCAGCTCCAACTCTGGAATTCTCTTTCATATTAAGTGATGAACAACTCAGAGCACTGGAACACGCCTTCCGCAGGAACATGGTTCCAGATAATGAGGAAATTCAGGAATTGGCATCAAGGCTCCAGCTTGAGTCACCATGGTGCAGGTTTGTGTATGGAGCGTCTCTCAGGGTCATCACTTAGTCCATGGTTTCCTGTGGCCTTTTTTTGTTCTTGTCACTTAATGTTTTAAAATGATTCATGTGTGTGTGTGCACACCTCCTTCTCTGTATGTGCAGCAAACACGCCTGGTGCCTGAAGACGCTAGAGGAGGCTGTCGTTTCCCATGGAGGCAGAGTTGCAGGTGCTGGGTGCTGGGAATGGAACTCGGGTTTTCTGTGAGAACAGCAAGTGCGCTTAACCACCAAGCCATCTCTCGAGTTCCACTGCCTTTTGCTTTCATGAGAGAACAGCTGACATATCCAAGGCTGCTCTTTCCTTTGTTTGGGACAGAGTTTCTGTGTGTAGCCTTGCTTGTCTGGGATTCACTCTGTAGACCAGGATGGCCTCAAATTGATAGTGTTACTTCTTCCTCTGGGATCTCGGTGCTTGGATGAATGGTGAGGGCTGTTGTTCCTTGCACTGTGTTTTCTTTAAACACATCCTGTTTACTGACAGAGGTATTGTTCAGGAATAGATTCTACAAAGGAATGTGTGGTTACTTTCACAACCACTCACTTTTTGTTATAAACTAAGGCTCCCTAGAGGGTTATAAATACAAGATCTCCATTGTGAATGTAGGCCTGGCTCTAAGCTCACAGGGCTAAGTGGCTTTTTCTTCCTTCCTTCTTGTCTTTTTTGTTTCTTTTCATGTTTTCTTTTTTTGAGACAGGTTTTCTCAGTGTATCTTTGACTGCCTTGGTCTACAGAGTGAATTCTATAACAGCCAGGGTAACACAGAGAAACCTTGGATCAAAACACAAAAACAAAACCATATATATCTTACTGTGCATATTAAATATATAAATTAAGCACCTTTAAAAATTTGAATGATTTCTAAAAAAAATATTCAATACTACTCTTTCTTTTCAGATGTGGTTTAATTATCATCAAGAGCAAGTGCTGCCCTGGAGAGGATGTGATGAGTGTAATTTGTCTCTGGTAGCGTTCACTGTGGTAACTGAAATGGGAGGAGCATCACACAACTAGGCTGTTCCAGTGAGGTGTGCATCATGCATCCAAGCCAGGCAAATGAGAAGAGCACCAACCAGCCAGCCTATGCCAGTGAGTGGTGATTCATCCAGCCAGGCCTTGCCAGAGACGGTTAGGATCACCCATCTTGGCCAGGCTATTGACACAATAACCAACCAACTAGACCATGCCAGTGACGGATGAATCATCCAGCCAGGTCATGCCAGTGAGGGATGCAGCATCCAGCCAGGCCTTTCCTGTGACTGTTAGATCACCCAACCTGGTCACAGTATTGACACAAGCACCAACCAACCAGGTCTAGCAACCACCTGCGACTCTGCCTCCATGGGAAACCACAGCCTCCTGTAGCGTCCTCAGGCACCAAGCATGTTTGCTGCACATACAGAAAAGGAGGTGTGCACACATACACATGGATCATTTGAAAACATTAAATGACAAGAACAAAAACAAAGCCCACAGGAAACCCTGGACTAGGTGATGACCCTGAGAGACGCTCCACACACAAACCTCCACCGTGGTGACATCAAGCTGGAGTTTTGAAGCCAGTTTCTGGATTTCAGCTTGTCTGGAAACATGTTTCTGAGGAAGGCATGTTGCGATGCCCTGGTTTGTTCACGACTATGACAGGGAATGTCCGATTTTGTTGTGGCTGTCCTGATGAGGGACCAGACAGGAGCACTTTCATTCTCAAATTGATTACTACACAGAACTAAACCATAGCCACCACTTTAATTATCCTCGAGAGGCAGTGCTGAATTTACCTTCCAGCCAGGCCATGCCAGTGACAGCTGAATCATCCATCCAGTCGATGCCAGAGATGGATGCATCATCCGGCCAGGCCAAGTAAGAGATGGATGCATCTTCCAGCCAGGCTGCACCAAATACCGTAGCTTCACCCAAGTAGGCTAAGAGATGTAGAGGAGGACTATGCAAGCAAGCGGAAGAGCGTGAGATCACAGCACCTGACACTCAAGGAGAAGGAGAAGCAAAGGAAGAGGAAGGACAGGGTCCAGCGAAGAGAATAAAGCCAGTGCCTGCTACCTGGCCTGGGAGGAAGAGCACCTGACAGTGGGTAATAGGTTCATTATCACGGTCACCTTTGTGCTCAACTTTAAAGGCATCGTTGTCTCGATGTGGGATTATTTGGGGGGATATTACTGATTAACAAATAAAGGAGGATTTATTGACTATTGGACTCGATACTAACTATTCATGGTAATAAAAAAGTGGCAAAATATGGGGATTGAATCTGAGAAGTCTTGTGTGAAAGGAAGGTTCTTAGTCAAAGTGCCCAAGCTTAAAACCAAAATACTTTTGAATGAAAAACTGTCTCCCACACGTCTCTTTAAGAGAGACTCCTCTTCTCACCCACAGACAAAGGCAGCTTCCTGTGGGCACATGGGAGATAAAGGGAAAGGACTTAACACACCCAGGTTTAAACCCAGGGTCTCTCTGTGTAGCCTTGGCTGTCCTGGACTCACCTTGTAGACCACGCTGGCCTGAAACTCACAGTGATCTGCCTGCCCCTGCCTCGCGAGTTCTTGGATTAAAGGTGTGTGCCACCACTGCACATCTTTTTCAAGCTCTCTTAACTGTATCACAGATACTCACCTGCTGTAGTGTGATTTAGGGAAAGAAAAAAAAAGTAGACTTGGCACAGACATGTTAATAGGTTAACAATGTTTCCCTAAACAAAACTTTATCCTCCACATAGAATCCAAGTCTGCCAACCACCTGTGGCAGGTAATGGGTCTCAGCATCACCGTCATTAGCACACGTGGAAAGCTGAAACTCTGAAACATGTATTACCCTCAGCTGCAGAGTTTATCAAAGATGTATTCTAAAATCCATGGGTTTGCAGGACATGATGGCACAGCCTTTAATCCCAGCCTTCTATTAACTTCTCCTCTGCTGAGGCTAAAGTGGAGAGTCTCCAGCATACTAGGCTGGGTATGCTATTGTGGAGATATAACCCCAGCCCCTCACAGGTCCCTATCACTGAGCCACAACCCCAACTCCTCACCGGGGAGTCTAGGAAGGGGCTCCCCCACTGAGCCATGTCCCTTCCCCCTCACTGGGGGAGTCTAGGGAGGTGCTCTCCCACTGAGCCACGCCCCCAGGCTGTCAGTGTGGGATCTAGGAAAATCCTCTGCCCCTGAGCAGAGCCTTGAAGGCAGATCCTGAACTAGTGCAGCACTAAAGCAAGAAAGGCCAGGTCCTGAGAAACGGCCTTTCCCCTCAAGGAAATACACCTTGTTACATAGATGGCTTATATATGCACTTGTGTACACACACACACACACACACACATCTATAATAGGGTCTTAGGACCTCTTCTGGGATGCAGATATCCATGCAATTACAGCATTCATAAACATAAAATAAATATATAAACATTCTTTTGTTAAGAGTCCCAGCACAACATACTAGGCTCTGCCACTGTCTCTAGACACTAAATAGAGGTGAGGCTGGGATTTAACAAAGACACATTGGGCAGCCTGAGCTCAAGGGTGGAAACCCACCCTCTGGGTATCAACATACTAGTTTTAAAGTTTTCAGTGTGTGTGTGTGTGTGTGTGTGTGTGTGTGTGTGTGTGTGTGCGTGTGTGTGTGCACTTAAGTGTTTATATGATTCATCAGTTTAGCAAGGTGTATTTCCTTCCAGGGAAAAGCAGTTTCTCAGGAGATGGCCTTTCTTTCTTTAGTTCTGGGCTTGTTTGAGATCTACTTTCAAGGCTCTGCTGTTCCCCAAAGTCACAGTGACTTCAGGCTTAGGACAATGAATGGCGATTTGCAGGTCCCATTTGGAGGGCTGTGTAGTGAGACCCTGTTTCAGGAAGCCTAACACTTGTCAGGTGATGGTGATGGAAGCCTTTAATGCCAGCACTCAGGAGGAAGAGTCAGGGGGACCTCTGTGAGGCTGAGGCCAGCCTGGTCTACAGAGCCAATTCTAGGACATCTAGAATTACACAGAGAGACCGTCTGCTTTAAAAATAAAAAAGCCCAAACAAACAAACAAAACCTGTTGTTTTGGGTAACATGTGTGTAGAGCCTGCAGCTCTGTAAGAAGACCCTGATTTGGATCCCAGCATCCACAGGGTTGCTCACGGTGGTTTGTAAATTCAATCCCAGGAGATCCCGTGCCCTCTGTAGGCACCAGAACACAGGGCACACAGAGAAACTCAGACACACATAGAAAGTAGCAGCTGGTGGAGCTGCCAGAGACTGAGGTGAATCATCACGGGCTTCAGTTTTCCCAAGAAAAAAGTTATCTTGGGCCCCTGTGGCTGTGCCCACTAGATTGCCTCCCCACCTCAGCAACCGCTGCCCTGTGTCCACAGGCTGTGGGGGAAGCGTTCTGAATTCCACCATCATGTCTGTCTTTGGGATACTAGTTGCCATTGCCAGAATCTGTACCAAAGGGTCCTCCCATGGCTGTGTTCAAGGCTGCAGAGGCAGTCCCGGCATCTTCCTGTGCCTGTGGCTGAGTTCCTGGGAGACAGGACTGTGGGAAACCAGATTTCAGATTCTTGAAACATATATTATCTGGGCACCTGTCCATCTACTTGATATGTGGATAAATTTCTCTCTCTCTCAGTCTCTGTGTGTATATGTATGTATATATGCTTATGATTTTTTTAAAAATAGAGTCTCATGTGTGGCTGTCTGTCCTGGAACTCTGTATGTGGACCAATTCTGCTTGGAATACACGGACGTTTCTCTGCATCTGCCTCTCAAGTGCTGGCATTAGAAGTGAGTTCGAGGCCAGCCTGGTCTACAAAGTGAGTCCAGGACAGCCAGCGCTACACAGAGAGACCCTGTCTCAAAAATACCAAAACCAACCAAACAAACAAAACAGGAAGTGAGCCCTGCGGGGCCTGGCTGTCAGGGTTACTTTAGAAACAGGGGAGCACGCAGCAGGCTGGCTTCAAACATTCAGTGTTAGTGACGCTGGCCTCAAACTGGGTCTTCTACCTCCACATGCAAGATGTTGGGATTCCAGGCTGACACCACTGTGCCTCATTTGTAACTTTGTTTTCACTCCTGTTGGGGCTCAGGTGAGCTGTATTTTAGTGGCTCCCACTTTCACTGTATGAAGTGACACCTGGAGTCCTAGGTATTGATTTCACGTTGAAAAACAGAATTTTTTGGCTAAGAGGTTTTTTTTGGGGGGGGGGGAGGTTCACCATGTCATGAACTGCCTAAATTCATTTTTTTTTCTTTCCTTTTCTTTTTTTCTTACTTTCCCCCCATGAGGCATGGTCTCTGTATGTAGCCGTGGCTGTCCTGGAACTCACTTTGTAGATACCTTCTCTTTATTATGTTTTAACTGAAAAAAAAAAAATCTTCGACAGAATGTGTGTGTGTGTGTGTGTGTGTGTGTGTGTGTGTGTGTGTGTGTGTGTGTAGTGCTGTGAGTGTCAGTCTTTGGCTTCTACCTGTTTGAGAAACGGTGTCTGGTTTGCTGCTGTGTACATCAGGATAGCCAGCCTGAGAGTTGTCCGTTCTTCGGCCTCCACCTCTCATGTCTAGAAGTGCTTGGGCCACACATGGATCCACACACTGTATCCGTGTGTATATAGGTTCTGAGGACCCTCCCACATTGTGACACTCCCCAGTTCCCTCTTACTATTTTATTTAACAAAATTAATTGTATTTGGACATTTTAATGTTTGTGTGTGGGGGGGGTTAGATTTCAAGTGTTCCTGGAGACCAGAAGAGTGTAAGGGGTCCCCGAGTCAGAAGTCTTGGGTGCTGGGAACCACACGGGACTCGTTTCCAAGAGCAGAACACGATCTATACTGGGGCCCTTGGAGCTAAACGTTGTGAACAGGTTCACGTGGGAGCTGGGGACAGAACCGAGGTCATCTGTAAGAGCAGCAGGGCTCTTAGCCACAGAGCCATCTCTACAGTCCCATGAGATATTCAATGTACCCTTAAAAATATATTTAGCCAGGTGGTGGTGGCACAAGCCTTTAATCCCAGCACTTGGGAGGCAGAAGCAGGCAAACCTCTGAGTTTGAGGCCAGATTGGTCTACAAAGTGAGTCCAGGACACAGAGAAACAACAACAACAACAAAAAGACATGTGTCACCACCCTTTGTCTCCTCTCTGTCTCTCACATTCTCCCTCCCACTCTTCTTTCTTTCCTTTGTTCCTTCTTTCTCCTTTTTGATGTGCGTGAGACAGAGTCTCTCTCTCTTTCTCCTTTTTTAGTTTTTTTAGTTTTTTTTTTTCCCGAGACAGGGTTTCTCTGTGTAATCTGTCCTGAACTCGGTTTGTAGACCAGGCTGGCCTTGAACTCCCATAAATCCACCTGCCTCTGCTGGGATTAAAGGTGGGCACCACCACATGCATGCCTGGTGCCTGGGTGGGAAACAAGCTCCAAAGCAGTGAGCTCTACTTCCAGAATTACTGAAATTTAGATAAAACCCCAATTCAGCCTAGAATTAGAACTGGCTGCCTTTTATCCCAGCCCTAAGGAGGTAGAGGCAGATGGATCTCTTTGAGTTAAAGGCCAGCAAGGTCTGCAAAGTGACTTCAAGACCAGCCAAGAGACAGAAAAACTCTGTCTGGAAAAAAACAAAACAAAACATAAAAACAAACTCTGTGAGTTTGAAACCAGCCTGCTCTACCAAGCAAGTCCAGAACAGTGAAGGCTACACGGAGAAACCTTGTCTTGACAAACAAAACAAAACAACAATAACAAAACAAACAAAAACCAATCGCAATAAAACCCACCAAGCCAAAACTGGTTCTGTATAGTTTGCAATGGAATAGATTTATCCTCCTGGATTAGGGTAGGGTGGGGAGTGGCCTGAGGATGGAGACACTATAAATGGCCAAGTCCTGCAAGGAGGAGCTCACAGTCTCTGAGGATCCGGAGCATACGACCCATCCAGGAGCAAACCCCAGGGAGGGACACACGGATGCCCCGTGAGTAAAGCGCAGAGCCAGGCTTGGGGTGCAGACAGCTGTGGCTGTGACAAAGATGGGAGGTGTCCAACTTCTCCTGGGGCCCCAAGCTAGGTCCCATGGGGGCCACAGATTTCTTTCTCCCTACCCTGCATAACTTCTGGTAGTGTGCTGTCACACGCTGCTTCTTTTTCCTACTGAGTCTAGAGCCCATGGTGTGGCCTGTGTAAGGAGGAGTCCGTGGCTGAGCCGTGCTCCAGCCCTCTGCTCCATATTATAATTAATACCAGTATGTGTCTGTGAGAGTGGGATATGGAGTCTTCCCGGGGACCAGAAGAGGGTGAGGGGTCCCCGAGGCAGAAGTCGTGGGTGCTGAGAACCACACAGGACTCGTTGCTAAGAGCAGAACACGATCTATACTGGGGCCCTTGGAGCTTAATGTTGTGAATAGGCTCATGTGGGAGCTGGGGACAGAACTGAGGTCATCTGTAAGAGCAGCCAGGGCTCTTAGCCACAGAGCCATCTCTACAGTCCCATGAGATATTCAATGTACCCTTAAAAATATATTTAGCCAGGTGGTAGTGACACACGCCTTTAATCCCAGCACTTGAGAGGCAGAAGCAGGCAAATCTCTTGAGTTTGAGGCCAGATTGGTCTACAGAGAAACCCTGTCTCCGAACAACCAAAAGAGGAAAAAACAAAACCAAAACAAAACAACGACAACAAAAACCCATGTGTCACCATCACTTGTCTCCTCTTTCAGTCTCTCTCTCATCCCCCCGCCCTTTTGTTCTTTTTCTCTTTTTTGATGTGGGTGAGACAGAATCTCTCGGTCTCTCTCTCTGTCTCTGTCTCTGTCTCTGTCTTTCTGTCTTTGTCTCTGTCTTTCTGTCTTTGTCTCTGTCTCTCTGTCTCTCTGTCTCTGTCTCTGTCTCTCTCTCTCTCTCTGTTTCCCTCTCTCTCCCTTCTCTGTGTTTTTTGAGACAGCGTTTCTCTTTGTAATCTATCCTGGCCTCGCTTTGTAGACCAGGCTGAGTTTGAAGTGACATAAATCCGCCTGCCTCTGCCTCCAAGTGCTGGGATTAAAGGTGTGCCCCGCCACGCCCGGCTCGGGACAGAGTCTCTATGTAGCCCTGAGTGTCCTGGAACATCCTCTGTAGACCAGTCTGGCCTACACACACAAATATACATATGTACATACATATGTACACAGAAGCCTGCTTCTGCTTCCTGAGTGCTGGCATTAACCATGCGTGTCACACCGCCCTGCCAACTGACTAGAGGACTGTGTGAAACCAGATTGCAGATTCTGGAAATATATATTATCTGGGCACCTGTCCAGATAAGTGGATATGTGGATAAATACATATGTGCCTGCTTGTGTGTACATATGTATGTATGTATGTATGTATATTTGTGTGTGTTTTTTTTAAAATAGAGTCTCAGTTGGGCATGGTGGCGCACGCCTTTAATCCCAGCACTCGGGAGGCAAAGGCAGGTGGATCACTGTGAGTTCGAGGCACAGTGAGTCCAGGTCTACAAAGTGAGTCCAGGATAGTCAAGGCTACACAGAGAAACCCTGTCTCGAAAAACCAAGAGATAAAAATAAAAAAAAAAAGAGTCTCATGTGTGGCTGTCTGTCCTGGAACTCTGTATGTAGACCAATCCTGCTTGGAATACACAGAGATTCCTCTGCATCTGCCTCTCAAGTGCTGGGATTAGAAGTGAGCCCTGCAGGGCCTGGCTGTCAGGGTTACTTTAGAAACAGGGGAGCATGCAGCAGGCTGGCTTCAAACATTCAGTGTTGGTGAAGCTGGCCTCAAACTGGTTCTTTTACTTCCACCTGGACGATATTGGGATTCTAGGCTGACACCTCCGTGCCTTTTTCTTTTCTTTTTCTTTCTTCCTTTTTTTTTTTTTGTAACTTTGTTTTAACTCCTCTTGGGGCTCAGGTGAGTTGTAGTTTAGAGGCTCCTGATTTCGCTGTATGAAGTGACACCTGGAGTCCTAGGTATTGACTTCACCTTGAAAAACAGATTTTTTTTTTTGGCCTAAGAGTGGTTTTTCTGGGTTCACTGTGTTATGAACCTCTTAAATTCATTTTTTTACTTTCTTTCCTTTTTTCTCTTTCTTTTTCCCCCTGAGGCATGGTCTCTGTTTGTTGCCTTGGCTGTCCTGGAACTCAATTTCCTGAGATTAAAGTAGTGTGCTATCATAACACTCAAAATTTTTTTATTTATAAATTTATTCAAAAATTTTTAAATGTTCACAACTTAAAAAAAAAAGATTTCCTTTATTAAGTATACAGTGCTCTGCCTGCATGTACACATGCTGCCAGAAGAGGGCACCAGATCACTTTATTGATGGTTGTGAGCCACCTTGTAGTTGCTGGGAACTGAACCCAGGACCTCTGGAAGGGCAGCCAATGATCTTAACCTCTGAGCCATCTCTCCAGACCTAAACTCAGCATTTTAAATTTTTCTTTAATAATCCAACCCAACAAAAAGAAACTCATGTTTTGAGGAAATAGCATTTAAGGATAGAATGCTGCCTACTGTATTATTTATAAATAAACACCCTTTGTACAGATCAAAAACAAAAACAAAAACGAAGGAAAATGTTCTTGTCTCCTCCGTGAACAGGAAAGCCAGTGCGCGATGAAGGATTCTGGACCATAATCAGTCTTGAGCAACACTTGGCACTGCAAGATGCCTTCTACAGGACCATGTTCCCAAACCTCCAGGAAATCCAGCAACTGGCCTCAAGACTCCAGCTAAAGGACATGGTAGTGGAGGTTGGTGCCTGGGTGTGTCTCAGGGTAGTCAGCTAGCCCAGGGCCTCCTGTGGGCTTTGCTTTCTTCTAGTCATGTAAAGTTGTAAATTTAGCCTGGCGTGGTGGCACATGCCTTTAATTCCAGCACTCAGAAGGCAGAGGCAGGTGGATCGCTGTGAGTTCGAGGCCAGTCAGATCTACAGGCTCCACGACAGCCAAGGCTACACAGAGAGACCCTGTCTCAAAAAACCAAAAAAAAAAAAAAAACTGTACATTTTTCATGTGAACGTGTGCATGCTTTCTCTATCTGTGCACCATGTGCATGCCTGGTGCCCAGTGAGGCTAGAAGGGGCTGTCTTATCTCATGGAGGCCGAGGTACAGGTGTTGGATGCTGGGAATGGAACCTGGGTCCTCGGCAAGGTCAGCAAGTGCTCTTAACCACTAAGCCATCTCTCCAGTTCCACCCCCTTTGCATTTATGAGCGAGCACCTCCCAGATCTAAGGCTAGCCTTTTATTTATTTGTTTTTTGAGGTAGGGATTCTCTGTGCAGCCTTGGCTGTCCTGGAACTCACTCTGTAGGCTAGGCTGGCCTGGAACCCACAGAAATGTGCCTGCCACTGCCTCACAATGGCTGGGATTAAAAGCATGTGCCAACGTCGCCCGGCTCTAAGGCCTGGCTTGATCTCAGGGTCTTCCTGCTGTCACCTCCCAAAGTGCTGCGTTACAGGCATATGCCCATATTTCACTGTCAATACTGCATTGATATGACTGTATTCCGGATGTAGGGTATCACTGTGCAGCCTTGGATGGCCTGGAACTTGCTATGTAGGTCAGGCTGGCTTGTGCCTTTGCCTCCTGAGTGATGGTAGCACAAGTGCCTGCACTTTTTAAAATCAAATAATTCCTGTTTGTTGACCGTGGCGTTGTCCAGGAATGGATGCTAGAGAGGAATGAGCTTTGTCTTTTCTTTTCTTTTTTTAAAGATGTGGTTATTTATTATGTATACAGTGCTCTGCCTGAATGTACAACCGCAGGCCAGAAGAGGGCGCCAGATCTCACTATAGATGGCTGTGAGCTACCATGTAGTTGCTGGGAATCGAACTCAGGACCTCTGGAGGAGCAGACAGTGCTCCCAACCTCTGACCCATTTCTCTAGCTCCTGAGTTGTTTATTTGCTTACCCACCAACTTTATTCAGATACACTGAGGCTCCCTAGAGGATTACACATACCAGCTGTGCAGTGTGAAGGCAAGCCTGACTTGAGGCCAACAGGGCTCAGTGGGAATCTTTGTTTCTCTCTCTCTCCCTTCCTCTTTCCTTCCTTCCTTCCCTTCTTTTTATTCTTTCTTGTTCTGTTCCCTGCACACTGTGTTTTTCTATCCCTGACGGCCTTGGAACTCACTCTGTAGACCAGTCTGGCCTTGAACTCAGGGATCTACCTGCCTCTGCCTCCTGAATCCAGGATTTAAAGGCATGCCCCACTATGGACTGGCTAGGGCCCTTTCTTAGAGGAGCTGGTTCCTGTCTTCTCCTGTGTTGTATTGATAAAACAAAGCACGTGGGAGTAGGTTGCTTTTTTATTTTTACTATTTATTTATTTATTTTCTATTGCTTCCTTTTATTTGGGACAGAGTCATATTTAGCCTAGGCTAGCCTCACACTTGCATAGCTGAGGATGGCCCTGAACTCCTGTCTCTTCTGCCTCTATTTCCCATGAACTGGGCTACTGGAGTAGGCCACCACACAGGGCTCAGAATATTGTCCTTGACAGTCCAGAGCCATCTTTTCTTACTGTCTTGTGATCTAGGGTGGGAGCACCCTGTCTGCTCCAGCCACTGACAGAGTCTCAAACCATCTACCTCAGGGACCAAGGACAGGGAGGCTGAAAGAGCATATTAAATATCTGTGAGAGATTAGTAACCTGCTTTCTCACCTGAGGATGGGACATTTCTCCTCTGGACTCATCACTTTATTATCCAGCTCTCTGGCTAAAGGTGATGGTGTTAGTTGATGGCCTTGACTTTCAAAAAGTCCTGGGTTCTATCCCTGGCACAGACTATATTGGCCCTGTCTCAAAAACGGAGTCAAATATAAATGTCTGGGGCTGGGGAGGTGGTTCAGTGGTTAAGGGCAATGACTGTTCCTGTGACGGCAAGAGTTCAATGCCAAGCACTGGCCTGGTGGCTCAGAGCCACCTGTATATCCAGCTAGAGGTGCCCTAATGTCCCCTTCTACTCTCTATAGGCACTGCAACCAGGTGTATACAAGCATAACCTAAAATAACAATGAAAAATATCTGTGTGACAGCATACATGTTATATATTAGCCCTTGGTAGGCAGAGGCAGGCACAACTTTGTGTTAGAGGCCAGCTTCGTCTACATAGTGAATTCCAGAACAGACAGGTTTACACAGAGAAACCCTGTCTCAAAAATCAAAAACAGGGAGGCAGAGGCAGGCAGATCACTGTGAGTTTGGGGCCAGCATGCTCTACAAAGTGAGTCCAGGACAGCCAAGGCCACACAGAGAGACTCTGTCTAGAAAAACCAAAAATAAGAAAAAAACACAAAACAAAACAAAAGCAAAAACAAAACCATATAAAAATTTATTATATATATTAAGTATATAAATTAAAGCTCCTTAAAAAGGATGAATCATTTCTTTTTCTTTCTTTTTTTTTGGGGGGGGTGGTTCTCACGACAGGGTTTCTCTGTGTAGCCTTGACTGTCCTGGACTCGCTTTGTAGACCAGGCTGGCCTCAAACTCACAACAATCCACCTGCCTCTGCCTCCCAAGTGCTAGGATTTAAAGGCATCCTCCACCACCGCCTAGCTTGATGAATCATTTCTTAAAAAGATGAAAACTATCCTTTCTCTCAGGAATGGTTTAAGTGTTATCAAGACCTAGTGATGACAAATATGACAGAAAATGAGAGGAGTTCATTTCTGAGAATATTCAAGGAGGCCACGCAAATGAGAGGAGCACCCTCCTCCCAGACCATGCCAATGATGGGTGCGTCATCCGACCACGCCATGACACCGATGACTGCATCACGCACCAGGCCATGCCAGTGATGGATGCATCATCCAACCAGGCCATGCCAGTGATGGATGCATCATCCAACCAGGCCATGCCAGTGATGGATGCATCATCCAACCAGACCATGCCACTGATGGAGTCATCATCCAAACAGTCCATGTCAGTGATGGAGACATCATGCAAACAGGCCAAGCTAATGAGAGGAACATCATCCAACCAGACTCTGCCAGTTATGGATGCATCATCCAGCTTGGCTGCACCAGAGAGAACAGCATCCTCCACCCAGCCTAAGACACAGAGAGGAACATTATTCAAAGAATGTTGACCACAGAGAAGAGCCTCATCCAAGCAGGCTAAGACAGGGAGAGGAGACCTACACAAGCTAGGGGAAGAGCCTGAGATCCCAGCACCTTTAGGAGAAGGTGCAGGAGAGGAAGAGGATGGACAGAATCCACAGAAGAGAAGAAAGCAAGTGCCTGGGACCTTGGATGGGAGGGAGAGTAACTGATAGTGGGATAATAGGTTAATTATCATGTTCAGCTTTGTGCTTAACTTTTAATGACTCATTGCCTCAATGTGTAATTATCTGGAGGATATTATTGGTTAACAATAAAGGAGGTTTTATTAAACATATGACTGAATATTCATTATTAATAGTAATAAAAAAGTGGTTAAACACGGTGCGTGATTTGAGAAGACTTGAGTGAAAGGCAGTCTCTTATCCAAAGAACCGAAGCTGAAAACCGAAATACGTCTGAATGAAAAACTGTCTCCCACACGTCTCTTTAAGAGAGACTCCTCTTCTCACCCAGACAAAGGCAGCTTCCTGTGGGCACATGGGAGATAAAGGGAAAGGACTTAACACACCCAGGTTGGCTGCTGCTTCTGGCTTGACTCTCACAGATCAATGGTGGCTCCAGAGGCGGCATGGTTAGAAAACAGGAACTGGGAGGCAAGGAATCTTCTAGATGGAGGTGGGGAATGGAATTAGCCATCTAAATGAAGAAACAGGGACTGCTATGGTCTCTCTCCAAGGTGCCATGGCACAGGACACTTGGACTTTCTCTGGCTTTGTTTTGGTTGCTGTCATGGACCAGGTTGCAGTGTGGGTAATGGTGATCATGGTTTTCCATGCTTTCTCTACAGAAGATCAGGGAGAGAGGGGAGAAAGCCAAGGGATGGAGCACTAAGGCACAGGCAGGCAAAATGGAGGAAGGAACAAAACTCTTCCTGATAGAGAATGGAAACTTGACAGCAGCTGCATCTCAGGGCTCTCTGGATACAAGATGCCTGTCAGCTGTTTCTGGAGAGGGCCCAGCTAAATGCTGTAACAACCACTAAATTCAAAAAAGGATGCACAGGGCTGCTATGTCACATTATGAGATGGGACAACTGGCCCCAAACTTAGACTTTTCTTTTGTTTCCCATTACTATAGGTAGAGTTTATTAAAATACAAATTTCCAAGACAAAATGTAAATCTACATGCTTATATTTAGATGTGTACATGTATATAGTAACCCTAAATAAAGCATTTGCAAGCAATGTTAACATCCTGGTGACATGTTTCCAAAGACTTAATTGCTTCCCCCCCCCATCCCCCAGAAAGGGTCTCTCTGTGTAGCCTTGGCTGTCCTAGACTCGCTCTGTAGACCAGGCTGGCCTCGAACTCACAGCGATCCGCCTGCCTCTGCCTCCCGACTGCTGGGATTAAAGGCGTGCACCACCCCGCCCAGCTATCAAAGACTTAACTGCTTTAAAGATCCATGTTATAAAGTCACTTAAGTAAAAGGCAAAAACGAAGAATTAATATGATCTTTGCAGTGTCAGTATTACTAAAAAAAAACTTTCTATCCCCTTTAGAATAAAACCATGCATTTGTTCATTCTAGAATGACATGTAAGAGGACAGTGCTGTCACTATAAAGGACTCACAAACCACGCTGTGTATCCCGTGAGGTCCATACACACTGAACATAAGCAGGAGCAATGGTCCCTGGTGCCTGTCTGTGTGGCCCGGGCTGTCCTGGACACGCCTTGTAGACCAGGCTGGCCTCGAACTCACAGGGATCCACCTGCCTCTGCCTCCCCAGTGCTGGGACTAAAGTTGTGTACCACCACTGCACATCTTTTTCAAGCTCTCTTAACTGTATCACAGATAGTCACCTGCTGTAGTGTGATTTAGGGAAAGAAAAAAAAAGTGGAATTGACACAGACATGTTAATAGGGTAACAAGGTTTCCCTAAACAAAACTTTATCCTCCACATAGAATCCAAATCTGCCAACCACCTGTGGCAGGTAATGGGTCTCAGCAACACCGTCATTAGCACACGTGGAAAGCTGAAACTCTGAAACATGTATTACCCTCAGCTGCAGAGTTTATCAAGGTTTTATTCTAAAATCCATGGGTTTGCAGGACATGATGGCACAGCCTTTAATCCCAGCCTTCTATTAATTTCTCCTCTGCTGAGGCTAAAGTGGAGAGTCTCCAGCATACTAGGCTGGGTATGCTATTGTGGAGATATAACCCCAGCCCCTCACAGGTCCCTATCACTGAGCCACAACCCCAACTCCTCACCGGGGAGTCTAGGAAGGGGCTCCCCACTGAGCCATGTCCCTTTCCCCTCACTGGGGGAGTCTAGGGAGGTGCTCTCCCACTGAGCCACGCCCCCAGGCTGTCAGTGTGGGATCTAGGAAAATCCTCTGCCCCTGAGCAGGGCCGTGAAGGCAGATCCTGAACTAGTGCAGCACTAAAGCAAGAAAGGCCATGTCCTGAGAAACGGCTTTTCCCCTCAAGGAAATACACCTTGTTACATAGATGGCTTATATATGCACTTGTGTACACACACACACACACACACACACACACACACATCTATAATAGGGTCTTAGGACCTCTTCTGGGATGTAGATATCCATGCAATTACAGCATTCATAAACATAAAATAAATATATACACATTCTTTTGTTAAGAGTCCCAGCACAACACACTAGGCTCTGCCATTGTCTCTAGACACTAAATAGAGGTGAGGCTGGGATTTAACAAAGACACATTGGGCAGCCTGAGCTCAAAGGTGGAAACCCACCCTCTTGGTATCAACATACTAGTTTTAAAGTTTTCAGTGTGTGTGTGAGTGTGTGTGCACTAAGTGTTTATATGATTCATCAGTTTAGCAAGGTGTATTTGCTTCAGGGGAAAAGCAGTTTCTCAGGAGATGGCCTTTCTTTCTTTAGTTCTGGGCTTGTTTGAGATCTACTTTCAAGGCTCTGCTGTTCCTCAAAGTCACAGTGACTTCAGGCTTAGGACAATGAATGGCGATTTGCAGGTCCCATTTGGAGGGCTGTGTAGTGAGACCCTGTTTCAGGAAGCCTAACACTTGTCAGGTGATGGTGGTGGAAGCCTTTAATGCCATCACTCAGGAGGAAGAGTCAGGGGGACCTCTGTGAGGCTGAGGCCAGCCTGGTCTACAGAGCCAATTCTAGGACATCCAGAAGTACACAGAGAGACCGTCTGCTTTAAAAATAAAAAAGCCCAAACAAACAAACAAAACCTGTTGTTTTGGGTAACATGTGTGTAGAGCCTGCAGCTCTGTAAGAAGACCCTGATTTGGATCCCAGCATCCACATGGTGGCTCACGGTTGCTTGTAATTTCAATCCCAGGGGATCCCGTGCCCTCTGTGGGCACCAGAACACAGGAAACACAGAGACTCAGACACACATAGAAAACAGCAGCTGTGGAGCTGTCAGAGACTGAGGTGAATCATCACGGGCTTCAGTTTTCCCAAGTAAAAAGTTCTCTTGGGCCCCTGTGGCTGTGCCCACTAGATTGCCTCCCCACCTCAGCAACCGCTGCCCTGTGTCCACAGGCTGTGGCGGAAGTGTTCTGAATTCCACCATCATTTCTGGTTTGGGATATTAGTTGCCATTGCCAGAATCTGTACCAAAGGGTCCTCCCATGGCTGTGTTCAAGGCTGCAGAGGCAGTCCCTGCATCTTCCTGTGCCTGTGGCTGAGTTCCTGGGAGACAGGACTGTGGGAAACCAGATTTCAGATTTGGGAAATATATATTATCTGGGCACCTGTCCATCTACTTGATATGTGGATAAATTTGTATGTATCTCTGTGTGGTCACATATGTATGTATGCTTGTGGTTTTTTTAAAATAGAGTCTCATGTGTGGCTGTCTGTCCTGGAATTCTGTATGTAGACCAATTCTGCTTGGAATACACAGAGATTCCTCTGCATCTGCCTCTCAAGTGCTGGCATTAGAAGTGAGTTCGAGGCCAGCCTGGTCTACATAGTGAATCCAGGACAGCCAGTGCTACACAGAGAGACCCTGTCTCAAAAAAACCAAAACCAACCAACCAAACAAAACAGGAAGTGAGCCCTGTGGGGCCTGGCTGTCAGGGTTACTTTAGAAACAGGGGAGCATGCAGCAGGCTGGCTTCAAACATTCA
This sequence comes from Acomys minous, assembly GCF_964271855.1. Taxonomy (NCBI): domain Eukaryota; kingdom Metazoa; phylum Chordata; class Mammalia; order Rodentia; family Muridae; genus Acomys; species Acomys minous. Next base: position 24,017,888 of record NC_140502.1, on the reverse strand, counting down.
GTGTTGGTGACGCTGGCCTCAAACTGGTTCTTCTACCTCCACCTGCTCGATATTAGGATTCCAGGCCAACACCACTGTGCCTCCTTTGTAACTTTGTTTTAACTCTTGCTGGGGCTCAGGTGAGCTGTATTTTAGTGGCTCCCGATTTCCCTGTATGAAGTAACACCTGGATTCCTAGGTATTGTTTTCATGTTGAAAAACAGAACTTTTTGGCTAAGAGCTTTTTTTGTTGTTGTTGTTGTTGTTTTTGGTTGACCATGTCATGAGCCGCCTACATCCATTTTTTCTTTTCTTTCCTTTTTTCCCCCTTACTTTTCCCCCCATGAGGCATGGACTCCATTTGTAGCCTTGGCTGTCCTGGAACTCAATTTGTAGACCAGGTGGCATCCACCTCACAATGACCCAGGTGCCTCTGCCTCCTTGAGTACCGGGCTTAAAAGCATGCGCCACCACGCCTCCCGCTTGCTGGTTAGGATTTTTCTTCCCACCTCAGGGTCCTAGGTAAAGAAACAGGTATTTTGTACGGTGAGTACTGAAAAGGATTATCGCTCCTGCATTAGGGAGGGTTGGGGTTGGGGCCTGATGACTGAGATATCATTTTTTTAAAATTACAGGTCCTGCGTCGCTGACGGCACAGTCTTGGGGTTCCGAAGCAAAGGACTGACCCAGTCAGAGAGACGCGATGTCAGGTGAGTCAAGGGCAGGGGCCAGGCTTGGGTGCAGAAGGCTGCGGCTGGTCCAGCACGGGAAGTGTCCAAATTCTCTCGGGGTTCCACAGCGAGATCCCACGGGGCCACAGATTGCTTTCTCCCCATCTTTCCAATCTTGTGGTACTGTGTTGTCACTTTCTGTTTCTTTGGTTTCCTGTGTAAGGATTGCACCGCTGAGCCACGCTGCAGGCGGCTTTTCATTATTTGAACTAACCACCGGTATGTGTCTGTGGGTGGGGGATCTCGCGTGTTCCTGGAGACCAGATGAGGGTGCGGGATCCCTGCGTCAGAATCTTGGGTGCTGGGACCCAACTGAACTTCTTTGCAAGAACAAGGTGAGATCTATACTGGTGCTCTTAGAGCTAAGGTTGTGGACTGGCTCATGTGGGTGCTGGGAGAAGAATTGGGGTCCTCTGTAAGAGCAGCAAGGGCTCTAAACTGCAGAGTCATCTCTACAGTCCCATAAAATCATAAAAAAGCACATTTGTCCAGGTGGTAGCACATGCCTCTAATCCCAGCACTCCCAAGGCGACGGATGCAAATCTCTGTGTTTGAGGCCAGGCTGGTCTGCAGAGCTGGTTCCAGGACAGCCAGGGCTACAGAAAGAAACCCTATCCCAGCACACATGCACACGCACACGCACACGCACACGCACACACTTTTCCATCTCCTGCATTGCAATTTTAAGAACAGTTGTAATAGCTGTTGGCATCTATTAATTGTAGAAAATAATGAGTTTGATGTTTTTATACACATTGGATCATATTTTCTCCTTAATTAAAGTATTCAAGACACTGTCCACCTCTCTAATTGTTCTTCCATTTTTCTTTTTCTTTCTTTCTCTTTCCCTGTATTGATGTGGGGGAGACAGTTTCTGTGTAGCCCTGAGTGTCCTGGTACTTTTTTGTGGACCACACTAGCCGTTTCTTTCTGTCTTTCTTTCTTTCTGTCTTTCTGTCTTTCTTTCTTTCGACAGGGTTTTCTCTGTGTAGTCTTGGCTGATGTGGACACACTTTGTAGACCAGGCTGGCCTCAAACACACAGCGATCCGCCTTCCTCTGCCTCCTGAGTGCTGGGATTAAAGGCATGCTCCACCACACCTGTCTCTTCAAACTTGCATAGATTCACCTGCCTCTGCTTCCTGAGTGCTGAGGTTAACCTTTAAGTTACCACAATGCCTTGCTAATATTATTATTGTTAGTTTACCTGCCTCAGTGGAGAGGAATGTGGGCTTTGTGAGTCTGGCTTAATTAGCTGAACAGAATGGTCTCCAGGTCCACCCTGTTGCCTGCACACACCACAGTTTGCTCTGCCTTGTCACTGAATACAGCTTCCCAGTGTGTTAGACCTCAGTTTGTTCATCCCCTGACTCACTGATGGACATCTAGGCCGATTCCGCCTCTTGGCTGCTGTGAGTAAGGCCACAGTCAACATGTGTGCTCAGGTAACTGTCTGGCCTTCTGATTTCAGTGCCACAGTCAACATGTGTGCTCAGGTACCCACTGGCCTTCTGATTTCAGTGTTTCCAGATACATGCTGAGGGGTGGTACCCATGGATCAGATGATAATTCTAATTTTTCTTTCTGAGTAAATCCACAGTAGTGTCTGGAGTGGTCACATTCTTTTCTATGTTCACTGATAGTGTAAGTAGGAATAAATTTCCCGCTGATCCTCACCTGAATTTTCCTTTCTCAATCCTCCCTTCTTTCTTCCCTTCTTTCTTTTAGATTTTTGGCCGGGTGTGGTGGCACATATATTTAATTCTAGTGCTTGGGAGGCAGAGGCAGGAGGATTTGTATGAGTTCCGGGTCACCCAGAACTAGTGAGTAGACACATGACTCACAGTGGTCTGTCCTCCTCTGGCTCCAAAGCAAGGGCCTTAAAGGTGTCTCCTACCATCACAGGCTGGGCAAGCAGGGGTTTCTAAGGGTTTGGAATTAGGGTGAGACTTCTAGCTCTTTGTGGGAACCAGGCCCGACTGGGCTGCCTGCCTGTCTTGCTGTTTCATGTCCTGTTTCTAGCAGCTTCCATGTCTGTGGTTATGTTGGTTAGCTAGTCATGTTTACTGCTCTGAGAACGCACCCCTCTCCTCCTGTGGGCCACCACGTCTTGAGGGATTTCACCTGCGAGAGGCATTCCTGTTTTGCTGCCTATAAAAAGGCTCTTTGGACACTGAATAAAAGCTGCTGCTGTTGAGGCTGGAGAGATGGCTCAGCGGTTAAGAGTACCGTCTGCTCTTCCAGAGGTCCTGAGTTCAATTCCCAGCAACCACATGGTGGCTCAAAACCATCTATTGTGAGATCTGGTGCCCTCTTCTGGTGTGCAAGTGTACATGCAGGCAGAGCACTGTATATGTGATAAATAAATCTTTAAAAAAAAAGAAAGAAAGCTGCTGCTGCTGCTGCTCTCGGCATAAAGGACCCGCTGTTTTATTGTGTGTTAAATCCGCAGTCCCTTGCCCTTGATGGGCATTGAGGTGGGGCAGGTGCCACAGCTCTTGTAATCTAGCAAACAAACAAACACCCCCCACTCCCACCCCCAGCCCCAAGAAATCTAACCCTCAGGGTGTGCCCAGTTGCGTGGGTTTTGGTTAATTCTGGATGTAATCAAGTCAGCACATAACATTATCAGTACTTTTCTACATAAGAGTGTTTGCCTGCATCTCTGTCTGTGTACCATGTATGTGATGTGTCCAAGGACGTCAGAGAGGGCATCCGATCCTGTGCACAGAGTCATGCATGGTTCTGAGGCACTTGCAGGTGCTGGGAAGCAAACTGGGCTCCTCTGCAAGAGCAGCAAGTGGCTCAGTTGGTGGGGTGTTTGCTTCTCTCCAGCACCAAATTGTATTATTCTTAACTATGGTAACACTTGCCCCTGCCTCTTGCTTGCTGAGATTAAAGGAGTGTGGTATTGTAAAACTCACTGTTTTTTACTTTTTAAATTGTTTTTAATTTTTAAAAATGTTCACGACTTTTAAAAAGGATTTCTTAATTTCTTATGTATACAGTCCTCTGCCTGCAGGTCCACCTGCCAGCCAAAGAGGGCACCAGGTCACTTTATTGATGGTTGTGAGTCACCCTGTGGTTGCAGGGAATTGAACTCAGGACCTCTGGAAGAGCAGACAGTACTCTTAACCCCTGAGCCATCTTTTTCAGCCCTAAACTCAGCATTTAAATTTTTTTTTCTTTAAAATTGAACCAAACAGCCGGGCCTGGTGGCGCACGCTTTTAATCCCGGCACTCGGGAGGCAGAGGCAGGCAGATTGCTGTGAGTTCAAGGCCAGCCTGGTCTACAAAGCGAGTCCAGGACATCCAGGGCTACACAGAGATACCCTGTCTCGAAAAACAAAAAAAAAAAAAAAAATTGAACCAAACAAAAAGAAACTTATGTTTTTTTGGGAAATAACATTTAAGGATAGAATGCTGCCTACTGTATTGTTTATAAATAAAAAATCTTTGTATAGTTGAAAACACAAAAACAAAACCAAAAATGAATGAAAATGTTCTAGTCTTATTTATTTATTGGTTTTTCAAGGCAAGATTTCTCTGTGTAGCCCTTGCTAACCTGGAAATCGCTCTGTAAGAAAAAGCCAGCCTCCAACTCAAAGAGATCTGCCTGCCTCTGCCTCTGGTGTGCTGGGATTAAAGGTGTGAGCCAACACCTCCTGGACCTGAATATGTTTCATTGTCTCTGTCTCTGTCTCTCTCTGTGTCTGTCTGTGTCTGTCTGTCTGTCTCTCTCTCTCTCCTTCTCTCTTTCTCTCTCTCTCCTTCTCTCTCTCTCTCTCTCTCTCTCTCTCTCTCTCTCTCTCTCTCTCTGTGTGTGTGTGTGTGTGTGTCTGTTTGTCTGTTTATCTGAACACAGGTACACATGGAGGCCAGAGGCATCAGATCCTCTGAGGTTGGAGTTCTGAGCAGTTGTGAGCGTCTCCATGGGGTCCGCTCTGCAAGAGCAGTAGACACTCTCCACTGCTGGGCCATCTTTCCAGCCCCTTTAAAGGGTTATTTTATTGCCAAGTACGTGCTCATTGGCTTGTCTCTGTGTGGAGATGTGCATGTGAGCACAGGCATTTGAAGAGGCCACAGGTGCGGGATTCCATGGAGCTGGGGATATGGTGGCTGTCACTGCCCCAGTGTGGGAACTGCACTTGTGTGCCCTGGTAAAGCAGTGTGCACTTGGAACTGCCTGGCCATCTCGCCAGGCCTATTTTTTTTTTAAATCATGTGTCTTGTTTTTTTGATGTGATAATACTTTCTCTTTACTACTGTTTTAACTGAAAAAACTTCAACTGTGTGTGTGTGTATGTGTGTGTGTGTTGTGTGTGTGTGTGTGTGTGTGTGTGTGTGTGTGTGTGTGTGTGTGTGTAGAGCTGTGAGTGTCAGTCTTTGGCTTCTACCTGTGTGAGAAACGGTGTCTGGTTTGCTGCTGTGGACATCAGGATAGCCAGCCTGAGAGTTGTCAGTTCTTCGGCCTCCACCTCTCATGTCTAGAAGTGCTTGGGCCACACATGGATCCACACACTGTATCCGTGTTTATATAGGTTCTGAGGACCCTCCCACATTGTGACACTCCCCAGTTCCCTCTATTTTATTTAACAAAATTAATTGTATTTGGACATTTTAATGTGTGTTTGTGTGTGGGGGGGGCTGTATTCTGAGTGTCCCCGAGACCAGAAGAGGGTTAGGGGTCCCTGAGTCAGAAGTCATGGGTGCTGGGAACCACACAGGACTCGTTTCCAAGAGCAGAATATGATCTATACTGGGGCCCTTGGAGCTAAATGTTGTGAACAGGTTCATGTGGGAGCTGGGGACAGAACTGAGGTCATCTGTAAGAGCAGCCAGGGCTCTTAGCCACAGAGCCATCTCTACAGTCCCATGAGATATTCAATGTACCCTTAAAAATATATTTAGCCAGGTGGTGGCAGCACAAGCCTTTAATCCCAGCATTTGGGAGGCAGAAGCAGGCAAATCTCTTGAGTTCGAGGCCAGACTGGTGAATTAAGGCCACAGTCCAATTGGGTGTTCATGGAACCCTCTGGCATTCATATTTAGTTCTTTTGGATATATGCTGAAGGATGGGACAGCTGGATCATATGGAAATTCAAATTTCATGTCTTGAATTTCCATACTGGTTTCTTGAGTGGTCACACTAATTTACATTTCCTTTGATATTGTAAACATGAGGGTCCTTCCTCCAGTCCTCACAAGGCTGTGTTCTTCCTTCCTTCCTTCCTTCCTTCCTCCTTTCTTTCTTTCTTTCTTTCTTTCTTTCAGATTATTAATAGGGAGTGGTGGTTTATATTTTTAATTCTGGTGCTTGGATGCAGCGGAAGGAAGGTCTGTGTGAGTTCCAGGTCAGCTGGAACTACAGAGAGTGGTCACACAGAATTCCAACACATCTGTCTGCCTCTGGCTTCAGCATGAAGAGATTAAAGGTGTGGTCTACACCAGCTGACCAGGGCGGGTTTTCTTTTCTTTCTCTCTTTCTTTCATTCTGTCCTTCTTTCTTTCCATCTATCTTCTGAGAACTGGGTTTCTGTGTGCTGCCTTGTCTATACTGGAAGAGTTTCTTCGACCAGTCTGGCCTCCAATTCAAAGATATCCACCTACCTCTGCCTCCCCTAGTGCAGGAATTCAAGGTGTGTACTACCTCACCCTGCTCAATGTAGGGGTCCAAACTCAATGGAAGTGGATTTAGGGTGGCTTTTGTATTTCTAAGAGCATCTTTAATTGGAGCATTAAACAGCCACCAGCAAAATCCAAGAGAGTCCAGGCTCTTTTTCATGTGAGTGTGTGTGTGAGTGTGTGTGTGAGTGTGTGTGTGTGTGTGTGTGTGTAAGCATGCGTGTGTACACTAGGATGTTTTTCATTTGGCAAAGAACATGGGCCCACAAGAGGTCACTCCTCTGGTAATGGACAAACAACACCTATTCTCTGACAAGTCTGGTCCCAGGGGACACACACAACACACAGTCTCACAAGCCTGTTTCACATCCCAACCTTGGGATCAAACCAAAAACATGTTTGCATTCACTACAAGTCAGAGGTAAGGTATGACCAGTTTTCACAAGAACCCAGAGCAGCCCGTGCAAGAGCAAGTGAGTTCCGGAAGGTATTACAGTAGAGCTCTGGGTACGGTAGAGTTTGGTGTAGCTGAGTGCGGCGGCCATCAGAGGCAGGGTTCCCAAGCAGAGCAATATAGTGATAAGCAGAGAGAGGCCAGATTGAAGCCCTGAGCTAGCAGAGGCCTTTTGAGGCAGAACAGCTGACTGGAACCAGCCAGTGTTCAGAGAGAAGCAGAAAGGGTGAATTTATTCAGCAATAAGTCTCAGAGGCTGAAAACATTGTAGGTTTAGCTTAGCAAATGGAGGATGAAAGCTGCAGCCTTCAAGGTCAGGGTGTGCAGAAGGTGAGACTGTTTGGAGGCTCGAAGCTTCCAGCCTAGGCTTGGGGTAGTTATATGTAAACTCTCTGGGACCCGCCCAAGCCATGTGCTCCTAAAGCTTGTGTACAGCTCGCATCTCATGCCACAGCTCAGGAGAGAAAAAACAACTTTCCCAAGCCTGGTCCACAGAGCAAGCAGGGCTACACAGAGAACGCTGTCATACCAAAAAACAAACAAACAAACAAAAAACCCAAACCAAACAAAACCCAACAACATTAACAAATTTTAATGTAAAGTGGTGGCTACGGTTTAGCTTGGCATAGTAAACAATTTAAGAATGAAAGTGCTCTTGCCTCTTCCCTCCACAGGCCAGCTCCAACTCTGGAATTCTCTTTCATATTAAGTGATGAACAACTCAGAGCACTGGAACACGCCTTCCGCAGGAACATGGTTCCAGATAATGAGGAAATTCAGGAATTGGCATCAAGGCTCCAGCTTGAGTCACCATGGTGCAGGTTTGTGTATGGAGCGTCTTTCAGGGTCATCACTTAGTCCAGGGTTTCCTGTGGGCTTTGTTTTGTTCTTGTCACTTAATGTTATAAAATGATCCATGTGTGTGTGTGCATACCTCCTTCTGTGTATGTGCAGCAAACATGCTTGGTGCCTGAGGACGCTAGAGGAGGCTGTCGTGTCCCATGGAGGCAGAGTTGCATGTGCTGGGTGCTGGGAATGGAACCCGGGTTTTCTGTGAGAACAGCAAGTGCGCTTAACCACCAAGCCATCTCTCCAGTTCCACTGCCTTTTGCTTTCATGAGAGAACAGCTGACATATCCAAGGCTGCTCTTTTCTTTGTTTGGGACAGAGTTTCTGTGTGTAGCCTTGCTTGTCTGGGATTCACTCTGTAGACCAGGATGGCCTCAAATTGATAGTGTTACTTCTTCCTCTGGGATCTCGGTGTTTGGATGAATGGTGAGGGCTGTTGTTCCTTGCACTGTGTTTTCTTTAAACACGTCCTGTTACTGACAGAGGTATTGTTCAGGAATGGATTCTACAAAGGAATGGGTGGTTTATTTTCACAACCACTCACTTTTTGTTATAAACTAAGGCTCCCTAGAGGGTTATAAATACAAGATCTCCATTGTGATTGTAGTCCTGGCTCTAAGCTCACAGGGCTAAATGGCTTTTTTTCTTCCTTCCTTCTTGTCTTTTTTGTTCCTTTTTATGTTTTCTTTTGTTGAGACAGGTTTTCTCAGTGTATCTTTGACCGCCTTGGTCTACAGAGTGAATTCTATAACAGCCAGGGTAACACAGAGAAACCTTGGATCGAAACACAAAAACAAAACCATATATATCTTACTGTGCATATTAAATATATAAATTAAGCACCTTTAAAAATTTGAATGATTTCTAAAAAATATTCAATACTACTCTTTCTTTTCAGATGTGGTTTAATTATCATCAAGAGGAAGTGCTGTCCTGGAGAGGATGTGAAGAGTGTAATTTGTCTCTGGTAGCGTTCGCTGTGGTGACTGAAATGGGAGGAGCATCACACAACTAGGCTGTTCCAGTGAGGTCTGCATCATGCATCCAAGCCAGGCAAATGAGAAGAGCACCAACCAGCCAGCCCATGCCAGTGAGTGGTGATTCATCCAGCCAGGCCTTGCCAGAGACGGTTAGGATCACCCATCTTGGCCAGGCTATTGACACAATAACCAACCAACTAGACCATGCCAGTGACGGGTAAATCATCCAGCCAGGTCATGCCAGTGAGGGATGCAGCATCCAGCCAGGCCTTTCCTGTGACTGTTAGATCACCCAACCTGGTCACAGTATTGACACAAGCACCAACCAACCAGGTCTAGCAACCACCTGCGACTCTGCCTCCATGGGAAACGACAGCCTCCTGTAGCATCCTCAGGCACCAGGCATGTTTGCTGCACATACAGAAAAGGAGGTGTGCACACATACACATGGATCATTTTAAAACATTAAATGACAAGAACAAAAACAAAGCCCACAGGAAACTCTGGACTAGGTGATGACCCTGAGAGACGCTCCACACACAAACCTCCACCGTGGTGACATCAAGCTGGAGTTTTGAAGCCAGTTTCTGGATTTCATCTGGTCTGGATACATGTTTCTGAGGAAGGCATGTTGCAATGCTCTGGTTTGTTCACGACTATGACAGGGAATGTCCGATTTTGTTGTGGCTGTCCTGATGAGGGACCAGACAGGAGCACTTTCATTCTCAAATTGATTACTACACAGAACTAAACCATAGCCACCACTTTAATTATCCTCGAGAGTAAGTGCTGAATTTACCTTCCAGCAAGGCCATGCCAGTGACAGCTGAATCATCCATCCAGTCGATGCCAGAGATGGATGCATCGTCCAGCCAGGCCATGTAAGAGATGGATGCATCTTCCAGCCAGGCTGCACCAAATACAGTAGCTTCACCCAAGTAGGCTAAGAGATGTAGAGGAGGACTATGCAAGCAAGCGGAAGAGCGTGAGATCACAGCACCTGACACTCAAGGAGAAGGAGAAGCAAAGGAGGAGGAAGGACAGGGTCCAGCGAAGAGAATGAAGCCAGTGCCTGCTACCTGGCCTGGGAGGAAGAGCACCTGAGAGTGGGTAATAAGTTCATTATCACGGTCACCTTTGTGCTCAACTTTAAAGGCATCGTTGTCTCGATGTGGGATTATTTGGGGGGATATTACTGATTAACAAATAAAGGAGAATTTATTGAATATTGGACTGACTATTCATGGTAATAAAAAAGTGGCAAAATATGGGGATTGAATCTAAGTCTGAGAAGTCTTGTGTAAAAGGAAGGTTCTTAGTCAAAGTGCCCAAGCTTAAAACCAAAATACTTTTGAATAAAAAACTGTCTCCCACACGTCTCTTTAAGAGAGACTCCTCTTCTCACCCACAGACAAAGGCAGCTTCCTGTGGGCACATGGGAGATAAAGGGAAAGGACTTAACACGACCAGGTTGGCTGCTGCTTGTGGCCTGACTCTCACAGAGCAATGGTGGCTCTGGAGTCGGCGTGGTTAGAAACTGGCACCGACAGGCCAGAAAACTTACAGATAGAGGTGGGGAAAGAATTTAGCCATCTAAATTAAAAAATAGAGACTGCTATGGTCTCTCTCCAATGTGCCATGGCACAGGACACTTGGACTTTCTCTGGCTTTGTTTTGGTTGCTGTCATGGACCAGGTTGCATGGTGGGTAATGGTGATCATGGTTTTCCATGCTTTCTCTACAGAAGATCAGGGAGAGACGGGGGAGAAAGCCAAGGGTTGGAGCACTAAGGTACAGGCAGGCAAAATGGAGGAAGGAACAAAACTCTTCCTGATAGAGAATGGAAACTTGACAGCAGTTGCAGCTCAGGGCTCTCTGGATACACGATGCCTGTCAGCTGTTTCTGGAAAGGGCCCAGCTAAATGCTGTAACAACCACTAAATTCAAAAAAGGATGGACAGAGCTGCTATGTCACAGTAAGAGATGGGACAACTGGCCCCAAACTTAGACTTTTCTTTTGCTTCCCATTACTATGGGATGAGTTTATTAAAATACAAATTTCCAAGACAAAATGTAAATCTACATGCTTATATTTAGATGTGTACATGTATATAGTAACCCTAAATAAAGCATTTGCAAGCAATGTTAACATCCTGGTGACATGCTTCCAAAGACTTAATTGCTTTTTTTATTTTTTTATTTTTTTTTGGTTTTTCGAGACAGGGTCTCTCTGTGTATCCTTGGCTGTCGTAGACTAGCTCTGTAGACCAGGCTGGCCTCGAACTCACAGCGATCCGCCTGCCTCTGCCTCCCGAGTGCTGGCATTAAAGGCGTGCACCACCACACCCGGCTATCAAGACTTAACTGCTTTAAAGTTCCATGTTATAAAGACACTTAAGTAAAAGGCAAAAATGAAGAATTAACATGATCTTTGCAGTGTCAGTATTACTCCAAAAAAACTTCCTATCCCCTTTAGAATAAAACCATGCATTTGTTCATTCTAGAATGACATGTAAGAGGACAGTGCTGTCACCATAAAGGACTCACAAACCACACTGTATATCCCGTGAGGTCCATAACCACTGAACATAAGCAGCAGCGATGGTCCCTGGTGCCTGTCTGTGTAGCCTTGGCTGTCCTGGACTCACCTTGTAGACCAGGCTGGCCTCGAACTCACAGCGATCCGCCTGCCTCTGCCTCCTGAGTGCTGGGATTAAAGGTGTGTGCCACCACTGCACATCTTTTTCAAGCTCTCTTAACTGTATCACAGATACTCATTTGCTGTAGTGTGATTTAGGGAAAGAAAAAAAAAAGTGGATTTGGCACAGACATGTTAATAGGGTAACAAGGTTTCCCTAAACAAAACTTTATCCTCCACATAGAATCCAAATTTGCCAACCACCTGTGGCAGGTAATGGGTCTCAGCAACACCGTCATTAGCACACGTGGAAAGCTGAAACTCTGGAACATGTATTACCCTCAGCTGCAGAGTTTATCAAAGATGTATTCTAAAATCCATGGGTTTGCAGGACATGATGGCACAGCCTTTAATCCCAGCCTTCTATTAACTTCTCCTCTGCTGAGGCTAAAGTGGAGAGTCTCCAGCATACTAGGCTGGGTATGCTATTGTGGAGATATAACCCCAGCCCCTCACAGGTCCCTATCACTGAGCCACAACCCCAACTCCTCACCGGGGAGTCTAGGAAGGGGCTCCCCCACTGAGCGATGTTCCTTCTCCCTCACTGGGGGAGTCTAGGGAGGTGCTCTACCACTGAGCCACGCCCCCAGGCTATCAGTGTGGGATCTAGGAAAATCCTCTGCCCCTGAGCAGAGCCTTGAAGGCATATCCTGAACTAGTGCAGCACTAAAGCAAGAAAGGCCATGTCCTGAGAAACGGCCTTTCCCCTCAAGGAAATACACCTTGTTACATAGATGGCTTATATATGCACTTGTACACACACACACACACATCTATAATAGGGTCTTAGGACCTCTTCTGGGATGCAGATATCCATGCAATTACAGCATTCATAAACATAAAATAAATATATAAACATTCTTTTGTTAAGAGTCCCAGCACAACATACTAGGCTCTGCCACTGTCTCTAGACACTAAATAGACGTGAGGCTGGGATTTAACAAAGACACATTGGGCAGGCTGAGCCCAAGTGTGGAAACCCACCCTCTGGGTATCAACATACTAGTTTTAAAGTTTTCAGTGTGTGTGTTGTGTGTGTGTGTGTGTGTGTGTGTGTGTGTGTGTGTGTGTGTGCACTTAAGTGTTTATATGATTCATCAGTTTAGCAAGGTGTATTTGCTTCAGGGGAAAAGCAGTTTCTCAGGAGATGGCCTTTCTTTCTTTATTTCTGGGCTTGTTTGAGATCTACTTTCAAGGCTCTGCTGTTCCTCAAAGTCACAGTGACTTTAGGCTTAGGACAATGAATGGCGATTTGCAGGTCCCATTTGGAGGGCTGTGTAGTGAGACCCTGTTTCAGGAAGCCTAACACTTGTCAGGTGATGGTGGTGGAAGCCTTTAATGCCAGCACTCAGGAGGAAGAGTCAGGGGGACCTCTGTGAGGCTGAGGCCAGCCTGGTCTACAGAGCCAATTTTAGGACATCTAGAATTACACAGAGAGACCGTCTGCTTTAAAAATAAAAAAGCCCAAACAAACAAACAAAACCTGTTGTTTTGGGTAACATGTGTGTAGAGCCTGCAGCTCTGTAAGAAGACCCTGATTTGGATCCCAGCATCCACATGGTGGCTCACGGTGGTTTGTAAATTCAATCCCAGGGCATCCCGTGCCCTCTGTGGGCACCAGAACACAGGAAACACAGAGACTCAGACACAAATAGAAAGTAGCAGCTGGTGGAGCTGCCAGAGACTGAGGTGAATCATCACGGGCTTCAGTTTTCCCAGGTAAAAAGTTCTCTTGGGCCCCTATGGCTGTGCCCACTAGATTGCCTCCCCACCTCAGTAACCACTGCCCTGTGTCCACAGGCTGTGGGGGAAGCGTTCTGAATTCCACCATCATGTCTGTCTTTGGGATATTAGTTGCCATTGCCAGAATCTGTACCAAAGGGTCCTCACATGGCTGTGTTCAAGGCTGCAGAGGCAGTCCCTGCATCTTCCTGTGCCTGTGGCTGAGTTCCTGGGAGACAGGACTGTGGGAAACCAGATTTCAGATTCTTGAAACATATATTATCTGGGCACCTGTCTATCTATTTGATATGTGGATAAATTTTTCTCTCTCTCAGTCTCTGTGTGTGTATGTATGTATATATGCTTATGATTTTTTTAAAAATAGAGTCTCATGTACGGCTGTCTGTCCTGGAACTCTGTATGTGGACCAATTCTGCTTGGAATACACGGACGTTTCTCTGCATCTGCCTCTCAAGTGCTGGCATTAGAAGTGAGTTCGAGGCCAGCCTGGTCTACAAAGTGAGTCCAGGACAGCCAGCGCTACACAGAGAGACCCTGTCTCAAAAAAACCAAAACCAAACAAACAAACAAAACAGGAAGTGAGCCCTGTGGGGCCTGGCTGTCAGGGTTACTTTAGAAACAGGGGAGCACGCAGCAGGCTGGCTTCAAACATTCAGTGTTGGTGACGCTGGCCTCAAACTGGTTCTTCTACCTCCACATGCAAGATGTTGGGATTCCAGGCCAACACCACTGTGCCTCGTTTGTAACTTTGTTTTAACTCTTGCTGGGGCTCAGGTGAGCTGTATTTTAGTGGCTCCCACTTTCACTGTATGAAGTGACACCTGGAGTCCTAGGTATTGATTTCACGTTGAAAAACAGAATTTTTTGGCTAAGAGGTTTTTTTTTGGGGGGGGGGTGGTTCACCATGTCATGAACTGCCTAAATTGATTTTTTTTTCTTTCCTTTTCTTTTTTTCTTACTTTCCCCCCATGAGGCATGGTCTCTGTATGTAGCCGTGGCTGTCCTGGAACTCACTTTGTAGATACCTTCTCTTTATTATGTTTTAACTGAAAAAAAAAAATCTTCGACAGAATGTGTGTGTGTGTGTGTGTGTGTGTGTGTAGTGCTGTGAGTGTCAGTATTTGGGTTCTACCTGTTTGAGAAACGGTGTCTGGTTTGCTGCTGTGGACATCAGGATAGCCAGCCTGAGAGTTGTCAGTTCTTCGGCCTCCACCTCTCATGTCTAGAAGTGCTTGGGCCACACATGGATCCACATACTGTATCCATGTGTATATAGGTTCTGAGGACCCTCCCACATTGTGACATTCCCAAGTTCCCTCTATTTTATTTAACAAAATTAATTGTATTTGGACATTTTAATGTGTGGGGGGGGGGCAGGGGGTTGGATTTCCTGTGTTCTTGAAGACCAGAAGAGTGTAAGGGTTCTCTGAGTCAGAAGTCATGGGTGCTGGAAACCACACAGGACTCGTTTCCAAGAGCAGAACACGATCTATACTGGGGCCCTTAGAGCTAAATGTTGTGAACAGGCTCATGTGGGAGCTGGGGACAGCACTGAGGTCATCTGTAAGAGCAGCAGGGCTCTTAGCCACAGAGCCATCTCTACAGTCCCATGAGATATTCAATGTACCCTTAAAAATATATTTAGCCAGGTGGTGGTGGCACACGCCTTTAATCCCAGCACTTGGGAGACAGAAGCAGACAAATCTCTGAGGTTGAGGCCAGATTGGTCTACAAAGTGAGTCCAGGACACAGAGAAACAACAACAACAACAAAAAGACACGTGTCACCACCCTTTGTCTCCTCTCTCTCTCACATTCTCCCTCCCACTCTTCTTTCTTTCCTTTGTTCCTTCTTTCTCCTTTTTGATGTGGGTGAGACAGAGTCTCTCTCTCTTTCTCCTTTTTTAGTTCTTTTGTTTTTGTTTTTGTTTTTTCCCCGAGACAGGGTTTCTCTGTGTAATCTGTCCTGAACTCGGTTTGTAGACCAGGCTGGCCTTGAACTCCCATAAATCCACCTGCCTCTGCTGGGATTAAAGGTGGGCACCACCACATGCATGCCTGGTGCCTGGGTGGGAAACAAGCTCTAAAGCAGTGAGCTCTACTTCCAGAATTACTGAAATTTAGATAAAACCCCAATTCAGCCTAGAATTAGAACTGGCTGCCTTTTATCCCAGCCCTAAGGAGGTAGAGGCAGATGGATCTCTTTGAGTTAAAGGCCAGCAAGGTCTGCAAAGTGACTTCAAGACCAGCCAAGAGACAGAAAAACTCTGTCTGGAACAAAACAAAACAACAAAAAACCATAAAAACAAGCTCTGTGAGTTTGAAACCAGCCTGCTCTACCAAGCAAGTCCAGAACAGTGAAGGCTACACGGAGAAACCTTGTCTTGACAAACAGAACAAAACAACAATAACAAAACAAAGAAAAACCAATCGCAATAAAACCCACCAAGCCAAAACTGGTTCTGTATTGTTTGCAATGGAATAGATTTCTCCTCCTGGATTAGGGCGGGGTGTGGAGTGGCCTGAGGATGGAGACACTATAAATGGCCAAGTCCTGCAAGGAGGAGCTCACGGTCTCTGAGGATCCGGAGCATACGACCCATCCAGGAGCAAACCCCAGGGAGGGACACACGGATGCCCCGTGAGTAAAGCGCAGAGCCAGGCTTGGGGTGCAGACGGCTGTGGCTGTGACAAAGATGGGAGGTGTCCAACTTCTCCTGGGGCCCCAAGCTAGGTCCCATGGGGGCCACAGATTTCTTTCTCCCTACCCTGCACAACTTCTGGTAGTGTGCTGTCACACGCTGCTTCTTTTTCCTACTGAGTCTAGAGCCCATGGTGTGGCCTGTGTAAGGAGGAGTCCGCGGCTGAGCCGTGCTCCAGCCCTCTGCTCCATATTATAATTAATACCATCTGCTCAATATTATAATTAATACCAGTTTGTGTCTGTGAGAGTGGGATATGGCGTCTTCCCGGAGACCAGAAGAGGGTGAGGGGTCCCCGAGGCAGGAGTCGTGGGTCCTGAGAACCACACAGTACTCGTTTCCAAGAGCAGAACACGATCTATACTGGGGCCCTTGGAGCTAAACGTTGTGAACAGGTTCCTGTGGGAGCTGGGGACAGCACTGAGGTCATCTGTAAGAGCAGCAGGGCTCTTAGCCACAGAGCCATCTCTACAGTCCCATGAGATATTCAATGTACCCTTAAAAATATATTTAGCCAGGTGGTAGTGACACACGCCTTTAATCCCAGCACTTGGGAGACAGAAGCAGGCAAATCTCTTGAGTTTGAGGCCAGATTGGTCTACAGAGAAACCCTGTCTCTGAACAACCAAAAGAGGAAAAACAAAACCAAACCAAAACAACAACAACAACAAAAAACCATGTGTCACCATCACTTGTCTCCTCTTTCAGTCTCTCTCTCATCCCCCCCTTTTGTTCTTTTTCTCTTTTTTGATGTGGGTGAGACAGAATCTCTCTGTCTGTCTCTCTGTCTTTGTCTCTGTCTTTCTGTCTTTGTCTCTGTCTCTCTGTCTCTCTGTCTCTGTCTCTGTCTCTCTCTCTCTCTCTCTCTCTCTGTCTCTGTCTCTCTCTCCCTCCTCTGTGTTTTTTGAGACAGCGTTTCTCTTTGTAATCTATCCTGGCCTCACTTTGTAGACCAGGCTGAGTTTGAAGTGACATAAATCCGCCTGCCTCTGCCTCCAAGTGCTGGGATTAAAGGTGTGCCCCGCCACGCCCGGCTCGGGACAGAGTCTCTATGTAGCCCTGAGTGTCCTGGAACATCCTCTGTAGACCAGTCTGGCCTACACACACAAATATACATATGTACATACATATGTACACAGAAGCCTGCTTCTGCTTCCTGAGTGCTGGCATTAACCATGCGTGTCACAACGCCCTGCCAACTGACTAGAGGACTGTGTGAAACCAGATTTCAGATTCTGGAAATATATATTATCTGGGCACCTGTCCAGATACGTGGATATGTGGATAAATATATATGTGCCTGCTTGTGTGTACATATGTATGTATGTATGTATATTTATGTGTTTTTTTTAAATAGAGTCTCAGTTGGGCGTGGTGGCACATGCCTTTAATCCCAGCACTCGGGAGGCAGAGGCAGGTGGATCACTGTGAATTCAAGGCCAGCCTGGTCTACAAAGCGAGTCCAGGACAGCCAAGGCTACACAGAGAAACTCTGTCTCGAAAAACCAAAAAATAAAAATAAAATAAAATAAATAAAATAGAGTCTCATGTGTGGCTGTCTGTCCTGGAACTCTGTATGTAGACCAATCCTGCTTGGAATACACAGAGATTCCTCTGCGTCTGCCTCTCAAGTGCTGGCGTTAGAAGTGTGCCCTGCAGGGCCTGGCTGTCAGGGTTACTTTAGAAATGGGAGCATGCAGCAGGCTGGCTTCAAACATTCAGTGTTGGTGAAGCTGGCCTCAAACTGGTTCTGCTACCTCCACCTGGACGATATTGGGATTACAGGCCCACACCACCATGCCTTTTTTTTTTTTTTTTTTTTTTTTTGTAATTTTGTTTTAACTCTTCTTGGGGCTCAGGTGAGTTGTAGTTTAGAGGCTCCTGATTTCACTGTATGAAGTAACTCCTGGAGTCCTAGGTATTGACTTCACCTTGAAAAACAGATTTTTTTTTTGGCTTAAGAGTGGTTTTTCTGGGTTCACTGTGTTATGAACCTCTTAAATTCATTTTTTTACTTTCTTTCCTTTTTTCTCTTTCTTTTTCCCCCTGAGGCATGGTCTCTGTTTGTAGCCTTGGCTGTCCTGGAACTCAATTTCCTGAGATTAAAGTAGTGTGCTATCATAACACTCAGCATTTTTTATTTTTTAAATTTATTTAAAAATTTTTAAATGTTCACAACTTAAAAAAAAAAAGATTTCCTTTATTAAGTATACAGTGCTCTGCCTGCATGTACACATGCTGCCAGAAGAGGGCACCAGATCACTTTATTGATGGTTGTGAGCCACCTTGTAGTTGCTGGGAACTGAACCCAGGACCTCTGGAAGGGCAGCCAATGATCTTAACCTCTGAGCCATCTCTCCAGACCTAAACTCAGCATTTTAAATTTTTCTTTAATAATCCAACCCAACAAAAAGGAACTCATGTTTTGAGGAAATAGCATTTGAGGATAGAATGCTGCCTACTGTATTATTTATAAATAAACACCCTTTGTACAGATCAAAAACAAAAACAAAAACGAAGGAAAATGTTCTTGTCTCCTCCGTGAACAGGAAAGCCAGTGCGCGATGAAGGATTCTGGACTATAATCAGTCTTGAGCAACACTTGGCACTGCAAGATGCCTTCTACAGGACCATGTTCCCAGACCTACAGGAAATCCAGCAACTGGCCTCAAGACTCCAGCTAAAGGACATGGTAGTGGAGGTTGGTGCCTGGGTGTGTCTCAGGGTAGTCAGCTAGCCCAGGGCCTCCTGTGGGCTTTGCTTTCTTCTAGTCATGTAAAGTTGTAAATTTAGCCAGGCGTGGTGGCACATGCCTTTTATCCAGCACTCGGAAGGCAGAGGCAGGTGGATCGCTGTGAGTTCGAGGCCAGTCAGATGTACAGGCTCCACGACAGCCAAGGCTACACAGAGAGACCCTGTCTCAAAAAACTAAAAAAAAAAAATGTACATTTTTCATGTGTATGTGTGCATGCTTTCTCTATCTGTGCACCATGTGCATGCCTGGTGCCCAGTGAGGCTAGAAGGGGCTGTCCTATCCCATGGAAGCCGAGGTACAGGTGGTGGGTGCTGGGAATGGAACCTGGATCCTCTGCAAGATCAGCAAGTGCTCTTAACCACTAAGCCATCTCTCCAGTTCCATCCCCTTTTTATTTCATGAGCGAGCATCTCACAGATCTAAGGCTAGCCTTTTATTTATTTGTTTTTTGAGGTTGGGATTCTCTGTGCAGCCTGGCTGTCCTAGAACTCACTCTGTAGTCTAGGCTGGCCTGGAACCCACAGAAATGTGCCTGCCTCTGCCTCACAATGGCTGGGATTAAAAGCATGTGCCAACGTCACCCGGCTCTAAGGCCTGGCTTGATCTCAGGGTATTCCTGCTGTCACCTCCCAAAGTGCTGCGTTACAGGCATATGCCCATGTTTCACTGTCAATGCTGCATTGATATGACTGTATTACGGATGTGGGGTCTCACTGTGCAGCCTTGGATGGCCTGGAACTTGCTATGTAGGTCAGGCTGGCTTGTGCATTTGTCTCCTAAGTGATAGTAGTACAAGTGGCTGCACTTTTTAAAATCAAATAATTCCTGTTTGTTGACCGTGGCGTTGTCCAGGAATGGATGCTAGAGAGGAATGAGCTTTGTCTTTTCTTTTCTTTTTTTAAAGATGTGGTTATTTATTATGTATACAGTGCTCTGCCTGCATGTACACCCGCAGGCAAGAAGAGGGCGCCAGATCTCATTGTAGATGGTTGTGAGCCACCATGTGGTTGCTGGGAATCGAACTCAGGACCTCTGGAGGAGCACACAGTGCTCCCAACCTCTGACCCATTTCTCTAGCTCCTGAGTTGTTTATTTGCTTACCCACCAACTTTATTCAGACACACGGAGACTCCCTAGAGGGTTACACATACCAGCTGTGCAGTGTGAAGGCAAGCCTGACTTGAGGCCAACAGGGCTCAGTGGGAATCTTTGTTTCCCTCTCTCTCTCTCTTCCTCTTTCCTTCTTTCCTTCCTTCCCTTCTTTTTATTCTTTCTTGTTCTGTTCCCTGCACACTGTGTTTTTCTATCCCTGACGGCCTTGGAACTCACTCTGTAGACCAGTCTGGCCTTGAACTCAGGGATCTACCTGCCTCTGCCTCCTGAATCCAGGATTTAAAGGCATGCCCCACTATGGACTGGCTAGGGCCCTTTCTTAGAGGAGCTGGTTCCTGTCTTCTCCTGTGTTGTATTGATAAAACAAAGCACGTGGGAGTAGGTTGCTTTTTTATTTTTACTATTTATTTATTTTCTATTGTTTCCTTTTATTTGGGACAGAGTCATATTTAGCCTGGGCTAGCCTCACACTTGCATAGCTGAGGATGGCCCTGAACTCCTGCCTCTTCTGCCTCTATTTCCCATGAACTGGGCTACTGGAGTAGGCCACCACACAGGGCTCAGAATATTGTCCTTGACAGTCCAGAGCCATCTTTTCTTACTGTCTTGTGATCTAGGGTGGGAGCACCCTGTCTGCTCCAGCCACCGACAGAGTCTCAAATCATCTACCTCAGGGACCAAGGACAGGGAGGCTGAAGGAGCATATTAAATATCTGTGAGAGATTAGTACCCTGCTTTCTCACCTGAGGATGGGACATTTCTCCTCTGGACTCATCACTTTATTATCCAACTCTTTGGCTAAATAAAGGTAATGGTGTTAGTTGATGGCCTTGACTTTCAAAAAGTCCTGGGTTCTATCCCTAGCACAGACTATACTGGCCCTGTCTCAAAAACTGAGTGAAAGATAAATGTCTGGGGCTGGGGAGGTGGTTCAGTGGTTAAGGGCCATGACTGTTCCTGTGACGGCAAGAGTTCAATTCCCCAGCACTGGCCTGGTGGCTCAGAGCCACCTGTATATCCAGCTAGAGGTGCCCTAATGTCCCCTTCTCCTCTCTATAGGCACTGCAACCAGGTGCACCGAAGTGCAACTAAAAATAACAATGAAAAAATATCTGTGTGACAGCATCCGTGTTATACATTAGCCCTTGGTAGGCAGAGGCAGACACAACTTTGTGTTAGAGGCCAGCTTCGTCTACATAGTGATTTCCAGAACAGACAGGTTTACACAGAGAAACCCTGTCTCAAAAATCAAAAACAGGGAGGCAGAGGCAGGCAGATCGCTCTGAGTTTGGGGGCCAGCCTGGTCTACAAAGTGAGTCCAGGACAGCCAAGGCCACACAGAGAGACTCTGTCTAGAAAAACCAAAAATAAGAAAAAAACACAAAACAAAACAAAAGCAAAAACAAAACCATATAAAAATTTATTATATATATTAAGTATATAAATTAAAGCTCCTTAGAAATGATGAATCATTTCTTTTTCTTTCCTTTTTTTTGGGGGTGGTGGTTCTCACGACAGGGTTTCTCTGTGTAGCCTTGACTGTCCTGGACTCGCTTTGTAGACCAGTCTGGCCTCAAACTCACAACAATCCACCTGCCTCTGCCTCCCAAGTGCTAGGATTAAAGGCATCTGCCACCACCGCCTAGCTTGATGAATCATTTCTTAAAAAGATGAAAACTATCCTTTCTCTCAGGAATGGTTTAAGTGTTATCGAGACCTAGTGATGACAAATATGACAGAAAATCAGAGGAGTTCATTTCTGAGAATATTCAAGGAGGCCACGCAAATGAGAGGAGCACCCTCCTCCCAGACCATGCCAATGATGGGTGCCTCATCCAACCAGGCCATGACACCGATGCCTGCATCATCCAACCAGGCCATGCCAGTGATGGATGCATCACCCAACCAGGCCATGCCAGTGATGGATGCATCACCCAACCAGGCCATGCCAGTGATGGATGCATCATCCAACCAGGCCATGCCACTGATGGAGTCATCATCCAAACAGTCCATGTCAGTGATGGAGACATCATCCAAACAGGCCAAGCTAATGAGAGGAACATCATCCAACCAGACTATGCCAGTTATGGATGCATCATCCAGCTTGGCTGCACCAGAGAGAACAGCATCCTCCACCCAGCCTAAGACACAGAGAGGAACATTATTCAAAGAAGCCAGACCACAGAGAAGAGCACCATCCAACCAGGCCATGCAAGTTATGGATGCTTCATCCAGCCGGGCTGCAGCAGAGACAGTAGCATCAGCCAGCCAGCCTAAGCCAGGGAGAGGAACATTGTTCCGAGCCAAACCACAGAGAAGAGCATCATCCAAGCAGACTAAGACAAGGAGAGGAGACCTACACAAGCTAGGGGAAGAGCGTGAGAGCCCAGCACCTTTAGGAGAAGGTGCAGGAGAGGAAGAGGATGGACAGAATCCACAGAAGAGAAGAAAGCACGTGCCTGGGACCTTGGATGGGAGGGAGAGTAACTGATAGTGGGATAATAGGTTAATTATCATGTTCAGCTCTGTGCTTAACTTTTAATGACTCATTGCCTTAATGTGTAATTATCTGGAGGATATTATTGATTAACAGTAAAGGAGGTTTTATTAAACATATGACTGAATATTCATTATTAATAGTAATAAAAAAGTGGTTAAACATGGGGCTTGATTTGAGAAGACTTGAGTGAAAGGCAGTCTCTTATCCAAAGAACGGAAGCTGAAAACCGAACTACGTCTGAATGAAAAACTGTCTCCCACACGTCTCTTTAAGAGAGACTCTTCTTCGCCGGGCATGGTGGCGCACGCCTTTAATCCCAGCACTCAGGAGGCAGAGGCAGGTGGATCGCTGTGAGTTCGAGGCCAGCCTGGTCTAACAAAGTGAGTCCAGGACAGTCAAGGCTACACAGAGAAACCCTGTCTTGAAAAACCAAAAACCAAAACCAAACAAACAAACAAAAGAGAGACTCTTCTTCTCACCCACAGACAAAGGCAGCTTCCTGTGGGCACATGGGAGATAAAGGGAAAGGACTTAACACACCCAGCTTGGCTGCTGCTTCTGGCTTGACTCTTACAGAGCAATGGTGGCTCCAGAGGCGGCATGGTTAGAAACTGGAACCAAGAGGCCAGAAAACTTACAAGTAGAGATGGGGGATGAAATTTGCCATCTAAATTAAAAAATAGAGACTGCTATGGTCTCTCTCCATGGAGCCATGGCAAAGGACACTTGGACTTTCTCTGATTTTGTTTTGGTTGCTGTCATGGACCAGGTTGCATGGTGGGTAATGGTGATCATGGTTTTCCATGCTTTCTCTACAGAAGATCAGGGAGACGGGAGAGAAAGCCAAGGGATGGAGCACTAAGGCACAGGCAGGCAAAATGGAGGAAGGAACAAAACTCTTCCTGATAGAGAATGGAAACTTGACAGCAGTTGCAGCTCAGGTCTGTCTGGATACAAGATGCCTGTCAGCTGTTTCTGGAAAGGGACCAGCTATATGCTGAAACAACCACTAAATTCAAAAAAGTATGCACAGGGCTGCTATGTCACAGTATGAGATGGGACAACTGGCCCCAAACTTAGACTTTTCTTTTGTTTCCCATTACTATGGGTAGAGTTTATTAAAATACAAATTTCCAAGACAAAATGTAAATCTACATGCTTATATTTAGATGTGTACATGTATATAGTAACCCTAAATAAAGCATTTGCAAACAATGCTGACATCCTGGTGACATGCTTCCAAAGACTTAATTGCTTTTTTTTTTCTTTTTTTTTGGTTTTTCGAGACAGGGTTTCTCTGTGTAGCCTTGGCTCTCCTAGACTCGCTCTGTAGACCCGGCTGGCCTCGAACTCACAGCGATCCGCCTGCCCCTGCCTCCCGAGTGCTGGGATTAAAGGCGTGCACCACCACGACCGGCTATCAAAGACTTAACTGCTTTAAAGATCCATGTTATAAAGTCACTTAAGTAAAAGGCAAAAATGAAGAATTAACATGATCTTTGCAGTGTCAGTATTAGTCCAAAAAAACTTCCTATCCCCTTTAGAATAAAACCATGCATTTGTTCATTCTAGAATGACATGTAAGAGGACAGTGCTGTCACTATAAAGGACTCACAAACCACGCTGTATATCCCATGAGGTCCATAACTCTGAACATAAGCAGCAGTGATGGTCCCTGGTGCATGTCTGTGTAGCCTTGGGTGTCCTGGACTCACCTTGTAGACCAGGCTGGCCTCGAACTCACAGCGATCCGCCTGCCTCTGCCTCTGAGTGCTGGGATTAAAGTTGTGTACCACCACTGCACATCTTTTTCAAGCTCTCTTAACTGTATCACAGATAGTCACCTGCTGTAGTGTGATATAGGGAAAGAAAAAAAAAAGTGGACCTGGCACAGACATGCTAATAGGTTAACAAGGTTTCCCTAAACAAAACTTTATCCTCCACATAGAATCCAAATCTGCCAACCACCTGTGGCAGGTAAGGGGCCTCAGCATCACCGTCATTAGCACTCGTGGAAAGCTGAAACTCTGGAACATGTATTACCCTCAGCTGCAGAGTTTATCAAGGTTTTATTCTAAAATCCATGGGTTTGCAGGACATGATGGCACAGCCTTTAATCCCAGCCTTCTATTAACTTCTCCTCTGCTGAGGCTAAAGTGGAGAGTCTCCAGCATACTAGGCTGGGTATGCTATTGTGGAGATATAACCCCAGCCCCTCACAGGGCCCTATCACTGAGCCACAACCCCAACTCCTCACAGGGGAGTCTAGGAAGGGGCTCCCCACTGAGCCATGTCCCTTCCCCCTCACTGGGGGAGTCTAGGGAGGTGCTCTCCCACTGAGCCACGCCCCCAGGCTGTCAGTGTGGGCTCTAGGAGAATCCTCTGCCCCTGAGCAGAGCCTTGAAGGCAGATCCTGAACTAGTGCAGCACTAAAGCAAGAAAGACCATGTCCTGAGAAACGGCTTTTCCCCTCAAGGAAATACACCTTGTTACATAGATGGCTTATATATGCACTCGTGTACACACACACACACACACACACACACACACACACACACACATCTATAATAGGGTCTTAGGACCTCTTCTGGGATGCAGATATCCATGCAATTACAGCATTCATAAACACAAAATAAATATATAAACATTCTTTTGTTAAGAGTCCCAGCACAACACACTAGGCTCTGCCACTGTCTCTAGACACTAAATAGAGGTGAGGCTGGGATTTAACACAGACACATTGGGCAGCCTGAGCTCAAGGGTGGAAACCCACCCTCTGGGTATCAACATACTAGTTTTAAAGTTTTCAGTGTGTGTGTGTGTGTGTGTGTGTGTGTGTGTGTGTGTGTGTGTGTGCACTTAAGTGTTTATATGATTCATCAGTTTAGCAAGGTGTATTTCCTTCAGGGGAAAAGCAGTTTCTCAGGAGATGGCCTTTCTTTCTTTAGTTCTGGGCTTGTTTGAGATCTACTTTCAAGGCTCTGCTGTTCCTCAAAGTCACAGTGACTTCAGCCTCAGGACAAGGACTGGCGATTTGCAGTTGCCATTTGGAGGGCTGTGTAGTGAGACCCTGTTTCAGGAAGCCTAACACTTGTCAGGTGATGGTGGTGGAAGCCTTTAATGCCATCACTCAGGAGGAAGAGTCAGGGGGACTTCTGTGAGGCTGAGGCCAGCCTGGTCTACAGAGCCAATTTTAGGACATCTAGAATTACACAGAAAGACCGTCTGCTTAAAAAAAAAAAAAGCCCTAGCAAACAAACCAAACCTGTTGTTTACGGTGACATGTGTGTAGAGCCTGCAGCTCTGTAAGAAGACCCTGGTTTGGATCCCAGCATCCACATGGTGGCTCACGGTTGCTTGTAATTTCAATCCCAGGGGATCCCGTGCCCTCTGTGGGCACCAGAACACAGGAAACACAGAGACTCAGACACACATAGAAAGTAGCCGCTGGTGGAGCTGCCAGAGGCTGAGGTGAATCATCACGGGCTTCAGTTTTCCCAAGTAAAAGTTCTCTTGGGGACCCTGTGGCTGTGCCCACTAGATTGCCTCCCCATCTCAGTAACCGCTGCCCTGTGTCCACAGGCTGTGGGGGAAGCGTTCTGAATTCCACCATCATTTCTGGTTGGGATATTAGTTGCCATTGCCAGAATCTGTACCAAAGGGTCCTCCCATGGCTGTGTTCAAGGCTGCAGAGGCAGTTCCTGCATCTTCCTGTGCCTGTGGCTGAGTTCCTGGGAGACAGGACTGTGGGAAACCAGATTTCAGATTCAGGAAATATATATTATCTGGGCACCTGTCCATCTACTTGATATGTGGATAAATTTCTCTCTCTCTCTGTCTCTCTCTGTGTCTCTGTGTCTCTGTCTATGTCTCTGTCTCTGTCTCTGTCTCTGTCTCTGTCTCTCTCTCTCTCTCTCTCTCACTGTGTGTGTGTGTGTGTATGTATGTATGTATGCTTATGATTTTTTTTTAAAATAGAGTCTCATGTACGGCTGTCTGTCCTGGAACTCTGTATGTGGACCAATTCTGCTTGGAATATACGGACGTTTCTCTGCATCTGCCTCTCAAGTGCTGGCATTAGAAGTGAGTTCGAGGCCAGCCTGGTCTACAAAGTGAGTCCACGACAGCCAGCACTACACAGAGAGACCCTATCTCAAAAAAACCAAACCAAAACAAACAAACAAAACAGGAAGTGAGCCCTGCAGGGCCTGGCTGTCAGGGTTACTTAGAAACAGGGGAGCACGCAGCAGGCTGGCTTCAAACATTCAGTGTTGGTGACGCTGGCCTCAAACCTGTCCTGCTACCTCCACATGCAAGATGTTGGGATTCCAGGCTGACACCACTGTGCCTCGTTTGTAACTTTGTTTTAACTCTTGTTGGGGCTCAGGTGAGCTGTATTTTAGTGGCTCCCACTTCCACTGTATGAAGTAACACCTGGAGTCCTAGGTATTGATTTCTCGTGGAAAAACAGAATTTTTTGGCTAAGAGGTTTTTTTTGGGGGGAGGGGGTTCACCATGTCATGAGCTGCCTAAATTCATTTTTTTTTCTTTCCTTTTCTTTTTTTCTTACTTTCCCCCCATGAGGCATGGTCTCTGTATGTAGCCGTGGCTATCCTGGAACTCACTTTGTAGATACCTTCTCTTTATTATGTTTTAACTGAAAAAAAAAAATCTTCGACAGAATGTGTGTATGTGTGTGTGTGTGTGTGTGTGTGTGTGTGTGTGTGTTTTATGTGTGTGTAGAGCTGTGAGTGTCAGTCTTTGGCTTCTACCTGTTTGAGAAACGGTGTCTGGTTTGCTGCTGTGTCCATCAGGATAGCCAGCCTGAGAGTTGTCAGTTCTTCGGCCTCCACCTCTCATGTCTAGAAGTGCTTGGGCCACACATGGATCCACACACTGTATCCTTGTGTATAGAGGTTCTGAGGACCCTCCCACATTGGGACACTCCCCAGTTCCCTCTATTTTATTTAACAAAATTAATTGTATTTGGACATTTTAATGTGTGTGGGGGGGGCAGGGGGTTGGATTTCAAGTGTTCCTGGAGACCAGAAGGGTGTAAGGGGTCTCTGAGTCAGAAGTCTTCGGTGCTGGGAACCACACAGGACTCGTTTCCAAGAGCAGAACACGATCTATACTGGGGCCCTTGGAGCTAAATGTTGTGAACAGGTTCCTGTGGGAGCTGGGGACAGTACTGAGGTCATCTGTAAGAGCAGCCAGGGCTCTTAGCCACAGAGCCATCTCTACAGTCCCATGAGATATTCAATGTACCCTTAAAAATATATTTAGCCAGGTGGTAGTGACACACGCCTTTAATCCCAGCATTTGGGAGACAGAAGCAGGCAAATCTCTTGAGTTTGAGGCCAGATTGGTCTACAGAGAAACCCTGTCTCTGAACAACCAAAAGAGGAAAAAACAAAACCAAACCAAAACGACAACAACAAAAACCCATGTGTCACCATCACTTGTCTCCTCTTTCAGTCTCTCCCTCATCCTCCCCCCTCTTTTGTTCTCTTTCTCTTTTTCGATGTGGGTGAGACAGAATCTCTCTGTCTCTGTCTCTGTCTCTGTCTCTGTCTTTCTGTCTTTGTCTCTGTCTCTGTCTCTGTTTCTCTCTCTCTCCCTCCTCTGTGTTTTTTGAGACAGCGTTTCTCTTTGTAATCTATCCTGGCCTCACTTTGTAGACCAGGCTGAGTTTGAAGTGACATAAATCCGCCTGCCTCTGCCTCCAAGTGCTGGGATTAAAGGTGTGCCCCGCCACGCCCGGCTCGGGACAGAGTCTCTATGTAGCCCTGAGTGTCCTGGAACATCCTCTGTAGACCAGTCTGGCCTACACACACAAATATACATATGTACATACATATGTACACAGAAGCCTGCTTCTGCTTCCTGAGTGCTGGCATTAACCATGCGTGTCACACCGCCCTGCCAACTGACTAGAGGACTGTGTGAAACCAGATTTCAGATTCTGGAAATATATATTATCTGGGCACCTGTCAGGATACATGGATATGTGGATAAATACATATGTGCCTGCTTGTGTGTACATATGTACGTACGTATGTATATTTGTGTGTGTTTTTTTTTAAAATAGAGTCTCAGTTGGGCGTGGTGGCGCACGCCTTTAATCCCAGCACTCGGGAGGCAGAGGCAGGTGGATCACTGTGAATTCAAGGCCAGCCTGGTCTACAAAGTGAGTCCAGGACAGCCAGGGCTACACAGAGAAACTCTGTCTCAAAAAACCAAAAAATAAAAATAAAATAAAATAAATAAAATAGAGTCTCATGTGTGGCTGTCTGTCCTGGAACTCTGTATGTAGACCAATCCTGCTTGGAATACACAGAGATTCCTCTGCATCTGTCTCTCAAGTGCTGGCGTTAGAAGTGAGCCCTGCAGGGCCTGGCTGTCAGGGTTACTTTAGAAACAGGGGAGCATGTAGCAGCCTGGCTTCAAACATTCAGTGTTGGTGAAGCTGGCCTCAAACTGGTTCTGCTACCTCCACCTGGACAATATTGGGATTACAGGCCCACACCACCATGCCTTTTTTTTTTTTTTTTTGTAATTTTGTTTTAACTCTTCTTGGGACTCAGGTGAGTTGTAGTTTAGAGGCTCCTGATTTCGCTGTATGAAGTAACACCTGGAGTCCTAGGTATTGACTTCACCTTGAAAAACAGATTTTTTTTTGGCTTAAGAGTGGTTTTTCTGGGTTCACTGTGTTATGAACCTCTTAAATTCATTTTTTTACTTTCTTTCCTTTTTTCTCTCTCTTTTTCCCCCTGAGGCATGGTCTCTGTTTGTAGCCTTGGCTGTCCTGGAACTCAATTTCCTGAGATTAAAGTAGTGTGCTATCATAACACTCAGCATTTTTTATTTTTTAAATTTATTTAAAAATTTTTAAATGTTCACAACTTAAAAAAAAAAAAAGAATTCCTTTATTAAGTATACAGTGCTCTGCCTGCATGTACACATGCCGGCCAGAAGAGGGCACCAGATCACTTTATTGATGGTTGTGAGCCACCTTGTAGTTGCTGGGAACTGAACTCAGGACCTCTGGAAGGGCAGCCAGTGATCTTAACCTCTGAGCCATCTCTCCAGACCTAAACTCAGCATTTCAAAATTTTCTTTAATAATCCAACCCAACAAAAAGAAACTCATGTTTTGAGGAAATAGCATTTAAGGATAGAATGCTGCCTACTGTATTATTTATAAATAAACACCCTTTGTACAGATCAAAAACAAAAACAAAAACGAATGAAAATGTTCTTGTCTCCTCCGTGAACAGGAAAGCCAGTGCGCGATGAAGGATTCTGGACTATAATCAGTCTTGAGCAACACTTGGCACTGCAAGATGCCTTCTACAGGACCATGTTCCCAGACCTACAGGAAATCCAGCAACTGGCCTCAAGACTCCAGCTAAAGGACATGGTAGTGGAGGTTGGTGCCTGGGTGTGTCTCAGGGTAGTCAGCTAGCCCAGGGCCTCCTGTGGGCTTTGCTTTCTTCTAGTCATGTAAAGTTGTAAATTTAGCCGGGCGTGGTGGCACATGCCTTTAATCCCAGCATTTGGAAGGCAGAGGCAGGTGGATCGCTGTGAGTTCGAGGCCAGTCAGATGTACAGGCTCCACGACAGCCAAGGCTACACAGAGAGACCCTGTCTCAAAAAACTAAAAAAAAAAAATGTACATTTTTCATATGTATGTGTGCATGCTTTCTCTATCTGTGCACCATGTGCATGCCTGGTGCCCAGTGAGGCTAGAAGGGGCTGTCCTATCCCATGGAGGCCGAGGTACAGGTGGTGGATGCTGGGAATGGAACCTGGATCCTCTGCAAGATCAGCAAGCGCTCTTAACCACTAAGCCATCTCTCCAGTTCCATCCCCTTTTTATTTCATGGGAGAGTATCTCACAGATCTAAGGCTAGCCTTTTATTTATTTGTTTTTTGAGGTAGGGATTCTCTGTGCAGCCTGGCTGTCCTAGAACTCACTCTGTAGGCTAGGCTGGCCTGGAACCCACAGAAATGTGCCTGCCTCTGCCTCCCGAGGGCTGGGATTCAAAGCATGTGCCAATGTCGCCCGGCTCTAAGGCCTGTCTTGATCTCAGGGTCTTCCTGCTGTCACCTCCCAAAGTGCTGCGTTACAGGCATATGCCCATGTTTCACTGTCAATAATGCATTGATATGACTGTATTACGGATGTAGGGTATCACTGTGCAGCCTTGGATGGCCTGGAACTTGCTATGTAGGTCAGGCTGGCTCGTGCCTTTGCCTCCTGAGTGATGGTAGCACAAGTGGCTGCACTTTTTAAAATCAAATAATTCCTGTTTGTTGACCGTGGCGTTGTCCAGGAATGGATGCTAGAGAGGAATGAGCTTTGTCTTTTCTTTTCTTTTTTTAAAGATGTGGTTATTTATTATGTATACAGTGCTCTGCCTGCATGTACACCTGCAGGCCAGAAGAGGGCGCCAGATCTCATTGTAGATGGCTGTGAGCCACCATGTGGTTGCTGGGAATCGAACTCAGGACCTCTGGAGGAGCACACAGTGCTCCCAACCTCTGACCCATTTCTCTAGCTCCTGAGTTGTTTATTTGCTTACCCACCAACTTTATTCAGATACACGGAGGCTCCCTAGAGGGTTACACATACCAGCTGTGCAGTGTGAAGGCAAGCCTGACTTGAGGCCAACAGGGCTCAGTGGGAATCTTTGTTTCCCTCTCTCTCCCTTCCTCTCTCCTTCTTTCCTTCCCTTCTTTTTATTCTTTCTTGTTCTGTTCCCTGCACACTGTGTTTTTCTATCCCTGACGGCCTTGGAACTTACTCTGTAGACCAGTCTGGCCTTGAACTCAGGGATCTACCTGCCTCTGCCTCCTGAATCCAGGATTTAAAGGCATGCCCCACTATGGACTGGCTAGGGCCCTTTCTTAGAGGAGCTGGTTCCTGTCTTCTCCTGTGTTGTATTGATAAAACAAAGCATGTGGGAGTAGGTTGCTTTTTTATTTTTACTATTTATTTATTTATTTATTTTCTATTGCTTCCTTTTATTTGGGGCAGAGTCATATTTAGCCTGGGCTAGCCTCACACTTGCATAGCTGAGGATGGCCCTGAACTCCTGTCTCTTCTGCCTCTATTTCCCATGAACTGGGCTACTGGAGTAGGCCACCACACAGGGCTCAGAATATTGTCCTTGACAGTCCAGAGCCATCTTTTCTTACTGTCTTGTGATCTAGGGTGGGAGCACCCTGTCTGCTCCAGCCACTGACAGAGTCTCAAATCATCTACCTCAGGGACCAAGGACAGGGAGGCTGAGAGAGCATATTAAATATCTGTGAGAGATTAGTAACCTGCTTTCTCACCTGAGGATGGGACATTTCTCCTCTGGACTCATCACTTTATTATCCAGCTCTCTGGCTAAAGGTGATGGTGTTAGTTGATGGCCTTGACTTTCAAAAAGTCCTGGGTTCTATCCCTGGCACAGACTATACTGGCCCTGTCTCAAAAACTGAGTGAAAGATAAATGTCTGGGGCTGGGGAGGTGGTTCAGTGTTTAAGGGCAATGACTGTTCCTGTGACGGCACTGGCCTGGTGGCTCAGAGCCACCTGTATATCCAGCCAGAGGTGCCCTAATGTCCCCTTCTCCTCTCTATAGGCACTGCAACCAGGTGCACCGAAGCGCAACTAAAAATAACAATGAAAAAATATCTGTGTGACAGCATCCGTGTTATACATTAGCCCTTGGTAGGCAGAGGCAGACACAACTTTGTGTTAGAGGCCAGCTTCTTCTACATAGTGAATTCCAGAACAGACAGGTTTACACAGAGAAACCCTGTCTCAAAAATCAAAAACAGGGAGGCAGAGGCAGGCAGATCGCTGTGAGTTCGGGGCCAGCCTGGTCTACAAAGTGAGTCCAGGACAGCCAAGGCCACACAGAGAGACTCTGTCTAGAAAAACCAAAAATAAGAAAGAAACACAAAACAAAACAAAAGCAAAAACAAAACCATATAAAAATTTATTATATATATTAAGTATATAAATTAAAGCTCCTTAAAAATGATGAATCATTTCTTTTTCTTTCCTTTTTTTGGGGGTGGTGGTTCTCACGACAGGGTTTCTCTGTGTAGCCTTGACTGTCCTGGACTCGCTTTGTAGACCAGGCTGGCCTCAAACTCACAACAATCCACCTGCCTCTGCCTCCCAAGTGCTAGGATTAAAGGCATCTGCCACCACCGCCTAGCTTGATGAATCATTTCTTAAAAAGATGAAAACTATCCTTTCTCTCAGGAATGGTTTAAGTGTTATCGAGACCTAGTGATGACAAATATGACAGAAAATCAGAGAAGTTCATTTCTGAGAATATTCAAGGAGGCCACGCAAATGAGAGGAGCACCCTCCTCCCAGACCATGCCAATGATGGGTGCGTCATCCAACCAGGCCATGACACCGATGCCTGCATCATCCAACCAGGCCATGCCAGTGATGGATGCATCACCCAACCAGGCCATGCCAGTGATGGATGCATCACCCAACCAGGCCATGCCAGTGATGGATGCATCATCCAACCAGGCCATGCCAGTGATGGATGCATCATCCAACCAGACCATGCCACTGATGGAGTCTACATCCAAACAGTCCATGTCAGTGATGGAGACATCATCCAAACAGACCAAGCTAATGAGAGGAACATCATCCAACCAGACTATGCCAGTTATGGATGCATCATCCAGCTTGGCTGCACCAGAGAGAACAGCATTGTCCACCCTGCCTAAGACACAGAGAGGAACATTATTCAAAGAAGCCAGACCACAGAGAAGAGCACCATCCAACCAGGCCATGCAAGTTATGGATGCTTCATCCAGCCGGGCTGCAGCAGAGACAGTAGCATCAGCCAGCCAGCCTAAGCCAGGGAGAGGAACATTGTTCCGGGCCAAACCACAGAGAAGAGCCTCATCCAAGCAGACTAAGACAGGGAGAGGAGACCTACACAAGCTAGGGGAAAAGCGTGAGATCCCAGCACCTTTGGGAGAAGGTGCAGGAGAGGAAGAGGATGGACAGAATCCACAGAAGAGAAGAAAGCAAGTGCCTGGGACCTTGGATGGGAGGGAGAGTCACTGATAGTGGGATAATAGGTTAATTATCATGTTCAGCTTTGTGCTTAACTTTTGATGACTCATTGCCTCAATGTATAATTATCTGGAGGATATTATTGGTTAACAATAAAGGAGGTTTTATTAAACATATGACTGAATATTCATTATTAATAGTAATAAAAAAGTGGTTAAACACGGGGCTTGATTTGAGAAGACTTGAGTGAAAGGCAGTCTCTTATCCAAAGAACCGAAGCTGAAAGCCGAAATACGTCTGAATGAAAAACTGTCTCCCACACGTCTCTTTAAGAGAGACTCTTCTTCGCCGGGTGTGGTGGCGCACGCCTTTAATCCCAGCACTCAGGAGGCAGAGGCAGGCGGATCGCTGTGAGTTCGAGGCCAGCCTGGTCTACAAAGTGAGTCCACGACAGTCAAGGCACCACAGAGAAACCCTGTCTTGAAAAACCAAACAAACAAACAAAAGAGAGAATCTTCTTCTCACCCACAGAGAAAG
Organism: Acomys minous; assembly: GCF_964271855.1. Classification (NCBI taxonomy): domain Eukaryota; kingdom Metazoa; phylum Chordata; class Mammalia; order Rodentia; family Muridae; genus Acomys; species Acomys minous. Next base: position 23,984,175 of record NC_140502.1, on the reverse strand, counting down.
GCAGCTTCCTGTGGGCACATGGGAGATAAAGGGAAAGGACTTAACACACCCAGGTTGGCTGCTGCTTCTGGCTTGACTCTCACAGAGCAATGGTGGCTCCGGAGGCCGCGTGGTTAGAAACTGGAACCAAGAGGCCAGAAAACTTACAAGTAGAGATGGGGAATGAAAATTGCCATCTAAATTAAAAAATAGAGGCTGCTATGGTCTCTCTCCAAGGTGCCATGGCACAGGACACTTGGACTTTCTCTGACTTTGTTTTGGTTGCTGTCATGGACCAGGTTGCAGTGTGGGTAATGGTGATCATGGTTTTCCATGCTTTCTCTACAGAAGATCAGGGAGAGACGGGGAGAAAGCCAAGGGTTGGAGCACTAAGGTACAGGCAGGCTAAATGGAGGAGGGAACAAAACTCTTCCTGATAGAGAATGGAAACTTGACAGCAGCTGCAGCTCAGGGCTCTCTGGATACAAGATGCCTGTCAGCTATTTCTGGAAAGGGCCCAGCTATATGCTGTAACAACCACTAAATTAAAAGTATGCACAGGGCTGCTATGTCACAGTGTGAGAGGGGACAACAGGCCCCAAACTTAGACTTTTCTTTTGTTTCCTATTACTATGGGAAGAATTGATTGAAATAAAAATTTACAAGACAAAATGCAAATCTACATGCTTATATTTAGATGTGTACATGTATATAGTAACCGTAAATAAAGCATTTGCAAGCAATGCTAACATCCTGGTGACATGTTTCCAAAGACTTAATTTCTTTCTTTCTTTTTTTTTTTTTTTTTTTGGTTTTTTGAGACAGGGTTTCTCTGTGTAGCCTTGGCTGTCCTAGACTCACTTTGTAGACCAGGCTGGCCTCGAACTCACAGCGATCCGCCTGCCTCTGCCTCCTGAGTGCTCGGATTACAGGTGTGCGCCACCACTGCACATTTTTTCAAGCTCTCTTAACTGAATCACAGATACTCATTTGCTGTAGTGTGATTTAGGGAAAGAAAAAAGAAAGTGGACTTGGCACAGACATGTTAATAGGTTAACAAGGTTTCCCTAAACAAAACTTTATCCTCCACATAGAATCCAAGTCTGCCAACCACCTGTGGCAGGTAATGGGCCTCAGCAACACCGTCATTAGCACACGTGGAAAGCTGAAACTCTGGAACATGTATTACCCTCAGCTGCAGAGTTTATCAAAGATGTATTCTAAAATCCATGGGTTTGCAGGACATGATGGCACAGCCTTTAATCCCAGTCTTCTATTAACTTCTCCTCTGCTGAGGCTAAAGTGGAGAGTCTCCAGCATACTAGGCTGGGTTTGCTATTGTGGAGATATAACCCCAGCCCCTCACAGGTCCCTATCACTGAGCCACAACCCCAACTCCTCACCAGGGAGTCTAGGAAGGGGCTCCCCACTGAGCCATGTCCCTTCCCCCTCACTGGGGGAGTCTAGGGAGGTGCTTTCCCACTGAGCCACGCCCCCAGGCTGTCAGTGTGGGATCTAGGAAAATCCTCTGCCCCTGAGCAGAGCCTTGAAGGCAGATCCTGAACTAGTGCAGCACTAAAGCAAGAAAGGCCATGTCCTGAGAAACGGCCTTTCCCCTCAAGGAAATACACCTTGTTACATAGATGGCTTATATATGCACTTGTGTACACACACACACACACACACACACACACACACACACACACACACAAACATCTATAATAGGGTCTTAGGACCTCTTCTGGGATGCAGATATCCATGCAATTACAGCATTCATAAACACAAAATAAATATATAAACATTCTTTTGTTAAGAGTCCCAGCACAACACACTAGGCTCTGCCACTGTCTCTAAACACCAAATAGAGGTGAGGCTGGGATTTAACACAGACACATTGGGCAGCCTGAGCTCAAAGGTGGAAACCCACACTCCGGGTATCAACATACTAGTTTTAAAGTTTTCAGTGTGTGTATGTGTGTGTGTGTGTGTGTGTGTGTGTGTGTGTGTGTGTGTGTGCACTTAAGTGTTTATATGATTCATCAGTTTAGCAAGGTGTAATTGCCTCAGGAGAAAAGCAGTTTCTCAGGAGATGGCTTTTCTTTCTTTAGTTCTGGGCTTGTTTGGGATCTACTTTCAAGGCTCTGCTGTTCCTCAAAGTCACAGTGACTTCAGGCTCAGGACAATGAATGGCGATTTGCAGGTCCCATTTGGAGGGCTGTGTAGTGAGACCCTGTTTCAGGAAGCCTAACACTTGTCAGGTGATGGTGGTGGAAGCCTTTAATGCCAGCACTCAGGAGGAAGAGTCAGGGGGACCTCTGTGAGGCTGAGGCCAGCCTGGTCTACAAGCCAATTCTAGGACATCCAGAAGTACACAGAGAGACCGTCTGCTTTAAAAATAAAAAAGCCCAAACAAACAAACAAAACCTGTCGTTTTTGGTGACATGTGTGTAGAGCCTGCCGCTCTGTAAGAAGACCCTGATTTGGATCCCAGCATCCACATGGTGGCTCACGATTGCTTGTAATTTCAATCCCAGGGGATCCCGTGCCCTCTGTGGGCACCAGAACACAGGAAACACACAGAGACTCAGACACACATAGAAAGTAGCAGCTGGTGGAGCTGCCAGAGACTGAGGTGAATCATCACGGGCTTCAGTTTTCCCAGGTAAAAAGTTCTCTTGGGCCCCTGTGGCTGTGCCTACTAGATTGCCTCCCCACCTCAGCAACCGCTGCCCTGTGTCCACAGGCTGTGGGGGAAGCGTTCTGAATTCCACCATCATTTCTGGTTTGGGATATTAGTTGCCATTGCCAGAATCTGTACCAACGGGTCCTCCCATGGCTGTGTTCAAGGCTGCAGAGGCAGTCCCTGCATCTTCCTGTGCCTGTGGCTGAGTTCCTTGGGGGCAGGACTGTGGGAAACCAGATTTCAGATTCTTGAAACATATATTATCTGGGCACCTGTCCATCTACTTGATATGTGGATAAATTTGTATGTATCTCTGTGTGTGTACATATGTATGTATGTTTTATGTACTTAGGTATGTATGCTTGTGGTTGTTTTTAAAATAGAGTCTCATGTGTGGCTGTCTGTCCTGGAACTCTGTATGTGGAACAATTCTGCTTGGAATACACAGAGATTCCTCTGCATCTGCCTCTCAAGTGCTGGCGTTAGAAGTGAGTTCAAGGCCAGCCTGGTCTACAAAGTGAGTCCAGGACAGCCAGCACTACACAGAGAGAGACTCTGTCTCAAAAAAAAAAAAAAACCTAAACCAAACAAACAAACAAAACAGGAAGTGAGCCCTGCAGGGCCTGGCTGTCAGGGTTACTTTAGAAACAGGGGAGCACGCAGCAGGCTGGCTTCAACCATTCAGTGCTGGTGACGCTGGCCTCAAACTGGTTCTTCTACCTCCACCTGCTCGATATTGGGATTCCAGGCCGACACCACTGTGCCTCGTTTGTAACTTTGTTTTAACACTTGTTGGGGCTCAGGTGAGCTGTATTTTAGTGGCTCCCGATTTCGCTGTATGAAGTGACACCTGGAGTCCTAGGTATTGTTTTCACGTTGAAAAACAGAACTTTTTGGCTAAGAGGTTTTTGTTGTTGTTGTTGTTGTTTTTGTTTTTAGTTGACCATGTCATGAGCCGCCTACATCCATTTTTTCTTTTTTTTCATTTTTCCCCCTTACTTTTCCCCCCATGAGGCATGGACTCCGTTTGTAGCCTTGGCTGTCCTGGAACTCAATTTGTAGACCAGGTGGCATCCACCTCACAATGACCCAGGTGCCTCTGCCTCCTTGAGTGCCGGGCTTAAAAGCATGTGCCACCACGCCTCCCGCTCGCTGGTTAGGATTTTTCTTCCCACCTCAGGGTCCTAGGTATAGAAACAGGTATTTTGTACGGTGAGTACTGAAAAGGATTATCGCTCCTGCATTAGGGAGGGTTGGGGTTGGGGCCTGATGACTGAGATATCATTTTTTTTAAATTACAGGTCCTGCGTCGCTGACGGCACAGTCTTGGGGTTCCGAAGCAAAGGACTGACCCAGTCAGAGAGACGCGATGTCAGGTGAGTCAAGGGCAGGGGCCAGGCTTGGGTGCAGAAGGCTGCGGCTGGTCCAGCACCAGAAGTGTCCAGATTCTCTCGGGGTTCCACAGCGAGATCCCACGGGGCCACAGATTGCTTTCTCCCCATCTTTCCAATCTTGTGGTACTGTGTTGTCACTTTCTGTTTCTTTGGTTTCCTGTGTAAGGATTGCACCGCTGAGCCACGCTGCAGGCCGCTTTTCATTATTTGAACTAACCACCAGTATGTGTGTGTGGGTGGGGGATCTCGCGTGTTCCTGGAGACCAGATGAGGGCGAGGGATCCCTGCGTCAGAATCTTGGGTGCTGGGACCCAACTGAACTTCTTTGCAAGAACAAGGTGAGATCTATACTGGTGCTCTCAGAGCTAAGGTTGTGGACTGGCTCATGTGGGTGCTGGGAGAAGAACTGGGGTCCTCTGTAAGAGCAGTGTCATCTCTACAGTCCCATAAAATCATAAAAAAGCACATTTGTCCAGGTGGTAGCACATGCCTCTAACCCCAGCACTCCCAAGGCGACGGATGCAAATCTCTGTGGTTGAGGCCAGGCTGGTCTACAGAGCTGGTTCCAGGGCAGCCAGGGACACACACACACACACACACACACACACACACACACACACACACACACACACTTTTCCATCACCTGCATTGCAATTTTAAGAACAGTTGTAATAGCTGTTGGCATCTATTAATTGTAGAAAATAATGAGTTTGATGTTTTTATACACATTGGATCCTATTTTCTCCTTAATTAAAGTATTCAAGACACTGTCCACCTCTCTAATTGTTCTCCCATCTTTCTTTGTCTTTCTTTTTCTTTCCCTGTATTGATGTGGGGGAGACAGTTTCTGTGTAGCCCTGAGTGTCCTGGTACTTTTTTGTAGACCACACTAGCCCTTTCTTTCTTTCCTTCTTTCTTTCTTTCCTTCTTTCTTTCTTTCTTTCTTTCTTTCTTTCTTTCTTTCGACAGGGTTTTCTCTGTGTAGCCTTGGCTGTCCTGGACTCACTTTGTATGCCAGGCTGGCCTCAAACACACAGCGATCCGCCTTCCTCTGCCTCCTGAGTGCTGGGATTAAAGGCGTGCAACACCACACCTGGCTCTTCAAACTTGCATAGATTCACCTGTCTCTGCTTCCTGAGTGCTGAGGTTAACCTTTAAGTTACCACAATGCCTTGCTAATATTATTATTGTTAGTTTACCTGCCTCAGTGGAGAGGAATGTGGGCTTTGTGAGTCTGGCTTAATTAGCTGAACAGAATGGTCTCCAGGTCCACCCTGTTGCCTGCACACACCACAGTTTGCTCTGCCTTGTCACTGAATACAGCTTCCCAGTGCGTTAGACCTCAGTTTGTTCATCCCCTGACTCACTGATGGACATCTAGGCCGATTCCGCCTCTTGGCTGCTGTGAGTAAGGCCACAGTCAACATGTGTGCTCAGGTAACTGTCTGGCCTTCTGATTTCAGTGCCACAGTCAACATGTGTGCTCAGGTACCCTCTGGCCTTCTGATTTCAGTGTTTCCAGATACATGCTGAGGGGTGGTACCCATGGCTCAGATGATAATTCTAATTTTTCTTTCTGAGTAAATCTACAGTAGTGTCTGTAGTGGTCACATTCTTTTCTATGTTCACTGGTAGTGTAAGTAGGAATAAATTTCCCGCTGATCCTCACCTGAATTTTCCTTTCTAAATCCTCCCTTCTTTCTTTCCTTCCTTCTTTTAGATTATTGGCCGGGTGTGGTGGCACATATATTTAATTCTAGTGCTTGGGAGGCAGAGGCAGGAGGATTTGTATGAGTTCCAGGTCACCCAGAACTACAGTGAGTAGACACATGACTCACAGTGGTCTGTCCTCCTCTGGCTCCAAAGCAAGGGCCTTAAAGGTGTCTCCTCCCATCACAGGCTGGGCAAGCGGGGGTTTCTAAGGGTTTGGAATTAGGGTGAGACTTCTAGCTCTTTGTGGGAACCAGGCCCGACTGGGCTGCCTGCCTGTCTTGCTGTTTCATGTCCTGTTTCTAGCAGCTTCCATGTCTGTGGTTATGTTGGTTAGCTAGTCATGTTTACTGCTCTGAGAACGCACCCCTCTCCTCCTGTGGGCCATCACGACTTGAGGGATTTCACCTGCGAGAGGCATTCCTGTTTTCCTGCCTATAAAAAGGCTCTTTGGACACTGAATAAAAGCTGCTGCTGTTGAGGCTGGAGAGATGGCTCAGCGGTTAAGAGTACCCTCTGCTCTTCCAGAGGTCCTGAGTTCAATTCCCAGCAACCACATGGTGGCTCTCAACCATCTATTGTGAGATCTGGTGCCCTCTTCTGGCCTGCAGGTGTACATGCAGGCAGAGCACTGTATATGTGATAAATAAATCTTTAAAAAAAAAAAAAAAAGAAAGCTGCTGCTGCTGCTCTGGGCATAAAGGACCCGCTGTTTTATTGTGTGTTAAATCCGCAGTCCCTTGCCCTTGATGGACATCGAGGTGGGGCAGGTGCCACAGCTCTTGTAATCTAGCAAACAAACAAACACCCCCCCACTCCCACGCCCAGCCCCAAGAAATCTAACCCTCAGGGTGTGCCCAGTTGCTTGGGTTTTGGTTAATTCTAGATGTAATCAAGTCAACAAATAACATTATCAGTACTTTTCTACATAGGAGTGTTTGCCTGTGTCTCTGTCTGTGTACCACGTCTGTGATTTGTCCAAGGAGGTGAGAGAGGGCGTCAGGTCCTGTGCACACAGAGTCATGCATGGTTCTGAGGCACTTGCAGGTGCTGGGAAGCAAACTGGGCTCCTCTGCAAGAGCAGCAAGTGGCTCAGTTGGTGGGGTGTTTGCTTCTCTCCAGCACCAAATTGTATTATTCTTAACTATGGTAACACTTGCCCCTGCCTCTTGCTTGCTGAGATTAAAGGAGTGTGGTATTGTAAAACTCACTGTTTTTTACTTTTTAAATTGTTTTTAATTTTTAAAAATGTTCACGACTTTTAAAAAGGATTTCTTAATTTCTTCTGTCTACAGTGCTCTGCCTGCATGTCCACCTGCAAGCCAGAAGAGGGCACCAGGTCACTTTATTGATGGTTGTGAGTCACCCTGTGGTTGCAGGGAATTGAACTCAGGACCTCTGGAAGAGCAGACAGTACTCTTAACCCCTGAGCCATCTTTTTCAGCCCTAAACTCAGCATTTAAATTTTTTTTTCTTTAAAATTGAACCAAACAGCCGGGCCTGGTGGCGCACGCTTTTAATCCCGGCACTCGGGAGGCAGAGGCAGGCAGATTGCTGTGAGTTCAAGGCCAGCCTGGTCTACAAAGCGAGTCCAGGACAGCCAGGGCTACACAGAGAAACCCTGTCTCGAAAAACCAAAAAAAAAAAAAAAAAATTGAACCAAGCAAAAAGAAACTTATGTTTTTTGGGAAATAACATTTAAGGATAGAATGCTGCCTACTGTATTGTTTATAAATAAAAAATCTTTGTATAGTTGAAAACACAAAAACAAAACCAAAAATGAATGAAAATGTTCTAGTCTTATTTATTTATTGGTTTTTCAAGGCAAGATTTCTCTGTGTAGCCCTGGCTAACCTGGAAATCGCTCTGTAAGAAAAAGCCAGCCTCCAACTCACAGAGATCTGCCTGCCTCTGCCTCTGCCTCTGCCGTGCTGGGATTAAAGGTGTGAGCCAACACCTCCTGGACCTAAATATGTTTTATTGTCTCTGTGTCTGTCTCTCTCTGTGTCTGTCAGTCTGTCTGTCAGTCTGTCTCTCTCTCTCTCCTTCTCTCTCTCTCTCCTTCTCTCTCTCTCTCTCTCTCTCTCTCTCTCTCTCTCTCTCTCTCTCTCTTTCTCTCTGTAGTGTTTGTGTCTATGTCTATGTTTATCTGAACACAGGTACACATGGAGGCCAGAGGCATCAGATCCTCTGAGGTTGGAGTTCTGAGCAGTTGTGAGCGTCTCCATGGGGTCCGCTCTGCAAGAGCAGTAGACACTCTCCACTGCTGGGCCATCTTTCCAGCCCCTTTAAAGGGTTATTTTATTGCCAAGTACGTGCTCATTGGCTTGTCTCTGTGTGGAGATGTGCATGTGAGCACAGGCATTTGAAGAGGCCACAGGAGCCGGATTCCATGGAGCTGGGGATATGGTGGCTGTCACTGCCCCAGTGTGGGAAGTGCACTCGTGTGCCCTGGTAAAGCAGTGTGCACTTGGAACTGCTAGGCCATCTCTGCAGGTCTATTTTTTAAAAATCATGTTTCTTGTTTTTTTGATGTGATAATACTTTCTCTTTACTACTGTTTTAAGTGAAAAAATCTTCGAGTGTGTATGTGTGTGTGTGTGTGTGTGTGTAGAGCTGTGAGTGTCAGTCTTTGGCTTCTACCTGTTTAAGAAACGGTGTCTGGTTTGCTGCTGTGGACATCAGGATAGCCAGCCTGAGAGTTGTCAGTTCTTCGGCCTCCACCTCTCATGTCTAGAAGTGCTTGGGCCACACATGGATCCACACACTGTATCCGTGTTTATATAGGTTCTGAGGACCCTCCCACATTGTGACACTCCCCAGTTCCCTCTATTTTATTTAACAAAATTAATTGTATTTGGACATTTTAATGTGTGTTTGTGTGGGGGGGGGGCTGTATTCTGAGTGTCCCCGAGACCAGAAGAGGGTTAGGGGTCCCTGAGTCAGAAGTCATGGGTGCTGGGAACCACACAGGACTCGTTTCCAAGAGCAGAATATGATCTATACTGGGGCCCTTGGAGCTAAATGTTGTGAACAGGTTCATGTGGGAGCTGGGGACAGAACTGAGGTCATCTGTAAGAGCAGCCAGGGCTCTTAGCCACAGAGCCATCTCTACAGTCCCATGAGATATTCAATGTACCCTTAAAAATATATTTAGCCAGGTGGTGGCAGCACAAGCCTTTAATCCCAGCATTTGGGAGGCAGAAGCAGGCAAATCTCTTGAGTTCGAGGCCAGACTGGTGAATTAAGGCCACAGTCCAATTGGGTGTTCATGGAACCCTCTGGCATTCATATTTAGTTCTTTTGGATATATGCTGAAGGATGGGACAGCTGGATCATATGGAAATTCAAATTTCATGTCTTGAATTTCCATACTGGTTTCTTGAGTGGTCACACTAATTTACATTTCCTTTGATATTGTAAACATGAGGGTCCTTCCTCCAGTCCTCACAAGGCTGTGTTCTTCCTTCCTTCCTTCCTTCCTTCCTCCTTTCTTTCTTTCTTTCTTTCTTTCAGATTATTAATAGGGAGTGGTGGTTTATATTTTTAATTCTGGTGCTTGGATGCAGCGGAAGGAAGGTCTGTGTGAGTTCCAGGTCAGCTGGAACTACAGAGAGTGGTCACACAGAATTCCAACACATCTGTCTGCCTCTGGCTTCAGCATGAAGAGATTAAAGGTGTGGTCTACACCAGCTGACCAGGGCGGGTTTTCTTTTCTTTCTCTCTTTCTTTCATTCTGTCCTTCTTTCTTTCCATCTATCTTCTGAGAACTGGGTTTCTGTGTGCTGCCTTGTCTATACTGGAAGAGTTTCTTCGACCAGTCTGGCCTCCAATTCAAAGATATCCACCTACCTCTGCCTCCCCTAGTGCAGGAATTCAAGGTGTGTACTACCTCACCCTGCTCAATGTAGGGGTCCAAACTCAATGGAAGTGGATTTAGGGTGGCTTTTGTATTTCTAAGAGCATCTTTAATTGGAGCATTAAACAGCCACCAGCAAAATCCAAGAGAGTCCAGGCTCTTTTTCATGTGAGTGTGTGTGTGAGTGTGTGTGTGAGTGTGTGTGTGTGTGTGTGTGTAAGCATGCGTGTGTACACTAGGATGTTTTTCATTTGGCAAAGAACATGGGCCCACAAGAGGTCACTCCTCTGGTAATGGACAAACAACACCTATTCTCTGACAAGTCTGGTCCCAGGGGACACACACAACACACAGTCTCACAAGCCTGTTTCACATCCCAACCTTGGGATCAAACCAAAAACATGTTTGCATTCACTACAAGTCAGAGGTAAGGTATGACCAGTTTTCACAAGAACCCAGAGCAGCCCGTGCAAGAGCAAGTGAGTTCCGGAAGGTATTACAGTAGAGCTCTGGGTACGGTAGAGTTTGGTGTAGCTGAGTGCGGCGGCCATCAGAGGCAGGGTTCCCAAGCAGAGCAATATAGTGATAAGCAGAGAGAGGCCAGATTGAAGCCCTGAGCTAGCAGAGGCCTTTTGAGGCAGAACAGCTGACTGGAACCAGCCAGTGTTCAGAGAGAAGCAGAAAGGGTGAATTTATTCAGCAATAAGTCTCAGAGGCTGAAAACATTGTAGGTTTAGCTTAGCAAATGGAGGATGAAAGCTGCAGCCTTCAAGGTCAGGGTGTGCAGAAGGTGAGACTGTTTGGAGGCTCGAAGCTTCCAGCCTAGGCTTGGGGTAGTTATATGTAAACTCTCTGGGACCCGCCCAAGCCATGTGCTCCTAAAGCTTGTGTACAGCTCGCATCTCATGCCACAGCTCAGGAGAGAAAAAACAACTTTCCCAAGCCTGGTCCACAGAGCAAGCAGGGCTACACAGAGAACGCTGTCATACCAAAAAACAAACAAACAAACAAAAAACCCAAACCAAACAAAACCCAACAACATTAACAAATTTTAATGTAAAGTGGTGGCTACGGTTTAGCTTGGCATAGTAAACAATTTAAGAATGAAAGTGCTCTTGCCTCTTCCCTCCACAGGCCAGCTCCAACTCTGGAATTCTCTTTCATATTAAGTGATGAACAACTCAGAGCACTGGAACACGCCTTCCGCAGGAACATGGTTCCAGATAATGAGGAAATTCAGGAATTGGCATCAAGGCTCCAGCTTGAGTCACCATGGTGCAGGTTTGTGTATGGAGCGTCTTTCAGGGTCATCACTTAGTCCAGGGTTTCCTGTGGGCTTTGTTTTGTTCTTGTCACTTAATGTTATAAAATGATCCATGTGTGTGTGTGCATACCTCCTTCTGTGTATGTGCAGCAAACATGCTTGGTGCCTGAGGACGCTAGAGGAGGCTGTCGTGTCCCATGGAGGCAGAGTTGCATGTGCTGGGTGCTGGGAATGGAACCCGGGTTTTCTGTGAGAACAGCAAGTGCGCTTAACCACCAAGCCATCTCTCCAGTTCCACTGCCTTTTGCTTTCATGAGAGAACAGCTGACATATCCAAGGCTGCTCTTTCCTTTGTTTGGGACAGAGTTTCTGTGTGTAGCCTTGCTTGTCTGGGATTCACTCTGTAGACCAGGATGGCCTCAAATTGATAGTGTTACTTCTTCCTCTGGGATCTCGGTGCTTGGATGAATGGTGAGGGCTGTTGTTCCTTGCACTGTGTTTTCTTTAAACAAGTCCTGTTACTGGCCGATGTATTGTTCAGGAATGGATTCTACAAAGGAATGGGTGGTTACTTTCACAACCACTCACTTTTTGTTATAAGCTAAGGCTCCCTAGAGGGTTATAAATACAAGATCTCCATTGTGAATGTAGGCCTGGCTCTAAGCTCACAGGGCTAAATGGCTTTTTTTCTTCCTTCCTTCTTGTCTTTTTTGTTCCTTTTTATGTTTTCTTTTTTTGAGACAGGTTTTCTCAGTGTATCTTTGACCGCCTTGGTCTACAGAATGAATTCTATAACAGCCAGGGTAACACAGAGAAACCTTGGATCAAAACACAAAAACAAAACCATATATATCTAACTGTGCATATTAAATATATAAATTAAGCACCTTTAAAAATTTGAATGATTTCTAAAAAATATTCAATACTACTCTTTCTTTTCAGATCTGGTTTAATTATCAAGAGCAAGTGCTGTCCTGGAGAGGATGTGAAGAGTGTAATTTGTCTCTGGTAGAGTTCGCTGTGGTGACTGAAATGGGAGGAGCATCACACAACTAGGCTGTTCCAGTGAGGTCTGCATCATGCATCCAAGCCAAGCAAATGAGAAGAGCACCAACCAGCCAGCCCATGCCAGTGAGTGGTGATTCATCCAGCCAGGCCTTGCCAGAAAGGGTTAGGATCACCCATCTTGGCCAGGCTATTGACACAATAACCAACCAACTAGACCATGCCAGTGACGGGTGAATCATCCAGCCAGGTCATGCCAGTGAGGGATGCAGCATCCAGCCAGGCCTTTCCTGTGACTGTTAGATCACCCAACCTGGTCACAGTATTGACACAAGCATCAACCAACCAGGTCTAGCAACCACCTGCGACTCCGCCTCCATGGGAAACGACAGCCTCCTGTAGCGTCCTCAGGCACCAGGCATGTTTGCTGCACATACAGAGAAGGAGGTGTGCACACATACACATGGATCATTTTAAAACATTAAATGACAAGAACAAAAACAAAGCCCACAGGAAACCCTGGACTAGGTGATGACCCTGAGAGACGCTCCAAACACAAACCTCCACCGTGGTGACATCAAGCTGGAGTTTTGAAGCCAGTTTCTGGATTTCAGCTTGTCTGGAAACATGTTTCTGAGGAAGGCATGTTGCAATGCCCTGGTTTGTTCACGACTATGACAGGGAATGTCCGATTTTGTTGTGGCTGTCCTGATGAGGGACCAGACAGGAGCACTTTCATTCTCAAATTGATTACTACACAGAACTAAACCATAGCCACCACTTTAATTATCCTCGAGAGGAAGTGCTGAATTTACCTTCCAGCCAGGCCATGCCAGTGACAGCTGAATCATCCATCCAGTCGATGCCAGAGATGGATGCATCATCCGGCCAGGCCAAGTAAGAGATGGATGCATCTTCCAGCCAGGCTGCACCAAATACCGTAGCTTCACCCAAGTAGGCTAAGAGATGTAGAGGAGGACTATGCAAGCAAGCGGAAGAGCGTGAGATCACAGCACCTGACACTCAAGGAGAAGGAGAAGCAAAGGAGGAGGAAGGACAGGGTCCAGCAAAGAGAATAAAGCCAGTGCCTGCTACCTGGCCTGGGAGGAAGAGCACCTGACAGTGGGTAATAGGTTCATTATCACGGTCACCTTTGTGCTCAACTCTAAAGGAATCGTTGTCTCGATGTGGGATTATTTGGGGGGATATTACTGATTAACAAATAAAGGAGGATTTATTGAATATTGGACTCGATACTAACTATTCATGGTAATAAAATAGTGGCAAAATATGGGGATTGAATCTAAGTCTGGGAAGTCTTGTGTGAAAGGAAGGTTCTTAGTCAAAGTGCCCAAGCTTAAAACCAAAATCCTTTTGAATGAAAAACTGTCTCCCTCACGTCTCTTTAAGAGAGACTCCTCTTCTCACCCACAGACAAAGGCAGCTTCCTGTGGGCACATGGGAGATAAAGGGAAAGGACTTAATACGACCAGGTTGGCTGCTGCTTGTGGCCTGACTCTCACAGAGCAATGGTGGCTCCAGAGGCGGCGAGGTTAGAAACTGGCACCGAGAGGCCAGAAAACTTACAAGTAGAGATGGGGAATGAAATTTGCCATCTAAATTAAAAAATAGAGACTGCTATGGTCTCTCTCCAAGGTGCCATGGCACAGGACACTTGGACTTTCTCTGATTTTGTTTTGGTTGTTGTCATGGACCAGGTTGCATGGTGGGTAATGGTGATCATGGTTTTCCATGCTTTCTCTACAGAAGATCAGGGAGAGAGGGGGGAGAAAGCCAAGGGATGGAGCACTAAGGCACAGGCAGGCAAAATGGAGGAAGGAACAAAACTCTTCTTGATAGAGAATGGAAACTTGACAGCAGCTGCAGCTCAGGCCTCTCTGGATACAAGATGCCTGTCAGCTGTTTCTGGAAAGGGCCCAGCTAAATGCTGTAACAACCACTAAATTCAAAAAAGTATGCACAGGGCTGCTATGTCACAGTATGAGATGGGAAAACTGGCCCCAAACTTAGACTTTTCTTTTGTTTCCCCTTTCTATGGGAAGAGTTTATTAAAATACAAATTTCCAAGACAAAATGTAAATCTACATGCTTATATTTATATGTGTACATGTATATAGTAACCCTAAATAAAGCATTTGCAAGCAATGCTAACATCCTGGTGACATGTTTCCAAAGACTTAATTGCTTTTTTTTTTTTTTTTTTTTTTTTCCGAGACAGGGTTTCTCTGTGTAGCCTCGGCTGTCCTGGACTCGCTCTGTAGACCAGGCTGGCCTCGAACTCACATCGATCCGCCTGCCTCTGCCTCCCGAGTGCTGGGATTAAAGGCGTGCACCACCACGCCCGGCTATCAAAGACTTAACTGCTTTAAAGATCCGTGTTATAAAGTCACTTAAGTAAAAGGCAACAACGAAGAATTAACATGATCTTTGCAGTGTCAGTATTACTCCAAAAAAGCTTCCTATCCCCTTTAGAATTAAACTATGCATTTATTCATTCTAGAATGACATGTAAGAGGACAGTGCTGTCACTATAAAGGACTCACAAACCACGCTGTATATCCCGTGAGGTCCATACCCACTGAACATAAGCAGCAGCGATGGTCCCTGGTGCCTGTCTGTGTGGCCCTGGCTGTCCTGGACACGCCTTGTAGACCAGGCTGGCCTCGAACTCACAGCGATCCACCTGCCTCTGCCTCCCCAGTGCTGGGATTAAAGTTGTGTACCACCACTGCACATCTTTTTCAAGCTCTCTTAACTGTATCACAGATAGTCACCTGCTGTAGTGTGATTTAGGGACAGAAAAAAAAAGTGGAATTGACACAGACATGTTAATAGGTTCACAAGGTTTCCCTAAACAAAACTTTATCCTCCACATAGAATCCAAGTCTGCCAACCACCTGTGGCAGGTAATGGGTCTCAGCAACACCGTCATTAGCACACGTGGAAAGCTGAAACTCTGGAACATGTATTACCCTCAGCTGCAGAGTTTATCAAGGTTTTATTCTAAAATCCATGGGTTTGCAGGACATGATGGCACAGCCTTTAATCCCAGCCTTCTATTAATTTCTCCTCTGCTGAGGCTAAAGTGGAGAGTCTCCGGCATACTAGGCTGGGTATGCTATTGTGGAGATATAACCCCAGCCCCTCACAGGTCCCTATCACTGAGCCACAACCCCAACTCCTCACCAGGGAGTCAAGGAAGGGGCTCCCCACTGAGCCATGTCCCTTCCCCCTCACTGGGGGAGTCTAGGGAGGTGCTCTCCCACTGAGCCACGCCCCCAGGCTGTCAGTATGGGATCTAGGAAAATCTCTGCCCCTGAGCAGAGCCTTAAAGGCAGATCCTGAACTAGTGCAGCACTAAAGCAAGAAAGGCCATGTCCTGAGAAACGGCCTTTCCCCTCAAGGAAATACACCTTGTTACATAGATGGCTTATATATGCACTTGTGTACACACACACACACACACACACACACACACACACACACACACACATCTATAATAGGGTCTTAGGACCTCTTCTGGGATGCAGATATCCATGCAATTACAGCATTCAGAAACATAAAATAAATATATAAACATTCTTTTGTTAAGAGTCGCAGTACAACACACTAGGCTCTGCCACTGTCTCTAGACACTAAATAGAGGTGAGGCTGGGATTTAACAAAGACACATTGGGCAGCCTGAGCTCAAGGGTGGAAACCCACCCTCTGGGTATCAACATACTAGTTTTAAAGTTTTCAGTGTGTGTGTGTGTGTGCACTTAAGTGTTTATATGATTAATCAGTTTAGCAAGGTGTATTTGCTTCAGGGGAAAAGCAGTTTCTCAGGAGATGGCCTTTCTTTCTTTAGTTCTGGGCTTGTTTGAGATCTACTTTCAAGGCTCTGCTGTTCCTCAAAGTCACAGTGACTTCAGGCTTAGGACAATGAATGGCGATTTGCAGATCCCATTTGGAGGGCTGTGTAGTGAGACCCTGTTTCAGGAAGCCTAACACTTGTCAGGTGATGGTGATGGAAGCCTTTAATGCCATCACTCAGGAGGAAGAGTCAGGGGGACCTCTGTGAGGCTGAGGCCAGCCTGGTCTACAGAGCCAATTCTAGGACATCTAGAATTACACAGAGAGACCGTCTGCTTTAAAAATAAAAAAGCCCAAACAAACAAACAAAACCTGTTGTTTTGGGTAACATGTGTGTAGAGCCTGCAGCTCTGTAAGAAGACCCTGATTTGGATCCCAGCATCCACATGGTGGCTCACGGTGGTTTGTAATTTCATTCCCAGGGGATCCCGTGCCCTCTGTGGGCACCAGAACACAGGAAACACAGAGACTCAGACACACATAGAAAGTAGCAGCTGGTGGAGCTGCCAGAGACTGAGGTGAATCATCACGGGCTTCAGTTTTCCCAAAAAAAAAGTTCTCTTGGGCCCCTGTGGCTGTGCCCACTAGATTGCCTCCCCACCTCAGCAACCGCAGCCCTGTGTCCACAGGCTGTGGGGGAAGCGTTCTGAATTCCACCATCATGTCTGTCTTTGGGATACTAGTTGCCATTGCCAGAATCTGTGCCAAAGGGTCCTCCCATGGCTGTGTTCAAGGCTGCAGAGGCAGTCCCTGCATCTTCCTGTGCCTGTGGCTGAGTTCCTGGGAGACAGGACTGTGGGAAACCAGATTTCAGATTCTTGAAACATATATTATCTGGGCACCTGTCCATCTACTTGATATGTGGATAAATTTCTCTCTCTCTCAGTCTCTGTGTGTGTATGTATGTATATATGCTTATGATTTTTTTAAAAATAGAGTCTCATGTGTGGCTGTCTGTCCTGGAACTCTGTATGTGGACCAATTCTGCTTGGAATACACGGACGTTTCTCTGCATCTGCCTCTCAAGTGCTGGCATTAGAAGTGAGTTCGAGGCCAGCCTGGTCTACAAAGTGAGTCCAGGACAGCCAGCGCTACACAGAGAGACCCTGTCTCAAAAAAACCAAAACCAAACAAACAAACAAAACAGGAAGTGAGCCCTGTGGGGCCTGGCTGTCAGGGTTACTTTAGAAACAGGGGAGCACGCAGCAGGCTGGCTTCAAACATTCAGTGTTGGTGACGCTGGCCTCAAACTGGTTCTTCTACCTCCACATGCAAGATGTTGGGATTCCAGGCCGACACCACTGTGCCTCGTTTGTAACTTTGTTTTCACTCCTGTTGGGGCTCAGGTGAGCTGTATTTTAGTGGCTCCCACTTTCACTGTATGAAGTGACACCTGGAGTCCTAGGTATTGTTTTCACGTTGAAAAACAGAATTTTTTGGCTAAGAGGGTTTTTTTTTGGGGGGGGGTTCACCATGTCATGAACTGCCTAAATTCATTTTTTTTTCTTTCCTTTTCTTTTTTTCTTACTTTCCCCCCATGAGGCATGGTCTCTGTATGTAGCTGTGGCTGTCCTGGAACTCACTTTGTAGATACCTTCTCTTTATTTGTTTTAACTGAAAAAAAAAAATCTTCGACAGAATGTGTGTTTGTGTGTGTGTGTGTGTGTGTGTGTGTGTGTGTGTTATGTGTGTGTGTGTGTGTGTTATGTGTGTGTGTGTGTGTGTGGTATGTGTGTGTGTGTGTGTGTGTGTGTGTGTAGAGCTGTGAGTGTCAGTCTTTGGCTTCTACCTGTTTGAGAAACAGTGTCTGGTTTGCTGCTGTGTACATCAGGATAGCCAGCCTGAGAGTTGTCCGTTCTTCGGCCTCCACCTCTCATGTCTAGAAGTGCTTGGGCCACACATGGATCCACACACTGTATCCGTGAGTATATAGGTTCTGAGGACCCTCCCACATTGTGACACTTCCCAGTTCCCTCTTACTATTTTATTTAACAAAATTAATTGTATTTGGACATTTTAATGTGTGTGTGTGTGGGGGGGAGTTAGATTTCAAGTGTTCCTGGAGACCAGAAGAGTGTAAGGGGTCCCCAAGTCAGAAGTCTTGGGTGCTGGGAACCACACGGGACTCGTTTCCAAGAGCAGAATAGGATCTATACTGGGGCCCTTGGAGCTAAATGTTGTGAACAGGTTCATGTGGGAGCTGGGGATAGAACTGAGGTCATCTGTAAGAGCAGCCAGGGCTCTTAGCCACAGAGCCATCACTACCGTCCCATGAGATATTCAATGTACCCTTAAAAATATATTTAGCCAGGTGAGGTGGCACACGCCTTTAATCCCAGCACTTGGGGGGCAGAAGCAGGCAAACCTCTGAGGTTGAGGCGAGATTGGTCTACAAAGTGAGTCCAGGACACAGAGAAACAACAACAACAACAAAAAGACATGTGTCACCACCCTTTGTCTCCTCTCTCTCTCTCACATTCTCCCTCCCACTCTTCTTTCTTTCCTTTGTTCCTTCTTTCTCCTTTTTGATGTGGGTGAGACAGAATCTCTCTCTCTTTCTCCTTTTTTAGGTTTTTTTTTCCCGAGACAGGGTTTCTCTGTGTAATCTGTCCTGAACTCGGTTTGTAGACCAGGCTGGCCTTGAACTCCCATAAATCCACCTGCCTCTGCTGGGATTAAAGGTGGGCACCACCACATGCATGCCTGGTGCCTGGGTGGGACACAAGCTCCTAAAGCAGTGAGCTCTATTCCAGAATTACTGAAATTTAGATAAAACCCCAATTCAGCCTAGAATTAGAACTGGCTGCCTTTTATCCCAGCCCTAAGGAGGTAGAGGCAGATGGATCTCTTTGAGTTAAAGGCCAGCAAGGTCTGCAAAGTGACTTCAAGACCAGCCAAGAGACAGAAAAACTCTGTCTGGAAAAAAACAAAACAAAACATAAAAACAAACTCTGTGAGTTTGAAACCAGCCTGCTCTACCAAGCAAGTCCAGAACAGTGAAGGCTACACGGAGAAACCTTGTCTTGACAAACAGAACAAAACAACAATAACAAAACAAACAAAAACCAATCGCAATAAAACCCACCAAGCCAAAACTGGTTCTGTATAGTTTGCAATGGAATAGATTTATCCTCCTGGATTAGGGCGGGGTGGGGAGTGGCCTGAGGATGGAGACACTATAAATGGCCAAGTCCTGCAAGGAGGAGCTCACAGTCTCTGAGGATCCGGAGCATACGACCCATCCAGGAGCAAACCCCAGGGAGGGACACACGGATGCCCCGTGAGTAAAGCGCAGAGCCAGGCTTGGGGTGCAGACAGCTGTGGCTGTGACAAAGATGGGAGGTGTCCAACTTCTCCTGGGGCCCCAAGCTAGGTCCCATGGGGGCCACAGATTTCTTTCTCCCTACCCTGCATAACTTCTGGTAGTGTGCTGTCACACGCTGCTTCTTTTTCCTACTGAGTCTAGAGCCCATGGTGTGGCCTGTGTAAGGAGGAGTCCGCGGCTGAGCCGTGCTCCAGCCCTCTGCTCCATATTATAATTAATACCATCTGCTCAATATTATAATTAATACCAGTATGTGTCTGTGAGAGTGGGATATGGCGTCTTCCCGGAGACCAGAAGAGGGTGAGGGGTCCCCGAGGCAGGAGTCGTGGGTCCTGAGAACCACACAGTACTCGTTTCCAAGAGCAGAACACGATCTATACTGGGGCCCTTGGAGCTAAACGTTGTGAACAGGTTCCTGTGGGAGCTGGGGACAGCACTGAGGTCATCTGTAAGAGCAGCAGGGCTCTTAGCCACAGAGCCATCTCTACAGTCCCATGAGATATTCAATGTACCCTTAAAAATATATTTAGCCAGGTGGTAGTGACACACGCCTTTAATCCCAGCACTTGGGAGACAGAAGCAGGCAAATCTCTTGAGTTTGAGGCCAGATTGGTCTACAGAGAAACCCTGTCTCTGAACAACCAAAAGAGGAAAAACAAAACCAAACCAAAACAACAACAACAACAAAAAACCATGTGTCACCATCACTTGTCTCCTCTTTCAGTCTCTCTCTCATCCCCCCCTTTTGTTCTTTTTCTCTTTTTTGATGTGGGTGAGACAGAATCTCTCTGTCTGTCTCTCTGTCTTTGTCTCTGTCTTTCTGTCTTTGTCTCTGTCTCTCTGTCTCTCTGTCTCTGTCTCTGTCTCTCTCTCTCTCTCTCTCTCTGTCTCTGTCTCTCTCTCCCTCCTCTGTGTTTTTTGAGACAGCGTTTCTCTTTGTAATCTATCCTGGCCTCACTTTGTAGACCAGGCTGAGTTTGAAGTGACATAAATCCGCCTGCCTCTGCCTCCAAGTGCTGGGATTAAAGGTGTGCCCCGCCACGCCCGGCTCGGGACAGAGTCTCTATGTAGCCCTGAGTGTCCTGGAACATCCTCTGTAGACCAGTCTGGCCTACACACACAAATATACATATGTACATACATATGTACACAGAAGCCTGCTTCTGCTTCCTGAGTGCTGGCATTAACCATGCGTGTCACAACGCCCTGCCAACTGACTAGAGGACTGTGTGAAACCAGATTTCAGATTCTGGAAATATATATTATCTGGGCACCTGTCCAGATACGTGGATATGTGGATAAATATATATGTGCCTGCTTGTGTGTACATATGTATGTATGTATGTATATTTATGTGTTTTTTTTAAATAGAGTCTCAGTTGGGCGTGGTGGCACATGCCTTTAATCCCAGCACTCGGGAGGCAGAGGCAGGTGGATCACTGTGAATTCAAGGCCAGCCTGGTCTACAAAGCGAGTCCAGGACAGCCAAGGCTACACAGAGAAACTCTGTCTCGAAAAACCAAAAAATAAAAATAAAATAAAATAAATAAAATAGAGTCTCATGTGTGGCTGTCTGTCCTGGAACTCTGTATGTAGACCAATCCTGCTTGGAATACACAGAGATTCCTCTGCGTCTGCCTCTCAAGTGCTGGCGTTAGAAGTGTGCCCTGCAGGGCCTGGCTGTCAGGGTTACTTTAGAAATGGGAGCATGCAGCAGGCTGGCTTCAAACATTCAGTGTTGGTGAAGCTGGCCTCAAACTGGTTCTGCTACCTCCACCTGGACGATATTGGGATTACAGGCCCACACCACCATGCCTTTTTTTTTTTTTTTTTTTTTTTTGTAATTTTGTTTTAACTCTTCTTGGGGCTCAGGTGAGTTGTAGTTTAGAGGCTCCTGATTTCACTGTATGAAGTAACTCCTGGAGTCCTAGGTATTGACTTCACCTTGAAAAACAGATTTTTTTTTTGGCTTAAGAGTGGTTTTTCTGGGTTCACTGTGTTATGAACCTCTTAAATTCATTTTTTTACTTTCTTTCCTTTTTTCTCTTTCTTTTTCCCCCTGAGGCATGGTCTCTGTTTGTAGCCTTGGCTGTCCTGGAACTCAATTTCCTGAGATTAAAGTAGTGTGCTATCATAACACTCAGCATTTTTTATTTTTTAAATTTATTTAAAAATTTTTAAATGTTCACAACTTAAAAAAAAAAAGATTTCCTTTATTAAGTATACAGTGCTCTGCCTGCATGTACACATGCTGCCAGAAGAGGGCACCAGATCACTTTATTGATGGTTGTGAGCCACCTTGTAGTTGCTGGGAACTGAACCCAGGACCTCTGGAAGGGCAGCCAATGATCTTAACCTCTGAGCCATCTCTCCAGACCTAAACTCAGCATTTTAAATTTTTCTTTAATAATCCAACCCAACAAAAAGGAACTCATGTTTTGAGGAAATAGCATTTGAGGATAGAATGCTGCCTACTGTATTATTTATAAATAAACACCCTTTGTACAGATCAAAAACAAAAACAAAAACGAAGGAAAATGTTCTTGTCTCCTCCGTGAACAGGAAAGCCAGTGCGCGATGAAGGATTCTGGACTATAATCAGTCTTGAGCAACACTTGGCACTGCAAGATGCCTTCTACAGGACCATGTTCCCAGACCTACAGGAAATCCAGCAACTGGCCTCAAGACTCCAGCTAAAGGACATGGTAGTGGAGGTTGGTGCCTGGGTGTGTCTCAGGGTAGTCAGCTAGCCCAGGGCCTCCTGTGGGCTTTGCTTTCTTCTAGTCATGTAAAGTTGTAAATTTAGCCAGGCGTGGTGGCACATGCCTTTTATCCAGCACTCGGAAGGCAGAGGCAGGTGGATCGCTGTGAGTTCGAGGCCAGTCAGATGTACAGGCTCCACGACAGCCAAGGCTACACAGAGAGACCCTGTCTCAAAAAACTAAAAAAAAAAAATGTACATTTTTCATGTGTATGTGTGCATGCTTTCTCTATCTGTGCACCATGTGCATGCCTGGTGCCCAGTGAGGCTAGAAGGGGCTGTCCTATCCCATGGAGGCCGAGGTACAGGTGGTGGGTGCTGGGAATGGAACCTGGATCCTCTGCAAGATCAGCAAGTGCTCTTAACCACTAAGCCATCTCTCCAGTTCCATCCCCTTTTTATTTCATGAGCGAGCATCTCACAGATCTAAGGCTAGCCTTTTATTTATTTGTTTTTTGAGGTTGGGATTCTCTGTGCAGCCTGGCTGTCCTAGAACTCACTCTGTAGTCTAGGCTGGCCTGGAACCCACAGAAATGTGCCTGCCTCTGCCTCCCGAGGGCTGGGATTAAGAGCATGTGCCAACGTCACCCGGCTCTAAGGCCTGGCTTGATCTCAGGGTATTCCTGCTGTCACCTCCCAAAGTGCTGCGTTACAGGCATATGCCCATGTTTCACTGTCAATGCTGCATTGATATGACTGTATTACGGATGTGGGGTCTCACTGTGCAGCCTTGGATGCCCTGGAACTTGCTATGTAGGTCAGGCTGGCTTGTGCATTTGTCTCCTAAGTGATAGTAGTACAAGTGGCTGCACTTTTTAAAATCAAATAATTCCTGTTTGTTGACCGTGGCGTTGTCCAGGAATGGATGCTAGAGAGGAATGAGCTTTGTCTTTTCTTTTCTTTTTTTAAAGATGTGGTTATTTATTATGTATACAGTGCTCTGCCTGCATGTACACCCGCAGGCAAGAAGAGGGCGCCAGATCTCATTGTAGATGGTTGTGAGCCACCATGTGGTTGCTGGGAATCGAACTCAGGACCTCTGGAGGAGCACACAGTGCTCCCAACCTCTGACCCATTTCTCTAGCTCCTGAGTTGTTTATTTGCTTACCCACCAACTTTATTCAGACACACGGAGACTCCCTAGAGGGTTACACATACCAGCTGTGCAGTGTGAAGGCAAGCCTGACTTGAGGCCAACAGGGCTCAGTGGGAATCTTTGTTTCCCTCTCTCTCTCTCTTCCTCTTTCCTTCTTTCCTTCCTTCCCTTCTTTTTATTCTTTCTTGTTCTGTTCCCTGCACACTGTGTTTTTCTATCCCTGACGGCCTTGGAACTCACTCTGTAGACCAGTCTGGCCTTGAACTCAGGGATCTACCTGCCTCTGCCTCCTGAATCCAGGATTTAAAGGCATGCCCCACTATGGACTGGCTAGGGCCCTTTCTTAGAGGAGCTGGTTCCTGTCTTCTCCTGTGTTGTATTGATAAAACAAAGCACGTGGGAGTAGGTTGCTTTTTTATTTTTACTATTTATTTATTTTCTATTGTTTCCTTTTATTTGGGACAGAGTCATATTTAGCCTGGGCTAGCCTCACACTTGCATAGCTGAGGATGGCCCTGAACTCCTGCCTCTTCTGCCTCTATTTCCCATGAACTGGGCTACTGGAGTAGGCCACCACACAGGGCTCAGAATATTGTCCTTGACAGTCCAGAGCCATCTTTTCTTACTGTCTTGTGATCTAGGGTGGGAGCACCCTGTCTGCTCCAGCCACCGACAGAGTCTCAAATCATCTACCTCAGGGACCAAGGACAGGGAGGCTGAAGGAGCATATTAAATATCTGTGAGAGATTAGTAACCTGCTTTCTCACCTGAGGATGGGACATTTCTCCTCTGGACTCATCACTTTATTATCCAACTCTTTGGCTAAATAAAGGTGATGGTGTTAGTTGATGGCCTTGACTTTCAAAAAGTCCTGGGTTCTATCCCTAGCACAGACTATACTGGCCCTGTCTCAAAAACTGAGTGAAAGATAAATGTCTGGGGCTGGGGAGGTGGTTCAGTGGTTAAGGGCCATGACTGTTCCTGTGACGGCAAGAGTTCAATTCCCCAGCACTGGCCTGGTGGCTCAGAGCCACCTGTATATCCAGCTAGAGGTGCCCTAATGTCCCCTTCTCCTCTCTATAGGCACTGCAACCAGGTGCACCGAAGTGCAACTAAAAATAACAATGAAAAAATATCTGTGTGACAGCATCCGTGTTATACATTAGCCCTTGGTAGGCAGAGGCAGACACAACTTTGTGTTAGAGGCCAGCTTCGTCTACATAGTGATTTCCAGAACAGACAGGTTTACACAGAGAAACCCTGTCTCAAAAATCAAAAACAGGGAGGCAGAGGCAGGCAGATCGCTCTGAGTTCGGGGGCCAGCCTGGTCTACAAAGTGAGTCCAGGACAGCCAAGGCCACACAGAGAGACTCTGTCTAGAAAAACCAAAAATAAGAAAAAAACACAAAACAAAACAAAAGCAAAAACAAAACCATATAAAAATTTATTATATATATTAAGTATATAAATTAAAGCTCCTTAGAAATGATGAATCATTTCTTTTTCTTTCCTTTTTTTTGGGGGTGGTGGTTCTCACGACAGGGTTTCTCTGTGTAGCCTTGACTGTCCTGGACTCGCTTTGTAGACCAGTCTGGCCTCAAACTCACAACAATCCACCTGCCTCTGCCTCCCAAGTGCTAGGATTAAAGGCATCTGCCACCACCGCCTAGCTTGATGAATCATTTCTTAAAAAGATGAAAACTATCCTTTCTCTCAGGAATGGTTTAAGTGTTATCGAGACCTAGTGATGACAAATATGACAGAAAATCAGAGGAGTTCATTTCTGAGAATATTCAAGGAGGCCACGCAAATGAGAGGAGCACCCTCCTCCCAGACCATGCCAATGATGGGTGCCTCATCCAACCAGGCCATGACACCGATGCCTGCATCATCCAACCAGGCCATGCCAGTGATGGATGCATCACCCAACCAGGCCATGCCAGTGATGGATGCATCACCCAACCAGGCCATGCCAGTGATGGATGCATCATCCAACCAGGCCATGCCACTGATGGAGTCATCATCCAAACAGTCCATGTCAGTGATGGAGACATCATCCAAACAGGCCAAGCTAATGAGAGGAACATCATCCAACCAGACTATGCCAGTTATGGATGCATCATCCAGCTTGGCTGCACCAGAGAGAACAGCATCCTCCACCCAGCCTAAGACACAGAGAGGAACATTATTCAAAGAAGCCAGACCACAGAGAAGAGCACCATCCAACCAGGCCATGCAAGTTATGGATGCTTCATCCAGCCGGGCTGCAGCAGAGACAGTAGCATCAGCCAGCCAGCCTAAGCCAGGGAGAGGAACATTGTTCCGAGCCAAACCACAGAGAAGAGCATCATCCAAGCAGACTAAGACAAGGAGAGGAGACCTACACAAGCTAGGGGAAGAGCGTGAGAGCCCAGCACCTTTAGGAGAAGGTGCAGGAGAGGAAGAGGATGGACAGAATCCACAGAAGAGAAGAAAGCACGTGCCTGGGACCTTGGATGGGAGGGAGAGTAACTGATAGTGGGATAATAGGTTAATTATCATGTTCAGCTCTGTGCTTAACTTTTAATGACTCATTGCCTTAATGTGTAATTATCTGGAGGATATTATTGATTAACAGTAAAGGAGGTTTTATTAAACATATGACTGAATATTCATTATTAATAGTAATAAAAAAGTGGTTAAACATGGGGCTTGATTTGAGAAGACTTGAGTGAAAGGCAGTCTCTTATCCAAAGAACCGAAGCTGAAAACCGAACTACGTCTGAATGAAAAACTGTCTCCCACACGTCTCTTTAAGAGAGACTCTTCTTCGCCGGGCATGGTGGCGCACGCCTTTAATCCCAGCACTCAGGAGGCAGAGGCAGGTGGATCGCTGTGAGTTCGAGGCCAGCCTGGTCTAACAAAGTGAGTCCAGGACAGTCAAGGCTACACAGAGAAACCCTGTCTTGAAAAACCAAAAACCAAAACCAAACAAACAAACAAAAGAGAGACTCTTCTTCTCACCCACAGACAAAGGCAGCTTCCTGTGGGCACATGGGAGATAAAGGGAAAGGACTTAACACACCCAGCTTGGCTGCTGCTTCTGGCTTGACTCTTACAGAGCAATGGTGGCTCCAGAGGCGGCATGGTTAGAAACTGGAACCAAGAGGCCAGAAAACTTACAAGTAGAGATGGGGGATGAAATTTGCCATCTAAATTAAAAAATAGAGACTGCTATGGTCTCTCTCCATGGAGCCATGGCAAAGGACACTTGGACTTTCTCTGATTTTGTTTTGGTTGCTGTCATGGACCAGGTTGCATGGTGGGTAATGGTGATCATGGTTTTCCATGCTTTCTCTACAGAAGATCAGGGAGACGGGAGAGAAAGCCAAGGGATGGAGCACTAAGGCACAGGCAGGCAAAATGGAGGAAGGAACAAAACTCTTCCTGATAGAGAATGGAAACTTGACAGCAGTTGCAGCTCAGGTCTGTCTGGATACAAGATGCCTGTCAGCTGTTTCTGGAAAGGGACCAGCTATATGCTGAAACAACCACTAAATTCAAAAAAGTATGCACAGGGCTGCTATGTCACAGTATGAGATGGGACAACTGGCCCCAAACTTAGACTTTTCTTTTGTTTCCCATTACTATGGGTAGAGTTTATTAAAATACAAATTTCCAAGACAAAATGTAAATCTACATGCTTATATTTAGATGTGTACATGTATATAGTAACCCTAAATAAAGCATTTGCAAACAATGCTGACATCCTGGTGACATGCTTCCAAAGACTTAATTGCTTTTTTTTTTCTTTTTTTTTGGTTTTTCGAGACAGGGTTTCTCTGTGTAGCCTTGGCTCTCCTAGACTCGCTCTGTAGACCCGGCTGGCCTCGAACTCACAGCGATCCGCCTGCCCCTGCCTCCCGAGTGCTGGGATTAAAGGCGTGCACCACCACGACCGGCTATCAAAGACTTAACTGCTTTAAAGATCCATGTTATAAAGTCACTTAAGTAAAAGGCAAAAATGAAGAATTAACATGATCTTTGCAGTGTCAGTATTAGTCCAAAAAAACTTCCTATCCCCTTTAGAATAAAACCATGCATTTGTTCATTCTAGAATGACATGTAAGAGGACAGTGCTGTCACTATAAAGGACTCACAAACCACGCTGTATATCCCATGAGGTCCATAACTCTGAACATAAGCAGCAGTGATGGTCCCTGGTGCATGTCTGTGTAGCCTTGGGTGTCCTGGACTCACCTTGTAGACCAGGCTGGCCTCGAACTCACAGCGATCCGCCTGCCTCTGCCTCTGAGTGCTGGGATTAAAGTTGTGTACCACCACTGCACATCTTTTTCAAGCTCTCTTAACTGTATCACAGATAGTCACCTGCTGTAGTGTGATATAGGGAAAGAAAAAAAAAAGTGGACCTGGCACAGACATGCTAATAGGTTAACAAGGTTTCCCTAAACAAAACTTTATCCTCCACATAGAATCCAAATCTGCCAACCACCTGTGGCAGGTAAGGGGCCTCAGCATCACCGTCATTAGCACTCGTGGAAAGCTGAAACTCTGGAACATGTATTACCCTCAGCTGCAGAGTTTATCAAGGTTTTATTCTAAAATCCATGGGTTTGCAGGACATGATGGCACAGCCTTTAATCCCAGCCTTCTATTAACTTCTCCTCTGCTGAGGCTAAAGTGGAGAGTCTCCAGCATACTAGGCTGGGTATGCTATTGTGGAGATATAACCCCAGCCCCTCACAGGGCCCTATCACTGAGCCACAACCCCAACTCCTCACAGGGGAGTCTAGGAAGGGGCTCCCCACTGAGCCATGTCCCTTCCCCCTCACTGGGGGAGTCTAGGGAGGTGCTCTCCCACTGAGCCACGCCCCCAGGCTGTCAGTGTGGGCTCTAGGAGAATCCTCTGCCCCTGAGCAGAGCCTTGAAGGCAGATCCTGAACTAGTGCAGCACTAAAGCAAGAAAGACCATGTCCTGAGAAACGGCTTTTCCCCTCAAGGAAATACACCTTGTTACATAGATGGCTTATATATGCACTCGTGTACACACACACACACACACACACACACACACACACACACACATCTATAATAGGGTCTTAGGACCTCTTCTGGGATGCAGATATCCATGCAATTACAGCATTCATAAACACAAAATAAATATATAAACATTCTTTTGTTAAGAGTCCCAGCACAACACACTAGGCTCTGCCACTGTCTCTAGACACTAAATAGAGGTGAGGCTGGGATTTAACACAGACACATTGGGCAGCCTGAGCTCAAGGGTGGAAACCCACCCTCTGGGTATCAACATACTAGTTTTAAAGTTTTCAGTGTGTGTGTGTGTGTGTGTGTGTGTGTGTGTGTGTGTGTGTGTGTGTGTGTGCACTTAAGTGTTTATATGATTCATCA
The DNA here is from genome assembly GCF_964271855.1 of Acomys minous. NCBI lineage: Eukaryota > Metazoa > Chordata > Mammalia > Rodentia > Muridae > Acomys > Acomys minous. The sequence continues at coordinate 23,955,811 of NC_140502.1, read as the reverse complement.
GTTTAGCAAGGTGTATTTCCTTCAGGGGAAAAGCAGTTTCTCAGGAGATGGCCTTTCTTTCTTTAGTTCTGGGCTTGTTTGAGATCTACTTTCAAGGCTCTGCTGTTCCTCAAAGTCACAGTGACTTCAGCCTCAGGACAAGGACTGGCGATTTGCAGTTGCCATTTGGAGGGCTGTGTAGTGAGACCCTGTTTCAGGAAGCCTAACACTTGTCAGGTGATGGTGGTGGAAGCCTTTAATGCCATCACTCAGGAGGAAGAGTCAGGGGGACCTCTGTGAGGCTGAGGCCAGCCTGGTCTACAGAGCCAATTTTAGGACATCTAGAATTACACAGAAAGACCGTCTGCTTAAAAAAAAAAAAGCCCTAGCAAACAAACCAAACCTGTTGTTTACGGTGACATGTGTGTAGAGCCTGCAGCTCTGTAAGAAGACCCTGGTTTGGATCCCAGCATCCACATGGTGGCTCACGGTTGCTTGTAATTTCAATCCCAGGGGATCCCGTGCCCTCTGTGGGCACCAGAACACAGGAAACACAGAGACTCAGACACACATAGAAAGTAGCCGCTGGTGGAGCTGCCAGAGGCTGAGGTGAATCATCACGGGCTTCAGTTTTCCCAAGTAAAAGTTCTCTTGGGGACCCTGTGGCTGTGCCCACTAGATTGCCTCCCCATCTCAGTAACCGCTGCCCTGTGTCCACAGGCTGTGGGGGAAGTGTTCTGAATTCCACCATCATTTCTGGTTGGGATATTAGTTGCCATTGCCAGAATCTGTACCAAAGGGTCCTCCCATGGCTGTGTTCAAGGCTGCAGAGGCAGTTCCTGCATCTTCCTGTGCCTGTGGCTGAGTTCCTGGGAGACAGGACTGTGGGAAACCAGATTTCAGATTCAGGAAATATATATTATCTGGGCACCTGTCCATCTACTTGATATGTGGATAAATTTCTCTCTCTCTCTGTCTCTCTCTGTGTCTCTGTGTCTCTGTCTATGTCTCTGTCTCTGTCTCTGTCTCTGTCTCTGTCTCTCTCTCTCTCTCACTGTGTGTGTGTGTGTGTATGTATGTATGTATGCTTATGATTTTTTTTTAAAATAGAGTCTCATGTACGGCTGTCTGTCCTGGAACTCTGTATGTGGACCAATTCTGCTTGGAATATACGGACGTTTCTCTGCATCTGCCTCTCAAGTGCTGGCATTAGAAGTGAGTTCGAGGCCAGCCTGGTCTACAAAGTGAGTCCACGACAGCCAGCACTACACAGAGAGACCCTATCTCAAAAAAACCAAACCAAAACAAACAAACAAAACAGGAAGTGAGCCCTGCAGGGCCTGGCTGTCAGGGTTACTTAGAAACAGGGGAGCACGCAGCAGGCTGGCTTCAAACATTCAGTGTTGGTGACGCTGGCCTCAAACCTGTCCTGCTACCTCCACATGCAAGATGTTGGGATTCCAGGCTGACACCACTGTGCCTCGTTTGTAACTTTGTTTTAACTCTTGTTGGGGCTCAGGTGAGCTGTATTTTAGTGGCTCCCACTTCCACTGTATGAAGTAACACCTGGAGTCCTAGGTATTGATTTCTCGTGGAAAAACAGAATTTTTTGGCTAAGAGGTTTTTTTTGGGGGGAGGGGGTTCACCATGTCATGAGCTGCCTAAATTCATTTTTTTTTCTTTCCTTTTCTTTTTTTCTTACTTTCCCCCCATGAGGCATGGTCTCTGTATGTAGCCGTGGCTATCCTGGAACTCACTTTGTAGATACCTTCTCTTTATTATGTTTTAACTGAAAAAAAAAAATCTTCGACAGAATGTGTGTATGTGTGTGTGTGTGTGTGTGTGTGTGTGTGTGTGTGTGTTTTATGTGTGTGTAGAGCTGTGAGTGTCAGTCTTTGGCTTCTACCTGTTTGAGAAACGGTGTCTGGTTTGCTGCTGTGTCCATCAGGATAGCCAGCCTGAGAGTTGTCAGTTCTTCGGCCTCCACCTCTCATGTCTAGAAGTGCTTGGGCCACACATGGATCCACACACTGTATCCTTGTGTATATAGGTTCTGAGGACCCTCCCACATTGGGACACTCCCCAGTTCCCTCTATTTTATTTAACAAAATTAATTGTATTTGGACATTTTAATGTGTGTGGGGGGGGCAGGGGGTTGGATTTCAAGTGTTCCTGGAGACCAGAAGGGTGTAAGGGGTCTCTGAGTCAGAAGTCTTCGGTGCTGGGAACCACACAGGACTCGTTTCCAAGAGCAGAACACGATCTATACTGGGGCCCTTGGAGCTAAATGTTGTGAACAGGTTCCTGTGGGAGCTGGGGACAGAACTGAGGTCATCTGTAAGAGCAGCCAGGGCTCTTAGCCACAGAGTCATCTCTACAGTCCCATGAGATATTCAATGTACCCTTAAAAATATATTTAGCCAGGTGGTAGTGACACACGCCTTTAATCCCAGCATTTGGGAGACAGAAGCAGGCAAATCTCTTGAGTTTGAGGCCAGATTGGTCTACAGAGAAACCCTGTCTCTGAACAACCAAAAGAGGAAAAAACAAAACCAAACCAAAACGACAACAACAAAAACCCATGTGTCACCATCACTTGTCTCCTCTTTCAGTCTCTCTCTCCCTCATCCTCCCCCCTCTTTTGTTCTCTTTCTCTTTTTCGATGTGGGTGAGACAGAATCTCTCTGTCTCTGTCTCTGTCTCTGTCTCTGTCTTTCTGTCTTTGTCTCTGTCTCTGTCTCTGTTTCTCTCTCTCTCCCTCCTCTGTGTTTTTTGAGACAGCGTTTCTCTTTGTAATCTATCCTGGCCTCACTTTGTAGACCAGGCTGAGTTTGAAGTGACATAAATCCGCCTGCCTCTGCCTCCAAGTGCTGGGATTAAAGGTGTGCCCCGCCACGCCCGGCTCGGGACAGAGTCTCTATGTAGCCCTGAGTGTCCTGGAACATCCTCTGTAGACCAGTCTGGCCTACACACACAAATATACATATGTACATACATATGTACACAGAAGCCTGCTTCTGCTTCCTGAGTGCTGGCATTAACCATGCGTGTCACACCGCCCTGCCAACTGACTAGAGGACTGTGTGAAACCAGATTTCAGATTCTGGAAATATATATTATCTGGGCACCTGTCAGGATACATGGATATGTGGATAAATACATATGTGCCTGCTTGTGTGTACATATGTACGTACGTATGTATATTTGTGTGTGTTTTTTTTTAAAATAGAGTCTCAGTTGGGCGTGGTGGCGCACGCCTTTAATCCCAGCACTCGGGAGGCAGAGGCAGGTGGATCACTGTGAATTCAAGGCCAGCCTGGTCTACAAAGTGAGTCCAGGACAGCCAGGGCTACACAGAGAAACTCTGTCTCAAAAAACCAAAAAATAAAAATAAAATAAAATAAATAAAATAGAGTCTCATGTGTGGCTGTCTGTCCTGGAACTCTGTATGTAGACCAATCCTGCTTGGAATACACAGAGATTCCTCTGCATCTGTCTCTCAAGTGCTGGCGTTAGAAGTGAGCCCTGCAGGGCCTGGCTGTCAGGGTTACTTTAGAAACAGGGGAGCATGTAGCAGCCTGGCTTCAAACATTCAGTGTTGGTGAAGCTGGCCTCAAACTGGTTCTGCTACCTCCACCTGGACAATATTGGGATTACAGGCCCACACCACCATGCCTTTTTTTTTTTTTTTTGTAATTTTGTTTTAACTCTTCTTGGGACTCAGGTGAGTTGTAGTTTAGAGGCTCCTGATTTCGCTGTATGAAGTAACACCTGGAGTCCTAGGTATTGACTTCACCTTGAAAAACAGATTTTTTTTTGGCTTAAGAGTGGTTTTTCTGGGTTCACTGTGTTATGAACCTCTTAAATTCATTTTTTTACTTTCTTTCCTTTTTTCTCTCTCTTTTTCCCCCTGAGGCATGGTCTCTGTTTGTAGCCTTGGCTGTCCTGGAACTCAATTTCCTGAGATTAAAGTAGTGTGCTATCATAACAGCCAGCATTTTTTATTTTTTAAATTTATTTAAAAATTTTTAAATGTTCACAACTTAAAAAAAAAAAAAGAATTCCTTTATTAAGTATACAGTGCTCTGCCTGCATGTACACATGCCGGCCAGAAGAGGGCACCAGATCACTTTATTGATGGTTGTGAGCCACCTTGTAGTTGCTGGGAACTGAACTCAGGACCTCTGGAAGGGCAGCCAGTGATCTTAACCTCTGAGCCATCTCTCCAGACCTAAACTCAGCATTTCAAAATTTTCTTTAATAATCCAACCCAACAAAAAGAAACTCATGTTTTGAGGAAATAGCATTTAAGGATAGAATGCTGCCTACTGTATTATTTATAAATAAACACCCTTTGTACAGATCAAAAACAAAAACAAAAACGAATGAAAATGTTCTTGTCTCCTCCGTGAACAGGAAAGCCAGTGCGCGATGAAGGATTCTGGACTATAATCAGTCTTGAGCAACACTTGGCACTGCAAGATGCCTTCTACAGGACCATGTTCCCAGACCTACAGGAAATCCAGCAACTGGCCTCAAGACTCCAGCTAAAGGACATGGTAGTGGAGGTTGGTGCCTGGGTGTGTCTCAGGGTAGTCAGCTAGCCCAGGGCCTCCTGTGGGCTTTGCTTTCTTCTAGTCATGTAAAGTTGTAAATTTAGCCGGGCGTGGTGGCACATGCCTTTAATCCCAGCATTTGGAAGGCAGAGGCAGGTGGATCGCTGTGAGTTCGAGGCCAGTCAGATGTACAGGCTCCACGACAGCCAAGGCTACACAGAGAGACCCTGTCTCAAAAAACTAAAAAAAAAAAATGTACATTTTTCATATGTATGTGTGCATGCTTTCTCTATCTGTGCACCATGTGCATGCCTGGTGCCCAGTGAGGCTAGAAGGGGCTGTCCTATCCCATGGAGGCCGAGGTACAGGTGGTGGATGCTGGGAATGGAACCTGGATCCTCTGCAAGATCAGCAAGCGCTCTTAACCACTAAGCCATCTCTCCAGTTCCATCCCCTTTTTATTTCATGGGAGAGTATCTCACAGATCTAAGGCTAGCCTTTTATTTATTTGTTTTTTGAGGTAGGGATTCTCTGTGCAGCCTGGCTGTCCTAGAACTCACTCTGTAGGCTAGGCTGGCCTGGAACCCACAGAAATGTGCCTGCCTCTGCCTCCCGAGGGCTGGGATTCAAAGCATGTGCCAATGTCGCCCGGCTCTAAGGCCTGTCTTGATCTCAGGGTCTTCCTGCTGTCACCTCCCAAAGTGCTGCGTTACAGGCATATGCCCATGTTTCACTGTCAATAATGCATTGATATGACTGTATTACGGATGTAGGGTATCACTGTGCAGCCTTGGATGGCCTGGAACTTGCTATGTAGGTCAGGCTGGCTCGTGCCTTTGCCTCCTGAGTGATGGTAGCACAAGTGGCTGCACTTTTTAAAATCAAATAATTCCTGTTTGTTGACCGTGGCGTTGTCCAGGAATGGATGCTAGAGAGGAATGAGCTTTGTCTTTTCTTTTCTTTTTTTAAAGATGTGGTTATTTATTATGTATACAGTGCTCTGCCTGCATGTACACCTGCAGGCCAGAAGAGGGCGCCAGATCTCATTGTAGATGGCTGTGAGCCACCATGTGGTTGCTGGGAATCGAACTCAGGACCTCTGGAGGAGCACACAGTGCTCCCAACCTCTGACCCATTTCTCTAGCTCCTGAGTTGTTTATTTGCTTACCCACCAACTTTATTCAGATACACGGAGGCTCCCTAGAGGGTTACACATACCAGCTGTGCAGTGTGAAGGCAAGCCTGACTTGAGGCCAACAGGGCTCAGTGGGAATCTTTGTTTCCCTCTCTCTCCCTTCCTCTCTCCTTCTTTCCTTCCCTTCTTTTTATTCTTTCTTGTTCTGTTCCCTGCACACTGTGTTTTTCTATCCCTGACGGCCTTGGAACTTACTCTGTAGACCAGTCTGGCCTTGAACTCAGGGATCTACCTGCCTCTGCCTCCTGAATCCAGGATTTAAAGGCATGCCCCACTATGGACTGGCTAGGGCCCTTTCTTAGAGGAGCTGGTTCCTGTCTTCTCCTGTGTTGTATTGATAAAACAAAGCATGTGGGAGTAGGTTGCTTTTTTATTTTTACTATTTATTTATTTATTTATTTTCTATTGCTTCCTTTTATTTGGGACAGAGTCATATTTAGCCTGGGCTAGCCTCACACTTGCATAGCTGAGGATGGCCCTGAACTCCTGTCTCTTCTGCCTCTATTTCCCATGAACTGGGCTACTGGAGTAGGCCACCACACAGGGCTCAGAATATTGTCCTTGACAGTCCAGAGCCATCTTTTCTTACTGTCTTGTGATCTAGGGTGGGAGCACCCTGTCTGCTCCAGCCACTGACAGAGTCTCAAATCATCTACCTCAGGGACCAAGGACAGGGAGGCTGAGAGAGCATATTAAATATCTGTGAGAGATTAGTAACCTGCTTTCTCACCTGAGGATGGGACATTTCTCCTCTGGACTCATCACTTTATTATCCAGCTCTCTGGCTAAAGGTGATGGTGTTAGTTGATGGCCTTGACTTTCAAAAAGTCCTGGGTTCTATCCCTGGCACAGACTATACTGGCCCTGTCTCAAAAACTGAGTGAAAGATAAATGTCTGGGGCTGGGGAGGTGGTTCAGTGTTTAAGGGCAATGACTGTTCCTGTGACGGCACTGGCCTGGTGGCTCAGAGCCACCTGTATATCCAGCCAGAGGTGCCCTAATGTCCCCTTCTCCTCTCTATAGGCACTGCAACCAGGTGCACCGAAGCGCAACTAAAAATAACAATGAAAAAATATCTGTGTGACAGCATCCGTGTTATACATTAGCCCTTGGTAGGCAGAGGCAGACACAACTTTGTGTTAGAGGCCAGCTTCTTCTACATAGTGAATTCCAGAACAGACAGGTTTACACAGAGAAACCCTGTCTCAAAAATCAAAAACAGGGAGGCAGAGGCAGGCAGATCGCTGTGAGTTCGGGGCCAGCCTGGTCTACAAAGTGAGTCCAGGACAGCCAAGGCCACACAGAGAGACTCTGTCTAGAAAAACCAAAAATAAGAAAGAAACACAAAACAAAACAAAAGCAAAAACAAAACCATATAAAAATTTATTATATATATTAAGTATATAAATTAAAGCTCCTTAAAAATGATGAATCATTTCTTTTTCTTTCCTTTTTTTGGGGGGTGGTGGTTCTCACGACAGGGTTTCTCTGTGTAGCCTTGACTGTCCTGGACTCGCTTTGTAGACCAGTCTGGCCTCAAACTCACAACAATCCACCTGCCTCTGCCTCCCAAGTGCTAGGATTAAAGGCATCTGCCACCACCGCCTAGCTTGATGAATCATTTCTTAAAAAGATGAAAACTATCCTTTCTCTCAGGAATGGTTTAAGTGTTATCGAGACCTAGTGATGACAAATATGACAGAAAATCAGAGAAGTTCATTTCTGAGAATATTCAAGGAGGCCACGCAAATGAGAGGAGCACCCTCCTCCCAGACCATGCCAATGATGGGTGCGTCATCCAACCAGGCCATGACACCGATGCCTGCATCATCCAACCAGGCCATGCCAGTGATGGATGCATCACCCAACCAGGCCATGCCAGTGATGGATGCATCACCCAACCAGGCCATGCCAGTGATGGATGCATCATCCAACCAGGCCATGCCAGTGATGGATGCATCATCCAACCAGACCATGCCACTGATGGAGTCTACATCCAAACAGTCCATGTCAGTGATGGAGACATCATCCAAACAGACCAAGCTAATGAGAGGAACATCATCCAACCAGACTATGCCAGTTATGGATGCATCATCCAGCTTGGCTGCACCAGAGAGAACAGCATTGTCCACCCTGCCTAAGACACAGAGAGGAACATTATTCAAAGAAGCCAGACCACAGAGAAGAGCACCATCCAACCAGGCCATGCAAGTTATGGATGCTTCATCCAGCCGGGCTGCAGCAGAGACAGTAGCATCAGCCAGCCAGCCTAAGCCAGGGAGAGGAACATTGTTCCGGGCCAAACCACAGAGAAGAGCCTCATCCAAGCAGACTAAGACAGGGAGAGGAGACCTACACAAGCTAGGGGAAAAGCGTGAGATCCCAGCACCTTTGGGAGAAGGTGCAGGAGAGGAAGAGGATGGACAGAATCCACAGAAGAGAAGAAAGCAAGTGCCTGGGACCTTGGATGGGAGGGAGAGTCACTGATAGTGGGATAATAGGTTAATTATCATGTTCAGCTTTGTGCTTAACTTTTGATGACTCATTGCCTCAATGTATAATTATCTGGAGGATATTATTGGTTAACAATAAAGGAGGTTTTATTAAACATATGACTGAATATTCATTATTAATAGTAATAAAAAAGTGGTTAAACACGGGGCTTGATTTGAGAAGACTTGAGTGAAAGGCAGTCTCTTATCCAAAGAACCGAAGCTGAAAGCCGAAATACGTCTGAATGAAAAACTGTCTCCCACACGTCTCTTTAAGAGAGACTCTTCTTCGCCGGGTGTGGTGGCGCACGCCTTTAATCCCAGCACTCAGGAGGCAGAGGCAGGCGGATCGCTGTGAGTTCGAGGCCAGCCTGGTCTACAAAGTGAGTCCACGACAGTCAAGGCACCACAGAGAAACCCTGTCTTGAAAAACCAAACAAACAAACAAAAGAGAGAATCTTCTTCTCACCCACAGAGAAAGGCAGCTTCCTGTGGGCACATGGGAGATAAAGGGAAAGGACTTAACACACCCAGGTTGGCTGCTGCTTCTGGCTTGACTCTCACAGAGCAATGGTGGCTCCGGAGGCCGCGTGGTTAGAAACTGGAACCAAGAGGCCAGAAAACTTACAAGTAGAGATGGGGAATGAAAATTGCCATCTAAATTAAAAAATAGAGGCTGCTATGGTCTCTCTCCAAGGTGCCATGGCACAGGACACTTGGACTTTCTCTGACTTTGTTTTGGTTGCTGTCATGGACCAGGTTGCAGTGTGGGTAATGGTGATCATGGTTTTCCATGCTTTCTCTACAGAAGATCAGGGAGAGACGGGGAGAAAGCCAAGGGTTGGAGCACTAAGGTACAGGCAGGCTAAATGGAGGAGGGAACAAAACTCTTCCTGATAGAGAATGGAAACTTGACAGCAGCTGCAGCTCAGGGCTCTCTGGATACAAGATGCCTGTCAGCTATTTCTGGAAAGGGCCCAGCTATATGCTGTAACAACCACTAAATTAAAAGTATGCACAGGGCTGCTATGTCACAGTGTGAGAGGGGACAACAGGCCCCAAACTTAGACTTTTCTTTTGTTTCCTATTACTATGGGAAGAATTGATTGAAATAAAAATTTACAAGAAAAATGCAAATCTACATGCTTATATTTAGATGTGTACATGTATATAGTAACCGTAAATAAAGCATTTGCAAGCAATGCTAACATCCTGGTGACATGTTTCCAAAGACTTAATTTCTTTCTTTCTTTTTTTTTTTTTTTTTTTGGTTTTTTGAGACAGGGTTTCTCTGTGTAGCCTTGGCTGTCCTAGACTCACTTTGTAGACCAGGCTGGCCTCGAACTCACAGCGATCCGCCTGCCTCTGCCTCCTGAGTGCTCGGATTACAGGTGTGCGCCACCACTGCACATTTTTTCAAGCTCTCTTAACTGAATCACAGATACTCATTTGCTGTAGTGTGATTTAGGGAAAGAAAAAAGAAAGTGGACTTGGCACAGACATGTTAATAGGTTAACAAGGTTTCCCTAAACAAAACTTTATCCTCCACATAGAATCCAAGTCTGCCAACCACCTGTGGCAGGTAATGGGCCTCAGCAACACCGTCATTAGCACACGTGGAAAGCTGAAACTCTGGAACATGTATTACCCTCAGATGCAGAGTTTATCAATGATGTATTCTAAAATCCATGGGTTTGCAGGACATGATGGCACAGCCTTTAATCCCAGTCTTCTATTAACTTCTCCTCTGCTGAGGCTAAAGTGGAGAGTCTCCAGCATACTAGGCTGGGTTTGCTATTGTGGAGATATAACCCCAGCCCCTCACAGGTCCCTATCACTGAGCCACAACCCCAACTCCTCACCAGGGAGTCTAGGAAGGGGCTCCCCACTGAGCCATGTCCCTTCCCCCTCACTGGGGGAGTCTAGGGAGGTGCTTTCCCACTGAGCCACGCCCCCAGGCTGTCAGTGTGGGATCTAGGAAAATCCTCTGCCCCTGAGCAGAGCCTTGAAGGCAGATCCTGAACTAGTGCAGCACTAAAGCAAGAAAGGCCATGTCCTGAGAAACGGCCTTTCCCCTCAAGGAAATACACCTTGTTACATAGATGGCTTATATATGCACTTGTGTACACACACACACACACACACACACACACACACACACACACACACACAAACATCTATAATAGGGTCTTAGGACCTCTTCTGGGATGCAGATATCCATGCAATTACAGCATTCATAAACACAAAATAAATATATAAACATTCTTTTGTTAAGAGTCCCAGCACAACACACTAGGCTCTGCCACTGTCTCTAAACACCAAATAGAGGTGAGGCTGGGATTTAACACAGACACATTGGGCAGCCTGAGCTCAAAGGTGGAAACCCACACTCCGGGTATCAACATACTAGTTTTAAAGTTTTCAGTGTGTGTATGTGTGTGTGTGTGTGTGTGTGTGTGTGTGTGTGTGTGTGTGTGCACTTAAGTGTTTATATGATTCATCAGTTTAGCAAGGTGTAATTGCCTCAGGAGAAAAGCAGTTTCTCAGGAGATGGCTTTTCTTTCTTTAGTTCTGGGCTTGTTTGGGATCTACTTTCAAGGCTCTGCTGTTCCTCAAAGTCACAGTGACTTCAGGCTCAGGACAATGAATGGCGATTTGCAGGTCCCATTTGGAGGGCTGTGTAGTGAGACCCTGTTTCAGGAAGCCTAACACTTGTCAGGTGATGGTGGTGGAAGCCTTTAATGCCAGCACTCAGGAGGAAGAGTCAGGGGGACCTCTGTGAGGCTGAGGCCAGCCTGGTCTACAAGCCAATTCTAGGACATCCAGAAGTACACAGAGAGACCGTCTGCTTTAAAAATAAAAAAGCCCAAACAAACAAACAAAACCTGTCGTTTTTGGTGACATGTGTGTAGAGCCTGCCGCTCTGTAAGAAGACCCTGATTTGGATCCCAGCATCCACATGGTGGCTCACGATTGCTTGTAATTTCAATCCCAGGGGATCCCGTGCCCTCTGTGGGCACCAGAACACAGGAAACACACAGAGACTCAGACACACATAGAAAGTAGCAGCTGGTGGAGCTGCCAGAGACTGAGGTGAATCATCACGGGCTTCAGTTTTCCCAGGTAAAAAGTTCTCTTGGGCCCCTGTGGCTGTGCCTACTAGATTGCCTCCCCACCTCAGCAACCGCTGCCCTGTGTCCACAGGCTGTGGGGGAAGCGTTCTGAATTCCACCATCATTTCTGGTTTGGGATATTAGTTGCCATTGCCAGAATCTGTACCAACGGGTCCTCCCATGGCTGTGTTCAAGGCTGCAGAGGCAGTCCCTGCATCTTCCTGTGCCTGTGGCTGAGTTCCTTGGGGGCAGGACTGTGGGAAACCAGATTTCAGATTCTTGAAACATATATTATCTGGGCACCTGTCCATCTACTTGATATGTGGATAAATTTGTATGTATCTCTGTGTGTGTACATATGTATGTATGTTTTATGTACTTAGGTATGTATGCTTGTGGTTGTTTTTAAAATAGAGTCTCATGTGTGGCTGTCTGTCCTGGAACTCTGTATGTGGAACAATTCTGCTTGGAATACACAGAGATTCCTCTGCATCTGCCTCTCAAGTGCTGGCGTTAGAAGTGAGTTCAAGGCCAGCCTGGTCTACAAAGTGAGTCCAGGACAGCCAGCACTACACAGAGAGAGACTCTGTCTCAAAAAAAAAAAAACCTAAACCAAACAAACAAACAAAACAGGAAGTGAGCCCTGCAGGGCCTGGCTGTCAGGGTTACTTTAGAAACAGGGGAGCACGCAGCAGGCTGGCTTCAACCATTCAGTGCTGGTGACGCTGGCCTCAAACTGGTTCTTCTACCTCCACCTGCTCGATATTGGGATTCCAGGCCGACACCACTGTGCCTCGTTTGTAACTTTGTTTTAACACTTGTTGGGGCTCAGGTGAGCTGTATTTTAGTGGCTCCCGATTTCGCTGTATGAAGTGACACCTGGAGTCCTAGGTATTGTTTTCACGTTGAAAAACAGAACTTTTTGGCTAAGAGGTTTTTGTTGTTGTTGTTGTTGTTTTTGTTTTTAGTTGACCATGTCATGAGCCGCCTACATCCATTTTTTCTTTTTTTTCATTTTTCCCCCTTACTTTTCCCCCCATGAGGCATGGACTCCGTTTGTAGCCTTGGCTGTCCTGGAACTCAATTTGTAGACCAGGTGGCATCCACCTCACAATGACCCAGGTGCCTCTGCCTCCTTGAGTGCCGGGCTTAAAAGCATGTGCCACCACGCCTCCCGCTCGCTGGTTAGGATTTTTCTTCCCACCTCAGGGTCCTAGGTATAGAAACAGGTATTTTGTACGGTGAGTACTGAAAAGGATTATCGCTCCTGCATTAGGGAGGGTTGGGGTTGGGGCCTGATGACTGAGATATCATTTTTTTTAAATTACAGGTCCTGCGTCGCTGACGGCACAGTCTTGGGGTTCCGAAGCAAAGGACTGACCCAGTCAGAGAGACGCGATGTCAGGTGAGTCAAGGGCAGGGGCCAGGCTTGGGTGCAGAAGGCTGCGGCTGGTCCAGCACCGGAAGTGTCCAGATTCTCTCGGGGTTCCACAGCGAGATCCCACGGGGCCACAGATTGCTTTCTCCCCATCTTTCCAATCTTGTGGTACTGTGTTGTCACTTTCTGTTTCTTTGGTTTCCTGTGTAAGGATTGCACCGCTGAGCCACGCTGCAGGCCGCTTTTCATTATTTGAACTAACCACCAGTATGTGTGTGTGGGTGGGGGATCTCGCGTGTTCCTGGAGACCAGATGAGGGCGAGGGATCCCTGCGTCAGAATCTTGGGTGCTGGGACCCAACTGAACTTCTTTGCAAGAACAAGGTGAGATCTATACTGGTGCTCTCAGAGCTAAGGTTGTGGACTGGCTCATGTGGGTGCTGGGAGAAGAACTGGGGTCCTCTGTAAGAGCAGTGTCATCTCTACAGTCCCATAAAATCATAAAAAAGCACATTTGTCCAGGTGGTAGCACATGCCTCTAACCCCAGCACTCCCAAGGCGACGGATGCAAATCTCTGTGGTTGAGGCCAGGCTGGTCTACAGAGCTGGTTCCAGGGCAGCCAGGGACACACACACACACACACACACACACACACACACACACACACACACACACTTTTCCATCACCTGCATTGCAATTTTAAGAACAGTTGTAATAGCTGTTGGCATCTATTAATTGTAGAAAATAATGAGTTTGATGTTTTTATACACATTGGATCCTATTTTCTCCTTAATTAAAGTATTCAAGACACTGTCCACCTCTCTAATTGTTCTCCCATCTTTCTTTGTCTTTCTTTTTCTTTCCCTGTATTGATGTGGGGGAGACAGTTTCTGTGTAGCCCTGAGTGTCCTGGTACTTTTTTGTAGACCACACTAGCCCTTTCTTTCTTTCCTTCTTTCTTTCTTTCCTTCTTTCTTTCTTTCTTTCTTTCTTTCTTTCTTTCGACAGGGTTTTCTCTGTGTAGCCTTGGCTGTCCTGGACTCACTTTGTATGCCAGGCTGGCCTCAAACACACAGCGATCCGCCTTCCTCTGCCTCCTGAGTGCTGGGATTAAAGGCGTGCAACACCACACCTGGCTCTTCAAACTTGCATAGATTCACCTGTCTCTGCTTCCTGAGTGCTGAGGTTAACCTTTAAGTTACCACAATGCCTTGCTAATATTATTATTGTTAGTTTACCTGCCTCAGTGGAGAGGAATGTGGGCTTTGTGAGTCTGGCTTAATTAGCTGAACAGAATGGTCTCCAGGTCCACCCTGTTGCCTGCACACACCACAGTTTGCTCTGCCTTGTCACTGAATACAGCTTCCCAGTGCGTTAGACCTCAGTTTGTTCATCCCCTGACTCACTGATGGACATCTAGGCCGATTCCGCCTCTTGGCTGCTGTGAGTAAGGCCACAGTCAACATGTGTGCTCAGGTAACTGTCTGGCCTTCTGATTTCAGTGCCACAGTCAACATGTGTGCTCAGGTACCCTCTGGCCTTCTGATTTCAGTGTTTCCAGATACATGCTGAGGGGTGGTACCCATGGCTCAGATGATAATTCTAATTTTTCTTTCTGAGTAAATCTACAGTAGTGTCTGTAGTGGTCACATTCTTTTCTATGTTCACTGGTAGTGTAAGTAGGAATAAATTTCCCGCTGATCCTCACCTGAATTTTCCTTTCTAAATCCTCCCTTCTTTCTTTCCTTCCTTCTTTTAGATTATTGGCCGGGTGTGGTGGCACATATATTTAATTCTAGTGCTTGGGAGGCAGAGGCAGGAGGATTTGTATGAGTTCCAGGTCACCCAGAACTACAGTGAGTAGACACATGACTCACAGTGGTCTGTCCTCCTCTGGCTCCAAAGCAAGGGCCTTAAAGGTGTCTCCTCCCATCACAGGCTGGGCAAGCTGGGGTTTCTAAGGGTTTGGAATTAGGGTGAGACTTCTAGCTCTTTGTGGGAACCAGGCCCGACTGGGCTGCCTGCCTGTCTTGCTGTTTCATGTCCTGTTTCTAGCAGCTTCCATGTCTGTGGTTATGTTGGTTAGCTAGTCATGTTTACTGCTCTGAGAACGCACCCCTCTCCTCCTGTGGGCCATCACGACTTGAGGGATTTCACCTGCGAGAGGCATTCCTGTTTTCCTGCCTATAAAAAGGCTCTTTGGACACTGAATAAAAGCTGCTGCTGTTGAGGCTGGAGAGATGGCTCAGCGGTTAAGAGTACCCTCTGCTCTTCCAGAGGTCCTGAGTTCAATTCCCAGCAACCACATGGTGGCTCTCAACCATCTATTGTGAGATCTGGTGCCCTCTTCTGGCCTGCAGGTGTACATGCAGGCAGAGCACTGTATATGTGATAAATAAATCTTTAAAAAAAAAAAAAAAGAAAGCTGCTGCTGCTGCTCTGGGCATAAAGGACCCGCTGTTTTATTGTGTGTTAAATCCGCAGTCCCTTGCCCTTGATGGACATCGAGGTGGGGCAGGTGCCACAGCTCTTGTAATCTAGCAAACAAACAAACACCCCCCCACTCCCACGCCCAGCCCCAAGAAATCTAACCCTCAGGGTGTGCCCAGTTGCTTGGGTTTTGGTTAATTCTAGATGTAATCAAGTCAACAAATAACATTATCAGTACTTTTCTACATAGGAGTGTTTGCCTGTGTCTCTGTCTGTGTACCACGTCTGTGATTTGTCCAAGGAGGTGAGAGAGGGCGTCAGGTCCTGTGCACACAGAGTCATGCATGGTTCTGAGGCACTTGCAGGTGCTGGGAAGCAAACTGGGCTCCTCTGCAAGAGCAGCAAGTGGCTCAGTTGGTGGGGTGTTTGCTTCTCTCCAGCACCAAATTGTATTATTCTTAACTATGGTAACACTTGCCCCTGCCTCTTGCTTGCTGAGATTAAAGGAGTGTGGTATTGTAAAACTCACTGTTTTTTACTTTTTAAATTGTTTTTAATTTTTAAAAATGTTCACGACTTTTAAAAAGGATTTCTTAATTTCTTCTGTCTACAGTGCTCTGCCTGCATGTCCACCTGCAAGCCAGAAGAGGGCACCAGGTCACTTTATTGATGGTTGTGAGTCACCCTGTGGTTGCAGGGAATTGAACTCAGGACCTCTGGAAGAGCAGACAGTACTCTTAACCCCTGAGCCATCTTTTTCAGCCCTAAACTCAGCATTTAAATTTTTTTTTCTTTAAAATTGAACCAAACAGCCGGGCCTGGTGGCGCACGCTTTTAATCCCGGCACTCGGGAGGCAGAGGCAGGCAGATTGCTGTGAGTTCAAGGCCAGCCTGGTCTACAAAGCGAGTCCAGGACAGCCAGGGCTACACAGAGAAACCCTGTCTCGAAAAACCAAAAAAAAAAAAAAAAATTGAACCAAGCAAAAAGAAACTTATGTTTTTTGGGAAATAACATTTAAGGATAGAATGCTGCCTACTGTATTGTTTATAAATAAAAAATCTTTGTATAGTTGAAAACACAAAAACAAAACCAAAAATGAATGAAAATGTTCTAGTCTTATTTATTTATTGGTTTTTCAAGGCAAGATTTCTCTGTGTAGCCCTGGCTAACCTGGAAATCGCTCTGTAAGAAAAAGCCAGCCTCCAACTCACAGAGATCTGCCTGCCTCTGCCTCTGCCTCTGCCGTGCTGGGATTAAAGGTGTGAGCCAACACCTCCTGGACCTAAATATGTTTTATTGTCTCTGTGTCTGTCTCTCTCTGTGTCTGTCAGTCTGTCTGTCAGTCTGTCTCTCTCTCTCTCCTTCTCTCTCTCTCTCCTTCTCTCTCTCTCTCTCTCTCTCTCTCTCTCTCTCTCTTTCTCTCTGTAGTGTTTGTGTCTATGTCTATGTTTATCTGAACACAGGTACACATGGAGGCCAGAGGCATCAGATCCTCTGAGGTTGGAGTTCTGAGCAGTTGTGAGCGTCTCCATGGGGTCCGCTCTGCAAGAGCAGTAGACACTCTCCACTGCTGGGCCATCTTTCCAGCCCCTTTAAAGGGTTATTTTATTGCCAAGTACGTGCTCATTGGCTTGTCTCTGTGTGGAGATGTGCATGTGAGCACAGGCATTTGAAGAGGCCACAGGAGCCGGATTCCATGGAGCTGGGGATATGGTGGCTGTCACTGCCCCAGTGTGGGAAGTGCACTCGTGTGCCCTGGTAAAGCAGTGTGCACTTGGAACTGCTAGGCCATCTCTGCAGGTCTATTTTTTAAAAATCATGTTTCTTGTTTTTTTGATGTGATAATACTTTCTCTTTACTACTGTTTTAAGTGAAAAAATCTTCGAGTGTGTATGTGTGTGTGTGTGTGTGTGTGTGTAGAGCTGTGAGTGTCAGTCTTTGGCTTCTACCTGTTTAAGAAACGGTGTCTGGTTTGCTGCTGTGGACATCAGGATAGCCAGCCTGAGAGTTGTCAGTTCTTCGGCCTCCACCTCTCATGTCTAGAAGTGCTTGGGCCACACATGGATCCACACACTGTATCCGTGTGTATATGGGTTCTGAGGACCCTCCCACATTGTGACACTCCCCAGTTCCCTCTATTTTATTTAACAAAATTAATTGTATTTGGACATTTTAATGTGTGTGGGGGGGGCTGTATTCTGAGTGTCCCTGGAGACCAGAAGAGGGTTAGGGATCCCTGAGTCAGAAGTCATGGGTGCTGGGAACCACACAGGACTCATTTCCAAGAGCAGAATAGGATCTGTACTGGGGCCCTTGGAGCTAAATGTTGTGAACAGG
Source organism: Acomys minous (assembly GCF_964271855.1). Classification (NCBI taxonomy): domain Eukaryota; kingdom Metazoa; phylum Chordata; class Mammalia; order Rodentia; family Muridae; genus Acomys; species Acomys minous. The sequence goes on along the minus strand of NC_140502.1, from coordinate 23,938,330 downwards.
TTCATGTGGGAGCTGGGGACAGAACTGAGGTCATCTGTAAGAGCAGCAGGGCTCTTAGCCACAGAGCCATCTCTACAGTCCCATGAGATATTCAATGTACCCTTAAAAATATATTTAGCCAGGTGGTGGTGGCACAAGCCTTTAATCCCAGCATTTGGGAGGCAGAAGCAGGCAAATCTTTTGAGTTCGAGGCCAGACTGGTGAATTAAGGCCACAGTCCAATTGGGTGTTCATGGAACCCTCTGGCATTCATATTTAGTTCTTTTGGATATATGCTGAAGGATGGGACAGCTGGATCATACGGAAATGCAAATTTCATGTCCTGAGGAACTTCCATACTGGTTTCCTGAGTGGTCACACTAATTTACATTTCCTTTGATACTGTAAACATGAGGGTCCTTCCTCCAGTGCTCACAAGGCTGTGTTCTTCCTTCTTTCTTTCGTTCTTTCTTTCAGATTATTAATAGGGAGTGGTGGTTTATATTTTTAATTCTGGTGCTTGGATGCAGCGGCAGGAAGGTCCGTGTGAGTTCCAGGTCAGCTGGAACTACAGAGAGTGGTCACACAGAATTCCAACACATCTGTCTGCCTCTGGCTTCAGCATGAAGAGATTAAAGGTGTGGTCTACACCAGCTGACCAGGGCGGGTTTTCCTTCTTTCTTTCTTTCTTTCTTTCTTTCTTTCTTTCTTTCTTTCTTTCTTTCTGTCCTTCTTTCTTTCTATCTTTCTTTCTGAGAACTGGGTTTCTGTGTGCTGCCTTGTCTATACTGGAACAGTTTCTTCAACCAGTCTGGCCTCCAATTCAAAGATATCCACCTGCCTCTGCCTCCCCTAGTGCAGGAATTCAAGGTATGTACTACCTCACCCAGCTCAATGTGGGTGTCCAAACTCAATGGAACTGGATTTAGGGTGGCTTTTGTATTTCTAAGAGCATCTTTAATTGGAGCATTAAACAGCCACCAGCAAAATCCAAGAGAGTCCAGGCTCTTTTTCATGTGAGTGTGTGTGTGTGTTTGAGTGTGTGTGTAAGCATGCGTGTGTACACTAGGATGTTTTTCATTTGGCAAAGAACATGGGCCCATAAGAGGTCACTCCTCTCTGGTAATGGACAAACAACACCTGTTCTCTGACAAGTCTGGTCCCAGGGGACACATACAACACACAGTCTCACAAGCCTGTTTCACATCCCAACCTTGGGATCAAACCAAAAACATGTTTGCATTCACTACAAGTCAGAGGTAAGGTATAACCAGTTTTCACTGGAACCCAGAGCAGCCCGGGCAAGAGCAAGTGAGTTCCGGAAGGTATTACAGTAGAGCTCTGGGTCCGGTAGAGTTTGGTGTAGCTGAGTGCGGCGGCCATCAGAGGCAGGGTTCCCAAGCAGAGCAATATAGTGATAAGCAGAGAGAGGCCAGATTGAAGCCCTGAGCTAGCAGAGGCCTTTTGAGCCAGAACAGCTGACTGGAACCAGCCAGTGTTCAGAGAGAAGCAGAAAGGGTGAGCTTATTCAGCAATAAGTCTCAGAGGCTGAAAACATTGTAGGTTTAGCTTAGCAAATGGAGGATGAAAGCTGCAGCCTTCAAGGTCAGGGTGTGCAGAAGGTGAGACTGTTTGGAGGCTCGAAGCTTCCAGCCTAGGCTTGGGGTAGTTATATATAAACTCTCTGGGACCCGCCCAAGCCATGTGCTCCTAAAGCTTGTGTACAGCTCGCATCTCATGCCACAGCTCAGGAGAGAAAAAACAACTTTCCCAAGCCTGGTCCACAGAACAAGCAGGGCTACACAGAGAACGCTGTCATACCAAAAAACAAACAAACAAACAAACAAACAACCCAAACAAACCAAAACCAAAACAAAACCCAACAGAATTAACAAATTTTAATGTAAAGTGGTGGCTACGGTTTAGCTTGGCATAGTAAACAATTTAAGAATGAAAGTGCTCTTGCCTCTTCCCTCCACAGGCCAGCTCCAACTCTGGAATTCTCTTTCATATTAAGTGATGAACAACTCAGAGCACTGGAACACGCCTTCCGCAGGAACATGGTTCCAGATAATGAGGAAATTCAGGAATTGGCATCAAGGCTCCAGCTTGAGTCACCATGGTGCAGGTTTGTGTATGGAGCGTCTCTCAGGGTCGTCACTTAGTCCAGGGTTTCCTGTGGGCTTTGTTTTGTTCTTGTCACTTAATGTTTTAAAATGATCCATGTGTGTGTGTGCACACCTCCTTTTCTGTATGTGCAGCAAACATGCCTGGTGCCTGAGGACGCTAGAGGAGGCTGTCGTTTCCCATGGAGGCGGAGTTGCAGGTGCTGGGTGCTGGGAATGGAACCCGGGTTTTCTGTGAGAACAGCAAGTGCGCTTAACCACCAAGCCATCTCTCGAGTTCCACTGCCTTTTGCTTTCATGAGAGAACAGCTGACATATCCAAGGCTGCTCTTTCCTTTGTTTGGGACAGAGTTTCTGTGTGTAGCCTTGCTTGTCTGGGATTCACTCTGTAGACCAGGATGGCCTCAAATTGATAGTGTTACTTCTTCCTCTGGGATCTCGGTGCTTGGATGAATGGTGAGGGCTGTTGTTCCTTGCACTGTGTTTTCTTTAAACAAGTCCTGTTACTGGCCGATGTATTGTTCAGGAATGGATTCTACAAAGGAATGGGTGGTTACTTTCACAACCACTCACTTTTTGTTATAAGCTAAGGCTCCCTAGAGGGTTATAAATACAAGATCTCCATTGTGAATGTAGGCCTGGCTCTAAGCTCACAGGGCTAAATGGCTTTTTTTCTTCCTTCCTTCTTGTCTTTTTTGTTCCTTTTTATGTTTTCTTTTTTTGAGACAGGTTTTCTCAGTGTATCTTTGACCGCCTTGGTCTACAGAATGAATTCTATAACAGCCAGGGTAACACAGAGAAACCTTGGATCAAAACACAAAAACAAAACCATATATATCTAACTGTGCATATTAAATATATAAATTAAGCACCTTTAAAAATTTGAATGATTTCTAAAAAATATTCAATACTACTCTTTCTTTTCAGATCTGGTTTAATTATCAAGAGCAAGTGCTGTCCTGGAGAGGATGTGAAGAGTGTAATTTGTCTCTGGTAGAGTTCGCTGTGGTGACTGAAATGGGAGGAGCATCACACAACTAGGCTGTTCCAGTGAGGTCTGCATCATGCATCCAAGCCAAGCAAATGAGAAGAGCACCAACCAGCCAGCCCATGCCAGTGAGTGGTGATTCATCCAGCCAGGCCTTGCCAGAAAGGGTTAGGATCACCCATCTTGGCCAGGCTATTGACACAATAACCAACCAACTAGACCATGCCAGTGACGGGTGAATCATCCAGCCAGGTCATGCCAGTGAGGGATGCAGCATCCAGCCAGGCCTTTCCTGTGACTGTTAGATCACCCAACCTGGTCACAGTATTGACACAAGCATCAACCAACCAGGTCTAGCAACCACCTGCGACTCCGCCTCCATGGGAAACGACAGCCTCCTGTAGCGTCCTCAGGCACCAGGCATGTTTGCTGCACATACAGAGAAGGAGGTGTGCACACATACACATGGATCATTTTAAAACATTAAATGACAAGAACAAAACAAAGCCCACAGGAAACCCTGGACTAGGTGATGACCCTGAGAGACGCTCCAAACACAAGCCTCCACCGTGGTGACATCAAGCTGGAGTTTTGAAGCCAGTTTCTGGATTTCAGCTTGTCTGGAAACATGTTTCTGAGGAAGGCATGTTGCAATGCCCTGGTTTGTTCACGACTATGACAGGGAATGTCCGATTTTGTTGTGGCTGTCCTGATGAGGGACCAGACAGGAGCACTTTCATTCTCAAATTGATTACTACACAGAACTAAACCATAGCCACCACTTTAATTATCCTCGAGAGGAAGTGCTGAATTTACCTTCCAGCAAGGCCATGCCAGTGACAGCTGAATCATCCATCCAGTCGATGCCAGAGATGGATGCATCATCCGGCCAGGCTGCACCAAATACCGTAGCTTCTCCCAAGTAAGCTAAGAGATGTAGAGGAGGACTATGCAAGCAAGCGGAAGAGTGTGAGATCACAGCACCTGACACTCAAGGAGAAGGAGAAGCAAAGGAGGAGGAAGGACAGGGTCCAGCGAAGAGAATAAAGCCAGTGCCTGCTACCTGGCCTGGGAGGAAGAGCACCTGACAGTGGGTAATAGGTTCATTATCACGGTCACCTTTGTGCTCAACTTTAAAGGCATCGTTGTCTCGATGTGGGATTATTTGGGGGGATATTACTGATTAAGAAATAAAGGAGGATTTATTGACTATTGGACTCGATACTAACTATTCATGGTAATAAAAAAGTGGCAAAATATGGGGATTGAATCTGAGAAGTCTTGTGTGAAAGGAAGGTTCTTAGTCAAAGTGCCCAAGCTTAAAACCAAAATACTTTTGAATGAAAAACTGTCTCCACACGTCTCTTTAAGAGAGACTCCTCTTCTCACCCACAGACAAAGGCAGCTTCCTGTGGGCACATGGGAGATAAAGGGAAAGGACTTAACACACCCAGCTTGGCTGCTGCTTGTGGCCTGACTCTCACAGAGCAATGGTGGCTCCAGAGGCGGCGTGGTTAGAAACTGGCACCGAGAGGCCAAAAAACTTACACATAGACGTGGGGAAAGAATTTAGGCATCTAAATTAAATAATAGAGACTGCTATGGTCTCTCTCCAAGGTGCCATGGCACAGGACACTTGGACTTTCTCTGGCTTTGTTTTGGTTGCTGTCATGGACCAGGTTGCATGGTGGGTAATGGTGATCATGGTTTTCCATGCTTTCTCTACAGAAGATCAGGGAGAGAGGGGAGAAAGCCAAGGGATGGAACACTAAGGCACAGGCAGGCAAAATGGAGGAAGGAACAAAACTCTTCCTGATAGAGAATGGAAACTTGACAGCAGCTGCATCTCAGGGCTCTCTGGATACAAGATGCCTGTCAGCTGTTTCTGGAAAGGGCCCAGCTAAATGCTGTAAAAACCCCTAAATTCAAAAAAGCATGCACAGGGCTGCTGTGTCACAGTATGAGATGGGACAACTGGCCCCAAACTTAGACTTTTCTTTTGTTTCCTATTACTATGGGAAGAGTTTATTAAAATACAAATTTCCAAGACAAAATGTAAATCTACATGCTTATATTTAGATGTGTACATGTATATAGTAACCTTAAAGCATTTGCAAGCAATGTTAACATCCTGGTGACATGCTTCCAAAGACTTAATTGCTTTTTTTTTTTTTTTTTGGTTTTTCGAGACAGGGTTTCTCTGTGTAGCCTTGGCTGCCCTGGACTCGCTCTGTAGACCAGGCTGGCCTCGAACTCACAGCGATCTGCCTGCCTCTGCCTCCCGAGTGCTGGGATTAAAGGCGTGCACCACCACGCCCAGCTATCAAAGACTTAACTGCTTTAAAGATCCATGTCATAAAGTCACTTAAGTAAAAGGCAAAAACGAAGAATTAACATGATCTTTGCAGTGTCAGTATTACTCAAAAAAAACTTCCTATCCCCTTTAGAATAAAACTATACATTTGTTCTTTCTAGAATGACATGTAAGAGGACAGTGCTGTCACTATAAAGGACTCACAAACCACGCTGTATATCCCGTGAGGTTCATACCCACTGAACATAAGCAGCAGCAATGGTCCCTGATGCATGTCTTTGTGGCCTTGGCTGTCCTGGACTCACCTTGTAGACCAGGCTGGCCTCAAACTCACAGCGATCCGCCTGCCTCTGCTTCCTGAGTGCTGGGATTAAAGGTGTGTGCCACCACTGCACAGCTTTTTCAAGCTCTCTTAACTGTATCACAGATACTCACCTGCTGTAGTGTGATTTAGGGAAAGAAAAAAAAGTGGACTTGGCACAGACATGTTAATAGGGTAACAAGGTTTCCCTAAACAAAACTTTATCCTCCACAGAGAATCCAAATCTGCCAACCACCTGTGGCAGGTAATGGGTCTCAGCATCACTGTCATTAGCACACGTGGAAAGCTGAAACTCTGAAACATGTATTACACTCAGCTGCAGAGTTTATCAAGGTTTTATTCTAAAATCCATGGGTTTGCAGGACATAATGGCACAGCCTTTAATCCCAGCCTTCTATTAACTTCTCCTCTGCTGAGGCTAAAGTGGAGAGTCTCCAGCATACTAGGCTGGGTATGCTATTGTGGAGATATAACCCCAGCCCCTCACAGGTCCCTATTACTGAGCCACAACCCCAACTCCTCACTGGGGAGTCTAGGAAGGGGCTTGCCCACTGAGCCATGTCCCTTCCCCCTCACTGGGGGAGTCTAGGGAGGTGCTCTCCCACTGAGCCACGCCCCCAGGCTGTCAGTGTGGGCTCTAGGAAAATCCTCTGCCCCTGAGCAGAGCCTTGAAGGCAGATCCTGAACTAGTGCAGCACTAAAGCAAGAAAGGCCATGTCCTGAGAAACGGCTTTTCCCCTCAAGGAAATACACCTTGTTACATAGATGGCTTATATATGCACTTGTGTACACACACACACACACACACACACACACATCTATAATAGGGTCTTAGGACCTCTTCTGGGATGCAGATATCCATGCAATTACAGCATTCATAAACATAAAATAAATATATAAACATTCTTTTGTTAAGAGTCCCAGTACAACACACTAGACTCAGCCACTGTCTCTAGACACTAAATAGAGGTGAGGCTGGGATTTAACAAAGACACGTTGGGCAGCCTGAGCTCAAGGGTGGAAACCCACCCTCTGGGTATCAACATACTAGTTTTAAAGTTTTCAGTGTGTGTGTGTGTGTGTGTGTGTGTGTGTGTGTGTGTGTGTGTGTGCACTTAAGTGTTTATATGATTCATCAGTTTAGCAAGGTGTATTTGCTTCAGGGGAAAAGCAGTTTCTCAGGAGATGGCCTTTCTTTCTTTAGTTCTGGGCTTGTTTGAGATCTACTTTCAAGGCTCTGCTGTTCCCCAAAGTCACAGTGACTTCAGGCTCAGGACAAGGACTGGCGATTTGCTGGTCCCATTTGGAGGGCTGTGTAGTGAGACCCTGTTTCAGGAAGCCTAACACTTGTCAGGTGATGGTGGTGGAAGCCTTTAATGCCAGCCCTCAGGAGGAAGAGTCAGGGGGACCTCTGTGAGGCTGAGGCCAGCCTGGTCTACAGAGCTAATTCTAGGACATCCAGAAGGACACAGAGAGACCATCTGCTTTAAAAATAAAAAAGCCCAAACAAACAAACAAAACCTGTTGTTTTGGGTAACGTGTGTAGAGCCAGCAGCTCTGTAAGAAGACCCTGATTTGGATCCCAGCATCCACATGGTGGCTCACGGTGCCTTATAAATTCAATCCCAGGGGATCCCGTGCCCTCTGTGGGCACCAGAACACAGGGCACACACAGAGACTCAGATACACATAGAAAGTAGCAGCTGGTGGAGCTGCCAGAGACTGAGGTGAATCATCACGGGCTTCAGTTTTCCCAAGAAAAAAGTTCTCTTGGGCCCCTGTGGCTGTGCCCACTAGATTGCCTCCCCACCTCAGCAACCGCTGCCCTGTGTCCACAGGCTGTGGGGGTAGCGTTCTGAATTCCACCATCATTTCTGTCTTTGGGATATTAGTTGCCATTGCCAGAATCTGTACCAAAGGGTCCTCCCATGGCTGTGTTCAAGGCTGCAGAGGCAGTCCCTGCATCTTCCTGTGCCTGTGGCTGAGTTCCTGGGAGACAGGACTGTGGGAAACCAGATTTCAGATTCTTGAAACATATATTATCTGGGCACCTGTCCATCTACTTGATATGTGGATAAATTTCTCTCTCTCTCAGTCTCTGTGTGTGTATGTATGTATATATGCTTATGATTTTTTTAAAAATAGCGTCTCATGTGTGGCTGTCTATCCTGGAACTCTGTATGTAGACCAATCCTGCTTGGAATACACAGAGATTCCTCTGCATCTGCCTGTCAAGTGCTGGGATTAGAAGTGAGCCCTGCAGGGCCTGGCTGTCAGGGTTACTTTAGAAACAGGGGAGCATGCAGCAGGCTGGCTTCAAATATTCAGTGTTGGTGAAGCTGGCCTCAAACTGGTTCTGCTACCTCCACCTGGACGATATTGGGATTCTAGGCTGACACCACCGTGCCTTTTTCTTTTCTTTTTCTTTCTTCCTTTTTTTTTTTTTGTAACTTTGTTTTAACTCCTCTTGGGGCTCAGGTGAGTTGTAGTTTAGAGGCTCCTGATTTCGCTGTATGAAGTGACACCTGGAGTCCTAGGTATTGACTTCACCTTGAAAAACAGATTTTTTTTTTTGGCCTAAGAGTGGTTTTTCTGGGTTCACTGTGTTATGAACCTCTTAAATTCATTTTTTTACTTTCTTTCCTTTTTTCTCTTTCTTTTTCCCCCTGAGGCATGGTCTCTGTTTGTTGCCTTGGCTGTCCTGGAACTCAATTTCCTGAGATTAAAGTAGTGTGCTATCATAACACTCAAAATTTTTTTATTTTATAAATTTATTCAAAAATTTTTAAATGTTCACAACTTAAAAAAAAAAAGATTTCCTTTATTAAGTATACAGTGCTCTGCCTGCATGTACACATGCTGCCAGAAGAGGGCACCAGATCACTTTATTGATGGTTGTGAGCCACCTTGTAGTTGCTGGGAACTGAACCCAGGACCTCTGGAAGGGCAGCCAATGATCTTAACCTCTGAGCCATCTCTCCAGACCTAAACTCAGCATTTTAAATTTTTCTTTAATAATCCAACCCAACAAAAAGGAACTCATGTTTTGAGGAAATAGCATTTAAGGATAGAATGCTGCCTACTGTATTATTTATAAATAAACAGCCTTTGTACAGATCAAAAATAAAAACAAAAACGAAGGAAAATGTTCTTGTCTCCTCCGTGAACAGGAAAGCCAGTGCGCGATGAAGGATTCTGGACTATAATCAGTCTTGAGCAACACTTGGCACTGCAAGATGCCTTCTACAGGACCATGTTCCCAGACCTACAGGAAATCCAGCAACTGGCCTCAAGACTCCAGCTAAAGGACATGGTAGTGGAGGTTGGTGCCTGGGTGTGTCTCAGGGTAGTCAGCTAGCCCAGGGCCTCCTGTGGGCTTTGCTTTCTTCTAGTCATGTAAAGTTGTAAATTTAGCCGGGCGTGGTGGCACATGCCTTTAATCCCAGCACTCGGAAGGCAGAGGCAGGTGGATCGCTGTGAGTTCGAGGCCAGTCAGATGTACAGGCTCCACGACAGCCAAGGCTACACAGAGAGACCCTGTCTCAAAAAACTAAAAAAAAAAAACTGTACATTTTTCATGTGTATGTGTGCATGCTTTCTCTATCTGTGCACCATGTGCATGCCTGGTGCCCAGTGAGGCTAGAAGGGGCTGTCCTATCCCATGGAGGCCGAGGTACAGGTGGTGGATGCTGGGAATGGAACCTGGGTCCTCGGCAAGGTCAGCAAGCGCTCTTAACCACTAAGCCATCTCTCCAGTTCCATCCCCTTTGCATTTATGAGCGAGCACCTCCCAGATCTAAGGCTAGCCTTTTATTTATTTGTTTTTTGAGGTAGGGCTTCTCTGTGCAGCCTTGGCTGTCCTAGAACTCACTCTGTAGGCCAGGCTGTCCTGGAACCCACAGAAATGTGCCTGCCTCTGCCTCACAATGGCTGGGATTAAAGCATGTGCCAACGTCGCCCGGCTCTAAGGCCTGGCTTGATCTCAGGGTCTTCCTGCTGTCACCTCCCAAAGTGCTGTGTTACAGGCATATGCCCATGTTTCACTGTCAATAATGCATTGATATGACTGTATTACGGATGTAGGGTATCACTGTGCAGCCTTGGATGGCCTGGAACTTGCTATGTAGGTCAGGCTGGCTTGTGCCTTTGCCTCCTGAGTGATGGTAGCACAAGTGGCTGCACTTTTTAAAATAAAATAATTCCTGTTTGTTGACCGTGGCGTTGTCCAGGAATGGATGCTAGAGAGGAATGAGCTTTGTCTTTTCTTTTCTTTTTTTAAAGATGTGGTTATTTATTATGTATACAGTGCTCTGCCTGCATGTACAACCACAGGCCAGAAGAGGGCGCCAGAACTCATTATAGATGGCTGTGAGCCACCATGTAGTTGCTGGGAATCGAACTCAGGACCTCTGGAGGAGCACACAGTGCTCCCAACCTCTGACCCATTTCTCTAGCTCCTGAGTTGTTTATTTGCTTACCCACCAACTTTATTCAGATACACTGAGGCTCCCTAGAGGGTTACACATACCAGCTGTGCAGTGTGAAGGCAAGCCTGACTTGAGGCCAACAGGGCTCAGTGGGAATCTTTGTTTCCCTCTCTCTCCCTTCCTCTCTCCTTCTTTCCTTCCCTTCTTTTTATTCTTTCTTGTTCTGTTCCCTGCACACTGTGTTTTTCTATCCCTGACGGCCTTGGAACTCACTCTGTAGACCAGTCTGGCCTTGAACTCAGGGATCTACCTGCCTCTGCCTCCTGAATCCAGGATTTAAAGGCATGCCCCACTATGGACTGGCTAGGGCCCTTTCTTAGAGGAGCTGGTTCCTGTCTTCTCCTGTGTTGTATTGATAAAACAAAGCACGTGGGAGTAGGTTGCTTTTTTATTTTTACTATTTATTTATTTATTTTCTATTGTTTCCTTTTATTTGGGACAGAGTCATATTTAGCCTGGGCTAGCCTCACACTTGCATAGCTGAGGATGGCCCTGAACTCCTGTCTCTTCTGCCTCTATTTCCCATGAACTGGGCTACTGGAGTAGGCCACCACACAGGGCTCAGAATATTGTCCTTGACAGTCCAGAGCCATCTTTTCTTACTGTCTTGTGATCTAGGGTGGGAGCACCCTGTCTGCTCCAGCCACTGACAGAGTCTCAAATCATCTACCTCAGGGACCAAGGACAGGGAGGCTGAAAGAGCATATTAAATATCTGTGAGAGATTGGTAACCTGCTTTCTCACCTGAGGATGGTACATTTCTCCTGTGGACTCATCACTTTATTATCCAGCTCTCTGGCTAAAGGTGATGGGGTTAGTTGATGGCCTTGAGTTTCAAAAAGTCCTAGGTTCTATCCCTGGCACAGACTATACTGGCCCTGTCTCAAAAACTGAGTGAAAGATAAATGTCTGGGGCTGGGGAGGTGGTTCAGTGGTTAAGGGCAGTGACTGTTCCTGTGTCGACACTGGCTTGGTGGCTCAGAACCACCTGTATATCCAGCTAGAGGTGCCCTAATGTCCCCTTCTCCTCTCTATAGGCACTGCAACCAGGTGCACCGAAGCGCAACTAAAAATAACAATGAAAAAATATCTGTGTGACAGCATCTGTGTTATACATTAGCCCTTGGTAGGCAGAGGCAGACACAACTTTGTGTTAGAGGCCAGCTTCGTCTACATAGTGAATTCCAGAACAGACAGGTTTACACAGAGAAACCCTGTCTCAAAAATCAAAAACAGGGAGGCAGAGGCAGGCAGATCTCTGTGAGTTCGGGGCCAGCATGCTCTACAAAGTGAGTCCAGGCAGCCAAGGCCACACAGAGAGACTCTGTCTAGAAAAACCAAAAATAAGAAAAAAACACAAAACAAAACAAAAGCAAAAACAAAACCATATAAAAATTTATTATATATATTAAGTATATAAATTAAAGCTCCTTAAAAAGGATGAATCATTTCTTTTTCTTTCCTTTTTTTTTGGGGCGGGGTGGTTCTCACGACAGGGTTTCTCTGTGTAGCCTTGACTGTCCTGGACTCGCTTTGTAGACCAGTCTGGCCTCAAACTCACAACAATCCACCTGCCTCTGCCTCCCAAGTGCTAGGATTAAAGGCATCTGCCACCACCGCCTAGCTTGATGAATCATTTCTTAAAAAGATGAAAACTATCCTTTCTCTCAGGAATGGTTTAAGTGTTATCAAGACCTAGTGATGACAAATATGACAGAAAATCAGAGGAGTTCATTTCTGAGAATATTCAAGGAGGCCACGCAAATGAGAGGAGCACCCTCCTCCCAGACCATGCCAATGATGGGTGCGTCATCCAACCAGGCCATGACACCGATGCCTGCATCACCCAACCAGGCCATGACACCAATGCCTGCATCACCCAACCAGGCCATGCCAGTGATGGATGCATCATCCAACCAGACCATGCCACTGATGGAGTCATCATCCAAACAGTCCATGTCAGTGATGGAGACATCATCCAAACAGTCCATGTCAGTGATGGAGACATCATCCAAACAGGCCAAGCTAATGAGAGGAATATCATCCAACCAGACTATGCCAGTTATGGATGCATCATCCAGCTTGGCTGCACCAGAGAGAACAGCATCCTCCACCCAGCCTAAGACACAGAGAAGAACATTATTCAAAGAAGCCAGACCACAGAGAAGAGCACCATCCAACCAGGCCATGCAAGTTATGGATGCTTCATCCAGCCGGGCTGCAGCAGAGACAGTAGGATCAGCCAGCCAGCCTAAGCCAGGGAGAGGAACATTGTTCCGGGCCAAACCACAGAGAAGAGCCTCATCCAAGCAGGCTAAGACAAGGAGAGGAGACCTACACAAGCTAGGGGAAGAGCGTGAGATCCCAGCACCTTTAGGAGAAGAAGCAGGAGAGGAAGAGGAAGGACAGAATCCACAGAAGAGAAGAAAGCAAGTGCCTGGGACCTTGGATGGGAGGGAGAGTCACTGATAGTGGGATAATAGGTTAATTATCATGTTCAGCTTTGTGCTTAACTTTTAATGACTCATTGCCTCAATGTATAATTATCTGGAGGATATTATTGGTTAACAATAAAGGAGGTTTCATTAAACATATGACTGAATATTCATTATTAATAGTAATAAAAAAGTGGTTAAACACGGGGCTTGATTTGAGAAGACTTGAGTGAAAGGCAGTCTCTTATCCAAAGAACCGAAGCTGAAAGCTGAAATACGTCTGAATGAAAAACTGTCTCCCACACGTCTCTTTAAGAGAGACTCCTCTTCTCACCCAGACAAAGGCAGCTTCCTGAGGGCACATGGGAGATAAAGGGAAAGGACTTAACACACCCAGGTTGGCTGCTGCTTCTGGCTTGACTCTCACAGAGCAATGGTGGCTCCAGAGGCGGCGTGGTTAGAAAACAGGAACTGGGAGGCAAGGAATCTTCTAGATGGAGGTGGGGAATGGAATTAGCCATCTAAATGAAGAAACAGGGACTGCTATGGTCTCTCTCCAAGGAGCCATGGCACAGGACACTTGGACTTTCTCTGGCTTTGTTTTGGTTGCTGTCATGGACCAGGTTGCATGGTGGGTAATGGTGATCATGGTTTTCCATGCTTTCTCTACAGAAGATCAGGGAGAGACGGGGAGAAAGCCAAGGGTTGGAGCACTAAGGTACAGGCAGGCTAAATGGAGGAAGGAACCAAACTCTTCCTGATAGAGAATGGAAACTTGACAGCAGCTGCATCTCAGGGCTCTCTGGATACAAGATGCCTGTCAGCTATTTCTGGAAAGGGCCCAGCTATATGCTGTAACAACCACTAAATTAAAAGTATGCACAGGGCTGCTATGTCACAGTGTGAGAGGGGACAACTGGCCCCAAACTTAGACTTTTCTTTTGTTTCCTATTACTATGGGAAGAATTGATTGAAATAAAAATTTACAAGACAAAATGCCAATCAACATGCTTATATTTGGGTGTGTACATGTATATAGTAACCCTAAATAAAGCATTTGCAAGCAATGCTAACATCCTGGTGACATGTTTCCAAAGACTTAATTGCTTTTTTTTTTTTTTTTTTTTTTGGTTTTTTTTTTTTTTTGGTTTTTCGAGACAGGGTTTCTCTGTGTAACCTTGGCTGTCCTAGACTCACTTTGTAGACCAGGCTGGCCTCGAACTCACAGCGAGTTTTTTTCAAGCTCTCTTAACTGAATCACAGATACTCACCTGCTGTAGTGTGATTTAGGGAAAGAAAAAAGAAAGTGGACTTGGCACAGACATGTTAATAGGGTAACAAGGTTTCCCTAAACAAAACTTTATCCTCCACATAGAATCCAAATCTGCCAACCACCTGTGGAAGGTAAGGGGCCTCAGCAACACCGTCATTAGCACACATGGAAAGCTGAAACTCTGGAACATGTATTACCCTCAGCTGCAGAGTTTATCAAGGTTTTATTCTAAAATCCATGGGTTTGCAGGACATGATGGCACAGCCTTTAATTCCAGCCTTCTATTAATTTCTCCTCTACTGAGGCTAAAGTGTAGCGGCTCCAGCATACTAGGCTGGGTATGCTATTGTGGAGATATAACCCCAGCCCCTCACAGGTCCCTATCACTGAGCCACAACCCCAACTCCTCACCGGGGAGTCTAGGAAGGGGCTCCCCACTGAGCCATGTCCCTTCCCCCTCACTGGGGGAGTCTAGAGAGGTGCTCTCCCACTGAGCCACGCCCCCAGGCTGTCAGTGTGAGCTCTAGGAAAATCCACTGCCCCTGAGCAGAGCCTTGAAGGCAGATCCTGAACTAGTGCAGCACTAAAGCAAGAAAGGCCATGTCCTGAGAAACGGCTTTTCCCCTCAAGGAAATAAACCTTGTTACATAGATGGCTTATATATGCACTTGTGTACACACACACACACACACACACACACACACACACACACACACACATCTATAATAGGGTCTTAGGACCTCTTCTGGGATGCAGATATCCATGCAATTACAGCATTCATAAACATAAAATAAATATATAAACATTCTTTTGTTAAGAGTCCCAGCACAACACACTAGGCTCTGCCACTGTCTCTAGACACTAAATAGAGGTAAGGCTGGGATTTAACAAAGACACATTGGGCAGCCTGAGCTCAAGGGTGGAAACCCACCCTCTGGGTATCAACATACTAGTTTTAAAGTTTTCAGTGTGTGTGTGTGTGTGTGTGTGTGTGTGTGTGTGTGTGTGTGTGTGCACTTCTGTGTTTATATGATTCATCAGTTTAGCAAGGTGTATTTGCTTCAGGGGAAAAGCAGTTTCTCAGGAGATGGCCTTTCTTTCTTTAGTTCTGGGCTTGTTTGAGATCTACTTTCAAGGCTCTGCTGTTCCTCAAAGTCACAGTGACTTCAGCCTCAGGACAATGAATGGCGATTTGCAGTTGCCATTTGGACGGCTGTGTAGCGAGACCCTGTTTCAGGAAGCCTAACACTTGTCAGGTGATGGTGGTGGAAGCCTTTAATGCCAGCACTCAGGAGGAAGAGTCAGGGGGACCTCTGTGAGGCTGAGGCCAGCCTGGTCTACAGAGCTAATTCTAGGACATCCAGAAGTACACAGAGAGACCATCTGCTTTAAAAATAAAAAAGCCCAAACAAACAAACAAAACCTGTTGTTTTGGGTAACGTGTGTAGAGCCTGCAGCTCTGTAAGAAGACCCTGATTTGGATCCCAGCATCCACATGGTGGCTCACGGTGGCTTATAAATTCAATCCCAGGGGATCGCGTCGCCTCTGTGGGCACCAGAACACAGGGCACACACAGAGACTCAGATACACATAGAAAGTAGCAGCTGGTGGAGCTGCCAGAGACTGAGGTGAATCATCATGGGCTTCAGTTTTCCCAAGTAAAAGTTCTCTTGGGGCCCCTGTGGCTGTGCCCACTAGATTGCTTCCCCATCTCAGCAACAGCTGCCCTGTGTCCACAGGCTATGGGGGAAGCATTCTGAATTCCACCATCATTTCTGTCTTTGGGATATTAGTTGCCATTGCCAGAATCTGTACCAAAGGGTCCTCCCATGGCTGTGTTCAAGGCTGCAGAGGCAGTCCCTGCATCTTCCTGTGCCTGTGGCTGAGTTCCTGGGAGACAGGACTGTGGGAAACACGATCTCAGATTCTGTAAACATATATTATCTGGGCACCTGTTCATCTACTTGATATGTGGATAAATTTGTATGTATCTCTGTGTGTGTACATATGTATGTATGTTTTATGTACTTAGGTATGTATGTTTGTGGTTTTTTTAAAATAGAGTCTCATGTACGGCTGTCTGTCCTGGAATTCTGTATGTAGACCAATTCTGCTTGGAATACACAGAGATTCCTCTGCATCTGCCTCTCAAGTGCTGGCATTAGAAGTGAGTTCGAGGCCAGCCTGGTCTACATAGTGAATCCAGGACAGCCAGTGCTACACAGAGAGACCCTGTCTCAAAAAAACCAAAACCAAACAAACAAACAAAACAGGAAGTGAGCCCTGCAGGGCCTGGCTGTCAGGGTTACTTTAGAAACAGGGGAGCACGCAGCAGGCTGGCTTCAAACATTCAGTGTTGGTGACGCTGGCCTCAAACTGGTTCTTTTACCTCCACCTGCTCGATATTGGGATTCTAGGCCGACACCACTGTGCCTCCTTTGTAACTTTGTTTTAACTCTTGCTGGGGCTCAGGTGAGGTGTATTTTAGTGGCTCCCGATTTCCCTGTATGAAGTGACACCTGGATTCCTAGGTATTGTTTTCATGTTGAAAAACAGAACTTTTTGGCTAAGAGCTTTTTTTGTTGTTGTTGTTGTTGTTTTTGGTTGACCATGTCATGAGCCGCCTACATCCATTTTTTCTTTTCTTTCCTTTTTTCCCCCTTACTTTTCCCCCCATGAGGCATGGACTCCATTTGTAGCCTTGGCTGTCCTGGAACTCAATTTGTAGACCAGGTGGCATCCACCTCCCAATGACCCAGGTGCCTCTGCCTCCTTGAGTGCTGGGCTTAAAAGCATGCGCCACCACGCCTCCCGCTCGCTCGTTAGGATTTTTCTTCCCACCTCAGGGTCCTAGGTAAAGAAACAGGTATTTTGTACGGTGAGTACTGAAAAGGATTATCGCTCCTGCATTAGGGAGGGTTGGGGTTGGGGCCTGATGACTGAGATATCATTTTTTTTAAAATTACAGGTCCTGCGTCGCTGACGGCACAGTCTTGGGGTTCCGAAGCAAAGGACTGACCCAGTCAGAGAGACGCGATGTCAGGTGAGTCAAGGGCAGGGGCCAGGCTTGGGTGCAGAAGGCTGAGGCTGGTCCAGCACGGGAAGTGTCCAGATTCTCTCGGGGTTCCACAGCGAGATCCCACGGGGCCACAGATTGCTTTCTCCCCATCTTTCCAATCTTGTGGTACTGTGTTGTCACTTTCTGTTTCTTTGGTTTCCTGTGTAAGGATTGCACCGCTGAGCCACGCTGCAGGCGGCTTTTCATTATTTGAACTAACCACCGGTATGTGTCTGTGGGTGGGGGATCTCGCGTGTTCCTGGAGACCAGATGAGGGTGCGGGATCCCTGCGTCAGAATCTTGGGTGCTGGGACCCAACTGAACTTCTTTGCAAGAACAAGGTGAGATCTATACTGGTCCTCTTAGAGCTAAGGTTGTGGACTGGCTCATGTGGGTGCTGGGAGAAGAATTGGGGTCCTCTGTAAGAGCAGCAAGGGCTCTAAACTGCAGAGTCATCTCTACAGTCCCATAAAATCATAAAAAAAGCACATTTGTCCAGGTGGTAGCACATGCCTCTAACCCCAGCACTCCCAAGGCGACGGATGCAAATCTCTGTGTTTGAGGCCAGGCTGGTCTGCAGAGCTGGTTCCAGGACAGCCAGGGCTACAGAAAGAAACCCTATCCCAGCACACATGCACACGCACACTTTTCCTTCTCCTGCATCGCAATTTTAAGAACAGTTGTAATAGCTGTTGGCATCTATTAATTGTAGAAAATAATGAGTTTGATGTTTTTATACACATTGGATCATATTTTCTCCTTAATTAAAGTATTCAAGACACTGTCCACCTCTCTAATTGTTCTTCCATTTTTCTTTTTCTTTCTTTCTCTTTCCCTGTATTGATGTGGGGGAGACAGTTTCTGTGTAGCCCTGAGTGTCCTGGTACTTTTTTGTGGACCACACTAGCCGTTTCTTTCTGTCTTTCTTTCTTTCTGTCTTTCTTTCTTTCTTTCGACAGGGTTTTCTCTGTGTAGTCTTGGCTGATGTGGACACACTTTGTAGACCAGGCTGGCCTCAAACACACAGCGATCCGCCTGCCTCTGCCTCCTGAGTGCTGGGATTAAAGACATGCTCCACCACACCTGTCTCTTCAAACTTGCATAGATTCACCTGCCTCTGCTTCCTGAGTGCTGAGGTTAACCTTTAAGTTACCACAATGCCTTGCTAATATTATTATTGTTAGTTTACCTGCCTCAGTGGAGAGGAATGTGGGCTTTGTGAGTCTGGCTTAATTAGCTGAACAGAATGGTCTCCAGGTCCACCCTGTTGCCTGCACACACCACAGTTTGCTCTGCCTTGTCACTGAATACAGCTTCCCAGTGCGTTAGACCTCAGTTTGTTCATCCCCTGACTCACTGATGGACATCTAGGCCGATTCTGCCTCTTGGCTGCTGTGAGTAAGGCCACAGTCAACATGTGTGCTCAGGTAACTGTCTGGCCTTCTGATTTCAGTGCCACAGTCAACATGTGTGCTCAGGTACCCTCTGGCCTTCTGATTTCAGTTTTTCCAGATACATGCTGAGGGGTGGTACCCATGGATCAGATGATAATTCTAATTTTTCTTTCTGAGTAAATCCACAGTAGTGTCTGTAGTGGTCACATTCTTTTCTATGTTCACTGGTAGTGTAAGTAGGAATAAATTTCCCGCTGATCCTCACCTTAATTTTCCTTTCTAAATCCTCCCTTCTTTCTTTCCTTCTTTCTTTTAGATTATTGGCCAGGTGTGGTGGCACATATATTTAATTCTAGTGCTTGGGAGGCAGAGGCAGGAGGATTTGTATGAGTTCCAGGTCACCCAGAACTACAGTGAGTAGACACATGACTCACAGTGGTCTGTCCTCCTCTGGCTCCAAAGCAAGGGCCTTAAAGGTGTCTCCTCCCATCACAGGCTGGGCAAGCGGGGGTTTCTAGGGTTTGGAATTAGGGTGATACTTCTAGCTCTTTGTGGGAACCAGGCCCGACTGGGCTGCCTGCCTGTCTTGCTGTTTCATGTCCTGTTTCTAGCAGCTTCCATGTCTGTGGTTATGTTGGTTAGCTAGTCATGTTTACTGCTCTGAGAACGCACCCCTCTCCTCCTGTGGGCCATCACGTCTTGAGGGATTTCACCTGCGAGAGGCATTCCTGTTTTGCTGCCTATAAAAAGGCTCTTTGGACACTGAATAAAAGCTGCTGCTGTTGAGGCTGGAGAGATGGCTCAGCGGTTAAGAGTACCGTCTGCTCTTCCAGAGGTCCTGAGTTCAATTCCCAGCAACCACATGGTGGCTCACAGCCATCTATTGTGAGATCTGGTGCCCTCTTCTGGTGTGCAAGTGGACATGCAGGCAGAGCACTGTATATGTGATAAATAAATCTTTAAAAAAAAAAAAAGAAAGCTGCTGCTGCTGCTACTGCGACCCGCTGTTTTATTGTGTGTTAAATCCGCAGTCCCTTGCCCTTGATGGGCATCGAGGTGGGCCGGTTGCAACAGCTCTTGTAATCTAGCAAACAAACAAACACCCCCCACTCCCACCCCCAGCCCCAAGAAATCAAACCCTCTGGGTGTGCCCAGTTGCTTGGGTTTTGGTTAATTCTAGATGTAATCAAGTCATCACATAACATTATCAGTACTTTTCTACATATGAGTGTTTGCCTGCATCTCTGTCTGTGTACCATGTATGTGATGTGCCCAAGGAGGTCAGAGGGCGTCAGGTCCTGTGCACACAGAGTCATGCATGGTTCTGAGGCACTTGTAGGTGCTGGGAAGCAAACTGGGCTCCTCTGCAAGAGCAGCAAGTGGCTCAGTTGGTGGGGTGTTTGCTTCTCTCCAGCACCAAATTGTATTATTCTTAACTATGGTAACACTGGCCCCTGCCTCTTGCTTGCTGAGATTAAAGGAGTGTGGTATTGTAAAACTCACTGTTTTTTACTTTTTAAATTGTTTTTAATTTTTAAAAATGTTCATGACTTTTAAAAAGGATTTCTTAATTTCTTATGTATATAGTGCTCTGCCTGCATGTCCACCTGCCAGCCAGAAGAGGGCACCAGGTCACTTTATTGATGGTTGTGAGTCACCCTGTGGTTGCAGGGAATTGAACTCAGGACCTCTGGAAGAGCAGACAGTACTCTTAATCCCTGAGCCATCTTTTTCAGCCCTAAACTAGGAATTTAAATTTTTTTTTCTTTAAAATTGAACCAAACAGCCGGGCGTGGTTGCGCACGCTTTTAATCCCGGCACTCGGGAGGCAGAGGCAGGCGGATTGCTGTGAGTTCAAGACCAGCCTGGTCTACAAAGCGAGTCCAGGACAGCCAGGGCTACACAGAGAAACCCTGTCTCGAAAAACCAAAAAAAAAAAAAAAAAATTGAACCAAACAAAAAGAAACTTATGTTTTTTGGGAAATAACATTTAAGGATAGAATGCTGCCTACTGTATTGTTTATAAATAAAAAATCTTTGTATAGTTGAAAACACAAAAACAAAACCAAAAATGAATGAAAATGTTCTAGTCTTATTTATTTATTGGTTTTTCAAGGCAAGATTTCTCTGTGTAGCCCTGGCTAACCTGGAAATCGCTCTGTAAGAAAAAGCCAGCCTCCAACTCACAGAGATCTGCCTGCCTCTGCCTCTGGTGTGCTGGGATTAAAGGTGTGAGCCAACACCTCCTGGACCTAAATATGTTTCATTGTCTCTGTCTCTGTCTGTGTCTGTCTGTCTGTCTGTCTGTCTGTCTCTCTCTCTCTCCTTCTCTCTCTCTCTCTCTCTCTCTCTCTCTCTCTCTCTCTGTGTCTGTCTGTGTCTGATTGTCTGTTTAT
Source organism: Acomys minous (assembly GCF_964271855.1). NCBI lineage: Eukaryota > Metazoa > Chordata > Mammalia > Rodentia > Muridae > Acomys > Acomys minous. The sequence goes on along the minus strand of NC_140502.1, from coordinate 23,917,557 downwards.
CTGAACACAGGTATACATGGAAGCCAGAGGCATCAGATCCTCTGAGGTTGGAGTTCTGAGCAGTTGTGAGTGCCTCCATGGGATTCTGGCAACTTCAGTTAGATGCTCTGCAAGAGCAGTAGACACTCTCCACTGCTGGGCCATCTTTCCAGCCCCTTTAAAGGCTTATTTTATTGCCAAGTATGTGCTCATTGGCTTGTCTCTGTGTGGAGATGTACTTGTGAGCACAGGCATTTGAAGAGGCCACAGGTGCCGGATTCCATGGAGCTGGGGATATGGAGGCTGTCAGTGCCCTAGTATGGGAAGTGCACTTGTGTGCCCTGGTAAAGCAGTGTGCACTTGGAACTGCCGGCCATCTCTCCAGGCCTATTTTTTAAAAATCATGTTTCTTGTTTTTTTTGATGTGATAATACTTTCTCTTTACTACTGTTTTAACTGAAAAAATCTTCAAGTGTGTGTGTGTGTGTGTGTGTGTGTGTGTGTGTGTGTAGAGCTGTGAGTGTCAGTCTTTGGCTTCTACCTGTTTGAGAAACGGTGTCTGGTTTGCTGCTGTGTACATCAGGATAGCCAGCCTGAGAGTTGTCAGTTCTTTGCCCTCCACCTCTCATGTCTAGAAGTGCTTGGGCCACACATGGATCCGCACACTGTATCCGTGTGTATATAGGTTCTGAGGACACTCCCACATTGTGACACTCCCCAGTTCCCTCTATTTTATTTAACAAAATTAATTGTATTTGGACATTTTAATGTGGGGGGGGGGCTGTATTCTGAGTGTCCCTGGAGACCAGAAGAGGGTTAGGGATCCCTGAGTCAGAAGTCATGGGTGCTGGGAACCACACGGGACTCGTTTCCAAGAGCAGAACACGATCTATACTGGGGCCCTTGGAGCTAAATGTTGTGAACAGGTTCATGTGGGAGCTGGGGACAGAACTGAGGTCATCTGTAAGAGCAGCCAGGGCTCTTAGCCACAGAGCCATCTCTACAGTCCCATGAGATATTCAATGTACCCTTAAAAATATATTTAGCCAGGTGGTGGTGGCACAAGCCTTTAATCCCAGCACTTGGGAGGCAGAAGCAGGCAAATCTCTTGAGTTCGAGGCCAGACTGGTGAATTAAGGCCACAGTCCAATTGGGTGTTCATGGAACCCTCTGGCATTCATATTTGGTTTTTTTGGATATATGCTGAAGGATGGGACAGCTGCATCATATGGGAATTCTTATTTCATGTCTTGAATTTCCATACTGGTTTCCTGAGTGGTCACACTAATTTACATTTCCTTTGATACTGTAAACATGAGGGTCCTTCCTCCAGTCCTCACAAGGCTGTGTTCTTCCTTCCTTCTTTTCTTTCTTTCTTTCAGATTATTAATAGGGAGTGGTGGTATATATTTTTAATTCTGGTGCTTGGATGCAGCGGCAGGAAGGTCTGTGTGAGTTCCAGGTCAGCTGGAACTACAGAGAGTGGTCACACAGAATTCCAACACATCTGTCTGCCTCTGGCTTCAGCATGAAGAAATTAAAGATGTGTTCTAGCCCCAGCTGACCAGTACGGGTTTTCTTTTCTTTCTTTCTTTCTTTCTTTCTTTCTTTCTTTCTTTCTTTCTTTCTTTCTGTCCTTTCTTTCTATCTTTCTTTCTGAGAACTGGGTTTCTGTGTGCTGCTTTGTCTATACTAGAACAGTTTCTTCGACCAGTCTGGCCTCCAATTCAAAGATATCCACCTGCCTCTGCCTCCCCTAGTGCAGGAATTTAAGGTATGTACTACCTCACCCAGCTCAATGTGGGTGTCCAAACTCAATGGAACTGGATTTAGGGTGGCTTTTGTATTTCTAAGAGCATCTTTAATTGGAGCATTAAACAGCCACCAGCAAAATCCAAGAGAGTCCAGGCTCTTTTTCATGTGTGAGTTTGTGTGTGTGTGTGTATGTATGTATGTGTGTGTGTGTGTGTGTGTGTAAGCATGCGTGTGTACACTAGGATGTTTTTCATTTGGCAAAGAACATGGGCCCACAGGAGGTCACTCCTCTCTGGTAATGGACAAACAACACCTGTTCTCTGACAAGTCTGGTCCCAGGGGACACACACAACACACATTCTCACAAGCCTGTTTCACATCCCAACCTTGGGATCAAACCAAAAACATGTTTGCATTCACTACAAGTCAGAGGTAAGGTATGACCAGTTTTCACAAGAACCCAGAGCAGCCCGTGCAAGAGCAAGTGAGCTCCGGAAGGTACTACAGTAGAGCTCTGGGTACGGTAGAGTTTGGTGTAGCTGAGTGCGGCGGCCATCAGAGGCAGGTTTCCCAAGCAGAGCAATATAGTGATAAGCAGAGAGAGGCCAGATTGAAGCCCTGAGCTAGCAGAGGCCTTTTGAGCCACAACAGCTGACTGGAACCAGCCAGTGTTCAGAGAGAAGCAGAAAGGGTGAGCTTATTCAGCAATAAGTCTCAGAGGCTGAAAACATTGTAGGTTTAGCTTAGCAAATGGAGGATGAAAGCTGCAGCCTTCAAGGTCAGGGTGTGCAGAAGGTGAGACTGTTTGGAGGCTCGAAGCTTCCAGCCTAGGCTTGGGGTAGTTATATATAAACTCTCTGGGACCCGCCCAAGCCATGTGCTCCTAAAGCTTGTGTACAGCTCGCATCTCATGCCACAGCTCAGGAGAGAAAAAATAACTTTCCCAAGCCTGGTCCACAGAACAAGCAGGGCTACACAGAGAACGCTGTCATACCAAAAAACAAACAAACAAACAAACAACCCAAACCAACCAAAACCAAAACAAAACCCAACAACATTAACAAATTTTAATGTAAAGTGGTGGCTACGGTTTAGCTTGGCATAGTAAACAGTTTAAGAATGAAAGTGCTCTTGCCTCTTCCCTCCACAGGCCAGCTCCAACTCTGGAATTCTCTTTCATATTAAGTGATGAACAACTCAGAGCACTGGAACACGCCTTCCGCAGGAACATGGTTCCAGATAATGAGGAAATTCAGGAATTGGCATCAAGGCTCCACCTTGATGTCACCATGGTGCAGGTTTGTGTATGGAGCATCTCTCAGGGTCGTCACTTAGTCCATGGTTTCCTGTGGGCTTTGTTTTGTTCTTGTCTCTTAATGTTTTAAAATGATCCATGTGTATGTGTGCACACCTCCTTCTGTGTATGTGCAGCAAACATGCCTGGTGCCTGAGGACGCTAGAGGAGGCTGTCGTTTCCCATGGAGGCAGAGTTGCAGGTGCTGGGTGCTGGGAATGGAACCCGGGTTTTCTGTGAGAACAGCAAGTGCGCTTAACCACCAAGCCATCTCTCGAGTTCCACTGCCTTTTGCTTTCATGAGAGAACAGCTGACATATCCAAGGCTGCTCTTTCCTTTGTTTGGGACAGAGTTTCTGTGTGTAGCCTTGCTTGTCTGGGATTCACTCTGTAGACCAGGATGGCCTCAACTTGATAGTGTTACTTCTTCCTCTGGGATCTCGGTGCTTGGATGAATGGTGAGGGCTGTTGTTCCTTGCACTGTGTTTTCTTTAAACACATCCTGTTATTGACAGAGGTATTGTTCAGGAATGGATTCCTCAAAGGAATGGGTGGTTTATTTTCACAACCACTCACTTTTTGTTATAAGCTAAGGCTCCCTAGAGGGTTATAAATACAAGATCTCCATTGTGAATGTAGGCCTGGCTCTAAGCTCACAGGGCTAAATGGCTTTTTCTTCCTTCCTTCTTGTCTTTTTTGTTCCTTTTTATGTTTTCTTTTTTTGAGACAGGTTTCCTCAGTGTATCTTTGACTGCCTTGGCCTACAGAGTGAATTCTATAACAGCCGGGGTAACACAGAGAAACCTTGGATCGAAACACAAAAACAAAACCATATATATCTAACTGTGCATATTAAATATATAAATTAAGCACCTTTAAAAATTTGAATGATTTCTAAAAAAATATTCAATACTACTCTTTCTTTTCAGATGTGGTTTAATTATCATCAAGAGCAAGCGCTGCCCTGGAGAGGATGTGATGAGTGTAATTTGTCTCTGGTAGCATTCACTGTGGTGATTGAAATGGGAGGAGCATCACACAACTAGGCTGTTCCAGTGAGGTGTGCATCATGCATCCAAGCCAGGCAAATGAGAAGAGCACCAACCAGCCAGCCCATGCCAGTGAGTGGTGATTCATCCAGCCAGGCCTTGCCAGAGACGGTTAGGATCACCCATCTTGGCCAGGCTATTGACACAATAACCAACCAACTAGACCATGCCAGTGACGGGTGAATCATCCAGCCAGGTCATGCCAGTGAGGGATGCAGCATCCAGCCAGGCCTTTCCTGTGACTGTTAGATCACCCAACCTGGTCACAGTATTGACACAAGCACCAACCAACCAGGTCTAGCAACCACCTGCAACTCTGCCTCCATGGGAAAGGACAGCCTCCTGTAGCATCCTCAGGCACCAGGCATGTTTGCTGCACATACAGAGAAGGAGGTGTGCACACATACACATGGATCATTTTAAAACATTAAATGACAAGAACAAAAACAAAGCCCACAGGAAACCCTGGACTAGGTGATGACCCTGAGAGACGCTCCAAACACAAACCTCCACCGTGGTGACATAAAGCTGGAGTTTTGAAGCCAGTTTCTGGATTTCATCTGGTCTGGAAACATGTTTCTGAGGAAGGCATGTTGCAATGCCCTGGTTTGTTCACGACTATGACAGGGAATGTCCGATTTTGTTGTGGCTGTCCTGATGAGGGACCAGACAGGAGCACTTTCATTCTCAAATTGATTACTACACAGAACTAAACCATAGCCACCACTTTAATTATCATCCAGAGGAAGTGCTGAATTTACCTTCCAGCAAGGCCATGCCAGTGACAGCTGAATCATCCATCCAGTCGATGCCAGAGATGGATGCATCGTCCAGCCAGGCCATGTAAGAGATGGATGCATCTTCCAGCCAGGCTGCACCAAATACCGTAGCTTCTCCCAAGTAAGCTAAGAGATGTAGAGGAGGACTATGCAAGCAAGCGGAAGAGCGTGAGGTCACAGCACCTGACACTCAAGGAGAAGGAGAAGCAAAGGAAGAGAAAGGACAGGGTCCAGCGAAGAGAATAAAGCCAGGGCCTGCTGCCTGGCCTGGGAGGAAGAGCACCTGACAGTGGGTAATAGGTTCATTATCACGGTCACCTTTGTGCTCGACTTTAAAGGCATCGTTGTCTCGATGTGGGATTATTTGGGGGGATACTACTGCTTAACAAATAAAGGAGAATTTATTGAATATTGGACTCCATACTAACTATTCATGGTAATAAGAAAGTGGCAAAATATGGGGATTGAATCTAAGTCTGAGAAGTCTTGTGTGAAAGGAAGGTTCTTAGTCAAAGTGCCCAAGCTTAAAACCAAAATACTTTTGAATGAAAAACTGTCTCCCACACGTCTCTTTAAGAGAGACTCCTCTTCTCACCCACAGACAAAGGCAGCTTCCTGTGGGCACATGGGAGATAAAGGGAAAGGACTTAACACGACCAGGTTGGCTGCTGCTTGTGGCCTGACTCTCACAGAGCAATGGTGGCTCCAGAGGCGGCTTGGTTAGAAACTGGAACCGAGAGGCCAGGAAACTTACACATAGACGTGGGGAAAGAATTTAGGCATCTAAATTAAATAATAGAGACTGCTATGGTCTCTCTCCAAGGTGCCATGGCACAGGACACTTGGACTTTCTCTGATTTTGTTTTGGTTGCTGTCATGGACCAGGTTGCATGGTGGGTAATGGTGATCATAGTTTTCCATGCTTTCTCTACAGAAGATCAGGGAGAGACGGGGGAGAAAGCCAAGGGATGGAACACTAAGGCACAGGCAGGCAAAATGGAGGAAGGAACAAAACTCTTCCTGATAGAGAATGGAAACTTGACAGCAGCTGCAGCTCAGGGCTGTCTGGATACAAGATGCCTGTCAGCTGTTTCTGGAAAGGGCCCAGCTAAATGCTGTAACAACCACTAAATTCAAAAAAGTATGCACAGGGCTGCTATGTCACAGTATGAGATGGGAAAACTGGCCCCAAACTTAGACTTTTCTTTTGTTTCCCATTACTATGGGAAGAGTTTATTAAAATACACATTTCCAAGACAAAATGTAAATCTACATGCTTATATTTAGATGTGTACATGTATATAGTAACCCTAAATAAAGCATTTGCAAGCAATGCTAACATCCTGGTGACATGCTTCCAAAGACTTAATTGCTTTTTTTTTTTTTTTTTTTTTTTGGTTTTTCCAGGCAGGGTTTCTCTGTGTAGCCTTGGCTGTCCTGGACCCGCTCTGTAGACCAGGCTGGCCTCGAACTCACAGCGATCCGCCTGCCTCTGCCTCCCGAGTGCTGGGAATAAAGGCGTGAGCCACCACGTCCGGCTATCAAAGACTTAACTGCTTTAAAGATCCATGTTATAAAGTCACTTAAGTAAAAGGCAAAAATGAAGAATTAACATGATCTTTGCAGTGTCAGTATTACTCCAAAAAAACTTCCTATTCCCTTTAGAATAAAGCCATGCATTTGTTCATTCTAGAATGACATGTAAGAGGACAGTGCTGTCACTATAAAGGACTCACAAACCACGCTGTATATCCCGTGAGGTCCATACCCACTGAACATAAGCAGCAGCGATGGTCCATAGTGCATGTCTGTGTGGCCTTGGCTGTCCTGGACTCACCTTGTAGACCAGGCTAGCCTCGAACTCACAGCGATCCGCCTGCCTCTGCCTCCTGAGTGCTGGCACAGAGACTCACCTGCTGTAGTGTGATTTAGGGAAAGAAAAAAAAAGTGGAATTGACACAGACATGTTAATAGATTAACAAGGTTTCCCTAAACAAAACTTTATCCTCCACATAGAATCAAATCTGCCAACCACCTGTGGCAGGTAAGGGGCCTCAGCATCACCGTCATTAGCACACATGGAAAGCTGAAACTCTGGAACATGTATTACCCTCAGCTGCAGAGTTTATCAAGGTTTTATTCTAAAATCCTTTGCAGGGTTTGCAGGACATGATGGCACAGCCTTTAATCCCAGCCTTCTATTAATTTCTCCACTGCTGAGGCTAAAGTGTGGAGTCTCCAGCATACTAGGCTGGGTATGCTATTGTGGAGATATAACCCCAGCCCCTCACAGGTCCCTATCACTGAGCCACAACCCCAACTCCTCACCAGGGAGTCTAGGAAGGGGCTCCCCACTGAGCCATGTCCCTTCCCCCTCCCTGGGGGAGTCTAGGGAGGTGCTCTACCACTGAGCCACTCCCCCAGGCTGTCAGTGTGGGATCTAGGAAAATCCTCTGCCCCTGAGCAGAGCCTTGAAGGCAGATCCTGAACTAGTGCAGCACTAAAGCAAGAAAGGCCATGTCCTGAGAAACGGCCTTTCCCCTCAAGGAAATACACCTTGTTACATAGATGGCTTATATATGCACTTGTGTACACACACACACACACACACACACACACACACACACACACATCTATAATAGGGTCTTAGGACCTCTTCTGGGATGCAGATATCCATGCAATTACAGCATTCATAAACACAAAATAAATATATAAACATTCTTTTGTTAAGAGTCGCAGTACAACACACTAGGCTCTGCCACTGTCTCTAGACACTAAATAGAGGTGAGGCTGGGATTTAACAAAGACACATTGGGCAGCCTGAGCTCAAGGGTGGAAACCCACCCTCTGGGTATCAACATACTAGTTTTAAAGTTTTCAGTGTGTGTGTGTGTGTGCACTTAAGTGTTTATATGATTCATCAGTTTAGCAAGGTGTATTTGCTTCAGGGGAAAAGCAGTTTCTCAGGAGATGGCCTTTCTTTCTTTAGTTCTGGGCTTGTTTGAGATCTACTTTCAAGGCTCTGCTGTTCCTCAAAGTCACAGTGACTTCAGGCTTAGGACAATGAATGGCGATTTGCAGATCCCATTTGGAGGGCTGTGTAGTGAGACCCTGTTTCAGGAAGCCTAACACTTGTCAGGTGATGGTGATGGAAGCCTTTAATGCCAGCACTCAGGAGGAAGAGTCAGGGGGACCTCTGTGAGGCTGAGGCCAGCCTGGTCTACAGAGCCAATTCTAGGACATCTAGAATTACACAGAGAGACCATCTGCTTTAAAAATAAAAAAGCCCAAACAAACAAACAAAACCTGTTGTTTTGGGTAACATGTGTGTAGAGCCTGCAGCTCTGTAAGAAGACCCTGATTTGGATCCCAGCATCCACATGGTGGTGGCTCATGGTTGTTTGTAATTTCATTCCCAGGGGATCCCGTGCCCTCTGTGGGCACCAGAACACAGGGCACACACAGAGACTCAGACACACATAGAAAGTAGCAGCTGGTGGAGCTGCCAGAGACTGAGGTGAATCATCACGGGCTTCAGTTTTCCCAAGAAAAAAGTTCTCTTGGGCTCTTGTGGCTGTGCCCACTAGGTTGCCTCCCCACCTCAGCAACCGCTGCCCTGTGTCCACAGGCTGTGGGGGAAGCGTTCTGAATTCCACCATCATGTCTGTCTTTGGGATATTAGTTGCCATTGCCAGAATCTGTACCAAAGGGTCCTCCCATGGCTGTGTTCAAGGCTGCAGAGGCAGTCCCTGCATCTTCCTGTGCCTGTGGCTGAGTTCCTAGGAGACAGGACTGTGGGAAACCAGATTTCAGATTCTTGAAACATATATTATCTGGGCACCTGTCCATCTACTTGATATGTGGATAAATTTCTCTCTCTCTCAGTCTCTGTGTGTGTATGTATGTATATATGCTTATGATTTTTTTAAAAATAGAGTCTCATGTGTGGCTGTCTGTCCTGGAACTCTGTATGTGGACCAATTCTGCTTGGAATACACGGACGTTTCTCTGCATCTGCCTCTCAAGTGCTGGCATTAGAAGTGAGTTCGAGGCCAGCCTGGTCTACAAAGTGAGTCCAGGACAGCCAGCGCTACACAGAGAGACCCTGTCTCAAAAAAACCAAAACCAAACAAACAAACAAAACAGGAAGTGAGCCCTGCGGGGCCTGGCTGTCAGGGTTACTTTAGAAACAGGGGAGCACGCAGCAGGCTGGCTTCAAACATTCAGTGTTGGTGACGCTGGCCTCAAACTGGTTCTTCTACCTCCACATGCAAGATGTTGGGATTCCAGGCCGACACCACTGTGCCTCTTTTGTAACTTTGTTTTCACTCCTGTTGGGGCTCAGGTGAGCTGTATTTTAGTGGCTCCCACTTTCACTGTATGAAGTGACACCTGGAGTCCTAGGTATTGTTTTCACGTTGAAAAACAGAATTTTTTGGCTAAGAGGGTTTTTTGGGGGGGGGGGTTCACCATGTCATGAACTGCCTAAATTCATTTTTTTTTTCTTTCCTTTTCTTTTTTTCTTACTTTCCCCCCATGAGGCATGGTCTCTGTATGTAGCTGTGGCTGTCCTGGAACTCACTTTGTAGATACCTTCTCTTTATTATGTTTTAACTGAAAAAAAAAAATCTTCGACAGAATGTGTGTGTGTGTGTGTGTGTGTGTGTGTGTGTGTGTTGCTGTGAGTGTCAGTCTTTGGCTTCTACCTGTTTGAGAAACGGTGTCTGGTTTGCTGCTGTGTACATCAGGATAGCCAGCCTGAGAGTTGTCCGTTCTTCGGCCTCCACCTCTCATGTCTAGAAGTGCTTGGGCCACACATGGATCCACACACTGTATCCTTGTGTATATAGGTTCTGAGGACCCTCCCACATTGTGACACTCCCCAGTTCCCTCTTACTATTTTATTTAACAAAATTAATTGTATTTGGACATTTTAATGTGTGTGTGTGGGGGGGTTAGATTTCAAGTGTTCCTGGAGACCAGAAGAGTGTAAGGGGTCCCCGAGTCAGAAGTCGTGGGTCCTGGGAACCACACAGGACTCGTTTCCAAGAGCAGAACACGATCTATACTGGGGCCCTTGGAGCTAAATGTTGTGAACAGGTTCCTGTGGGAGCTGGGGACAGAACTGAGGTCATCTGTAAGAGCAGCAGGGCTCTTAGCCACAGAGCCATGTCTACAGTCCCATGAGATATTCAATGTACCCTTAAAAATATATTTAGCCAGGTGGCGGTGGCACACGCCTTTAATCCCAGCACTTGGGAGGCAGAAACAGGCAAACTTCTGAGGTTGAGGCCAGATTGGTCTACAAAGTGAGTCCAGGACACAGAGAAACAACAACAACAACAAAAAGACACGTGTCACCACCCTTTGTCTCCTCTCTGTCTCTCACATTCTCCCTCCCACTCTTCTTTCTTTCCTTTGTTCCTTCTTTCTCCTTTTTGATGTGGGTGAGACAGAGTCTCTCTCTCTTTCTCCTTTTTTAGGGTTTGTTTTTTTTTTCCCGAGACAGGGTTTCTCTGTGTAATCTGTCCTGAACTCGGTTTGTAGACCAGGCTGGCCTTGAACTCCCATAAATCCACCTGCCTCTGCTGGGATTAAAGGTGGGCACCACCACATGCATGCCTGGTGCCTGGGTGGGACACAAGCTCTAAAGCAGTGAGCTCTACTTCCAGAATTACTGAAATTTAGATAAAACCCCAATTCAGCCTAGAATTAGAACTGGCTGCCTTTTATCCCAGCCCTAAGGAGGTAGAGGCAGATGGATCTCTTTGAGTTAAAGGCCAGCAAGGTCTGCAAAGTGACTTCAAGACCAGCCAAGAGATAGAAAAACTCTGTCTGGAAAAAAAAAAACAACAAAAAACCATAAAAACAAGCTCTGTGAGTTTGAAACCAGCCTGCTCTACCAAGCAAGTCCAGAACAGTGAAGGCTACACGGAGAAACCTTGTCTTGACAAACAGAACAAAACAACAATAACAAAACAAACAAAAACCAATTGCAATAAAACCCACCAAGCCCAAACTGGTTCTGTATAGTTTGCAATGGAATAGATTTATCCTCCTGGATTAGGGCGGGGTGGGGAGTGGCCTGAGGATGGAGACACTATAAATGGCCAAGTCCTGCAAGGAGGAGCTCACGGTCTCTGAGGATCCGGAGCATACGACCCATCCAGGAGCAAACCCCAGGGAGGGACACACGGATGCCCCGTGAGTAAAGCGCAGAGCCAGGCTTGGGGTGCAGACGGCTGTGGCTGTGACAAAGATGGGAGGTGTCCAACTTCTCCTGGGGCCCCAAGCTAGGTCCCACGGGGGCCACAGATTTCTTTCTCCCTACCCATCATAACTTCTGGTAGTGTGCTGTCACACGCTGCTTCTTTTTCCTACTGAGTCTAGAGCCCATGGTGTGGCCTGTGTAAGGAGGAGTCCGCGGCTGAGCCGTGCTCCAGCCCTCTGCTCCATATTATAATTAATACCATCTGCTCCATATTATAATTAATACCAGTATGTGTCTGTGAGAGTGGGATATGGCGTCTTCCCGGAGACCAGAAGAGGGTGAGGGGTCCCCGAGGCAGAAGTTGTGGGTGCTGGGAACCACACGGGACTCGTTTCCAAGAGCAGAACACGATCTATACTGGGGCCCTTGGAGCTAAACGTTGTGAACAGGTTCCTGTGGGAGCGGGGGACAGCACTGAGGTCATCTGTAAGAGCAGCCTGGGCTCTTAGTCACAGAGCCATCTCTACAGTCCCATGAGATATTCAATGTACCCTTAAAAATATATTTAGCCAGGTGGTGGTGACACACGCCTTTAATCCCAGCATTTGGGAGGCAGAAGCAGGCAAATCTCTTGAGTTTGAGGCCAGATTGGTCTACAGAGAAACCCTGTCTCTGAACAACCAAAAGAGGAAAAAACAAAACCAAAACAAAACAACGACAACAACAAAAACCCATGTGTCACCATCACTTGTCTCCTCTTTCAGTCTCTCTCTCATCCTCCCCCCCTCTTTTGTTCTTTTTCTCTTTTTTGATGTGGGTGAGACAGAATTTCTCTGTCTGTCTCTCTGTCTCTGTCTCTGTCTTTCTGTCTTTGTCTCTGTCTTTCTGTCTTTGTCTCTGTCTCTCTGTCTCTGTCTCTGTCTCTGTCTCTGTTTCTCTCTCTCTCCCTCCTCTGTGTTTTTTGAGACAGCGTTTCTCTTTGTAATCTATCCTGGCCTCGCTTTGTAGACCAGGCTGAGTTTGAAGTGACATAAATCCGCCTGCCTCTGCCTCCAAGTGCTGGGATTAAAGGTGTGCCCCGCCACGCCCAGTTCGGGACAGAGTCTCTATGTAGCCCTGAGTGTCCTGGAACATCCTCTGTAGACCAGTCTGGCCTACACACACAAATATACATACGTACATACATATGTACACAGAAGCCTGCTTCTGCTTCCTGAGTGCTGGCATTAACCATGCGTGTCACAACGCCCTGCCAACTGACTAGAGGACTGTGTGAAACCAGATTTCAGATTCTGGAAATATATATTATCTGGGCACCTGTCCAGATACGTGGATATGTGGATAAATATATATGTGCCTGCTTGTGTGTACATATGTATGTATGTATGTATGTATATTTATGTGTTTTTTTTTAAAATAGAGTCTCAGTTGGGCGTGGTGGCGCACGCCTTTAATCCCAGCACTCGGGAGGCAGAGGCAGGTGGATCACTGTGAATTCAAGGCCAGCCTGGTCTACAAAGCGAGTCCAGGACAGCCAAGGCTACACAGAGAAACTCTGTCTCGAAAAACCGAAAAATAAAAATAAAATAAAATAAATAAAATAGAGTCTCATGTGTGGCTGTCTGTCCTGGAACTCTGTATGTAGACCAATCCTGCTTGGAATACACAGAGATTCCTCTGCATCTGCCTCTCAAGTGCTGGCGTTAGAAGTGAGCCCTGCAGGGCCTGGCTGTCAGGGTTACTTTAGAAACAGGGGAGCATGCAGCAGGCTGGCTTCAAACATTCAGTGTTGGTGAAGCTGGCCTCAAACTGGTTCTGCTACCTCCACCTGGACGATATTGGGATTACAGGCCCACACCACCATGCCTTTTTTTTTTTTTTTTTTTGTAATTTTGTTTTAACTCTTCTTGGGGCTCAGGTGAGTTGTAGTTTAGAGGCTCCTGATTTCGCTGTATGAAGTAACACCTGGAGTCCTAGGTATTGACTTCACCTTGAAAAACAGATTTTTTTTTTTTTGGCCTAAGAGTGGTTTTTCTGGGTTCACTGTGTTATGAACCTCTTAAATTCATTTTTTTACTTTCTTTCCTTTTTTCTTTTTCTTTTTCCCCCTGAGGCATGGTCTCTGTTTGTAGCCTTGGCTGTCCTGGAACTCAATTTCCTGAGATTAAAGTAGTGTGCTATCATAACACTCAGCATTTTTTATTTTTTAAATTTATTTAAAAATTTTTAAATGTTCACAACTTAAAAAAAAAAAGATTTCCTTGTTTAAGTATACAGTGCTCTGCCTGCATGTACACATGCTGGCCAGAAGAGGGCACCAGATCACTTTATTGATGGCTGTCAGCCACCTTGTAGTTGCTGGGAATTGAACTCAGGACCTCTGGAAGGGCAGCCAGTGATCTTAACCTCTGAGCCATCTCTCCAGACCTAAACTCAGCATTTCAAAATTTTCTTTAATAATCCAACCCAACAAAAAGAAACTCATGTTTTGAGGAAATAGCATTTAAGGATAGAATGCTGCCTACTGTATTATTTATAAATAAACACCCTTTGTACAAATCAAAAACAAAACCAAAAACGAAGGAAAATGTTCTTGTCTCCTCCGTGAACAGGAAAGCCAGTGCGCGATGAAGGATTCTGGACCATAATCAGTCTTGAGCAACACTTGGCACTGCAAGATGCCTTCTACAGGACCATGTTCCCAGACCTACAGGAAATCCAGCAACTGGCCTCAAGACTCCAGCTAAAGGACATGGTAGTGGAGGTTGGTGCCTGGGTGTGTCTCAGGGTAGTCAGCTAGCCCAGGGCCTCCTGTGGGCTTTGCTTTCTTCTAGTCATGTAAAGTTGTAAATTTAGCCGGGCATGGTGGGACATACTTTTAATCCCAGCACTCGGAAGGCAGAGGCAGGTGGATCGCTGTGAGTTCGAGGCCAGTCAGATGTACAGGCTCCACGACAGCCAAGGCTACACAGAGAGACCCTGTCTCAAAAAACAAACAAAAAAAATTGTACATTTTTCATGTGAACGTGTGCATGCTTTCTCTATCTGTGCACCATGTGCATGCCTGGTGCCCAGTGAGGCTAGAAGGGGCTGTCCTATCCCATGGAGGCCGAGGTACAGGTGGTGGATGCTGGGAATGGAACCTGGGTCCTCGGCAAGGTCAGCAAGCGCTCTTAACCACTAAGCCATCTCTCCAGTTCCATCCCCTTTTTATTTCATGAGAGAGTATCTCCCAGATCTAAGGCTAGCCTTTTATTTATTTGTTTTTTGAGGTAGGGCTTCTCTGTGCAGCCTTGGCTGTCCTGGAACTCACTCTGTAGGCTAGGCTGGCCTGGAACCCACAGAAATGTGCCTGCCTCTGCCTCACAATGGCTGGGATTAAAGCATGTGCCAACGTCGCCCGGCTCTAAGACCTGGCTTGATCTCAGGGTCTTCCTGCTGTCACCTCCCAAAGTGCTGCCTTACAGGCATATGCCCATGTTTCACTGTCAATAATGCATTGATATGACTGTATTACGGATGTAGGGTATCACTGTGCAGCCTGGGATGGCCTGGAACTTGCTATGTAGGTCAGGCTGGCTTGTGCCTTTGCCTCCTGAGTGATGGTAGCACAAGTGGCTGCACTTTTTAAAATCAAATAATTCCTGTTTGTTGACCGTGGCGTTGTCCAGGAATGGATGCTAGAGAGGAATGAGCTTTGTCTTTTCTTTTTTTTTTTTTAAAGATGTGGTTATTTATTATGTATACAGTGCTCTGCCTGCATGTACAACCGCAGGCCAGAAGAGGGCGCCAGATCTCATTGTAGATGGCTGTGAGCCACCTTGTGGTTGCTGGGAATAGAACTCAGGACCTCTGGAGGAGCACACAGTGCTCCCAACCTCTGACCCATTTCTCTAGCTCCTGAGTTGTTTATTTGCTTACCCACCAACTTTATTCAGATACACTGAGGCTCCCTAGAGGATTACACATACCAGCTGAGCAGTGTGAAGGCAAACCTGACTTGAGGCCAACAGGGCTCAGTGGGAATCTTTGTTTCTCTCTCTCTCTCCCTTCCTCTCTCCTTCTTTCCTTCCTTCCCTTCTTTTTATTCTTTCTTGCTCTGTTCCCTGCACACTGTGTTTTTCTATTCCTGACGGCCTTGGAACTCACTCTGTAGACCAGTCTGGCCTTGAACTCAGGGATCTACCTGCCTCTGCCTCCTGAATCCAGGATTTAAAGGCATGCCCCACTATGGACTGGCTAGGGCCCTTTCTTAGAGGAGCTGGTTCCTGTCTTCTCCTGTGTTGTATTGATAAAACAAAGCACGTGGGAGTAGGTTGCTTTTTTATTTTTACTATTTATTTATTTATTTTCTATTGCTTCCTTTTATTTGGGACAGAGTCATATTTAGCCTGGGCTAGCCTCACACTTGCATAGCTGAGGATGGCCCTGAACTCCTGTCTCTTCTGCCTCTATTTCCCATGAACTGGGCTACTGGAGTAGGCCACCACACAGGGCTCAGAATATTGTCCTTGACAGTCCAGAGCCATCTTTTCTTACTGTCTTGTGATCTAGGGTGGGAGCACCCTGTCTGCTCCAGCCACTGACAGAGTCTCAAATCATCTACCTCAGGGACCAAGGACAGGGAGGCTGAAGGAGCATATTAAATATCTGTGAGAGATTAGTAACCTGCTTTCTCACCTGAGGATGGGACATTTCTCCTCTGGACTCATCACTTTATTATCCAGCTCTCTGGCTAAAGGTGATGGTGTTAGTTGATGGCCTTGACTTTCAAAAAGTCCTGGGTTCTATCCCTGGTACAGACTATACTGGCCCTGTCTCAAAAACTGAGTGAAAGATAAATGTCTGGGGCTGGGGAGGTGGTTCAGTGGTTAAGGGCAAGGCACTGCAACCAGGTGCACCGAAGCGCAACTAAAAATAACAATGAAAAAATATCTGTGTGAC
Source organism: Acomys minous (assembly GCF_964271855.1). Classification (NCBI taxonomy): domain Eukaryota; kingdom Metazoa; phylum Chordata; class Mammalia; order Rodentia; family Muridae; genus Acomys; species Acomys minous. The sequence continues at coordinate 23,901,546 of NC_140502.1, read as the reverse complement.
AGCATCCGTGTTATACATTAGCCCTTGGTAGGCAGAGGCAGACACAACTTTGTGTTAGAGGCCAGCTTCGTCTACATAGTGAATTCCAGAACAGACAGGTTTACACAGAGAAACCCTGTCTCAAAAATCAAAAACAGGGAGGCAGAGGCAGGCAGATCGCTGTGAGTTCGGGGCCAGCATGCTCTACAAAGTGAGTCCAGGACAGCCAAGGCCACACAGAGAGACTCTGTCTAGAAAAACCAAAAATAAGAAAAAAACACAAAACAAAACAAAAGCAAAAACAAAACCATATAAAAATTTATTATATATATTAAGTATATAAATTAAAGCTCCTTAAAAATGATGAATCATTTCTTTTTCTTTCCTTTTTTTTGGGGGTGGTGGTTCTCACGACAGGGTTTCTCTGTGTAGCCTTGACTGTCCTGGACTCGCTTTGTAGACCAGTCTGGCCTCAAACTCACAACAATCCACCTGCCTCTGCCTCCCAAGTGCTAGGATTAAAGGCATCTGCCACCACCGCCTAGCTTGATGAATCATTTCTTAAAAAGATGAAAACTATCCTTTCTCTCAGGAATGGTTTAAGTGTTATCGAGACCTAGTGATGACAAATATGACAGAAAATGAGAGGAGTTCATTTCTGAGAATATTCAAGGAGGCCACGCAAATGAGAGGAGCACCCTCCTCCCAGACCATGCCAATGATGGGTGCGTCATCCAACCAGGCCATGACACCGATGACTGCATCACCCAACCAGGCCATGCCAGTTGTGGATGCATCATCCAACCAGGCCATGCCAGTGATGGATGCATCACCCAACCAGGCCATGCCAGTGATGGATGCATCACCCAACCAGGCCATGCCAGTGATGGATGCATCACCCAACCAGGCCATGCCAGTGATGGATGCATCATCCAACCAGACCATGCCACTGATGGAGTCATCATCCAAACAGTCCATGTCAGTGATGGAGACATCATCCAAACTGGCCAAGCTAATGAGAGGAACATCATCCAACCAGACTATGCCAGTTATGGATGCATCATCCAGCTTGGCTGCACCAGAGAGAACAGCATTGTCCACCCAGCCTAAGACACAGAGAGGAACATTATTCAAAGAAGCCAGACCACAGAGAAGAGCATCATCCAACCAGGCCATGCAAGTTATGGATGCTTCATCCAGCCGGGCTGCAGCAGAGACAGTAGCATCAGCCAGCCAGCCTAAGCCAGGGAGAGGAACATTGTTCCGGGCCAAACCACAGAGAAGAGCCTCATCCAAGCAGGCTAAGACAGGGAGAGGAGACCTACACAAGCTAGGGGAAGAGCCTGAGATCCCAGCACCTTTAGGAGAAGGTGCAGGAGAGGAAGAGGATGGACAGAATCCACAGAAGAGAAGAAAGCAAGTGCCTGGGACCTTGGATGGGAGGGAGAGTCACTGATAGTGGGATAATAGGTTAATTATCATGTTCAGCTTTGTGCTTAACTTTTGATGACTCATTGCCTCAATGTGTAATTATCTGGAGGATATTATTGATTAACAATAAAGGAGGTTTTATTAAACATATGACTGAATATTCATTATTAATAGTAATAAAAAAGTGGTTAAACATGGGGCTTGATTTGAGAAGACTTGAGTGAAAGGCAGTCTCTTATCCAAAGAACCGAAGCTGAAAACCGAAGTACGTCTGAATGAAAAACTGTCTCCCACACGTCTCTTTAAGAGAGACTCCTCTTCTCACCCACAGACAAAGGCAGCTTCCTGTGGGCACATGGGAGATAAAGGGAAAGGACTTAACACACCCAGCTTGGCTGCTGCTTCTGGCTTGACTCTCACAGAGCAATGGTGGCTCCAGAGGCGGCGTGGTTAGAAAACAGGAACTGGGAGGCAAGGAATCTTCTAGATGGAGGTGGGGAATGGAATTAGCCATCTAAATGAAGAAACAGGGACTGCTATGGTCTCTCTCCAAGGAGCCATGGCACAGGGCACTTGGACTTTCTCTGACTTTGTTTTGGTTGCTGTCATGGACCAGGTGGCAGTGTGGGTAATTGTGATCATGGTTTTCCATGCTTTCTCTACAGAAGATCAGGGAGAGACAGGGGAGAAAGCCAAGGGATGGAGCACTAAGGCACAGGCAGGCAAAAATGGAGGAAGGAACAAAACTCTTCCTGATAGAGAATGGAAACTTGACAGCAGCGGCAGCTCAGGGCTCTCTGGATACAAGATGCCTGTTAGCTGTTTCTGGAAAGGGCCCAGCTATATGCTGTAACCACTAAATTAAAAAAAAGTATGCACAGGGCTGCTATGTCACAGTATGAGATGGGACAACTGGCCCCAAACTTAGACTTTTCTTTTGTTTCCCATTACTATGGGAAGAGTTTATTAAAATACACATTTCCAAGACAAAATGTAAATCTACATGCTTATATTTAGATGTGTATATATATATAGTAACCCTAAATAAAGCATTTGCAAGCAATGTTAACATCCTGGTGACATGTTTCCAAAGACTTAATTGCTTTTTTTTGTTTGTTTGTTTTTGGTTTTGTTTTTGTTTTTCGAGACAGGGTTTCTCTGTGTAGCCTTGGCTGTCCTGGACTCGCTCTGTAGACCCGGCTGACCTCGAACTCACAGCGATCCACCTGCCTCTGTCTCCCGAGTGCTGGGATTAAAGGCGTGCGCTACCACTCCCGGGTATCAAAGACTTAACTGCTTTAAAGATCCATGTTATAAAGTCACTTAAGTAAAAGGCAAAAACGAAGAATTAACATGATCTTTGCAGTGTCAGTATTACTCAAAAAAAACTTCCTATCCCCTTTAGAATAAAACCATGCATTTGTTCATTCTAGAATGACATGTAAGAGGACAGTGCTGTCACTATAAAGGACTCACAAACCACGCTGTATATCCCGTGAGGTCCATACCCACTGAACATAAGCAGCAGCAATGGTCCCTGGTGCATGTCTGTGTGGCCTTGGCTGTCCTGAACTCACCTTGTAGACCAGGCTGGCCTCAAACTCACAGCGATCCGCCTGCCTCTGCCTCCGGAGTGCTGGGATTAAAGGTGTGTGCCACCACTGCACATCTTTTTCAAGCTCTCTTAACTGTATCACAGATACTCATTTGCTATAGTGTGATTTAGGGAAAGAAAAAAAAAGTGGACTTGGCACAGACATGTTAAGAGGGTAACAAGGTTTCCCTAAACAAAACTTTATCCTCCACATAGAATCCAAATCTGCCAACCACCTGTGGCAGGTAAGGGGCCTCAGCATCACCGTCATTAGCACACGTGGAAAGCTGAAACTCTGGAACATGTATTACCCTCAGCTGCAGAGTTTATCAAGGTTTTATTCTAAAATCCATGGGTTTGCAGGACATGATGGCACAGCCTTTAATCCCAGCCTTCTATTAATTTCTCCTCTGCTGAGGCTAAGGTGTAGAGTCTCCAGCATACTAGGCTGGGTATGCTATTGTGGAGATATAACCCCAGCCCCTCACAGGGCCCTATCACTGAGCCACAACCCCAACTCCTCACCGGGGAGTCTAGGAAGGGGCTCCCCACTGAGCCATGTCCCTTCCCCCTCACTGGGGGAGTCTAGGGAGGTGCTCTACCACTGAGCCACGCCCCCAGGCTGTCAGTGTGGGATCTAGGAAAATCCTCTGCCCCTAAACAGAGCCTTGAAGGCAGATATGGAACTAGTGCAGCACTAAAGCAAGAAAGGCCATGTACTGAGAAACGGCCTTTCCCCTCAAGGAAATACACCTTGTTACATAGATGGCTTATATATGTACTTGTGTACCCACACACACACACACACAGACACACACATACACACACACACACACACACATCTATAATAGGGTCTTAGGACCTCTTCTGGGATGCAGATATCCATGCAATTACAGCATTCATAAACATAAAATAAATATATAAACATTCTTTTGTTAAGAGTCCCAGCACAACATAGTAGGCTCTACCACTGTCTCTAGACACTAAATAGAGGTGAGGCTGGGATTTAACAAAGACACATTGGGCAGCCTGAGCTCAAAGGTGGAAACCCACCCTCTGGGTATCAACATACTAGTTTTAAAGTTTTCAGTGTGTGTGTGTGTGTGTGTGTGCGTGCACTTCAGTGTTTATATGATTCATCAGTTTAGCAACGTGTATTTCCTTCCAGGGAAAAGCAGTTTCTCAGGAGATGGCCTTTCTTTCTTTAGTTCTGGGCTTGTTTGAGATCTACTTTCAAGGCTCTGCTGTTCCTCAAAGTTACAGTGACTTCAGGCTCAGGACAATGAATGGCGATTTGCAGGTCCCATTTGGAGGGCTGTGTAGTGAGACCCTGTTTCAGGAAGCCTAACACTTGTCAGGTGATGGTGGTGGAAACCTTTAGTGCCAGCACTCAGGAGGAAGAGTCAGGGGGACCTCTGTGAGGCTGAGGCCAGCCTGGTCTACAAAGGTAATTCTAGGACATCCAGAAGTACACAGAGAAACCATCTGCTTTAAAAATAAAAAAGCCCAAACAAACAAACAAAACCTGTTGTTTTGGGTGACATGTGTGTAGAGCCTGCAGCTCTGTAAGAAGACCCTGATTTGGATCCCAGCATCCACATGGTGGCTCACGGTGGCTTGTAAATTCAATCCCAGGGGATCCCGTGCCCTCTGTGGGCACCAGAACACAGGACACACACAGAGACTCAGATACACATAGAAAGTAGCAGCTGGTGGAGCTGCCAGAGACTGAGGTGAATCATCATGGGCTTCAGTTTTCCCAAGTAAAAGGTCTCTTGGGGCCCCTGTGGCTGTGCCCACTAGATTGCCTCCCCATCTCAGCAACCGCTGCCCTGGGTCCACAGGCTGTGGGGGAAGCATTCTGAATTCCACCATCATTTCTGTCTTTGGGATATTAGTTGCCATTGCCAAAATCTGTACCAAAGGGTCCTCCCATGGCTGTGTTCAAGGCTGCAGAGGCAGTCCCTGCATCTTCCTGTGCCTGTGGCTGAGTTCCTGGGAGACAGGACTGTGGGAAACCAGATTTCAGATTCTTGAAACATATATTATCTGGGCACCTGTTCATCTACTTGATATGTGGATAAATTTGTATGTATCTCTGTGTGTGTACATATGTATGTATGTTTTATATACTTAGGTATGTATGCTTGTGGTTTTTTTAAAATAGAGTCTCATGTACGGCTGTCTGTCCTGGAATTCTGTATGTAGACCAATTCTGCTTGGAATACACAGAGATTCCTCTGCATCTGCCTCTCAAGTGCTGGCATTAGAAGTGAGTTCGAGGCCAGCCTGGTCTACATAGTGAATCCAGGACAGCCAGTGCTACACAGAGAGACCCTGTCTCAAAAAAACCAAAACCAAACAAACAAACAAAACAGGAAGTGAGCCCTGCAGGGCCTGGCTGTCAGGGTTACTTTAGAAACAGGGGAGCATGTAGCAGGCTGGCTTCAAACATTCAGTGTTGGTGACGCTGGCCTCAAACTGGTTCTTCTACCTCCACCTGCTAGATATTAGGATTCCAGGCCAACACCACTGTGCCTCCTTTGTAACTTTGTTTTAACTCTTGCTGGGGCTCAGGTGAGGTGTATTTTAGTGGCTCCCGATTTCCCTGTATGAAGTAACACCTGGATTCCTAGGTGTTGTTTTCATGTTGAAAAACAGAACTTTTTGGCTAAGAGCTTTTTATTGTTGTTGTTGTTGTTTTTTTGGTTGACCATGTCATGAGCCGCCTACATCCATTTTTTCTTTTCTTTCCTTTTTTCCCCCTTACTTTTCCCCCCATGAGGCATGGACTCCATTTGTAGCCTTGGCTGTCCTGGAACTCAATTTGTAGACCAGGTGGCATCCACCTCCCAATGACCCAGGTGCCTCTGCCTCCTTGAGTGCCGGGCTTCAAAGCATGCGCCACCACGCCTCCCGCTTGCTGGTTAGGATTTTTCTTCCCACCTCAGGGTCCTAGGTAAGGAACAGGTATTTTGTACGGTGAGTACTGAAAAGGATTATTGCTCCTGCATTAGGGAGGGTTGGAGTTGGGGCCTGATGACTGAGATATAATTTTTTTAAAATTACAGGTCCTGCGTCTCTGACGGCACAGTCTCGGGGTTCCGAAGCAAAGGACTGACCCAGTCAGAGAGACGCGATGTCAGGTGAGTCATGGGCAGGGGCCAGGCTTGGGTGCAGAAGGCTGAGGCTGGTCCAGCACGGGAAGTGTCCAAATTCTCTCGGGGTTCCACAGCGAGATCCCACGGGGCTACAGATTGCTTTCTCCCCATCTTTCCAATCTTGTGGTACTGTGTTGTCACTTTCGGTTTCTTTGGTTTCCTGTGTAAGGATTGCACCGCTGAGCCACGCTGCAGGCGGCTTTTCATTATTTGAACTAACCACCGGTTATGTGTCTGTGGGTGTGGGATCTCGCGTGTTCCTGGAGACCAGATGAGGGCGAGGGATCCCTGCGTCAGAATCTTGGGTGCTGGGACCCACACTGAACTTCTTTGCAAGGACAAGGTGAGATCTATACTGGTCCTCTTAGAGCTAAGGTTGTGGACTGGCTCATGTGGGTGCTGGGAGAAGAATTGGGGTCCTCTGTAAGAGCAGCAAGGGCTCTAAACTGCAGAGTCATCTCTACAGTCACATAAAATCATAAAAAAGTACATTTGTCCAGGTGGTAGCACATGCCTCTAATCCCAGCACTCCCAAGGCGACGGATGCAGATCCCTGTGTTTGAGGCCAGGCTGGTCTGCAGAGCTGGTTCCAGGACAGCCAGGGCTACAGAAAGAAACCCTATCCCAGTACACACACACACACACACGCACACGCACACGCACACGCACACGCACACACACATTTTTCCATCTCCTGCATCGCAATTTTAAGAACAGTTGTAATAGCTGTTGGCATCTATTAATTGTAGAAAATAATGAGTTTGATGTTTTTATGCACATTGGATCATATTTTCTTCTTAGTTAAAGTATTCAAGACACCGTCCACCTCTCTTTAATAGTTCTCCAACCTTTCTTTTTTTTCTTTCTTTCTCTTTCCCTGTATTGATGTGGGGGAGACAGTTTCTGTGTAGCCCTGAGTGTCCTGGTACTTTTTTGTAGACTACACTAGCCCTTTCTTTCTTTCTTTCTTTCTTTCTTTCTTTCTTTCTTTCTTTCTTTCTTCCTCTTTTTCTTGAGACAGGGTTTTCTCTGTGTACTCTTGGCTGATGTGGACACACTTTGTAGACCAGGCTGGCCTCAAACACACAGAAATCTGCCTTCCTCTGCCTCCTGAGTGCTGGGATTAAAGGCATGCTCCACCACACCTGTCTCTTCAAACTTGCATAGATTCACCTGCCTCTGCTTCCTGAGTGCTGAGGTTAACTTTTAAGTTACCACAATGCCCTGCTAATTTATTATTATTGTTAGTTTACCTGCCTCAGTGGAGAGGAATGTGGGCTTTGTGAGTCTGGCTTAATTAGCTGAACAGAATGGTCTCCAGGTCCACCCTGTTGCCTGCACACACCACAGTTTGCTCTGCCTTGTCACTGAATACAGCTTCCCAGTGCGATAGACCTCAGTTTGTTCATCCCCTGACTCACTGATGGACATCTAGGCCGATTCCGCCTCTTGGCTGCTGTGAGTAAGGCCACAGTCAACATGTGTGCTCAGGTAACTGTCTGGCCTTCTGATTTCAGTGCCACAGTCAACATGTGTGCTCAGGTGCCCTCTGGCCTTCTGATTTCAGTGTTTCCAGATACATGCTGAGGGGTGGTACCCATGGATCAGATGATAATTCTAATTTTACTTTCTGAGTAAATCCATAGTGGTTTCTGGAGTGGTCCCACTGTTTTCTTTCTTTCTTTCTTTCTCTTTCCTTGTATTGATGTGGGGGAGACAGTTTCTGTGTAGCCCTGAGTGTCCTGGTACTTTTTCTTTCTTTCTTTCTTTCTTTCTTTCTTTCATTTTCTTCCTCTTTTTCTTGAGACAGGGTCTCTCTGTGTAGTCTTGGCTAATGTGGACACACTTTGTAGACCAGGCTGGCCTCAAACACACAGAAATCTGCCATCTCTGCAGGTCTATTTTTATCATGTTTCTTTTGACTTGATCATACTTTCTCTTTATTAATGTTTTAACTGAAAAAAATCTTCAACAGTGTGTGTGTGTGTGTGTGTGTGTGTGTGTGTTTTGTGTGTGTGTGTGTGTGTAGTGCTGTGAGTGTCAGTCTTTGGCTTCTACCTGTTTGAGAAACGGTGTCTGGTTTGCTGCTGTGTACATCACGATAGCCAGCCTGAGAGTTGTCAGTTCTTCGGCCTCCACCTCTCATGTCTAGAAGTGCTTGGGCCACACATGGATCCACACACTGTATCCGTGTGTATATAGGTTCTGAGGACCCTCCCACATTGTGACACTCCCCAGTTCCCTCTATTTTATATAACAAAATTAATAGTATTTGGACATTTTAATGTGTGTGTGTGGGGGGGGCTGTATTCTGAGTGTTCCTGGAGACCAGAAGAGGGTTAGGGATCCCCGAGTCAGAAGTCATGGGTGCTGGGAACCACACGTGACTCCTTTCCAAGAGCAGAATACGATCTATACTGGGGCCCTTGGAGCTAAATGTTGTGAACAGGCTTATGTGGGAGCTGGGGACAGAACTGAGGTCATCTGTAAGAGCAGCCAGGCCTCTTAGCCACAGAGCCATCTCTACAGTCCCATGAGATAGTCAATGTACCCTTAAAAATATATTTAGCCAGGTGGTGGTGGCACAAGCCTTTAATCCCAGCACTTGGGAGGCAGAAGCAGGCAAATCTCTGAGTTTGAGGCCAGATTGGTGAATAAGGCCACAGTCCAATTGGAACCCTCTGGCATCTATGTGGTTCTTTTGGATATATGCTGAAGGATGGGACAGCTGGATCATATGGGAATTCAAATTTCATGTCCTGAGGAACTTCCATACTGGTTTCTTGAGTGGTCACACTAATTTACATTTCCTTTGATATTGTAAACATGAGGGTCCTTCTTCCAGTCCTCACAAGGCTGTGTTCTTCCTTCCTTCCTTCTTTCTTTCTTTCTTTCTTTCAGATTATTAATAGGGAGTGGTGGTATATATTTTTAATTCTGGTGCTTGTGATGCAGAGGCAGGAAGGTCCGGGTGAGTTCCAGGTCAGCTGGAACTACAGAGTGGTCACACAGAATTCCAACACATCTGTCTGCCTCTGGCTTCAGCATGAAGAGATTAAAGGTGTGGTCTACACCAGCTGACCAGGGCGGGTTTTCTTTTCTCTTTCCTTCTTTCTTTCTTTCTTTCTTTCTGAGAACTGGGTTTCTGTGCGCTGCCTTCTCTATGCTGGAACAGTTTCTTTGACCAGTCTGGCCTCCAATTCAAAGATATCCACCTGCCTCTGCCTCCCCTAGTGCAGGAATTCAAGGTATGTACTACCTCACTCAGCTCAATGTGGGTGTCCAAACCTCAGTGGAATTGGATTTAGGGTGGCTTTTGTATTTCTAAGAACATTTTTAATTGGAACATTAAACAGCCACCACCAAAATCCAAAAGAGCCCAGGCTCTTTTTCATGTGAGTGTGTGTGTGTGTGTGTGTGTGTGTGTGTGTGTGTGTGTACACTGGTATGTTTTTCATTTGGCAAAGACCATGGGCCCACAAGAGGTCACTCCTCTGGTAATGGACAAACAACACCTGTTCTCTGACAAGTCTGGTTCCAGGGGACACACACACAACACACATTCTCACAAGCCTGTTTCACATCCCACACTTGGGATCAAACCAAAAACATGTTTGCACTCACCACAAGTCAGAAGTAAGGTATGACCAATTTTCACAAGAACCCAGAGCAGCCTGTGCAAGAGCAAGTCAGAAAGAATCAGAAAGGGTGAGTTTATTCAGCAATAAGTCTCAGAGGCTGAAAACATTGTAGGTTTAGCTTAGCAAATGGAGGATGAAAGCTGCAGCCTTCAAGGTCAGGGTGTGCAGAAGGTGAGACTGTTTGGAGGCTCGAAGCTTCCAGCCTAGGCTTGGGGTAGTTATATATAAACTTTCTGGGACCCGCCCAAGCCATGTGCTCCTAAAGCTTGTGTACAGCTCGCATCTCATGCCACAGCTCAGGAGAGAAAAAACAACTTTCCCAAGCCTGGTCCACAGAACAAGCAGGGCTACACAGAGAACGCTGTCATACAAAAAAAACAAAAAAACAAAAAACCAAACCAACCAAAACCGAAACAAAACCCAACAACATTAACAAATATCAATGTAAGGTGGTGGCTACGGTTTAGCTTTGCATAGTAAACGATTTAAGAATGAAAGTGCTCTTGCCTCTTCCCTCCACAGGCCAGCTCCAATATACTCTGGAATTCTCTTTCATATTAAGTGATGAACAACTCAGAGCACTGGAACATGCCTTCCGCAGGAACATGGTTCCAGATAATGAGGAAATTCAGGAATTGGCATCAAGGCTCCACCTTGATGTCACCATGGTGCAGGTTTGTGTATGGAGCGTCTCTCAGGGTCGTCACTTAGTCCAGGGTTTCCTGTGGGCTTTGTTTTGTTCTTGTCTCTTAATGTTTTAAAATGATTCATGTGTATGTGTGCACACCTTCTTCTCTGTATGTGCAGCAAACATGCCTGGTGCCTGAGGACGCTAGAGGAGGCTGTCGTGTCCCATGGAGGCGGAGTTGCAGGTGTTGGGTGCTGGGAATGGAACCCGGGTTTTCTGTGAGAACAGCAAGTGCGCTTAACCACCAAGCCATCTCTCGAGTTCCACTGCCTTTTGCTTTCATGAGAGAACAGCTGACATATCCAAGGCTGCTCGCTTTTCTTCTCTTCTTCTTCTTCTTCTTCTTCTTCTTCTTCTTCTTCTTCTTCTTCTTCTTTTTTTTTTGTTTTTGAGACAGGATCTCTCTGTGTTAGCCTGGGCTGTCCTGGACTCACTTTGTAGACCAGGCTGGCCTCACAGAGCTCCACCTGCCTCTGTCTCCCAAGTGCAGGGATTAAAGGCCTGCGCCACCACGCCCGGCTCTTCTTCTATTTTTTTGGGACAGAGTTTCTGTGTGTAGCCTTGGTTGTCTTGGGATTCACTATGTAGACTAGGATGGCCTCAAATTGATAGTGTTACTTCTTCCTCTGGGATCTCGGTGCTTGGATGAATGGTGAGGGCTGTTGTTCCTTGCACTGTGTTTTCTTTAAACACGTCCTGTTACTGACAGAGGTATTGTTCAAGAATGGATTCTACAAAGGAATGGGTGGTTTATTTTCACAACCACTCACTTTTTGTTATAAACTAAGGCTCCCTAGAGGGTTATAAATACAAGATCTCCGTTGTGAATGTAGGCCTGGCTCTAAGCTCACAGGGCTAAATGGCTTTTTCTTCCTTCCTTCTTGTCTTTTTTGTTCCTTTTTATGTTTTTTGAGACAGGTTTTCTCAGTGTATCTTTGACCGCCTTGGCCTACAGAGTGAATTCTATAACAGCCGGGGTAACACAGAGAAATCTTGGATCGAAAAGCAAAACCAAAACCATATCTGTCATCCTGTGCATATTAAATATATAGATTAAGCACCTTTAGAATATGAATGATTTCAAAAAAATATCAAACACTGCCCTTTCTTTTCAGATGTGGTTTGATTGTCTTCAAGAGGAAGCGCTGTCCTGGAGAGGATGTGATGAATGTATGGCGTCTCTGGTAGCGTTCACTGTGGTGACTGAAATGGGAGGAGCATCACACAACCTCGCCTTCCCACAGAGGTGTGCATCATGCCGCCAGGCCAGGCAAATGAGACGAGCACCAACCAGCCAGGCCATGCCGGTTATGAATATATCATCCAGCCAGGCCATGCCAGCCATGGATGCATCATCCAGCCAGGCCATGCCAGCCATGGATGCATTATCCAACCAGGCCATGCCAGCCATGGATGCGTCATCCGACCAGACCGTGCCGGCCATGGATGCATCATCAGACCAGACCGTGCCAGCCATGGATGCATCATCCGACCAGCCCATGCCAGCCATGGATGCATCTTCCAGCCAGGCCATGCCAGTCATGGATGCATCATCCGACCAGACCGTGCCAGCCATGGATGCATCATCCGACCAGCCCATGCCAGTCATGGATGCATCTTCCAGCCAGGTCATGCCAGCCATGGATGCATCATCCGACCAGACCATGCCAGCCATGGATGCATCATCCGATCAGACCGTGCCAGTATTGGATGCATCATCCGACCAGCCCATGCCAGCCATGGATGCATCATCCAACCAGGCCATGCCAGTCATGGATGCATCATCCGACCAGACAGTGCCAGCCATGGATGCATTATCCCACCAGACAGTGCCAGCCATGGATGCATCATCCGACCAGACCGTGCCAGTTATGGATGCATCATCCGACCAGACAGTGCCAGCCATGGATGCATCATCCGACCAGACCATGCCAGTCAGGGATGCATCATCCGACCAGACAGTGCCAGCCATGGATGCATCATCCGACCAGACAGTGCCAGCCATGGATGCATCATCCGACCAGACCGTGCCAGCCATGGATGCATCATCCGACCAGACCGTGCCAGTTATGGATGCATCATCCGACCAGACCGTGCCAGCCATGGATGCATCTTCCAGCCAGGCTGCACCAAATATAGTAGCTTCTCCCAAGTAGGCTAAGAGATGTAGAGGAGGACTATGCAAGCAAGTGGAAGAGCGTGAGATCACAGCACCTGACACTCAAGGAGAAGGAGAAGCAAAGGAAGAGGAAGGACAGGGTCCAGCGAAGAGAATAAAGCCAGTGCCTGCTACCTGGCCTGGGAGGAAGAGCACCTGACAGTGCGTAATAGGTTCATTATCATGGTCACCTTTGTGCTCAACTTTAAAGGAATCGTTGTCTCGATGTGGGATTATTTGGGGGGATATTACTGATTAACAAATAAAGGAGGATTTATTGATTATTGGACTCGATACTAACTTTTCATGGTAATAAAAAAGTGGCAAAATATGGGGATTGAATCTAAGTCTGAGAAATCTTGTGTGAAAGGAAGGTTCTTAGTCAAAGTGCCCAAGCTTAAAACCGAAATACTTTTGAATGAAAAACTGTCTCCCACACGTCTCTTTAAGAGAGACTCCTCTTCTCACCCACAGACAAAGGCAGCTTCCTGTGGGCACATGGGAGATAAAGGGAAAGGACTTAACACACCCAGCTTGGCTGCTGCTTCTGGCTTGACTCTCACAGAGCAATGGTGGCTCCAGAGGCGGCGTGGTTAGAAAACAGGAACTGGGAGGCAAGGAATCTTCTAGATGGAGGTGGGGAATGGAATTAGCCATCTAAATGAAGAAACAGGGACTGCTATGGTCTCTCTCCAAGGTGCCATGGCACAGGACACTTGGACTTTCTTTGACTTTGGTTTGGTTGCTGTCATGGACCAGGTTGTGTGGTGGTTAAAGGTTATCTTGGTTTTCTGTGCTTTCTCTACAGAAGATCAGGGAGAGAGAGGAGAGAAAGCCAAGGGATGGAACACTAAAGCACAGGCAGGCAAAATGGAGGAAGGAACAAAACTCAGGGCTGTCTGGATACAAGATGCCTGTCAGCTAGTTCTGGAAAGGGCCCAGCGATGTGCTGTATCAACCACTTTAAAGATACATGTTATAAAGACACTTATGTAAAAGGCAGAAATGAAGGATCAGCCTAATCCTGGGGGTTTTCAGTGTTACTCCAAAAAAAAAAAAAAAACCTGTCCCCAATAGAATAGAACTATGCATTTGTTCATCCTTGAAAAAAATATATAAGAGCCAGGTGTGGTGGCGCACGCCTTTAATCCCAGTACTCGGGAGGCCGAGGCAGGTGGATCTCTGTGAGTTCGAGGCCAGCCTGGTCTACAAAGTGAGTCCAGGACAACCAAGGCTACACAGAGAAACCCTGTCTTGAACAAACCAAAAAAAGCAAAAAGAAAAAAAAGCAAAAAAAAAAAATTTATATAAAAGGACAATGCAATGGCTGTAAAGGAGTCACAAACCACGCTGTATATCGTGTGACGTACATACCCACTGAGTGTAAAGCAGCAGCTATGGTCTCTAGTGTATCACAGACACTATCGGCTTTCCTCTTCCACAGCCTTCATCGTTTTCAAGCTCTCTGAACTGTACCCCAGAAATTCACATCCTGTAGCACCAAGATAAAGTACAAAATAAGGCCTTCTGCGTGCATGTCAAAATAGTAACAGGCTTGGAAAACTACAGCGTGTTCTCAATGTCTGTACCTTTTCACATAATCCACTCACTACACAGAAAGTAGTTTTACCCCGAATACAAGTAATTGTCATTTTCTTTGTCTTTGTCTTTAAGGTTTTTCAAGACAGGATTTCTCTGTGTATCCTTGGTTGTCCTGGACTGATTTTCTAGACCAGGCTGGTCTCGAACTCACAGTGATCCACCTGCTTCTGCCTCCCAGTGTTAATTGTTATTTTCCAGGGTAAAGTAAGGATGTTCATGAATCTTCAACCTTGGCAACCTCACCTAGCACGGTCTCTAAGCCTGTAGCCAGGTCAGCCACTAAAAGATTTTTTTTAATTATATTAACTCAACCTTGAAAAAAAAAATCCCTGCAGTGTGTTTTAGGGAAAGAAAGAAAAGTGGATTTGGCACAGACATGCCAACAGGGTAAGAAAGTTTCCCTAAACAAAACTTCATCCTCTACATAGAATCCAAATCTGCCAACCATCTGTGGCAGGTAAGGTGCAGCAGCAACACCGTCATTAGCACAAAAGGAAAGCAGAAACTCTGCAACACATATTACCTTCAGCTGTGGGTTGTTTTTTTTATATCTAAGATGTATTCTAAAATACATGGGTTTGACAGGCTTGGTGGCGCACGCCTTTTTTCCCAGCATTCAGGAGGCAGAGGCAGGCAGATTAGTTTAAAGTCGAGGCCAGCCTGGTCTACAAAGCCAGTCCAGGAAAGCCAAGGAATCATAGAGAAACCCTGTCTCAAAAAACCAAAACCAAAACTAAAAAAAAAAAAAAAAAAAAAAAAGAGGGTGGAGCTGGAGAAATGGCTCAGCAGTTAGGAGCACTGTCTGCTCTTCCAGAGGTCCTGTGTTCAATTCCCAGCAACCACATGGTGGCTCACAGCCACCTCTACTGGGTTCTGAAGCCTTCTTCTGGCATGCAGGTGTGCATACAGATAGAACACTCCTATACATAAAATAAATGAATAAATATTCAAAAAAATCCATGGGTTTTTCTGAAATCTGGATTGGAATGTCCATCCCACTTGGACATTAAATGTCGCTTAAACAAAAATCGAGCATTACACCTCAGTGTTCTACCATCCAAGCATTGTAAAGTGATGGCTACACAGCAGCAGCAGCTGGTAAAATGCACCTAGTTTGTGGCCTTGACACCTCTTGTGTAAGTTTACTATATCATAAAATTCTTCACAGTTTAGGACATCAGGAAGCAGAAATTTACATATAATTATATATTCACATACACTCTATGTCCACATGCTTTTTCAGGTGTCCATAAACCAGGAATATGTGCTTTTCCTTAGGGTACCCATCTTGGGCAGCCACCCTGAATAGATTGGTGTGCACTGTCAAACAGTTTCCCAGAAATGCTTAGAAACAGGACAAGAATATCCTTATACACAATTATAATAAAAACCTCACCGTTTTTACATAGCACCTGTCTCCCAAGAGATTGAGATGGTTTATGGACATTTTCAGTCTCTCTGTGAGGCAGGACATTGGGGACACCATGAGTTATCTTTTCAGCAGCCCAGTGACTGCCAGGACCAAGCACTGTGACAGCGGTAGAGCAACATAGGGGCACATAAGACCTCGTGGCTCTCAGTCTCCCTTACCACAGTCTTGTGGTTCAGCAGGATTCCCAGCACAAAGAGTTAATGTCCTAGTCTTCCTGTGTCTGCACTGTGCGTTAGACTTGTACCACAGGGAGATCAAGTGGGATTTTGTTTCGGCAGGTGAAAACAATCTAACACTCAATGTGACTAAAATCCAGGGTAATTTCTCCAGGGCATGTGTACCACAGCTGATTGGTCCACGAGGGAGGGAGGGACCATGTCTAACATGGCAAGGAGTCCTCATCCACACAGCTGCTGATGCCTGAGGACACAGACAGCCCAGGGCCTGGCACTGTCTAAGGTCTTTTCTCCTTCCCCATATGGTCTGCACATATAAATAAGGATCTCAGCAAGAAATGTGCGGTCGGCAACAGTTCTCGAGCAAAGGCCTTAAGGGTGAAGTTTAAAGGCCAAGAGCTCCTCAGGGGCCATGTTGGTTAAAGATGGGAGACCTGGCAACCGTGGAAGTAAATGTGTGAAAATGGAGGCCTCATTTCAAAGGAGAGCCTGTGCGGTCACTTTCCAGGACACCATGGATGGTGGAGATCATCGCTGCTTTTGGGATTGCCGTCGGCATCTGAGTTAGAGCCGATTTGGAGGAGATGGAGCTGAGGAGGACGAGAAATGGAAACTGTGCTCAGAACCCTGGCTGTGACAGGAGGCAGAGCTGGAGGAGCTGGTGTAGGCAATTACACCTCCTGCATTCTGTCCACGGTGCTCGGTGTGGTGCTGACTAAGGTGAGGTGTCAGGATGCTTTAGAAGCCAGCTTCTCCCTTTAAACCTGAGACACCGTCATGGGGAACAGGTGGTGCTCATGCCTAGCACAAAGAGACAGAAGGAACTGTGCAGATGACAAGATACATTGCCAACCAGCGTTAGGTCCCCAAACACAAAGGCTAATGAAGGAAAAACTGCCCATTCCATGTGGAGAAAGGGGCAGGGTGAAAATAGCCACAACAAATATAAAAAACCAGGTACCCATAAAACTCATTCATAGTACAAGGTTTACTTCCAGTGTGTTTAAAGTTGCTATTACTACCTGTTTAGGATAAGCAAATAAAGCAAGTTAATTGTTAGTTGGTCTGCTCATGGTTAAATATCTAGTCTAATTCAGCACAGGAGTATTTGTCCTAGGATTAAGAGAGATATGATTCTTTATATAGATAACGTAAAAATTAATTAATTGGTGATCTTCCAAAACCTCAGAGACCTCCAGAAAATGGTCACGACGTAGACACATTCGTGAAACTGGGGATGACTATGCCAAAAGATTTTCTAAGTCTCTTTCCCTAATGGAGCCTGACGGAATCAGAGGGTCTGTGGTGACCTACAAACACATCCATGGCTTTGGGGAAAGACCTGAATAGTCAAAGCTGGAATTTTTCCGTGACGGTGGTTTCCCCGGATGGGGAGCATTCTCCCTTCCACATTCTCCATGCTGAGTTTGCAGACAGCCGGTCTCTATGAGACTAAGCCTTGCCCAGTTCAATGCTTTCTTTGGTCAGAACTGCATCGATCATGGTGTCTCTTCACAGCAATAGAGACTCACCAAGACACTTGCCTTTGGGATGGAGAGATGTCTGAGAGCTTAAGCACTGTGGCTGCTCTTCCAGAGGTCCTGAGTTCAATTCCCAGCAACCACACGGTAGCTCACAACCATCTATAGTGAGATCTTGTGTCTGCCCCCCCCACCCCCCATCTAGAGTACAGACCTACATACAGGCAGAACACTGTATACATAATAAATAAATCTTTTTAAAAAGGGACACTTGCCTTCTATTAATTTCTCCTCTGCTGAGGCTAAAGTGTAGGGTCTCCAGCACACTAGACATGGGCATACTATAACGAAGATATAACCCAGCCCCTCACAGATCCCTTACAACTGAGCCACAACCCCAACTCCTCACCGGGGAGTCTAGGCAGGGGCTCCCCACTGAGCCATGTCCCTTCCCCCTCACTGGGGGAGTCTAGAGAGGTGCTCTACCACCGGGCCACACCCTCAGGCTATCAGTGTGGGCTCTAGGAAAATCCTCTGCACCTGAGCCATGATCCCAATACCCAGCTGATATTCCTGCATGGAGTTGGTTTTTGAGTGTCTTCTCATTTACAGATGCTAGCAGAGGTGTCACACACTAAACATTCCTGTTCAAAAGGGGAAATAGGTCCATAGAGCACGCAAGAAGAGACGTCTATATGGATAAACAGGCAGTAGCAGCTTGTGCTGAGAAGTGGCTAATACCCCTAGGTTTCTGTTTTCCTCAGGAGGGACGGCGTTACTCTTTCATCTGAGCTTGGCGGTTGTGTTTCTAACTCCCCTGCAGCAGGGAGTTAGCTGGACAGGCAATGCAGTTCCGGAAGCCAGGGACTGGGAATTCTTTCCAGGTAATGACTGCTCTGGATGGAAACAGGTTAAATCATCCCACGCAAACGCATGAAAATACTGATGGAAAGAAAACATGATGAGCAGGAAGCTCTGCGGAAAACTGGCACACAGACCCAAAAGAAAGAGTACAGAAAAAAATTGCTACTTAGTTGAGGAACACCTGCATAAAATGTGGGGGGTTCATAACCTGTGCTATCCTGCTACAGCACCAGAGGCACACACAGTGACTGAGACACATCACTGTCAGCTTTCCTGCTGTCCTGTTCTAGCCCTCCAAGGGACACCTGCAAATCCCCAGTCACTGTCCTAAGCCTGAAGTCACTTTGACTTTGAGGAACAGCAGAGCCTTGAAGGCAGATCCTGAACTACTGCAGCACTAAAGCAAGAAAGGCCATGTCCTGAGAAAGGGCCTTTCCCCTCAAGGAAAGATACCTTGTTACATAGATGGCTTATATACGCACACGTGTGTACACACACACACACACACACACACACACACACACACACACACACCTATAATAGGGTCTTATGACCTCTTCTGGCATGTAGATATATATGCAATTAAAGCATTAGTAAACATAAAATAAATATATAAACATTCTTTTTTAAAGAGTTGGGGGGGGGCTGGAGAGATGGCTCAGTGATTAAGAGCACTCACTGCTCTTCCAAAGGTCCTGAGTTCAATTCCCAGCACCCACATGACAACTGTCTGATGCTGTTTTCTGGTGTGTACATGTAATGTAGACAAAGTATCCATACACATTAAATAAATAAATATGTTTAAAAAAAATAAAGAGTTCGGGGGGAACAAAACATTTCTGGGATTCCCAGCACAGCAACACGCTAGGCTCTGCCACTGTCTCTAGAACTAGATAGAGGTGAGACATGGTGGGATTTGACACAGACACACTGGGCAGGCTGAGGGTAAGAGTGGAAACTTCTGGTAAGTGAAGGCTTTCGTGGGACACGCCCCTTGGGCTAATATGCAGATATAAGTGAGCAGATACCATTTGCCTCTTTCTGCTTCTGGGTTAACTCACTCATTATGATCATTTCTAGTTCAACCCATTTGTCCACAACTTTTCGGAATTCCTTGTTTTTGATAGCTGAGTAGTATTCCATAGTGTATATGTACCACAGTTTCTTTATCCATTCTTCTACTGAGGGGCACTTAGGCTGTTTCCATGATCTGGCTGTTATGAATATAAGGCTGCTATGAACCACATCCCCTGGATGGGGAGACCTGGTGGCACTCAGAGGAAGGACAGCAGGCTACCAGGAAGAGACTTGATACCCTATGAGCATGTAGAGGGGGAGGAGGTCCCCCTCAGTCACAGTCATAGGGGAGGGGAGTAGGGGAAAATGGGAGGATACAAGGGAGGGGATAACCATTGAGAGTAATATGAATAAATTAATAAAATAAAATTTAAAAAAAGAGAGTGGAAAATCACCCTCTGGGTCTCAACATTCCTGTTTTAAATTTGTGTGTGTGTGTGTGTGTGTGTGTGTGTGTGTGTGTGTGTGTGTGTGTGTATGTGTGTGTACACTTAGGTGTATGTCTCAGCCATCGATTTAGCAAGGTGTATTTGCTTGAGGGGAAAAGCAGTTTCTCAGGAGACGGCCTTTCTTTAGTTCTGGGGTTGTTTGGGATCTACTTTCTTTCTTTTTTTAAATATCTATTTATTTATTATGTATACAGTGTTCTGCCTGCATGTACACCTGCAGGCCAGAAGAGGGCGCCAGATCTCATTGTGGATGGTTGTGAGCCACCATGTGGTTGCTGGGAATTGAACTCAGGACCTCTGGAAGAGCAGTCAGTGCTCTTAAGCGCTGAGCCATCTCTCCAGCCCCTGGGACCTACTGTCAAGGCTCTGCTGTTCCTCAAACTCACAGTGACTTCAGGCGCAGGACAAGGGCTGGCGATTTGCAGGTGCCATTTGGAGGGCTGTATAGTGAGACACTGTTTCAGGAAGCCTAACACTTGTCAGGTGATGGTGGTGGAAGCCTTTAACCCCAGCACTCAGGAGGAAGAGTCAGAGGGAGACAAAGTGAGTCCAGGACAGCCAGCGCTACACAGAGAAACCCTGTCTCAAAAAACAAAACAAAACAAAACAAAACAAAAAACCAACCAAACAAACAAAACAGGAAGTGAGCCCTGCAGGGCCTGGCTGTCAGGGTTACTTTAGAAACAGGGGCGCATGCAGCAGGCTGGCTTCAAACATTCAGTGTTGGTGACGCAGGCCTCAAATTGGTTCTTCTACCTCCACCTGCTCGATATTGGGATTCCAGGCCGACACCATTGTGCCTCGTTCGTAACTTTGTTTTAACACTTGTTGGGGCTCAGGTGAGCTGTATTTTAGTGGCTCCCGATTTCGCTGTATGAAGTAACACCTGGAGTCCTAGGTATTGTTTTCACGTTGAAAAACAGAACTTTTTGGCTAAGAGGTTTTTGTTGTTGTTGTTGTTGTTTTTGTTTTTGGTTGACCATGTCATGAGCCGCCTACATCCACTTTTTTCTTTTCTTTCCTTTTCCCCCCATGAGGCATGGACTCCGTTTGTAGCCTTGGCTGTCCTGGAACTCAATTTATAGACCAGGTGGCATCCACCTCACAATGACCCAGGTGCCTCTGCCTCCTTGAGTGCCGGGCTTAAAAGCATGCGCCACCACGCCTCCCGCTCGCTGGTTAGGATTTTTCTTCCCACCTCAGGGTCCTAGGTAAAGTGAAAGACCCTCCTCACGGAGTGTCCTTCGTCAGGGAGACCCTCCCCAAGAACCAGCGAAACCAAAGTCCGGTTGCAAATGCAAGAGGCTTTATTGATTACACGGGTACCCGGGCGACACAGTCTATCGGATGACTGGCGCGCCGAGTGAAGGGGAGGAGACCCTTTTATAGGGTGAGAAGCAGGAAGCGGGGGTTACAGAAGCGAGAAGCATAGTTACAGGGTCTTGATTGGCTAACTTAATGCGGCTAGATTTAGCTCTGGTTAGGGCTTTGGAATCAGGAAATGTTTAGGCTAGCCTATTTACTGACCATACATCCTGTTTTTTCAATAACTTGGCCAGAACCGCTTGTGTAGACCTTGTGAAATGGTGGGTGACCATGAACCTTGTGACGTCTGCGAGCCTTGTGACATGGTGGTATTTTTCCAGTCTGACTGAGCCTTTCAGGTGACCTCCCTTAACCATTGTACAAGCCTTACAAAATAGAATCATTTACAAAATAGCAAGCCTTGACTAAACAACATTTAGAAGTGGGGTCTTTCATTCCCCTCTTTTTCTATGAACTAGAATGGAATCTTTCATTCTATTTCAGTTTCCATTTCCTGCTTCAGGCGATGGTATTGCTGGGTGAGGACCATCGCTTGGATTATGGATAACCTATCTTTCATGAATTGGACCAATCTGTTGAGGATGCAGGGTCCAAATAGGAGAATCAAGAGTATAATAATAATTGGTCCTAGCAGGGAGGAGATTAGGGTGGTAAACCAGGGGGACCCATTAAACCATCTCTCGTACCATGACTGGCCTGACTCAAAGAGACGCTGTCTCTGCTTTAGTCTCTCTCTTAATTTGCTCATACTATCTCTGACTAGCCCAGTATGATCCGCATAGAAACAGCATTCCTCCTTCAGAGCTGCACAGAGTCCACCTTCTTGAAGGAACAGAATGTCCAGTCCTCTCCTGTTCTGGAGGACCACCTCAGAGAGTGAGGTTAATGATTTTTCTAGGGCCGATATAGATTCTTCTAATGCCACAAGATCGGTGTGCATGGCCTGCTGGAGCTGTCTGAACTGGTATGTTTCAGCTAGGGCGGTGGCTCCTGTTCCTATTCCTGCAGCTATTCCTCCCACGGTGAGACCACCTAACAACAAGGCTAGGGTGAGGGAGACAGGTTCTCTGGGATGTCTGGTCATTCCTTCATAATGAGAGTATATATAACTAGGGTGATGGTAGGTAACCCTGGGCCAGACTTCGACCAGAACACAGAAGTCACTGGTTTGGTTAAGCACTGTGGCTGACACACAGGGGGTTAGTCCCGAGTTGCAGGCCCATTGAGTCCCAGTAGGCCCGGTGAGCCAATATTTGCCGGGATAGATCGTGAGGGTTTTGTTGCATAGGGCCTGATGGGAGTGGGGCACTTTTCCTAAGCAGAGCCCTTTTCCAGTAACTTCGGGTAGGGTTAACTTGTGTCTGCTGTTCTGAGAGCAGCTTGAGGGGGCCGAGGTGTAATTGGAGTAATTTCCTGTTACCGCAATTCCCTCGTAATAAGGTGGGGCTGAGCTCAAACACAGCCAGCATTCTTGGGTTCTACGAGGGTCAGAAAAGTTTAGGGTTAAAAAGGCCCCTTCTAAGACCTGCAGGAGGCGATCCCCTGTCCCTGGGTAGGGGGTGGACATAGGAGAGGAGTTAGGTACAGGAGAGGAATCAGGTACTGAATATGACCTTGATGGTGTGGGTTGGGGTAGTACCTGTGGTTTTGGCTGGGCCTGACGCGGCTCAGTGAGGACGGGATTCGGGCCTATAGCCAGAGTGGAAGCTGTAGTTAGGGATAATTTGATTATAAAAGTCAATCCAGGGTCTTTTCCCGGGGCATATAATCGCAGTCCCCACTTGTTTCCCTGGAGCCAGTGACGATTTTGTCTTCCTTTGTCTGTAAACTTAATGACCAAAGGGTTGCAATAGCTATTCCAGCAAGGTTGAGGGCAGTTAGGGTCATTGGTGTGATTTTTCTTTACTACAATTAAGTCCCAGCTAGAGGAAGGGTTCCAGGAGGCCTCGCCTGTAGTTTCGCATCCCCATGAAGCACAATAGAAATTAGTAATCCCTCCACATTGACGTCTAAACTGTCGGGATTGACCTTGCCCTGGACATACATAGAACTCAGCAGACCGGAGGTTAGTCCGGGTGTAATGATTTGAACATCCATACAGATCGGATGGTATACGGATGGGGAGGTTGCCTGATGGAGGGCTGTCCTTAGAGCATGAAGTCTCACTGAGTTCAGGGAGATTAGGGCCAGGGAACCAGACAGGTGACTCGCCTGCCATTTTACAGAGGTCTGGGGTCAAATCCGGCCACCAAGTCCATAGGGCGTGAGTTCCAGAAGTGGACCATATGACATCTCCCTGGTTGTTTAGAACTTCCCAGGTTTGGGACTTGGGCACGTGCGGGCCAGCTAAGGCCCCTGGGATCCACAAGACAATATAGAGGAGGATTAAGAACGAGTGAGTCTTATCTTGAGCGGGTTTGGAGTCCGCTGGAGATGCCATCTCTCTTCAGTTGGTTCCCCGGGGGCCGGGTTGTCCGGGCTGGTTTGAGCTGCCTTTACGTGGGAAGCGTGGATCCAGGCGGCGATCCCGTCTACTTTGAGTGCGGTGGGAGTGGTCAGGAGAACCGAGTAGGGTCCTTTCCAACGTGGTTCCAGGGTCTTGGAATTGTGTCGTCTGACCCATACAGAGTCCCCCACCTGGTAGGGGTGAGGAACCAAAGGTTTGTTAAGCTGTTCTCTATATGCTGCTGCTAGAGGTTTCCATACCTCTTTCTGGACCATCTGTAGAGCCTTTAGGTGGGCCCATAGGGAGGGACTGTTGGCATAATCGGCAACTTCAGAATCTAGGAAATTAACAATAGGAGGGGGTGAGCCATACATGATTTCAAAGGGTGTGAGTCCGTGTGGCCCTGGGGTGTTACGGGCACGATATAATGCTAAGGGGAGGAGGGTCACCCAGTCTCTAGTGCCAGTTGCAAGCGTTAATTTAGTTAAAGTCTCCTTGATGGTTCTATTAGCTCGTTCTACCTGACCTGAACTCTGGGGGCGGTAGGCACAATGTAATTTCCAATCGATCCCCAATAGCTGGACCACCAACTGACTTACCTGGGAGATGAAGGCGGGGCCGTTGTCCGACCCTATTACCTGGGGCATTCCGTACCGGGGAAAGATGTCATCCAGGAGCTTCTTCGAGACCACCTTAGCTGTCTCATGCTTGGTGGGGAAGGCTTCAATCCATCCGGAGAAGGTATCTATAAAAACTAGTAGGTACTTATAGCCATACATACCGGGCTTGATCTCAGTGAAGTCGATCTCCCAATGGGTGCCGGGGCGGTGCCCCCTCAGTCTAGCCCCTTGCGCAAGAGGGTTTTTACTAGCGTTGACCTGGGCACAGGCCACGCAGGAGTCTGTTGCCCGTTTGATGGCCTCCTCCTTTCCTAATAGGAATAATCCAGTCTCTTCCCTCTTCAGGAGTGTGCTCATTTTCCGTGCACTCAGATGGGTTAGCTTGTGGAAAAAATCAATCAAGTAGGCAGTGGCCTTGAGCGGGGCCACGACCTTGCCCTGGTAGGTCCATTGATCAGGGGTAGCACAGGTGGCCCCCATTTTCTGTAGCAGGTGAATGTCTTTTTCCGTGTATTCCCAGCCTCGGCGGGCTTGGGAATCTGACTGGGAGCCTTCGGAGGTTTGGTCGGCGGTGACCAGAAGTTTGCTAGCCCTTTTCCCGGAGAGTGCTGCCAAGCGAGCGGCTTTATCGGCCATCCTGTTTCCCTCTGCCTCCAGGGAAGTTCCTTTCTGGTGCCCGGGGCAGTGTATGATGCTGAGTTCACGGGGCAAGTGTAGGGCTTTTAGCAGGGCCAGTATCTCAGTCTTATTTTTAATTTCTTTGCCCTCCGAGGTCAGTAGGCCCCTCCTCCGGTAAATTTCTCCATGGATATGGGCTGTGGCAAAGGCATACCTGCTGTCGGTGTATACGTTGAGGCGTTTACCGCTGGCCAGCTGCAGTGCTTTGGTCAGAGCTATCAGCTCGGCACGCTGGGCTGATGTCCCCGGGGGGAGAGGGCTGGACCAAATTACATCCTTGGTGGTTGTTACGGCGGCTCCTGCTCGCCGTTCTCCATTTTCCAGGAAACTGCTGCCGTCCGTAAACCAGGTGCAGTCAGCATTCCGGAGGGGCTGGTCGGTTAGATCAGGGCGGGTCCCGTGAGTCTCAGCCAGTATCTGCAGACAATCATGGTTATCGGGGGGCTCGGGCGAGGGAAGTAGGGAGGCAGGGTTCAGAGTCACAGGGGGTCCGAAAGTGACTTTTTCAGGGTCCAGCAAAAGAGTCTGATAATGGGTCATCCGGGCATTAGACAACCATCTGTCAGGCGGCTGCCTGATTAAGGCTTCCATGGCATGAGGAGCCAGGATGGTGAGAGGCTGTCCCATTGTCAACTTGCCAGAGTCTTTGACCAGGATGGCCACTGCTGCCACCATGCGGAGACATGGTGGCCATCCTGAGGCTACTGGATCTAACTTTTTGGATAGATAAGCGATGGGACGCCGCCATGGCCCGAGCTTTTGCGTGAGCACTCCTTTTGCATACCCAGACCTTTCGTCAACGTACAGTTCAAAGGGTTTGGTCAGGTCTGGAAGTCCCAGGGCTGGGGAGGAAAGTAAGGCTTCTTTGATGGCATCGAATGCCTGCTGCTGGGGTTCTTCCCAGGTAAAGAGAGTACTTTGCTTGGTGAGGGGGTATAAAGGGGCTGCCATCTCTGCGAATCCTGGGATCCAGAGCCGGCAGAAGCCTGCTGTACCCAGGAATTCCCGGAGTTGTCTCTGGGTCTTGGGCACGGGGATCTGGAGGATTGCTTGCTTTCTTGCCTGGGTTAGCCACCTTTTCCCCTCTCTGATCTGGTATCCCAAATAAGTCACCTGGGGCTGACAGATTTGGGCCTTTTTAAATGAGGCCCGATATCCCAAGTGTCCAAGAGTCTTCAAGAGGGCCTCTGTCCCAGCCCGACAATCATCCTCAGTCTGGGCGGCCAATAAAAGGTCATCAACATATTGCAACAAGATTAAGGTTGGGTGTTGGACTCGGAAGTCCGCCAGGTCTCTATGCAAGGCTTCATCGAACAGGGTAGGGCTGTTTTTAAATCCTTGGGGTAGTCTAGTCCAAGTTAGCTGCCCGGACAGTCCCTTTTCTGGGTCCTTCCATTCGAAGGCAAAGATGGGTTGGCTGTCCGGGTGGAGCCTTAGGCTGAAGAAGGCATCCTTTAAATCTAGGACTGTATACCAGATGTGTGATGGGGGCAGGCTGGTCAGGAGGTTATAGGGATTTGGCACAGTTGGGTGGATGTCCTCAACCCGCCTATTAACTTCCCTTAAGTCCTGGACAGGGCGATAGTCATTAGTCCCGGGCTTCTTAACAGGAAGTAAGGGGGTGTTCCAGGGGGATTGGCATGGCACCAGTATCCCTTGGTCCAGCAATCTCTGAATATGGGGCCGTATGCCTTGGTAGGCTTCCTGAGACATGGGATACTGCTTTATAGAAACTGGGGTTGCCGTAGCTTTTAGAGTGACCATCAGGGGGGGCTGGTTAGATGCCAGCCCCATTCCACCAGTTTCAGCCCAGGCCGAGGGAAAATGCTCCAGCCATGTTAAGGGTGGCTGCTTTTCGGATTCAGCCTCGTAGAGCCTATATTCTTCCTCCACATCCAAGGCCAAGACATGGATTGGTTTCCCTTGTGGCCCGGTTACATGGGCCTTCCCATCCTCAAAGTAAATTTGCGCTTTTAACTTAGTCAGAAGGTCTCTGCCCAGAAGAGGATAGGGGCAGTCAGGGACATGTAGGAAAGAATGCAAGACCTTACCGGTCGCAAGCTGGATCTTTCTTTCGGTGGTCCATCGGTATGTCTTTGTGCCGGTTGCGCCTTGTACCCAGGCAGTTTTGTTGGTCAAAGGCCCCGGTGTAGATGTAAGGACTGAGTGCTGTGCCCCCGTGTCAACCAAAAAGGTCACTGGTTGCCCCCCCACATTAAGGGTTAACCTGGGCTCAGGGGGAGGCTCCTGGCCCTGACGGCCCTAATCTTCCAAGTTCAAGAGAGTGGTAGAGGTCCGGGGTCTTCTGGTTCCCTTTGGCCGTCTGGGGCAGTCTCGGACCCAATGGCCTTTTTCCTTACAATAGGCGCATTGGTCTTTATCCACCCGTGGCCCCCTCCGCTCTCCAGGTTCCTGTCTGCCCTGTGTCTGTCCTGTTACAACGGTGGCCAGCAATCTGCTCATTTCCCTGTTCCTTTTTCTGTCCCGAATATTTTCTCTTTCCTCTGCCTCTTTTCTCAGTTTTTCTTCCCTTTCCTCACTCTCTCTCCTGATCCGATCCTCTCTTTCTTCTGGAGTCTCTCTCTTATTATACACTTTCTCAGCTTCCTTCAGCAAATCCTGTACTGTGCTCTCTTTCAACTCTTCTAATCTCTCTAGCTTCCGCCTTATATCTGGGGCTGACTGCCAAACAAACGACATGGCCAGAGTGGTAGCCTGGAGGGGGTCCTCAGGGTCATATGGTGTATAGACCCTATAAGCTTCCTTCAGTCTTTCTAAGAAGGCGGAAGGGGTTTCATCAGATTTTTGTGTAACCATCTTGACCTGTGCCAAATTCGTGGGCCGCCTAGCAGCCTTTTGGAGACCCGCTATAAGCAACTGGCGATAGAGGCGTAGGTGATTCTTACCCTCCTGTGTATTGAAGTCCCATTCAGGGCGTTCTAAGGGAAAAGCGCTATTAATCTCGTTGAGCAGCTGGGTTGGGCGCCCGTTCTCTCCTGGGACATTTTTCCGTGCCTCTTGAATGACTCGCTGGTATTCCTCGGTGGTCAGGAGCGTCTGCAGGAGTTGCTGGCAGTCGTCCCAGGTAGGCTGGTGAGTCACTAAAATAGACTCGATCAAGGAAGTAAGTCTAGTGGGATCCTTAGAAAAAGGAGGGTTATTATTTTTCCAGTTGTAGAGGTCTGAGGCAGAGAAAGGCCAATATTGAATTTGTCCTCCATTGCCTGCTCGCAAGGGAAAAGCCTGGGAGGTGGCGTCCGGGGTTTGTTCCCGGCGGTTCCGCAAGCGGCCCGCCACAGGGGAGGAAGCGGCTGCTTGGGATTGGGGAGGTGCCTCCGGAGCGGCGGGAGGTGCAGCACCCGCCGGGGGCTGAGGGCCCTGGTAAGGTGGAGGGAGTGGTTCCTCGGACAGGAGGTCTAGGAGGGTCCTGTCCTCGGGGGGAAGGACCTTGGGAGGGGGTCTGAGGACCGCGGGGTATAGTCCCGTCTGGGGAGTGGGTGTGGGAGTCAAAGGGGGTGGTAAGGCCGGTGGAGCCGACGGAGGTGGCGAGGAAAGGAAAGGCTTAACCCAAGGGGGTGGGTCGCGGACCAGAGTCTCCCAAGTAATGATGTATGGGACTTGGTCAGGGTGGCCATGAGGGCCTGGGTCCATCACCTTTGCCTTAACCTGTAAAATGAGAGTCAGGTTAAAAGAGCCCTCCGGTGGCCAGTTAACATTGAAGGTTGGCCATTCGGAGGCACAGAACGTTTGCCATCGGTCCTTACGGACCTCCACAGATTGGTTGTGTGCGATGGTCCGGACTTCCCTGAAATGTTTAAGGGTTAAGGTCAGCGGGGTGGTAACTGTCTGGCCCATGTCTGCAGAGAAAGGGAGTGTACACAGAGTGACAAGAAAGATTAACAACAAATCAAAAGAGATGGATCGCGCTGCGCGGTGCCGGCACCAAAATGAAAGTAAACCAATTGGAGACTGCGTTGGGGTTCCGGTTTCCCCGTCTCCCAGATGAGGAGCGTATCCGTTGACCAGGGGCGAAGCCCCAACCAAGCCGAGTCGGATCGTCCTCTCAGATGGGTCCTAAGGACCCCGGATACCCCCGTGGGACGTCTCCCAGGGGTGTGGAGGAGAAGTCCGAGTTCGTCAACTCCTTCTAGCCTCCACCAGATACTAATGACCCAATTGAGTCTCAGAGTAGCACAGAGATGGAGGACAACCAGGAGACAAACAAGACACACAATACCCACAATGCCAGCAGCAGAGAACTTACCTCCCGATTTTGGGTCGGTGGTCCCTGGGCGGGGGTCTCTATCCCGGACGAGCCCCCAAATGAAAGACCCTCCTCACGGAGTGTCCTTCGTCAGGGAGACCCTCCCCAAGAACCAGCGAAACCAAAGTCCGGTTGCAAATGCAAGAGGCTTTATTGATTACACGGGTACCCGGGCGACACAGTCTATCGGATGACTGGCGCGCCGAGTGAAGGGGAGGAGACCCTTTTATAGGGTGAGAAGCAGGAAGCGGGGGTTACAGAAGCGAGAAGCATAGTTACAGGGTCTTGATTGGCTAACTTAATGCGGCTAGATTTAGCTCTGGTTAGGGCTTTGGAATCAGGAAATGTTTAGGCTAGCCTATTTACTGACCATACATCCTGTTTTTTCAATAACTTGGCCAGAACCGCTTGTGTAGACCTTGTGAAATGGTGGGTGACCATGAACCTTGTGACGTCTGCGAGCCTTGTGACATGGTGGTATTTTTCCAGTCTGACTGAGCCTTTCAGGTGACCTCCCTTAACCATTGTACAAGCCTTACAAAATAGAATCATTTACAAAATAGCAAGCCTTGACTAAACAACATTTAGAAGTGGGGTCTTTCAAAAGAAACAGGTATTTTGTACGGTGAGTACTGAAAAGGATTATGGCTCCTGCATTAGGGAGGGTTGGGGTTGGGGCCTGATGACTGAGATATCATTTTTTTAAAATTACAGGTCCTGCGTCGCTGACGGCACAGTCTTGGGGTTCCGAAGCAAAGGACTGACCCAGTCAGAGAGACGCGATGTCAGGTGAGTCAAGGGCAGGGGCCAGGCTTGGGTGCAGAAGGCTGCGGCTGGTCCAGCACGGGAAGTGTCCAGATTCTCTCGGGGTTCCACAGCGAGATCCCACGGGGCCACAGATTGTTTCTCCCCATCTTTCCAATCTTGTGGTACTGTGTTGTCACTTTCTGTTTCTTTGGTTTCCTGTGTAAGGATTGCACCGCTGAGCCACGCTGCAGGCGGCTTTTCATTATTTGAACTAACCACCGGTATGTGTCTGTGGGTGGGGGATCTCGCGTGTTCCTGGAGACCAGATGAGGGCGAGGGATCCTGCGTCAGAATCTTGGGTGCTGCGACCCACACTGAACTTCTTTGCAAGGACAAGGTGAGGTCTGTACTGGTCCTCTTAGAGCTAAGGTTGTGGACTGGCTCATGTGGGTGCTGGGAGAAGAATTGGGGTCCTCTGTAAGAGCAGCAAGGGCTCTAAACTGCAGAGTCATCTCTACAGTCCCATGAAATCATAAAAAAGCACATTTGTCCAGGTGGTAGCACATGCCTCTAACCCCAGCACTCCCAAGGCGACGGATGCAAATCCCTGTGTTTGAGGCCAGGCTGGTCTGCAGAGCTGGTTCCAGGACAGCCAGGGACACAAACACACGCGCGCGCGCGCACACACACACACACACACACACACACACACACACACACTTTTCCATCTCCTGCATCGCAATTTTAAGAACACTTGTAATAGCTGTTGGCATCTATTACTTGTACAAAATAATGAGTTTGATGTTTTTATACATATTGGATCATATTTTCTCCTTAATTAAAGTATTCAAGACACTGTCCACCTCTCTAATTGTTCTCCCACCCATCTTTCTTTCTCTTTCTTTCTCTTTCTTTCTTTCTCTTTCCCTGTATTGATGTGGGGGAGACAGTTTCTGTGTAGCCCTGAGTGTCCTGGTACTTTTTTGTAGACCACACTAGCCTTTTCTTTCTTTCTGTCTCTCTTTCTTTCTTTCTTTCTTTCTTTCTTCCTTCCTTTCTTTCTTTCTTCCTTTCTTCCTTCCTTTCCTTCTTCCTTCCTTTCTTTCTTCTTTCCTTCTTCCTTCCTTTCTTTCTTTCTTCCTTTATTCCTTTCTTCCTTTCTTCCTTCCTTCCTTCCTACCTTCCTTTCTTCCTTCCTTCCTTCGTTTCTTTTCCTTTCTTTCTTTCTTTCTTTCGACAGGGTTTTCTCTGTCTAGTCTTGGCTGATCTGGACACACTTTGTAGACCACGCTGTTCTCAAACTCACAGAGATCCGCCTTCCTCTGCCTCCTGAGTGCTGGGTTTAAAGGCATGGGCCACCACACCTGGCTCTTCAAACTTGCCTCTGCTTCCTGAGTGCTGAGGTTAACCTTTAAGTTACCACAATGCCCTGCTTATTTATTATTATTGTTAGTTTACCTGCCTCAGTGGAGAGGAATGTGGGCTTTCTGAGTCTGGCTTAATTAGCTGAACAGAATGGTCTCCAGGTCCACCCTGTTGCCTGCACACACCACAGTTTGCTCTGCCTTGTCACTGAATACAGCTTCCCAGTGTGTTAGACCTCAGTTTGTTCATCCCCTGACTCACTGATGGACATCTAGGCCGATTCCGCCTCTTGGCTGCTGTGAGTAAGGCCACAGTCAACATGTGTGCTCAGGTACCCTCTGGCCTTCTGATTTCAGTGTTTCCAGGTACATGCTGAGGGGTGGTACCCATGGATCTGATGATAATTCTAATTTTTCTTTCTGAGTAAATCGATAGTGGTTTCTGGAGTGGTCCCACTGTTTTCCATGTTTGCTGATAGTGTAAATATGAATAAATTTCCTGCTGATCCTCACCTTAATTTTCCTTTCTAAATCCTCCCTTCTTTCTTTCCTTCTTTCTTTTAGATTATTGGCCGGGTGTGGTGGCACATATATTTAATTCTAGTGCTTGGGAGGCAGAGGCAGGAGGATTTGTATGAGTTCCAGGTCACCCAGAACTACAGTGAGTAGACACATGACTCACAGTGGTCTGTCCTCCTCTGGCTCCAAAGCAAGGGCCTTAAAGGTGTCTCCTCCCATCACAGGCTGGGCAAGCTGGGGTTTCTAAGGGTTTGGAATTAGGGTGAGACTTCTAGCTCTTTGTGGGAACCAGGCCCGACTGGGCTGCCTGCCTGTCTTGCTGTTTCATGTCCTGTTTCTAGCAGCTTCCATGTCTGTGGTTATGTTGGTTAGCTAGTCATGTTTACTGCTCTGAGAACGCACCCCTCCCCTCTTGGGGACTTTTCCTCTTGAGGGATTTCACCTGTGAGAGGCATTCCTGTTTTGCTGCCTATAAAAAGGCTCTTTGGACACTGAATAAAAGCTGCTGCTGTTGAGGCTGGAGAGATGGCTCAGCGGTTAAGAGTACCATCTGCTCTTCCAGAGGTCCTGAGTTCAATTCCCAGCAACCACATGGTGGCTCAAAACCATCTATTGTGAGATCTGGTGCCCTCTTCTGGTGTGCAAGTGTACATGCAGGCAGAGCACTGTATATGTGATAAATAAATCTTTAAAAAAAAAAAAAGAAAGCTGCTGCTGCTGCTGCTCTAGGCATAAAGGACCGCTGTTTTATTGTGTGTTAAATCCGCAGTCCCTTGCCCTTGATGGGCATCGAGGTGGGGCAGGTGCCACAGCTCTTGTAATCTAGCAAACAAACAAACACCCCCCACTCCCACCCCCAGCCCCAAGAAATCAAACCCTCAGGGTGTGCCCAGTTTCTTGGGTTTGGGTTAATTCTAGATGTAATCAAGTCAACAAATAACTTTATCAGTACTTTTCTACATATGAGTGTTTGCCTGTGTCTCTGTCTGTGTACCATGTATGTGATGTGCCCAAGGAGGTCAGAGAGGGCGTCAGGTCCTGTGCACACAGAGTCATGCATGGTTCTGAGGCACTTGTAGGTGCTGGGAAGCAAACTGGGCTCCTCTGCAAGAGCAGCAAGTGGCTCAGTTGGTGGGGTGTTTGCTTCTCTCCAGCACCAAATTGTATTATTCTTAACTATGATAACACTTGCCTCTGCCTCTTGCATGCTGAGATCAATGGAGTACGGTATTGTAAAACTCACTGTTTTTTACTTTTTAAATTTATTTTTAATTTTTAAAATTGTTCACGATTTTTTTTTTTTTTTTAGGTTTTTCGAGATAGGGTCTCTCTGTGTTAGCCTTGGCCGTCCTTGACTCACTTTGTAGACCAGGCTGGCCTCAAACTCACAGCAATCTGCCTGCCTCTGCCTCCCGAGTGCTGGGATTAAAGGCCTGCGACACCACGCCTGGCTTGTTCACAACTTTTCTAAAGGATTTCTTAATTTCTTATGTATACAGTGCTCTGCCTGCATGTCCACCTGTCAGCCAGAAGAGGGCACCAGGTCACTTTATTGATGGTTGTGAGTCACCCTGTGGTTGCAGGGAATTGAACTCAGGACCTCTGGAAGAGCAGACAGTACTCTTAACCCCTGAGCCATCTTTTTCAGCCCTAAACTCAGCATTTAAACTTTTTTTTCTTTAAAATTGACCCAAACAGCCGGGCGTGGTGGCGCACGCTTTTAATCCCGGCACTCGGGAGGCAGAGGCAGGCAGATTGCTGTGAGTTCAAGGCCAGCCTGGTCTACAAAGCGAGTCCAGGACACCCAGGGCTACACAGAGAAACCCTGTCTCGAAAAACCAAAAAAAAAAAAAAAAAAATTGAACCAAACAAAAAGAAACTTATGTTTTTTGGGAAATAACATTTAAGGACAGAATGCTGCCTACTGTATTGTTTATAAATAAAAAATCTTTGTATAGTTGAAAACACAAAAACAAAACCAAAAATGAATGAACATGTTCTAGTCTTATTTATTTATTGGTTTTTCAAGGCAAGATTTCTCTGTGTAGCCTTGGCTAACCTGGAAATCGCTCTGTAAGAAAAAGCCAGCCTCCAACTCACAGAGATCTGCCTGCCTCTGCCTCTGCCTCTGGTGTGCTGGGATTAAAGGTGTGAGCCAACACCTCCTGGACCTAAATATGTTTCATTGTCTCTGTCTCTGCCTCTCTCTGTGTCTGTCTGTCTGTCTGTCTGTCTGTCTGTCTGTCTGTCTGTCTCTCTCTCTCCTTCTCTCTCTCTCTCCTTCTCTCTCTCTCTCTCTCTCTCTCTCTCTCTCTCTCTCTCTCTCTCTGTAGTGTTTGTGTCTATGTCTATGTTTATCTGAACACAGGTACACATGGAGGCCAGAGGCATCAGATCCTCTGAGGTTGGAGTTCTGAGCAGTCGTGAGCGTCTCCATGGGGTCCGCTCTGCAAGAGCAGTAGACACTCTCCACTGCTGGGCCATCTTTCCAGCCCCTTTAAAGGGTTATTTTATTGCCAACTACGTGCTCATTGGCTTGTCTCTGTTTGGAGATGTGCATGTGAGCACAGGCATTTGAAGAGGCCACAGGTGCCGGATTCCATGGAGCTGGGGATATGGTGGCTGTCACTGCCCCAGTGTGGGAAGTGTACTCGTGTGCCCTGGTAAAGCAGTGTGCACTTGGAACTGCTAGGCCATCTCTGCAGGTCTATTTTTTAAAAATCATGTTTCTTGTTTTTTTGATGTGATAATACTTTCTCTTTACTACTGTTTTAAGTGAAAAAATCTTCGAGTGTGTGTGTGTGTGTGTGTGTGTGTAGTGCATGAGTGTCAGTCTTTAGCTTCTACCTGTTTGAGAAACGGTGTCTGGTTTGCTGCTGTGTACATCAGGATAGCCAGCCTGAGAGTTGTCAGTTCTTCGGCCTCCACCTCTCATGTCTAGAAGTGCTTGGGCCACACATGGATCCACACACTGTATCCGTGTGTATATAGGTTCTGAGGACCCTCCCACATTGTGACACTCCCCAGTTCCCTCTATTTTATTTAACAAAATTAATTGTATTTGGACATTTTAATGTCTGTGTGTGGGGTGGGGGGCTGTATTCTGAGTGTCCCTGGAGACCAGAAGAGGGTTAGGTGTCCCTGAGTCAGAAGTCATGGGTGCTGGGAACCACACAGGACTCGTTTCCAAGAGCAGAATATGATCTATACCGGGGCCCTTGGAGCTAAATGTTGTGAACAGGTTCATGTGGGAGCTGGGGACAGAACTGAGGTCATCTGTAAGAGCAGCAGGGCTCTTAGCCACAGAGCCATCTCTACAGTCCCATGAGATATTCAATGTACCCTTAAAAATATATTTAGCCAGGTGGTGGTGGCACAAGCCTTTAATCCCAGCATTTGGGAGGCAGAAGCAGGCAAATCTTTTGAGTTCGAGGCCAGACTGGTGAATTAAGGCCACAGTCCAATTGGGTGTTCATGGAACCCTCTGGCATTCATATTTAGTTCTTTTGGATATATGCTGAAGGATGGGACAGCTGGATATTATGGAAATTCAAATTTCATGTCCTGAGGAACTTCCATACTGGTTTCCTGAGTGGTCACACTAATTTACATTTCCTTTGATATTGTAAACATGAGGGTCCTTCCTCCAGTCCTCACAAGGCTGTGTTCTTCCTTCCTTCCTTCTTTCTTTCTTTCTTTCTTTCATTCAGATTATTAATAGGGAGTGATGGTTTATATTTTTAATTCTGGTGCTTGGATGCAGCGGCAGGAAGGTCCGTGTGAGTTCCAGGTCAGCTGGAACTACAGAGAGTGGTCACACAGAATTCCAACACATCTGTCTGCCTCTGGCTTCAGCATGAAGAGATTAAAGGTGTGGTCTACACCAGCTGACCAGGGCGGGTTTTCTTTTCTTTTCTTTTCTTTCTTTCTGTCCTTCTTTCTTTCTGAGAACTGTGTTTCTGTGTTCTGCCTTGTCTATACTGGAACAGTTTCTTCGACCAGTCTGGCCTCCAATTCAAAGATATCCACCTGCCTCTGCCTCCCCTAGTGCAGGAATTCAAGGTATGTACTACCTCACCCTGCTCAATGTGGGTGTCCAAACTCAATGGAACTGGATTTAGGGTGGCTTTTGTATTTCTAAGAGCATCTTTAATTGGAGCATTAAACAGCCACCAGCAAAATCCAAGAGAGTCCAGGCTCTTTTTCATGTGAGTGTGTGTGTGTGTGTGTGTGTGTGTGTGTGTGTGTGTGTGTGTGTGTAAGCATGGGTGTGTACACTAGGATGTTTTTCATTTGGCAAAGAACATGGGCACACAAGAGGTCACTCCTCTGGTAATGGACAAACAACACCTGTTCTCTGACAAGTCTGGTCCCAGGAAACACACACAACACACAGGCTCACAAGCCTGTTTCACATCCCAACCTTGGGATCAAACCAAAAACATGTTTGCATTCACTACAAGTCAGAGGTAAGGTATGACCAGTTTTCACAAGAACCTAGAGCAGCCCGTGCAAGAGCAAGTGAGTTCCGGAAGGTATTACAGTAGAGCTCTGGGTCCGGTAGAGTTTGGTGTAGCTGAGTGCGGCGGCCATCAGAGGCAGGGTTCCCAAGCAGAGCAATATAGTGATAAGCAGAGATAGGCCAGATTGAAGCCCTGAGCTAGCAGAGGCCTTTTGAGGCAGAACAGCTGACTGGAACCAGCCAGTGTTCAGAGAAGCAGAAAGGGTGAGCTTATTCAGCAATAAGTCTCAGAGGCTGAAAACATTGTAGGTTTAGCTTAGCAAATGGAGGATGAAAGCTGCAGCCTTCAAGGTCAGGGTGTGCAGAAGGTGAGACTGTTTGGAGGCTCGAAGCTTCCAGCCTAGGCTTGGGGTAGTTATATATAAACTCTCTGGGACCCGCCCAAGCCATGTGCTCATAAAGCTTGTGTACAGCTCGCATCTCATGCCACAGCTCAGGAGAGAAAAAACAACTTTCCCAAGCCTGGTCCACAGAACAAGCAGGGCTACACAGAGAACGCTGTCATACCAAAAAACAAACAAACAAACAAAAAACCCAAACCAAACAAAACCCAACAACATTAACAAATTTTAATGTAAAGTGGTGGCTAGGGTTTAGCTTGGCATAGTAAACAATTTAAGAATGAAAGTGCTCTTGCCTCTTCCCTCCACAGGCCAGCTCCAACTCTGGAATTCTCTTTCATATTAAGTGATGAACAACTCAGAGCACTGGA
This sequence comes from Acomys minous, assembly GCF_964271855.1. Taxonomy (NCBI): domain Eukaryota; kingdom Metazoa; phylum Chordata; class Mammalia; order Rodentia; family Muridae; genus Acomys; species Acomys minous. Next base: position 23,864,615 of record NC_140502.1, on the reverse strand, counting down.
ACACGCCTTCCGCAGGAACATGGTTCCAGATAATGAGGAAATTCAGGAATTGGCATCAAGGCTCCAGCTTGAGTCACCATGGTGCAGGTTTGTGTATGGAGCGTCTCTCAGGGTCATCACTTAGTCCATGGATTCCTGTGGGCTTTGTTTTGTTCTTGTCACTTAATGTTATAAAATGATCCATGTGTGTGTGTGCACACCTCCTTCTGTGTATGTGCAGCAAACATGCCTGGTGCCTGAGGACGCTAGAGGAGGCTGTCGTGTCCCATGGAGGCGGAGTTGCAGGGGCTGGGGGCTGGGAATGGAACCCGGGTTTTCTGTGAGAACAGCAAGTGCGCTTAACCACCAAGCCATCTCTCCAGTTCCACTGCCTTTTGCTTTCATGAGAGAACAGCTGACATATCCAAGGCTGCTCTTTTCTTTGTTTGGGACAGAGTTTCTGTGTGTAGCCTTGCTTGTCTGGGATTCACTCTGTAGACCAGGATGGCCTCAAATTGATAGTGTTACTTCTTCCTCTGGGATCTCGGTGCTTGGATGGATGGTGAGGGCTGTTGTTCCTTGCACTGTGTTTTCTTTAAACATGTCCTGTTACTGACAGAGGTATTGTTCAGGAATGGATTCTACAAAGGAATGGGTGGTTTGTTTTCACAACCACTCACTTTTTGATATAAACTAAGGCTCCCTAGAGGGTTATAAATACAAGATCTCCATTGTGAATGTAGGCCTGGCTCTAAGCTCACAGGGCTAAATGGCTTTTTCTTCCTTCCTTCTTGTCTTTTTTGTTCCTTTTTATGTTTTCTTTTGTTGAGACAGGTTTTCTCAGTGTATCTTTGACTGCCTTGGTCTACAGAGTGAATTCTATAACAGCCAGGGTAACACAGAGAAACCTTGGATCAAAACACAAAAACAAAATTATATGTATCTTACTGTGCATATTAAATATATAAATTAAGCACCTTTAAAAATTTGAATGATTTCTAAAAAATATTCAATACTACTCTTTCTTTTCAGATGTGGTTTAATTATCATCAAGAGCAAGTGCTGCCCTGGAGAGGATGTGATGAGTGTAATTTGTCTCTGGTAGCGTTCACTGTGGTGACTGAAATGGGAGGAGCATCACACAACTAGGCTGTTCCAGTGAGGTCTGCATCATGCATCCAAGCCAGGCAAATGAGAAGAGCACCAACCAGCCAGCCCATGCCAGTGAGTGGTGATTCATCCAGCCAGGCCTTGCCAGAGACGGTTAGGATCACCCATCTTGGCCAGGCTATTGACACAATAACCAACCAACTAGACCATGCCAGTGACAGGTGAATCATCCAGCCAGGTCATGCCAGTGAGGGATGCAGCATCCAGCCAGGCCTTTCCTGTGACTGTTAGATCACCCAACCTGGTCACAGTATTGACACAAGCACCAACCAACCAGGTCTAGCAACCACCTGCGACTCTGCCTCCATGGGAAACGACAGCCTCCTGTAGCGTCCTCAGGCACCAGGCATGTTTGCTGCACATACAGAGAAGGAGGTGTGCACACATACACATGGATCATTTTAAAACATTAAATGACAAGAACAAAAACAAAGCCCACAGGAAACCCTGGACTAGGTGATGACCCTGAGAGACGCTCCACACACAAACCTCTACCGTGGTGACATCAAGCTGGAGTTTTGAAGCCAGTTGCTGGATTTCATCTGGTCTGGATACATGTTTCTGAGGAAGGCATGTTGCAATGCCCTGGTTTGTTCACGACTATGACAGGGAATGTCCGATTTTGTTGTGGCTGTCCTGATGAGGGGCGAGACAGGAGCACTTTCATTCTCAAATTGATTACTACACAGAACTAAACCATAGCCACCACTTTAATTATCCTCGAGAGGAAGTGCTGAATTTACCTTCCAGCCAGGCCATGCCAGTGACAGCTGAATCATCCATCCATTCGATGCCAGAGATGGATGCATCATCCGGCCAGACCGTACCAGTCATGGATGCATCTTCCAGCCAGGCTGCACCAAATACAGTAGCTTCACCCAAGTAGGCTAAGAGAGGTAGAGGAGGACTATGCAAGCAAGCGGAAGAGCGTGAGATCACAGCACCTGACACTCAAGGAGAAGCAAAGGAAGAGGATGGACAGGGTCAAGCGAAGAGACTAAAGCCAGTGCCTGCTACCTGGCCTGGGAGGAAGAGCACCTGACAGTGGGTAATAGGTTCATTATCATGGTCACCTTTGTGCTCAACTTTAAAGGCATCGTTGTCTCGATGTGGGATTATTTGAGGGGATATTACTGATTAACAAATAAAGGAGGATTTATTGATTATTGGACTCGATACTAACTATTCATGGTAATAAAAAAGTGGCAAAATATGGGGATTGAATCTAAGTCTGAGAAGTCTTGTGTGAAAGGAAGGTTCTTAGTCAAAGTGCCCAAGCTTAAAACCAAAATACTTTTGAATAAAAACTGTCTCCCTCACGTCTCTTTAAGAGAGACTCCTCTTCTCACCCACAGACAAAGGCAGCTTCCTGTGGGCACATGGGAGATAAAGGGAAAGGACTTAACACACCCAGGTTGGCTGCTGCTTCTGGCCTGACTCTCACAGAGCAATGGTGGCTCCAGAGGCGGCATGGTTAGAAAACAGGAGCTGGGAGGCAAGGAATCTTCTAGATGGAGGTGGGGAATGGAATTAGCCATCTAAATGAAGAAACAGGGACTGCTATGGTCTCTCTCCAAGGTGCCATGGCACAGGACACTTGGCCTTTCTCTGGCTTTGTTTTGGTTGCTGTCATGGACCAGGTTGCATGGTGGGTAATGGTGATCATGGTTTTCCATGCTTTCTCTACAGAAGATCAGGGAGAGATGGGGGAGAAAGCCAAGGGATGGAGCACTAAGGCACAGGCAGGCAAAAATGGAGGAAGGAACAAAACTCTTCCTGATAGAGAATAGAAACTTGACAGTAGCTGCATCTCAGGGCTGTCTGGATACAAGATGCCTGTCAGCTGTTTCTGGAAAGGGCTTAGCGATGTGCTGTATCAACCACTTTAAAGATACATGTTATAAAGACACTTATGTAAAAGGCAGAAATGAAGGATCAGCCTAATCCTGGAGGTTTCAGTGTTACTCCAAAAAAGAAAAAAAAACCTGTCCCCAATAGAATAGAACTATGCATTTGTTCATCCTTGATAAAGGATATAAAAGGACACTCCCATGGCTGTAAAGGATTCACAAACCACGCTGTATATCGCGTGACGTCCATACCCACTGAGTGTAAAGCAGCAGCTATGGGCTCTAGTGTGTCACAGACACCATCAGCTTTCCTCTTCCACAGCCTTCATCGTTTTCAAGCTCTCTGAACTGTACCCCAGAGATTCACATCCTGTAGCAACAAGATAATGTACAAAATAAGGCCTTCTGCGTACATGTCAAAATAGTAACAGGCTTGGAAAACTATAGCATGTTCTCAATGTCTGTACCTTTTCACATAATCCACTCACTACACAGAAAGTAGTTTTACCCCAAATACAAGTAATTGTCATTTTCTTTGTCTTTAAGGTTTTTCAAGACAGGATTTCTCTGTGTAGCCTTGGTTGTCCTGGACTGATTTTCTAGACCAGGCTGGTCTCGAACTCAACAGTGATCCACCTGCTTCTGCCTCCCAGTGTTAATTGTTATTTTCTAGGGTAAAGTAAGGATGTTCATGAATCTTCAACCTTGGCAACCTCACCTAGCACGGTCTCTAAGCCTGTAGCCAGGTCAGCCACTAAAAGATTTTTTTTAAATTATATTAAATCAACTTTGAAAAAAAATCCCTGCAGTGTGATTTAGGGAAAGAAAAAAAAGTGGATTTGGCACAGGCATGCCAACAGGGTAAGAAAGTTTCCCTAAACAAAACTTCATCCTCCACATAGAATCCAAATCTGTCAACCATCTGTGGCAGGTAAGGTGCAGCAGCAACACCGTCATTAGCACAAAAGGAAAGCAGAAACTCTGCAACACATATTACCTTCAGCTGTGGGTTTTTTTTTTTTAATCAAAGATTTATTCTAAAAAACATGGGTTTGCCAGGCTTGGTGGCATACATCTTTTTTCCCAGCATTCAGGAGGCAGAGGCAGACAGATTAGTTTAAAGTCGAGGTCATCCTGGTTTACAAAGCCAGTCCAGGAAAGCCAAGGAATCACAGAGAGACCCTGTCTCAAAAAACCAAAACCAAAAAAAAAGTTGGGCGTGGTAGCCCACGCCTTTAATCCCAGCACTCAGGAGACAGAGGCAGGCGGATCGCTGTGAGTTCAAGGCCAGCCTGGTCTACAAAGAGAGTCCAGGACAGCCAAGGCTACACAGAGAAACCCTGTCTCCAAAAACCAAAAAACAAAAGAGGGTGGGGCTGGAGAAATGGCTCAGCAGTTAGGAGCACTGTCTGCTCTTCCAGAGGTCCAGTGTTCAATTCCCAGCAACCACAGGGTGGCTCATACCCACCTCTACTGGGTTCTGAAGCCTTCTTCTGGCATGCAGGTGTGCATACAGATAGAACACTCCTATACATAAAATAAATGAATAAATATTCAAAAATCCATGGGTTTTTCTGAAATCTGGATTGGAATGTCCATCCCACTTGGACATTAAATGTCGCTTAAACAAAAATCGAGCATTACACCTCAGTGTTCTACCATCCAAGCATTGTAAAGTGATGGCTACACAGCAGCAGCAGCTGGTAAAATGCACCTAGTCTTTGGCCTTGACACCTCTTGTGTAAGTTTATTATATGATAAAATTCTTCACAGTTTAGGACATCAGGAAGCAGAAATTTACATATAATTATATATTGACATACACACTATGTCCACATGCTTTTTCAGGTGTCCATAAACCAGGAATATGTGCTTATCCTTAGGGTACCAACCTTGAGCAGCCACCCTGAATAGATTGGTGTGCACTGTCAAACAGTTTCCCAGAAATGCTTAGAAACAGGACAAGAATATCCTTATACACAATTATAATAAAAACATCACCTTATTTACATAGCACCTGTCTCCCAAGAGATCGAGATGGTTTATGGACATTTTCAGTCTCTCTGTGAGGCAGGACATTGGGGACACCATGAGTTATCTTTTCAGCAGCCCAGTGACTGCCAGGACCAAGCACTGTGACAGCGGTAGAGCAACATAGGGGCACATAAGACCTCGTGGCTCTCAGTCTCCCTTACCACAGTCTTGTGGTTCAGCAGGATTCCCAGCACAAAGGGTTAATGTCCTAGTCTTCCTGTGTCTGCACTGTGCTTTAGACTTGTACCACAAGGAGATCAAGTGGGATTTGGTTTCGGCAGGTGAAAACAATCTAACATTCAGTGTGACTATAATCCAGTGTAATTTCTCCAGGACATGTGTACCACAGCCGATTGGTCCACGAGGGAGGGAGGGACCATGTCTAACATCGCAAGGAGTCCTCATCCACACAGCTGCTGATGCCTGAGGACACAGACAGCCCAGGGCCTGGCACTGTCTAAGGTCTTTTCTCCTTCCCCATATGGTCTGCACATATAAATAAGGATCTCAGCAAGAAATGTGCGGTCGGCAACAGTTCTCGAGCAAAGGCCTTAATGGTGAAGTTTAAAGGCCACGGGCTCCTCAGGGCCATGTTGGTTAAAGATGGGAGACCTGGCAACCGTGGAAGTAAATGTGTGAAAATGGAGGCCTCATTTCACAGGAGAGCCTGTGCGGTCACTCTCCAGGACACCATGGATGGTGGAGATCATCACTGCTGTTGGGATTGACGTTGACATCTGAGGTAGAGCTAATTTGGAGGAGATGGAGCTGAGGAGGACGAGAAATGGAAACTGTGCTCAGAACTCTGGCTGTGACAGGAGGCAGAGCTGGAGGAGCTGGTGTAGGCAATTACACCTCCTGCATTCCGTCCACGGTGCTCGGTGGGGTGCTGACTAAGGTGAGGTGTCAGGATGCTTTAGAAGCCAGCTTCTCCCTTTATACCTGAGACACCGTCATGGGGAACAGGTGGTGCTCATGCCTAGCACAAAGAGACAGAAGGAACTGTGCAGGTGACAAGGTACATGCCAACCAGCGTTAGGTCCCCAAACACAAGGGCTATGAAGGAAAAACTGCCCATTCCATGTGGAGAAAGGGGCAGGGTGAAAATAGCCACAACAAATATAAAAAACCAGGTACACATACAACTCATTTATAGTACAAGGTTTACTTCCAGTGTTTTTTTTTTTTTTTAATTTATGTGCATTGGTGTGAGGGTGTCAGATCTTGGAGTTACAGACAGTTGTGAGCTGCCATGTGGGTGCTGGGAATTGAACCTGGGACCTTTGGAAGAGCAGACAGTGCTCTTAACCACTGAGCCAACTCTCCAGCCCTACTTCCAGTGTATTTAAAGTTGCTATTACTACCTGTTTAGGATAAGTAAAGAAAGCAAGCTAATTGTTAGATGGTCCGCTCATGGTTAAATTTCTAGTCTAATTCAGCACAGGAATATTTGTACTAGGATTAAGAGAGATGATTCTTTAGATAGATAACGTAAAAATTAATTAACTGGTGATCTTCCAAAACCTCAGAGACCTCCAGAAAATGGCCATGATATAGACACATTTGTGGAAATGGGGATGACTATGCCAAAAGATTTTCTAAGTTTCTTTCCCTATGGAGCCTGACGGAATCAGAGGGTCTGTGGTGACCTACAAACACATCCATGGCTTTGGGGAAAGACCTGAATAGTCAAAGCTGGAATTTTTCCGTGACGGTGGTTTCCCCGGATGGGGACCATTCTCCCTTCCACATTCTCCATGCTGAGTTTGCAGACTGCCGGCCTCTATGAGACTAAGTCTTGCCCAGTTCAATGCTTTCTTTGGTCAGAACTGCATTGATCATGGTGTCTCTTCACAGCAATAGAGACTCACCAAGACACTTGCCTTTGGGATGGAGAGATGTCTGAGAGGTCAAGCACTGTGGCTGCTCTTCCAGAGGTCCTGAGTTCAATTTTCAGCAACCACACGGTGGCTCACAGCCATCTATAGTGAGATCTTGTGTCCGCCCCCCCCCCCATCTAGAGTACAGACCTACATACAGGCAGAACACTGTATACATAATAAATAAATCTTTTTAAAAAGGGACACTTGCCTTCTATTAATTTCTCCTCTGCTGAGGCTAAAGTGTAGGGTCTCCAGCACACTAGACATGGGCATACTATAACGGAGATATAACCCAGCCCCTCACAGATCCCTTACAACTGAGCCACAACCCCAACTCCTCACCGGGGAGTCTAGGCAGGGGCTCCACCACTGAGCCATGTCCCTTCCCCCTCACTGGGGGAGTCTAGGGAGGTGCTCTACCACGTGGCCACACCCTCAGGCTATCAGTATGGGCTCTAGGAAAATCCTCTGCCCCTGAGCCATGATCCCAATACCCAGCTGATATTCCTGCAAGGAGTTGGTTTTTGAGTGTCCTCTCATTTACAGATGCTAGCAGAGGTGTCACACACTAAACATTCCTGTTCAAAAGGGGAAACAGGTCCATAGAGCATGCAAGAAGAGATGTCTATATGGATAAACAGGCACTAGCAGCTTGTGCTGAGAGGTGGCTAATACCTGTAGATTTCTGTTTTCCTCAGGAGGGATGGCGTTACTCTTTCATCTGAGCTTGGCGGTTGTGTTTCTAACTCCCCTGCATCAGGGAGTTAGCTGGACAAGCAATGCAGTTCCGGAAGCCAGGGAAGTCTGGGAAGTCTTTTCAGGTAATGACCGCTCTGGATGGAAACAGGTTAAATCATACCACGCAAATGCCTGAAAATACTGATGGAAAGAAAACATGATGAGCAGGAAGCAATGCGGAAAACTGGCACACAGACCCAAAAGAAAGAGTACAGAAAAAAAATTGCTACTTAGTTGAGGAACACCTGTATAAAATGTGGGGGGTTCATAACCTAGGCTATCCTGCTACAGCACCAAAGGCACACACAGTGACTGAGACACATCACTGTCAGCTTTCCTGCTGTCCTGTTCTAGCCCTCCAAGGGACACCTGCAAATCTCCAGTCCTTGTCCTAAGCCTGAAGTCACTTTGACTTTGAGGAACAGCAGAGCCTTGAAGGCAGATCCGGAACTACTGCAGCACTAAAGCAAGAAAGGCCATGTCCTGAGAAAGGGCTTTTCCCCTCAAGGAAAGACACCTTGTTACATAGATGGCTTATATATGCACTTGTGTACACACACACACACACACACACACACACACACACACACACACACCTATAATAGGGTCTTATGACCTCTCCTGGCATGTAGATATATATGCAATTAAAGCATTAGTAAACATAAAATAAATATATAAACATTCTTTTTTAAAGAGTTCGGGGGAACAAAACATTTCTGGGATTCCCAGCACAGCAACACACTAGGCTCTGCCACTGTCTCTAGACACTAGATAGAGGTGAGACATGGTGGGATTGACACAGACACACTGGGCAGGCTGAGGGTAAGAGCGGAAACTCCTGGTAAGTGAAGGCTTTCATGGGACACGCCCCTTGGGCCAGTATGCAGATATAAGTGAGCAGATACCATTCGCCTTTTTCTGCTTCTGGGTTAACTCACTCATTATGATCATTTCTAGTTCAACCCATTTGTCCACAACTTTTCGGAATTCCTTGTTTTTGATAGCTGAGTAGTATTCCATAGTGTATATGTACCACAGTTTCTTTATCCATTCTTCTACTGAGGGGCACTTAAGCTGTTTCCATGATCAGGCTGTTATGAATATAAGGCTGCTATGAACCACATCCCCTGGATGGGGAGACCTGGTGGCACTCAGAGGAAGGACAGCAGGCTACCAGGAAGAGACTTGATACCCTATGAGCATGTAGAGGGGGAGGAGGTCCCCCTCAGTCACAGTCATAGGGGAGGGGAGTAGGGGAAAATGGGAGGATACAAGGGAGGGGATAACCATTGAGAGTAATATGAATAAATTAATAAAATAAAATTTAAAAAAAGAGAGTGGAAAATCACCCTCTGGGTCTCAACATTCCTGTTTTAAATTTGTGTGTGTGTGTGTGTGTGTGTGTGTGTGTGTGTGTGTGTACACTTAGGTGTATGTGTCAGCCATCGATTTAGCAAGGTGTATTTGCTTGAGGGGAAAAGCAGTTTCTCAGGAGACGGCCTTTCTTTAGTTCTGGGGTTGTTTGGGATCTACTTTCTTTCTTTTTTTAAATATCTATTTATTTATTATGTATACAGTGTTCTGCCTGCATGTACACCTGCAGGCCAGAAGAGGGCGCCAGATCTCATTGTGGATGGTTGTGAGCCACCATGTGGTTGCTGGGAATTGAACTCAGGACCTCTGGAAGAGCAGTCAGTGCTCTTAAGCGCTGAGCCATCTCTCCAGCCCCTGGGACCTACTGTCAAGGCTCTGCTGTTCCTCAAACTCACAGTGACTTCAGGCGCAGGACAAGGGCTGGCGATTTGCAGGTGCCATTTGGAGGGCTGTATAGTGAGACACTGTTTCAGGAAGTCTAACACTTGTCAGGTGATGGTGGTGGAAGCCTTTAACCCCAGCACTCAGGAGAAAGAGTCAGAGGGAGACAAAGTGAGTCCAGGACAGCCAGCGCTACACAGAGAGACACTGTCTCAAAAAAAAAAAAAAAAAACCAACCAAACAAACAAAACAGGAAGTGAGCCCTGCAGGGCCTGGCTGTCAGGGTTACTTTAGAAACAGGGGAGCATGCAGCAGGCTGGCTTCAAACATTCAGTGTTGGTGACGCTGGCCTCAAATTGGTTCTTCTACCTCCACCTGCTCGATATTGGGATTCCAGGCCGACACCATTGTGCCTCGTTCGTAACTTTGTTTTAACACTTGTTGGGGCTCAGGTGAGCTGTATTTTAGTGGCTCCCGATTTCGCTGTATGAAGTAACACCTGGAGTCCTAGGTATTGTTTTCATGTTGAAAAACAGAACTTTTTGGCTAAGAGGTTTTTGTTGTTGTTGTTGTTGTTTTTGTGTTTGGTTGACCATGTCATGAGCCGCCTACATCCACTTTTTTCTTTTCTTTCCTTTTCCCCCCATGAGGCATGGACTCCGTTTGTAGCCTTGGCTGTCCTGGAACTCAATTTATAGACCAGGTGGCATCCACCTCACAATGACCCAGGTGCCTCTGCCTCCTTGAGTGCCGGGCTTAAAAGCATGCGCCACCACGCCTCCCGCTTGCTGGTTAGGATTTTTCTTCCCACCTCAGGGTCCTAGATAAAGAAACAGGTATTTTGTACGGTGAGTACTGAAAAGGATTATCGCTCCTGCATTAGGGAGGTTTTGGACAGGGGCCTGGTGGTCGAGATATAATTGTTTTTAAATTACAGGTCCTGCGTCACTGACGGCACAGTCTTGGGGTTCCGAAGCAAAGGACTGACCCAGTCAGAGAGACGCGATGTCAGGTGAGTCAAGGGCAGGGGCCAGGCTTGGGTGCAGAAGGCTGCGGCTGGTCCAGCACCGGAAGTGTCCAGATTCTCTCGGGGTTCCACAGCGAGATCCCACGGGGCCACAGATTGTTTCTCCCCATCTTTCCAATCTTGTGGTACTGTGTTGTCACTTTTTGTTTCTTTGGTTTCCTGTGTAAGGATTGCACCGCTGAGCCAGGCTGCAGGCGGCTTTTCATTATTTGAACTAACTCCCGGTATGTGTCTGTGGGTGGGGGATCTCGCGTGTTCCTGGAGACCAGATGAGGGTGCGGGATCCCTGCGTCAGAATCTTGGGTGCTGGGACCCACACTGAACTTCTTTGCAAGGACAAGGTGAGGTCTGTACTGGTCCTCTTAGAGCTAAGGTTGTGGACTGGCTCATGTGGGTGCTGGGAGAAGAATTGGGGTCCTCTGTAAGAGCAGCAAGGGCTCTAAACTGCAGAGTCATCTCTACAGTCCCATAAAATCATAAAAAAGCACATTTGTCCAGGTGGTAGCACATGCCTCTAATCCCAGCACTCCCAAGGCGACTGATGCAAATCTCTGTGTTTGAGGCCAGGCTGGTCTGCAGAGCTGGTTCCAGGACAGCCAGGGCTACACACACACACACACACGCACGCACGCACGCACGCACGCACGCACGCACGCACGTACACACGCACACACGCACACACGCACACACACACTTTTCCATCTCCTGCATCGAAATTTTAACAACAGTTGTAATAGCTGTTGGCATCTATTACTTGTAGAAAATAATGAGTTTGATGTTTTTATACACATTGGATCATATTTTCTCTGTAATTAAAGTATTCAAGACACCGTCTACCTCTCTAATTGTTCTCCCATCTTTCTTTTTCTTGCTTTCTCTTTCCCTGTATTGATGTGGGGGAGACAGTTTCTGTTTAGCCCTGAGTGTCCTGGTACTTTTTTGTATAAACTACACTAGCCTTTTCTTTCTCTCTCTTTCTAACTTCCTTCCTTCCTTCCTTTCTTCCTTCCTTCCTTCCTTCCTTTCTTTCTTTCTTTCTTCCTTCCTTTCTTTCTTTCTTCCTTCCTTCCTTCCTTCCTTCCTTCCTTCCTTCCTTCCTTTCTTCCTTCCTTCCTTCCTTCCTTCCTTCCTTCCTTCCTTTCTTCCTTCCTTCCTTCCTTCCTTTCTTCCTTCCTACCTTTCTTTCTTTCTTCCTTCCTTTGTTTCTTTTCTTTCTTTCTTTCTTTCTTTCGACAGGGTTTTCTCTGTCTAGTCTTGGCTGATGTGGACACACTTTGTAGACCAGGCTGGCCTCGACCCCACAGAGATCTGCCTTCCTCTGCCTCCTGAGTGCTGGGATTAAAGGCATGGGCCACCACACCTGGCTCTTCAAACTTGCCTCTGCTTCCTGAGTGCTGAGGTTAACCTTTAAGTTACCACAATGCCCTGCTAATTTATTATTATTGTTAGTTTACCTGCCTCAGTGGAGAGGAGTGTGGGCTTTCTGAGTCTGGCTTAATTAGCTGAACAGAATGGTCTCCAGGTCCACCCTGTTGCCCGCACACACCACAGTTTGCTCTGCCTTGTCACTGAATACAGCTTCCCAGTGTGTTGGACCTCAGTTTGTTCATCCCCTGACTCACTGATGGACATCTAGGCCGATTCCGCCTCTTGGCTGCTGTGAGTAAGGCCACAGTCAACATGTGTGCTCAGGTAACTGTCTGGCCTTCTGATTTCTGTGACACAGTCAACATGTGTGCTCAGGTACCCTCTGGCCTTCTGATTTCAGTGTTTCCAGATACATGCTGAGGGGTGGTACCCATGGATCAGATGATAATTCTAATTTTTCTTTCTGAGTAAATCCATAGTGGTTTCTGGAGTGGTCCCACTGTTTTCCATGTTTGCTGATAGTGTAAATATGAATAAATTTCCTGCTGATCCTCACTTTAATTTTCCTTTCTAAATCCTCCCTCCCTTTCTTCTTTCCTTTTTTCTTTTAGATTATTGGCCGGGTGTGGTGGCACATATATTTAATTCTAGTGCTTGGGAGGCAGAGGCAGGAGGATTTGTATGAGTTCCAGGTCACCCAGAACTACAGTGAGTAGACACATGACTCACAGTGGTCTGGCCTCCTCTGGCTCCAAAGCAAGGGCCTTAAAGGTGTCTCCTACCATCACAGGCTGGCCAAGCTGGGGTTTCTAAGCATTTGAAATTAGGGTGAGACTTCTAGCTCTTTTTTTTTTTTTTTTTTTTTTTGGTTTTTTGAGACAAGGTTTCTCTGTGTAGCCTTGGCTGTCCTAGACTCGCTTTGTAGACCAGGCTGGCCTCGAACTCACAGCGATCCGCCTGCCTCTGCCTCCCGAGTGCTGGGATTAAAGGTGTGCGCCACCACGCCCGGCCTGAGACTTCTAGCTCTTTGTGGGAACCAGGCCCGACTGGGCTGCCTGCCTGTCTTGCTGTTTCATGTCCTGTTTTTAGCAGCTCCTGTGTTTGTGTTTATGTTGGTTACCTAGTCATGTTTACTGCTCTGAGAACGCACCCCTCCCCTCTTGGGGACTTTTCCTCCTGTGGGCCATCACCTCTTGAGGGATTTCACCTGGGAGTGGCATTCCTGTTTTGCTGCCTATAAAAAGGCTCTTTGGACACTGAATAAAAGCTGCTGCTGTTGAGGCTGGAGAGATGGCTCAGCGGTTAAGAGTACCGTCTGTTCTTCCAGAGGTCCTGAGTTCAATTCCCAGCAACCACATGGTGCTAGTATAGTGAGATCTGGTGCCCTCTTTTGGTGTGCAAATGGACATGCAGGCAGAGCACTGTATATGTAATAAATAAATCTTAAAAAAAAAAAAGAAAGAAAGAAAGCTGCTGCTGCTGCTGCTCTCTTGGCATAAAGGACCCACCGTTTTATTGTGTGTTAAATCCGCAGTCCCTTGCCCTTGACTGGGTACTGAGGTGGGGCAGGTGCCACAGCTCTTGTAATCTAGCAAACAAACAAACACCCCCCACCCCCAGCCCCCAAGAAACCAAACCCTCAGGGTGTGCCCAGTTGTTTGTGTTTGGTTAATTCTAGATGTAATCAAGTCAACAAATAATATTATCAGTACTTTTCTACGTATGAGTGTTTGCCTGCCTTTCTGTCTGTGTACCATGTATGTGATGTGCCCAAGGAGGTCAGAAGGCGTCAGATCCTGTGCACAGAGTCATGCATGGTTCTGAGGCACTTGCAGGTGCTGGGAAGCAAACTGGGCTCCTCTGCAAGAGCAGCAAGTGGTTCAGTTGGTGGGGTGCTTGCTTCTCTCCAGCACCAAATTTTATTATTCTTAACTATGGTAACACTGGCCCCTGCCTCTTGCTTGCCGAGATTAAAGGAGTGCGGTATTGTAAAACTCATTGTTTTTTACTTTTTAAATTTATTTTTAATTTTTAAAAATGTTCACGACTTTTAAAAAGGATTTCTTAATTTCTTATGTATACAGTGCTCTGCCTGCATGTCCACCTGCAGGCCAGGAGAGGGCACATTATAGATGGCTGTGAGCTACCCTGGGTATTAAACTCAGGACCTCTGGAAGAGCAGACAGTACTCTTAACCCCTGAGCCATCTTTTCAGCCCTAAACTCAGCATTTAAAACTTTTTTTTCTTTAAAAATTGAACCAAACAAAAAGAAACATGTTTTTTTGGGAAATAACATTTAAGGATAAAATGCTGCCTACTGTATTGTTTATAAATAAAAAACCTTTGTACAGTTGAAAACACAAAACCAAAACCAAAAATGAATGAAAATGTTCTAGTCTTATTTATTTATTGATTTTTCAAGGCAAGATATCTCTGTGTAGCCCTGGCTATCCTGGAAATCACTCTGTAAGAAAAAGCCAGCCTCCAACTCACAGAGATCTGCCTGCCTCTGCCTCTGGTGTGCTGGGATTAAAGGTGTGAGCCAACACCTCCTGGACCTAAATATGTTTCATTGTCTCTGTCTCTCTCTGTGTCTGTTGCTGTCTGTCTCTGTCTGTCTGTCTGTCTTTCTCTCTCTCTCTCTCTCTCCTTCTCTCTCTCTCTCTCTCTCTCTCTCTCTCTCTCTCTCTCTCTCTCTCTCTGTGTGTGTGTGTGTGTCTATGTTTATCTGAACACAGGTACACATGGAGGTCAGAGGCATCAGATCCTCGGAGGTTGGAGTTCTGAGCAGTTGTGAGCGTCTCCATGGGGTCCTGGCAACTTCAGTTAGACGCTCTGCAAGAGCAGTAGACACTCTCCACTGCTGGGCCATCTTTCCAGCCCCTTTAAAGGGTTTTTTTTAAATTGCCAATTGCTCACTGGCTTGTCTCTGTGTGGAGATGTGCATGTGAGCACAGGCATTTGAAGAGGCCACAGGTGCCGGATTCCATGGAGCTGGGGATATGGTGGCTGTCAGTGCCCTAGTGTGGGTGTTGGGAACTGCAATTTGTGGCCTGGTAAAGCAGTGTGCACTTGGAACTGCCCGGCCATCTCTGCAGGTCTATTTTTTAAAAATCATGTTTCTTGTTTTTTTTTGATATGATAATACTTTCTCTTTACTACTGTTTTAACTGAAAAAAATCTTCAACTGTGTTTGTGTGTGTGTGTGTGTGTGTGTGTGTGTGTATGTGTGTGTGTGTGTGTGTGTGTGTGTGTGTGTGTGTAGAGCTGTGAGTGTCAGTCTTTGGCTTCTACCTGTTTGAGAAACGGTGTCTGGTTTGCTGCTGTATCCATCAGGATAGCCAGCCTGAGAGTTGTCAGTTCTTCGGCCTCCACCTCTCATGTCTAGAAGTGCTTGGGCCACACATGGATCCACACACTGTATCCGTGTGTATATAGGTTCTGAGGACCCTCCCACATTGTGACACTCCCCAGTTCCCTCTATTTTATTTAACAAAATTAATTGTATTTGGATATTTTAATGTGTGTGGGGGGCGTGAACCAGAAGAGTGTAAGGGGTCCCTGAGTCAGAAGTCATGGGTGCTGGGAACCACACAGGACTTGTTTCCAAAAACAGAACACGATCTATACTGGGGCCTTTGGAGCTAAATGTTGTAAACAGGTTCACGTGGGAGCTGGGGACAGAACTGAGGTCATCTGTAAGAGCAGCCAGGGCTCTTAGCCACAGAGCCATCTCTACAGTCCCATGAGATATTCAATGTAACCTTAAAAATATATTTAGCCAGGTGGTAGCAGCACAAGCCTTTAATCCCATCATTTGGGAGGCAGAAGCAGGCAAATCTCTGAGTTTGAGGCCAGATTGGTGAATAAGGCCACAGTCCAATTGGAACCCTCTGGCATCTATGTGGTTCTTTTGGATATATGCTGAAGGATGGGACAGCTGGATCATATGGTATTTCAAATTTCATGTCCTGAGGAACTTCCATACTGGTTTCCTGAGTGGTCACACTAATTTACATTTCCTTTGATACTGTAAATATGAGGGTCCTTCCTCCAGTCCTCACAAGGCTGTGTTCTTCCTTCCTTCTTTCTTTCTTTCTTTCTTTCTTTCTTTCTTTCTTTCAGATTAATAATAGGGAGTGGTGGTATATATTTTTAATTCTGGTGCTTGGATGCAGAGGCAGGAAGGTCCGTGTGAGTTCCAGGTCAGCTGGAATTACAGAGTGGTCACACAGAATTCCAACACATCTGTCTGCCTCTGGCTTCAGCATGAAGAGATTAAAGGTGTGGTCTACACCAGCTGACCAGGGCGGGTTTTCTTCTTTTTCTTCTTTCTTTCTTTCTTTCACAGGGCTGGGTTTCTGTGTGCTGCCTTGTCTATACTGGAACAGTTTCCTCGACCAGTCTGGCCTCCAATTCAAAGATATCCACCTGCCTCTGCCTCTCCTAGTGCAGGAATTCAAGGTATATACTACCTCACCCAGCTCAATGTGGGGGTCCAACCTCAATGGAATTGGATTTAGGGTGGCTTTTGTATTTCTAAGAGCATTAAACAGCCACGACCAAAATCCAAAAGAACCCAGGCTCTTTTTCATGTGTGTGTGTGTGTGTATGTGTGTGTGTGTGCATGTGTGTATGTGTGTGTTGTAAGCATGTGTGTGTACACTAGGATGTTTTTCATTTGGCAAAGAACATGGGCCCACAAGAGGTCACTCCTCTGTTAATAGACAAACAACACCTGTTCTCTGACAAGTCTGGTTCCAGGGGACACACACAACACACAGTCTCACAAGCCTGTTTCACATCCCACACTTGGGATCAAACCAAAAACATGTTTGCATTCACTACAAGTCAGAGGTAAGGTATGACCAATTTTCACAAGAACACAGAGCAGCCCGTGCAAGAGCAAGTGAGTTCCGGAAGGTATTACAGTAGAGCTCTGGGTACGGTAGAGTTTGGTGTAGCTGAGTGCGGCAGCCATCAGAGGCAGGGTTCCCAAGCAGAGCAATATAGTGATAAGCAGAGAGAGGCCAGATTGAAGCCCTGAGCTAGCAGAGGCCTTTTGAGCCAGAACAGCTGACTGGAACCAGCCAGTGTTCAGAGAGAAGCAGAAAGGGTGAGCTTATTCAGCAATAAGTCTCAGAGGCTGAAAACATTGTAGGTTTAGCTTAGCAAATGGAGGATGAAAGCTGCAGCCTTCAAGGTCAGGATGTGCAGAAGGTGAGACTGTTTGGAGGCTCGAAGCTTCCAGCCTAGGCTTGGGGTAGTTATATATAAACTCTCTGGGACCCACCCAAGCCATGTGCTCATAAAGCTTGTGTACAGCTCGCATCTCATGCCACAGCTCAGGAGAGAAAAAACAACTTTCCCAAGCCTGGTCTACAGAACAAGCAGGCCTACACAGAGAATGCTGTCATACCAAAAAAAAAAAAAAAACAAAAAAACAAAACAAACCCAACCAAAACCAAAACAAAACCCAACAACATTAACAAATTTTAATGTAAGGTGGTGGCTATGGTTTATCTTTGCATAGTAAACAATTTAAGAATGAAAGTGCTCTTGCCTCTTCCCTCCACAGGCCAGCTCCAATATACTCTGGAATTCTCTTTCATATTAAGTGATGAACAACTCAGAGCACTGGAACACGCCTTCCGCAGGAACATGGTTCCAGATAATGAGGAAATTCAGGAATTGGCATCAAGGCTCCAGCTTGATGTCACCATGGTGCAGGTTTGTGTATGGAGCGTCTCTCAGGGTCATCACTTAGTCCATGGTTTCCTGTGGGCTTTGTTTTGTTCTTGTCACTTAATGTTTTAAAATTATCCATGTGTATGTGTGCACACCTCCTTCTGTGTATGTGCAGCAAACATGCCTGGTGCCTGAGGACGCTAGAGGAAGCCTGTGTCCTCAGGCATCAGCAGCTGTGTGGATGAGGACTCCTCGCCATGTTAGACATGGTCCCTTCCTCCCTCGTGGACCAATCGGCTGTGGTACACATGCCCTGGAGAAATTACCCTGGATTATAGTCACACTGAGTGTTAGATTGTTTTCACCTGCCGAAACAAAATCCCACTTGATCTCCCTGTGGTACAAGTCTAACGCACAGTGCAGACACAGGAAGACTAGGACATTAACCCTTTGTGCTGGGAATCCTGCTGAACCACAAGACTGTGGTAAGGGAGACTGAGAGCCACAAGGTCTTATGTGCCCCTATGTTGCTCTACCGCTGTCACAGTGCTTGGTCCTGGCAGTCACTGGGATGCTGAAAAGATAACTCATGGTGTCCCCAATGTCCTGCCTCACAGAGAGACTGAAAATGTCCATAAACCATCTCTGTCTCTTGGGAGACAGGTGCTATGTAAATAAGGTGAGGTTTTTATTATAATTGTGTATAAGGATATTCTTGTCCTGTTTCTAAGCATTTCTGGGAAACTGTTTGACAGTGCACACCAATCTATTCAGGGTGGCTGCTCAAGGTTGGTACCCTAAGGATAAGCACATATTCCTGGTTTATGGACACCTGAAAAAGTATGTGGACATAGTGTGTATGTGAATATATAATTATATGTAAATTTCTGCTTCCTGATGTCCTAAACTGTGAAGAATTTTATCATATAATAAACTTACACAAGAGGTGTCAAGGCCACAGATTAGGTGCATTTTACCAGCTGCTGCTGCTGTGTAGCCATCACTTTACAATGCTTGGATGGTAGAACACTGAGGTTTTATGCTCGATTTTTGTTTAAGCGACATTTAATGTCCAAGTGGGATGGACATTCCAATCCAGATTTCAGAAAAACCCATGGATTTTTGAATATTTATTCATTTATTTTATGTATAGGAGTGTTCTATCTGTATGCACACCTGCATGCCAGAAGAAGGCTTCAGAACCCAGTAGAGGTGGGTATGAGCCACCCTGTGGTTGCTGGGAATTGAACACAGGACCTCTGGAAGAGCAGACAGTGCTCCTAACTGCTGAGCCATTTCTCCAGCCCCACCCTCTTTTGTTTTTTGGTTTTTGGAGACAGGGTTTCTCTGTGTAGCCTTGGCTGTCCTGGACTCTCTTTGTAGACCAGGTTGGCCTTGAACTCACAGCGATCCGCCTGCCTCTGTCTCCTGAGTGCTGGGATTAAAGGCGTGGGCCACCTCGCCCAACTTTTTTTTTGGTTTTGGTTTTTTGAGACAGGGTTTCTCTGTGATTCCTTGGCTTTCCTGGACTGGCTTTGTAAACCAGGATGGCCTCGACTTTAAACTAATCTGTCTGCCTCTGCCTCCTGAATGCTGGGAAAAAAGATGTATGCCACCAAGCCTGGCAAACCCATGTTTTTTAGAATAAATCTTTGATTAAAAAAAAAAAACCCACAGCTGAAGGTAATATGTGTTGCAGAGTTTCTGCTTTCCTTTTGTGCTAATGACGGTGTTGCTGCTGCACCTTACCTGCCACAGATGGTTGACAGATTTGGATTCTATGTGGAGGATGAAGTTTTGTTTAGGGAAACTTTCTTACCCTGTTGGCATGCCTGTGCCAAATCCACTTTTTTTTCTTTCCCTAAATCACACTGCAGGGATTTTTTTTCAAAGTTGATTTAATATAATTTAAAAAAAATCTTTTAGTGGCTGACCTGGCTACAGGCTTAGAGACCGTGCTAGGTGAGGTTGCCAAGGTTGAAGATTCATGAACATCCTTACTTTACCCTAGAAAATAACAATTAACACTGGGAGGCAGAAGCAGGTGGATCACTGTTGAGTTCGAGACCAGCCTGGTCTAGAAAATCAGTCCAGGACAACCAAGGCTACACAGAGAAATCCTGTCTTGAAAAACCTTAAAGACAAAGAAAATGACAATTACTTGTATTTGGGGTAAAACTACTTTCTGTGTAGTGTATTATGTGAAAAGGTACAGACATTGAGAACGTGCTATAGTTTTCCAAGCCTGTTACTATTTTGACATGTACGCAGAAGGCCTTATTTTGTACATTATTTTGTTGCTACAGGATGTGAATCTCTGGGGTACAGTTCAGAGAGCTTGAAAACGATGAAGGCTGTGGAAGAGGAAAGCTGATGGTGTCTGTGACACACTAGAGCCCATAGCTGCTGCTTTACACTCAGTGGGTATGGACGTCACGCGATATACAGCATGGTTTGTGACTCCTTTACAGCCATGGCAGTGTCCTTTTATATCTTTTATCAAGGATGAACAAATGCATAGTTCTATTCTATTGGGGACAGGTTTTTTTTTCTTTTTTGGAGTAACACTGAAACCTCCAGGATTAGGCTGATCCTTCATTTCTGCCTTTTACATAAGTGTCTTTATAACATGTATCTTTAAAGTGGTTGATACAGCACATCGCTAAGCCCTTTCCAGAAACAGCTGACAGGCATCTTGTATCCAGACAGCCCTGAGATGCAGCTACTGTCAAGTTTCTATTCTCTATCAGGAAGAGTTTTGTTCCTTCCTCCATTTTGTACCTTACTGCTCCATCCCTTGGCTTTCTCCCCTCTCTCCCTGATCTTCTGTAGAGAAAGCATGGAAAACCATGATCACCATTACCCACACTGCAACCTGGTCCATGACAGCAACCAAAACAAAGCCAGAGAAAGTCCAAGTGTCCTGTGCCATGGCTCCTTGGAGAGAGACCATAGCAGTCCCTGTTTCTTCATTTAGATGGTTAATTCCATTCCCCACCTCCATCTAGAAGATTCCTTGCCTCCCAGTTCCTGTTTTCTAACCACGCTGCCTCTGGAGCCACCATTGCTCTCTGAGAGTCAAGCCAGAAGCAGCAGCCAACCTGGGTGTGTTAAGTCCTTTCCCTTTATCTCCCATGTGCCCACAGGAAGCTGCCTTTGTCTGTGGGTGAGAAGAGGAGTCTCTCTTAAAGAGACGTGTGGGACACAGTTTTTCATTCAGACGTATTTCGGCTTTCAGCTTCGGTTCTTTGGATAAGAGACTGCCTTTCACTCAAGTCTTCTCAAATCACGCCCCGTGTTTAACCACTTTTTTATTACTATTAATAATGAATATTCAGTCATATGTTTAATAAAACCTCCTTTATTGTTAACCAATAATATCCTCCAGATAATTACACATTGAGGCAATGAGTCATCAAAAGTTAAGCACAAAGCTGAACATGATAATTAACCTATTATCCCACTATCAGTGACTCTCCCTCCCATCCAAGGTCCCAGGCACTTGCTTTCTTCTCTTCTGTGGATTCTGTCCTTCCTCTTCCTCTCCTGCACCTTCTCCTAAAGGTGCTGGGATCTCACGCTCTTCCCCTAGCTTGTGTAGGTCTCCTCTCCTTGTCTTAGCCTGCTTTGATGAGGCTCTTCTCTGTGGTTTGGCCCGGAACAATGTTCCTCTCCCTGGCTTAGGCTGGCTGGCTGATGCTACTGTCTCTGCTGCAGCCCGGCTGGATGAAGCATCCATAACTTGCATGGCCTGGTTGGATGATGCTCTTCTCTGTGGTCTGGCTTCTTTGAATAATGTTCCTCTCTGTGTCTTAGGCTGGGTGGAGGATGCTGTTCTCTCTGGTGCAGCCAAGCTGGATGATGCATCCATAACTGGCATAGTCTGGTTGGATGATGTTCCTCTCATGAGCTTGGCCTGTTTGGATGATGTCTCCATCACTGATATGGACTGTTTGGATGATGACTCCATCAGTGGCATGGTCTGGTTGGATGATGTATCCATCACTGGCATGGCCTGGTTGGATGATGCATCCATCACTGGCATGGCCTGGTTGGGTGATGCGGGCATCGGTGTCATGGCCTGGTTGGATGACGCACCCATCATTGGCATGGTCTGGGAGGAGGGTGCTCTCTCATTTGCGTGGCCTCCTTGAATATTCTCAGAAATGAACTCCTCTGATTTTCTGTCATATTTGTCATCACTAGGTCTTGATAACACTTAAACCATTCCTGAGAGAAAGGATAGTTTTCATCTTTTTAAGAAATGATTCATCAAGCTAGGCGGTGGTGGCAGATGCCTTTAATCCTAGCACTTGGGAGGCAGAGGCAGGTGGATTGTTGTGAGTTTGAGGCCAGACTGGTCTATAAATCGAGTCCAGGACAGTCAAGGCTACACAGAGAAACCCTGTCGTGAGAACCACCCCCCCCCCAAAGAAAAGAAAGAAAAAGAAATGATTCATCATTTTTAAGGAGCTTTAATTTATATACTTAATATATATAATAAATTTTTATATGGTTTTGTTTTTGCTTTTGTTTTGTTTTGTGTTTTTTTCTTATTTTTGGTTTTTCTAGACAGAGTCTCTCTGTGTGGCCTTGGCTGTCCTGGACTCACTTTGTAGAGCATGCTGGCCCCGAACTCACAGCGATCTGCCTGCCTCTGCCTCCCTGTTTTTGATTTTTGAGACAGGGTTTCTCTGTGTAAACCTGTCTGTTCTGGAATTCACTATGTAGACGAAGCTGGCCTCTAACACAAAGTTGTGTCTGCCTCTGCCTACCAAGGACTAACATATAACATGTATGCTGTCACACAGATATTTTTTCATTGTTATTTTAGGTCATGCTTGTATACACCTGCTTGCAGTGCCTATAGAGAGGAGAAGGGGACATTAGGGCATCTGTAGCTGGAGATACAGGTGGCTCTGAGCCACCAGGCCAGTGCTTGGCATTGAACTCTTGCCGTCACAGGAACAGTCTCTGCCCTTAACCACTGAACCACCTCCCCAGCTCCAGACATTTATCTTTGGCTCAGTTTTTGAGACAGGGCCAGTATAGTCTGTGCCAGGGATAGAACCCAGGCCTTTTTGAAAGTCAAGGCCATCAACTAACCCCATCACCTTTAGCCAGAGAGTTGGATAATAAAGTGATGAGTCCAGAGGAGAAATGTACCATCCTCAGGTGAGAAAGCAGGTTACTAATCTCTCACAGATATTTAATATGCTCTCTCAGCCTCCCTGTCCTTGGTCCCTGAGGTAGATGATTTGAGACTCTGTCAGTGGCTGGAGCAGACAGAGTGCTCCCACCCTAGATCACAAGACAGTAAGAAAAGATGGCTCTGGACTGTCAAGGACAATATTCTGAGCCCTGTGTGGTGGCCTACTCCAGTAGCCCAGTTCATGGGAAATAGAGGCAGAAGAGGCAGGAGTTCAGGGCCATCCTCAGCTATGCAAGTGTGAGGCTAGCCTAGGCTAAATATGACTCTGTCCCAAATAAAAGGAAACAATAGAAAATAAATAAATAGTAAAAATAAAAAAGCAACCTACTCCCACGTGCTTTGTTTTATCAATACAACACAGGAGAAGACAGGAACCGGCTCCTCTAAGAAAGGGCCCTAGCCAGTCCATAGTGGGGCATGCCTTTAAATCCTGGATTCAGGAGGCAGAGGCAGGTAGATCCCTGAGTTCAAGGCCAGACTGGTCTACAGAGTGAGTTCCAAGGCCGTCAGGGATAGAAAAACACAGTGTGCAGGGAACAGAACAAGAAAGAATAAAAAGAAGGGAAGGAAGGAAAGAAGGAAAGAGGAAGGGAGAGAGAGAGAAACAAAGATTCCCACTGAGCCCTGTTGGCCTCAAGTCAGGCTTGCCTTCACACTGCACAGCTGGTATGTGTAACCCTCTAGGGAGCCTCAGTGTATCTGAATAAAGTTGGTGGGTAAGCAAATAAACAACTCAGGAGCTAGAGAAATGGGTCAGAGGTTGGGAGCACTGTCTGCTCCTCCAGAGGTCCTGAGTTCGATTCCCAGCAACCACAAGGTGGCTCACAACCATCTACAATGAGATCTGGCGCCCTCTTCTGGCCTGCGGGTGTACATGCAGGCAGAGCACTGTATACATAATAAATAACCACATCTTTAAAAAAAGAAAAGAAAAGACAAAGCTCATTCCTCTCTAGCATCCATTCCTGGACAACGCCATGGTCAATGAACAGGAATTATTTGATTTTAAAAAGTGCAGCCACTTGTGCTACCATCACTCAGAAGACAAAGGCACAAGCCAGCCTGACCTACATAGCAAGTTCCAGGCCATCCAAGGCTGCACAGTGAGACCCTACATCCGTAATACAGTCATATCAATGCAGCATTGACAGTGAAACATGGGCATATGCCTGTAACGCAGCACTTTGGGAGGTGACAGCAGGAAGACCCTGAGATCAAGCCAGGCCTTAGAGCCGGGCGACGTTGGCACATGCTTTAATCCCAGGCCTTGGGAGGCAGAGGCAGGCACATTTCTGTGGGTTCCAGGCCAGCCTAGACTACAGAGTGAGTTCTAGGACAGCCAGGCTGCACAGAGAATCCCTACCTCAAAAAACAAATAAATAAAAGGCTAGCCTTAGATCTGTGAGGTGCTCGCTCATGAAATAAAAAGGGGATGAAACTGGAGAGATGGCTTAGTGGTTAAGAGCGCTTGCTGATCTTGCAGAGGACCCAGGTTCCATTCCCAGCACCCACCACCTGTACCTCTGCCTCCATGGGATAGGACAGCCCCTTCTAGCCTCACTGGGCACCAGGCATGCACATGGTGCACACATAGAGAAAGCATGCACACGTTCACATGAAAAATGTACAATTTTTTTTTGTTTGTTTTTTGAGACAGGGTCTCTCTGTGTAGCCTTGGCTGTCGTGGAGCCTGTACATCTGACTGGCCTCGAACTCACAGCGATCCACCTGCCTCTGCCTTCCGAGTGCTGGATAAAAGGCATGTGCCACCATGCCTGGCTAAATTTACAACTTTACATGACTAGAAGAAAGGAAAGCCCACAGGAGGCCCTGGGCTAGCTGACTACCCTGAGACACACCCAGGCACCAACCTCCACTACCATGTCCTTTA
The DNA here is from genome assembly GCF_964271855.1 of Acomys minous. Classification (NCBI taxonomy): domain Eukaryota; kingdom Metazoa; phylum Chordata; class Mammalia; order Rodentia; family Muridae; genus Acomys; species Acomys minous. The sequence continues at coordinate 23,840,019 of NC_140502.1, read as the reverse complement.
GCTGGAGTCTTGAGGCCAGTTGCTGGATTTCCTGTAGGTCTGGGAACATGGTCCTGTAGAAGGCATCTTGCAGTGCCAAGTGTTGCTCAAGACTGATTATAGTCCAGAATCCTTCATCGCGCACTGGCTTTCCTGTTCACGGAGGAGACAAGAACATTTTCATTCGTTTTTGGTTTTGTTTTTGATCTGTACAAAGGGTGTTTATTTATAAATAATACAGTAGGCAGCATTCTATCCTTAAATGCTATTTCCTCAAAACATGAGTTCCTTTTTGTTGGGTTGGATTATTAAAGAAAAATTTAAAATGCTGAGTTTAGGTCTGGAGAGATGGCTCAGAGGTTAAGATCATTGGCTGCCCTTCCAGAGGTCCTGGGTTCAGTTCCCAGCAACTACAAGGTGGCTCACAACCATCAATAAAGTGATCTGGTGCCCTCTTCTGGCAGCATGTGTACATGCAGGCAGAGCACTGTATACTTAATAAAGGAATTCTTTTTTTTTTTTAAGTTGTGACCATTTAAAAATTTTTAAATAAATTTAAAAAATAAAAAATGCTGAGTGTTATGATAGCACACTACTTTAATCTCAGGAAATTGAGTTCCAGGACAGCCAAGGCTACAAACAGAGACCATGCCTCAGGGGGAAAAAGAAAGAGAAAAAAGGAAAGAAAGTAAAAAAATGAATTTAAGAGGTTCATAACACAGTGAACCCAGAAAAACCACTCTTAGGCCAAAAAAAAAAAATCTGTTTTTCAAGGTGAAGTCAATACCTAGGACTCCAGGTGTTACTTCATACAGTGAAATCAGGAGCCTCTAAACTACAACTCACCTGAGCCCCTAGAAGAGTTAAAACAAAATTACAAAAAAAAAAAAAAAAAAAAAAAGGCATGGTGGTGTGGGCCTGTAATCCCAATATCGTCCAGGTGGAGGTAGCAGAACCAGTTTGAGGCCAGCTTCACCAACACTGAATGTTTGAAGCCAGCCTGCTGCATGCTCCCCTGTTTCTAAAGTAACCCTGACAGCCAGGCCCTGCAGGGCTCACTTCTAACGCCAGCACTTGAGAGGCAGACGCAGAGGAATCTCTGTGTATTCCAAGCAGGATTGGTCTACATACAGAGTTCCAGGACAGACAGCCACACATGAGACTCTATTTTATTTATTTTATTTTATTTTTATTTTTCGGTTTTTCGAGACAGAGTTTCTCTGTGTAGCCTTGGCTGTCCTGGACTCGCTTTGTAGACCAGGCTGGCCTCGAACTCACAGCGATCCGCCTGCCTCTGCCTCCCAAGTGCTGGGATTAAAGGCGTGCGCCACCACGCCCGGCTGGGAAATTATGTATTACATATAAATCTGTGTATACAGTATAATATTTACTATGTATATATATTTTGTTTTTGTTTTTGTTTTTGTTTTTGTTTTTCGAGACAGGGTCTCTCTGTGTAGCCTTGGCTGTCCTGGACTCGCTTTGTCGACCAGGCTGGCCTCGAACTCACAGCGATCCACCTGCCTCTGCCTCCCGAGTGCTGGGATTAAAGGCGTGCACCACCACGCCCAACTGAGACTCTATTTTTAAAAAAACTCACACAAATATACATACATACATACATATGTACACACAAGCAGGCACATATGTATTTATCCACATATCCACGTATCTGGACAGGTGCCCAGATAATATATATTTCCAGAATCTGAAATCTGGTTTCACACAGTCCTCTAGTCAGTTGGCAGGGCGTTGTGACACGCATGGTTAATGCCAGCACTCAGGAAGCAGAAGCAGGCTTCTGTGTACATATGTATGTACATATGTATATTTGTGTGTGTAGGCCAGACTGGTCTACAGAGGATGTTCCAGGACACTCAGGGCTACATAGAGACTCTGTCCCGAGCCGGGCGTGGCGGGGCACACCTTTAATCCCAGCACTTGGAGGCAGAGGCAGGTGGATTTATGTCAGTTCAAACTCAGCCTGGTCTACAAAGCGAGGCCAGGATAGATTACAAAGAGAAACGCTGTCTCAAATAACACAGAGGAGGGAGAGAGAAACAGAGACAGAGAGACAGAGACAGAGACAGAGAGACAGAGACAAAGACAGAAAGACAGAGACAAAGACAGAAAGACAGAGAGAGAGACAGAGACAGAGACAGAGACAGAGAGATTCTGTCTCACCCACATCAAAAAATAGAAAGAGAACAAAAGAGGGGGGGATGCGAGAGAGACTAAAAGAGGAGACAAGTGATGGTGACACATGGGTTTTTGTTGTTGTCGTTGTTTTGTTTTGGTTTTGTTTTTTCCTCTTTTGGTTGTTCAGAGACAGGGTTTCTCTGTAGACCAATCTGGCCTCAAACTCAAGAGATTTGCCTGCTTCTGTCTCCCAAATGCTGGGATTAAAGGCGTGTGTCACTACCACCTGGCTAAATATATTTTTAAGGGTACATTGAATATCTCATGGGACTGTAGAGATGGCTCTGTGGCTAAGAGCCCTGGCTGCTCTTACAGATGACCTCAGTTCTGTCCCCAGCTCCCACGTGAACCTGTTCACAACGTTTAGCTCCAAGGGCCCCAGTATAGATCGTGTTCTGCTCTTGGAAACGAGTCCCGTGTGGTTCTCAGGACCCACGACTTCTGCCTCGGGGACCCCTCACCCTCTTCTGGTCTCCGGGAAGACTCCATATCCCACTCTCACAGACACATACTGGTATTAATTATAATATTGAGCAGATGGTATTAATTATAATATGGAGCAGAGGGCTGGAGCACGGCTCAGCCGCGGACTCCTCCTTACACAGGCCACACCATGGGCTCTAGACTCAGTAGGAAAAAGAAGCAGCGTGTGACAGCACACTACCAGAAGTTATGCAGGGTAGGGAGAAAGAAATCTGTGGCCCCCATGGGACCTAGCTTGGGGCCCCAGGAGAAGTTGGACACCTCCCATCTTTGTCACAGCCACAGCCGTCTGCACCCCAAGCCTGGCTCCTGCGCTTTACTCACGGGGCATCCGTGTGTCCTTCCCTGTGGTTTGCTCCTGGATGGGTCGTATGCTCCGGATCCTCAGAGACCGTGAGCTCCTCCTTGCAGGACTTGGCCATTTATAGTGTCTCCATCCTCAGGCCACTCCCCACCCCGCCCTAATCCAGGAGGATAAATCTATTCCATTGCAAACTATACAGAACCAGTTTTGGCTTGGTGGGTTTTATTGCAATTGGTTTTTGTTTGTTTTGTTATTGTTGTTTTGTTTTGTTTGTCAAGACAAGGTTTCTCCGAGTAGCCTTCACTGTTCTGGACTTGCTTGGTAGAGCAAGCTGGTTTCAAACTCACTGAGTTTGTTTTTATGTTTTGTTTTGTTTTTTTCCAGACAGAGTTTTTCTGTCTCTTGGCTGGTCTTGAAGTCACTTTGCAGACCTTGCTGGCCTTTAACTCAAAGAGATCCATCTGCCTCTACCTCCTTAGGGCTGGGATAAAAGGCAGCCAGTTCTAATTCTAGGCTGAATTGGGGTTTTATCTAAATTTCAGTAATTCTGGAAGTAGAGCTCACTGCTTTAGAGCTTGTTTCCCACCCAGGCACCAGGCATGCATGTGGTGGTGCCCACCTTTAATCCCAGCAGAGGCAGGTGGATTTATGGGAGTTCAAGGCCAGCCTGGTCTACAAACCGAGTTCAGGACAGATTACACAGAGAAACCCTGTCTCGGGGAAAAAAAAAACAAAAAAAACTAAAAAAGGAGAAAGAGAGAGAGACTCTGTCTCACCCACATCAAAAAGGAGAAAGAAGGAACAAAGGAAAGAAAGAAGAGTGGGAGGGAGAATGTGAGAGAGAGAGAGGAGACAAAGGGTGGTGACACGTGTCTTTTTGTTGTTGTTGTTGTTGTTGTTGTTGTTGTTGTTGTTGTTGTTTCTCTGTGCCCTGGACTCACTTTGTAGACCAATCTGGCCTCAAACTCAGAGATTTGCCTGCTTCTGCCTCCCAAGTGCTGGGATTAAAGGCGTGTGCCACCACCACCTGGCTAAATATATTTTTAAGGGTACATTGAATATCTCATGGGACTGTAGAGATGGCTCTCTGGCTAAGAGCCCTGCTGCTCTTACAGATGACCTCAGTTCTGTCCCCAGCTCCCACATGAACCTGTTCACAACATTTAGCTCCAAGGGCCCCAGTATAGATTGTGTTCTGCTCTTGGAAACGAGTCCTGTGTGGTTCCCAGCACCTAAGACTTCTGACTCGGGGACCCCTTACACCCTTCTGGTCACCAGGAACACTTGAAATCTAACCCACCCCCACACACACACATTAAAATGTCCAAATACAATTAATTTTTAAAATAAAATAGTAAGAGGGAACTGGGGAGTGTCACAATGTGGGAGGGTCCTCAGAACCTATATACACACAGTTACAGTGTGTGGATCCATGTGTGGCCCAAGCACTTCTAGACATGAGAGATGGAGGCCGAAGAACTGACAACTCTCAGGCTGGCTATCCTGATGTACACAGCAGCAAACCAGACACCGTTTCTCAAACAGGTAGAAGCCAAAGACTGACACTCACAGCACTACACACACACACGCACACACACACACACACACACACACACACACACATTCTGTCGAAGATTTTTTTTTTTCAGTTAAAACATAATAAAGAGAAGGTATCTACAAAGTGAGTTCCAGGAAAGCCACGGCTACATACAGAGACCATGCCTCATGGGGGGAAAGTAAGAAAAAAAGAAAAGGAATGGAAAAAAAAATGAATTTAGGCAGCTAATGACATGGTGAACCCCCTCCCCCCAAAAAAAACCTCTTAGCCAAAAAATTCTGTTTTTCAACGTGAAATCAATACCTAGGACTCCAGGTGTTACTTCATACAGTGAAAGTGGGAGCCACTAAAATACAGCTCACCTGAGCCCCAACAGGAGTGAAAACAAAGTTACAAACAAGACACAGTGGTGTCAGCCTGGAATCCCAACATCTCAAATGTGGAGGTAGCAGAACAGGTTTGAGGCCAGCGTCACCAACACTGAATGTTTGAAGCCAGCCTGCTGTGTGCTCCCCTGTTTCTAAAGTAACCCTGACAGCCAGGCCCTGCAGGGCTCACTTCCTGTTTTGTTTGTTTGGTTGGTTTTGGTTTTTTTGAGACAGGGTCTCTCTGTGTAGTGCTGGCTGTCGTGGACTCACTTTGTAGACCAGGCTGGCCTCGAACTCACTTCTAATGCCAGCACTTGAGAGGCAGATGCAGAGAAACGTCCGTGTATTCCAAGCAGAATTGGTCCACATACAGAGTTCCAGGACAGACAGCCGTACATGAGACTCTATTTTTAAAAAAATCATAAGCATACATACATACATTCACACACACACACACACACACACACACACACACACACACACACACACAGAGAGAGAGAGAGAGAAAGAGAGAGAGAGAGAGAGAGAGAGAGAGAGAGAGAGAGAGAGAGACAGAGACAGAGACAGAGACAGAGACACAGAGACACAGAGAGAGACAGAGAGAGAGAGAAATTTATCCACATATCAGGTAGATGGACAGGTGCCCAGACAATATATATTTCCTGAATCTGAAATCTGGTTTCCCACAGTCCTGTCTCCCAGGAACTCAGCCACAGGCACAGGAAGATGCAGGGACTGCCTCTGCAGCCTTGAACACAGCCATGGGAGGACCCTTTGGCACAGATTCTGGCAATGGCAACTAATATCCCAAAGACAAAAATGATGGTGGAATTCAGAACGCTTCTCCCACAGCCTGTGGACCCAGGGCAGCTGTTACTGAGGTGGGGAGGCAATCTAGTGGGCACAGTACAGGGGCCCCAAGAGAACTTTTTACCTGGGAAAACTGAAGCCCGTGATGATTCACCTCAGTCTCTGGCAGCTCCTCCAGCTGCTACTTTCTATGTGTGTCTGAGTCTCTGTGTTTCCTGTGTTCTGGTGCCCACAGAGGGCACGGGATGCCATGGGATTGAATTTACAAGCCACCGTGAGCCACCATGTGGATGCTGGGATCCAAATCAGGGTCTTCTTACAGAGCTGCAGGCTCTACACACATGTTACCCAAAACAACAGGTTTTGTTTGTTTGTTTGGGCTTTTTTATTTTTTAAGCAGACAGTCTCTCTGTGTAATTCTAGATGTCCTAGAATTGGCTCTGTAGACCAGGCTGGCCTCAGCCTCACAGAGGTCCCCCTGACTCTTCCTCCTGAGTGCTGGCATTAAAGGCTTCCACCACCATCACCTGGCAAGTGTTAGGCTTCCTGAAACAGGGTCTCACTACACAGCCCTCCAAATGGGACCTGCAAATCGCCAGTCCTTGTCCTGAGGCTGAAGTCACTGTGACTTTGAGAAACAGCAGAGCCTTGAAAGTAGATCTCAAACAAGCCCAGAACTAAAGAAAGAAAGGCCATCTCCTGAGAAACTGCTTTTCCCTTAAGCAAATACACCTTGCTAAACTGATGAGTCATATAAACACTGAAGTGCACACACACACACACACACACACACACACACACACACACACACACACACACACACACACTGAAAACTTTAAAACTAGTATGTTGATACCCAGAGGGTGGGTTTCCACCTTTGAGCTCAGGCTGCCCAATGTGTCTGTGTTAAATCCCAGCCTCACGTCTATTTAGTGTCTAGAGACAGTGGTAGAGCCTAGTGTGTTGTGCTGGGACTCTTAACAAAAGAATGTTTATATATTTATTTTATGTTTATGAATGCTGTAATTATATGGATATCTGCATCCCAGAAGAGGTCCTAAGACCCTATTATAGATGTGTGTGTGTGTGTGTGTGTGTGTGTGTACACAAGTGCATATATAAGCCATCTATGTAACAAGGTGTATTTCCTTGAGGGGAAAAGCCGTTTCTCAGGACATGGCCTTTCTTGCTTTAGTGCTGCACTAGTTCAGGATTCTGCCTTCAAGGCTCTGCTCAGGGGCAGAGGATTTTCCTAGATGCCACACTGAGAGCCTGGGGGCGTGGCTCAGTGGGAGAGCACCTCCCTAGACTCCCCCAGTGAGGGGGAAGGGACATGGCTTAGTGGGGAGCCCCTTCCTAGACTCCCTGGTGAGGAGTTGGGGTTGTGGCTCAGTGATAGGGACCTGTGAGGGGCTGGGGTTATATCTCCACAATAGCATACCCAGCCTAGTATGCTGGAGACTCTACACCTTAGCCTCAGCAGAGGAGAAATTAATAGAAGGCTGGGATTAAAGGCTGTGCCATCATGTCCTGCAAACCCATGGATTTTAGAATAAAACCTTGATAAACTCTGCAGCTGAGGGTAATACATGTTCCAGAGTTTCAGCTTTCCACGTGTGCTAATGACAGTGTTGCTGAGACCCATTACCTGCCACAGGTGGTTGGCAGATTTGGATTCTATGTGGAGGATAAAGTTTTGTTTAGGGAAACCTTGTTAACCTATTAACATGTCTGTGCCAAGTCCACTTTTTTTTCTTTCCCTAAATCACACTACAGCAGGTGACTATCTGTGATACAGTTAAGAGAGCTTGAAAAAGATGTGCAGTGGTGGTACACAACTTTAATCCCAGCACTGGGGAGGCAGAGGCAGGTGGATCGCTGTGAGTTCGAGGCCAGCCTGGCCTACAAGGCGTGTCCAGGACAGCCAAGGCCACACAGACAGGCACCAGGGACCATTGCTGCTGCTTATGTTCAGTGGGTATGGACCTCACGGGATATACAGCGTGGTTTGTGAGTCCTTTACATTGACAGCACTGTCCTCTTACATGTCATTCTAGAATGAACAAATGCATGGTTTTATTCTAAAGGGGATAGGAAGTTTTTTTGGAGTAATACTGACACTGCAAAGATCATGTTAATTCTTCGTTTTTGCCTTTTACTTAAGTGACTTTATAACATGGATCTTTAAAGCAGTTAAGTCTTTGATAGCCAGACGTGGTGGCGCACGCCTTTAATCCCAGCACTCGGGAGGCAGAGGCAGGTGGATCGCTGTGAGTTCGAGGCCAGCCTGGTCTACAGAGCGAGTCCAGGACAGCCAAGGCTACACAGAGAAACCCTGTCTCGGAAAACCAAAAAAGGAAAAAAGCAATTAAGTCTTTGGAAGCATGTCACCAGGATGTTAGCATTGCTTGGAAATGCTTTATTTAGGGTTACTATATACATGTACACATCTAAATATAAGCATGTAGATTTACATTTTTGTCTTGGAAATTTGTATTTTAATAAACTCTTCCCATAGTAATAGGAAACAAAAGAAAAGTCTGAGTTTGGGGCCAATTTTCCCATCTCATACTGTGACATAGCAGCCCTGTGCATCCTTTTTTGAATTTAGTGGTTGTTACAGCATATAGCTGGGCCCTTTCCAGAAACAGCTGACAGGCATCTTGTATCCAGACAGCCCTGAGCTGCAGCTGCTGTGAAGTTTCCATTCTCTATCAGGAAGAGTTTTGTTCCTTCCTCCATTTTGCCTGCCTGTGCCTTAGTGCTCCAACCCTTGGCTTTCTCCCCTCTCTCCCTGATCTTCTGTAGAGAAAGCATGGAAAACCATGATCACCATTACTCACCATGCAACCTGGTCCATGACAGCAACCAAAACAAAGTCAGAGAAAGTCCAAGTGTCCTGTGCCATGGCACCTTGGAGAGAGACCATAGCAGTCCCTGTTTCTTCATTTAGATGGCTAATTCCATTCCCCACCTCCATCTAGAGGATTCCTTGCCTCCCAGTTCCTGTTTTCTAACCACGCCGCCTCTGGAGCCACCATTGCTCTGTGAGAGTCAAGCCACAAGCAGCAGCCAACCTGGGTGTGTTAAGTCCTTTCCCTTTATCTCCCATGTGCCCACAGGAAGCTGCCTTTGTCTGGGTGAGAAGAGGAGTCTCTCTTAAAGAGACGTGTGGGAGACAGTTTTTTATTCAAAAGTATTTTGGTTATAAACTTGGGCACTTTGACTAAGAACCTTCCTTTTACACAAGATTTCTCAGACTTAGATTCAATCCCCATATTTTGCCACTTTTTTTATTACCATGAATAGTTAGTATCGAGTCCAATATTCAATAAATCCTCCTTTATTTGTTAATCAGTAATATCCCCCCAAATAATCCCACATCGAGACAACGATTCCTTTAAAGTTGAGTACAAAGGTGACCGTGATAATGAACCTATTACCCACTGTCAGGTGCTCTTCCTCCCAGGCCAGGTAGCAGGCACTGGCTTCATTCTCTTCGCTGGACGCTGTCCTTCCTCTTCCTTTGCTTCTCCTTCTCCTTGAGTCTCAGGTGCTGTGATCTCTCGCTCTTCTGCTTGCTTGCATAGTCCTCCTCTACATCTCTTAGCCTACTTGGGAGAAGCTACGGTATTTGGTGCAGCCTGGCCGGATGATGCATCCATCTCTGGCATCGACTGGATGGATGATTCAGCTGTCACTGGCATGGCCTGGCTGGAAGGTAAATTCAGCACTGCCTCTCGAGGATAATTAAAGTGGTGGCTATGGTTTAGTTCTGTGTAGTAATCAATTTGAGAATGAAAGTGCTCCTGTCTGGTCCCTCATCAGGACAGCCACAACAAAATCGGACATTCCCTGTCATAGTCGTGAACAAACCAGGGCATTGCAACATGCCTTCCTCAGAAACATGTTTCCAGACCAGATGAAATCCAGCAACTGGCTTCAAAACTCCAGCTTGATGTCACCACGGTGGAGGTTTGTGTGTGGAGCGTCTCTCAGGGTCATCACCTAGTCCAGGGTTTCCTGTGGGCTTTGTTTTGTTCTTGTCATATAATGTTTTCAAATGATCCATGTGTATGTGTGCACACCTTCTTCTCTGTATGTGCAGCAAACATGCCTGGTGCCTGAGGACGCTACAGGAGGCTGTCGTTTCCCATGGAGGCGGAGTCGCAGGTGGTTGCTAGACCTGGTTGGTTGGTGCTTGTGTCAATACTGTGACCAGGTTGGGTGAGCTAAGAGTCACAGGAAAGGCCTGGCTGGATGCTGCATCCCTCACTGGCATGACCTGGCTGGATGATTCATCCGTCACTGGCATGGTCTAGTTGGTTGGTTATTGTGTCAATAGCCTGGCCAAGATGGGTGATCCTAACCGTCTCTGGCAAGGCCTGGCTGGATGAGTCACCACTCACTGGCAAGGGCTGGCTAGTTGGTGCTCTTCTCATTTGCCTGGCTTGGATGCATGATGCACACATCACTGGAACAGCCTAGTTGTGTGATGCTCCTCCCATTTCAGTCACCACAGTGAATGTTACCAGAGACAAATTACACTCATCACATCCTCTCCAGGACAGCACTTGCTCTTGATGATAATTAAACCACATCTGAAAAGAAAGAGTAGTATTGAATATTTTTTTAGAAATCATTCAAATTTTTAAAGGTGCTTAATTTATATATTTAATATGCACAGTTAGATATATATGGTTTTGTTTTTGTGTTTCGATCCAAGGTTTCTCTGTGTTACCCCGGCTGTTATAGTATTCACTTTGTAGAACAAGGCAGTCAAAGATACACTGAGAAAACCTGTCTCAAAAAAAGAAAACATAAAAAGGAACAAAAAAAAGACAAGAAGGAAGGAAGAAAAAGCCATTTAGCCCTGTGAGCTTAGAGCCAGGCCTACATTCACAATGGAGATCTTGTATTTATAACCCTCTAGGGAGCCTTAGCTTATAACAAAAAGTGAGTGGTTGTGAAAATAAACCACCCATTCCTTTGTAGAATCCATTCCTGAACAATACCTCTGTCAGTAACAGGACGTGTTTAAAGAAAACACAGTGCAAGGAACAACAGCCCTCACCATTCATCCAAGCACTGAGATCCCAGAGGATGAAGTAACACTATCAAGTTGAGGCCATCCTGGTCTACAGAGTGAATCCCAGACAAGCAAGGCTCCACACAGAAACTCTGTCCCAAACAAAGAAAAGAGCAGCCTTGGATATGTCAGCTGTTCTCTCATGAAAGCAAAAGGCAGTGGAACTCGAGAGATGGCTTGGTGGTTAAGCGCACTTGCTGTTCTCACAGAAAACCCGGGTTCCATTCCCAGCACCCAGCACCTGCAACTCTGCCTCCATGGGAAACGACAGCCTCCTCTAGCGTCCTCAGGCACCAGGTGTGTTTGCTGCACATACAGAGAAGGAGGTGTGCACACACACACATGGATCATTTTAAAACATTAAGTGACAAGAACAAAACGAAGCCCACAGGAAACCATGGACTAAGTGATGACCCTGAGAGACGCTCCATACACAAACCTGCACCATGGTGACTCAAGCTGGAGCCTTGATGCCAATTCCTGAATTTCCTCATTATCTGGAACCATGTTCCTGCGGAAGGCGTGTTCCAGTGCTCTGAGTTGTTCATCACTTAATATGAAAGAGAATTCCAGAGTTGGAGCTGGCCTGTGGAGGGAAGAGGCAAGAGCACTTTCATTCTTAAATTGTGTACTATGCCAAGCTAAACCGTAGCCACCACTTTACATTAAAATTTGTTAATGTTGTTGGGTTTTGTTTTGGTTTTGGTTGGTTTGGGTTGTTTGTTTGTTTGTTTGTTTGTTTGTTTTTTGGTATGACAGCGTTCTCTGTGTAGCCCTGCTTGTTCTGTGGACCAGGCTTGGGAAAGTTGTTGTTTCTCTCCTGAGCTGTGGCATGAGATGCGAGCTGTACACAAGCTTTAGGAGCACATGGCTTGGGCGGGTCCCAGAGAGTTTATATATAACTACCCCAAGCCTAGGCTGGAAGCTTCGAGCCTCCAAACAGTCTCACCTTCTGCACACCCTGACCTTGAAGGCTGCAGCTTTCATCCTCCATTTGCTAAGCTAAACCTACAATGTTTTCAGCCTCTGAGACTTATTGCTGAATAAGCTCACCCTTTCTGCTTCTCTCTGAACACTGGCTGGTTCCAGTCAGCTGTTCTGGCTCAAAAGGCCTCTGCTAGCTCAGGGCTTCAATCTGGCCTCTCTCTGCTTATCACTATATTGCTCTGCTTGGGAAACCTGCCTCTGATGTCCGCCGCACTCAGCTACACCAAACTCTACCGTACCCAGAGCTCTACTGTAATACCTTCCGGAACTCACTTGCTCTTGCACGGGCTGCTCTGTGTTCCTGTGAAAACTGGTCATACCTTACCTCTGACCTGTAGTGAATGCAAACATGTTTTTGGTTTGATCCCAAGGTTGGGATGTGAAACAGGCTTGTGAGACTGTGTGTTGTGTGTGTCCCCTGGGACCAGACTTGTCAGAGAACAGGTGTTGTTTGTCCATTACCAGAGAGGAGTGACCTCTTATGGGCCCATGTTCTTTGCCAAATGAAAAACATCCTAGTGTACACACGCATGCTTACACACACACTCAAACACACACACACACTCACATGAAAAAGAGCCTGGACTCTCTTGGATTTTGCTGGTGGCTGTTTAATGCTCCAATTAAAGATGCTCTTAGAAATACAAAAGCCACCCTAAATCCAGTTCCATTGAGTTTGGACACCCACATTGAGCAGGGTGAGGTAGTACATACCTTGAATTCCTGCACTAGGGGCGGCAGAGGCAGGTGGATATCTTTGAATTGGAGGCCAGACTGGTCGAAGAAACTGTTCCAGTATACACAAGGCAGCACACAGAAACCCAGTTCTCAGAAAGAAAGATAGAAAGAAAGAAGGACAGAAAGAAAGAAAGAAAGAAAGAAAGAAAGAAAGAAAGAAAACTCGCCCTGGCCAGCTGGTGTAGACCACACCTTTAATCTCTTCATGCTGAGGCCAGAGGCAGACAGATGTGTTGGAATTCTGTGTGACCACTCTCTGTAGTTCCAGCTGACCTGGAACTCACATGGACCTTCCTGCCGCTGCATCCAAGCACCAGAATTAAAAATATAAACCACCACTCCCTATTAATAATCTGAAAGAAAGAAAGAAGGAAGGAAGAACACAGCCTTGTGAGGACTGGAGGAAGGACCCTCATGTTTACAATATCAAAGGAAATGTAAATTAGTGTGACCACTCAGGAAACCAGTATGGAAGTTCCTCAGGACATGAAATTTGAATTCCCATATGATCCAGCTGTCCCATCCTTCAGAATATATCCAAAAGAACTAAATATGAATGCCAGAGGGTTCCATGAACACCCAATTGGACTGTGGCCTTAATTCACCAGTCTGGCCTCGAACTCAAAAGATTTGCCTGCTTCTGCCTCCCAAATGCTGGGATTAAAGGCTTGTGCCACCACCACCTGGCTAAATATATTTTTAAGGGTACATTGAATATCTCATGGGACTGTAGAGATGGCTCTGTGGCTAAGAGCCCTGCTGCTCTTACAGATGACCTCAGTTCTGTCCCCAGCTCCCGCATGAACCTGTTCACAACATTTAGCTCCAAGGGCCCCTGTATAGATCGTGTTCTGCTCTTGGAAACGAGTCCTGTGTGGTTCCCAGCACCCATGACTTCTGACTCAGGGATCCCTAACCCTCTTCTGGTCTCCAGGGACACTCAGAATACAGCCCCCCCCCCACACACACATTAAAATGTCCAAATACAATTAATTTTGTTATATAAAATAGAGGGAACTGGGGAGTGTCACAATGTGGGAGGGTCCTCAGAACCTATATACACACGGATACAGTGTGTGGATCCATGTGTGGCCCAAGCACTTCTAGACATGAGAGGTGGAGGCCGAAGAACTGACAACTCTCAGGCTGGCTATCCTGATGTCCACAGCAGCAAACCAGACACCGTTTCTCAAACAGGTAGAAGCCAAAGACTGACACTCACAGCTCTACACACACACACACACACACACACACTCGAAGATTTTTTCACTTAAAACAGTAGTAAAGAGAAAGTATTATCACATCAAAAAAACAAGAAACATGATTTTTAAAAAATAGCCCTGCAGAGATGGCCAGGCAGTTCCAAGTGCACACTGCTTTACCAGGGCACACGAGTGCAGTTCCCACACTGGGGCACTGACAGCCTCCATATCCCCAGCTCCATGGAATCCGGCACCTGTGGCCTCTTCAAATGCCTGTGCTCACATGCACATCTCCACACAGAGACAAGCCAATGAGCACGTACTTGGCAATAAAATAACCCTTTAAAGGGGCTGGAAAGAAGGCCCAGCAGTGGAGAGTGTCTACTGCTCTTGCAGAGCGGACCCCATGGAGACGCTCCCAACTGCTCAGAACTCCAACCTCAGAGGATCTGATGCCTCTGGCCTCCATGTGTACCTGTGTTCAGATAAACATAGACATAGACACAAACACTACAGAGAGAGAGAGAGAGAGAGAAAGAGAGAGAGAGAGAGAGAGAGAGAGAGAGAGAGAAGGAGAGAGAGAGAGAAGGAGAGAGAGAGAGACAGACAGACAGACAGACACAGAAAGAGACAGACACAGAGACAATGAAACATATTTAGGTCCAGGAGGTGTTGGCTCACACCTTTAATCCCAGCACACCAGAGGCAGAGGCAGAGGCAGGCAGATCTCTGTGAGTTGGAGGCTGGCTTTTTCTTACAGAGCGATTTCCAGGTTAGCCAGGGCTACACAGAGAAATCTTGCCTTGAAAAACCAATAAATAAATAAGACTAGAACATTTTCATTCATTTTTGGTTTTGTTTTTGTGTTTTCAACTATACAAAGATTTTTTATTTATAAACAATACAGTAGGCAGCATTCTATCCTTAAATGTTATTTCCCAAAAAACATAAGTTTCTTTTTGTTTGGTTCAATTTTTTTTTTTTTTGGTTTTTCGAGACAGGGTTTCTCTGTGTAGCCCTGGCTGTCCTGGACTCGCTTTGTAGACCAGGCTGGCCTTGAACTCACAGCAATCCGCCTGCCTCTGCCTCCCGAGTGCCGGGATTAAAAGCGTGGGCCACCACGCCCGGCTGTTTGGTTCAATTTTAAAGAAAAAAAAATTTAAATGCTGAGTTTAGGGCTGAAAAAGATGGCTCAGGGGTTAAGAGTACTGTCTGCTCTTCCAGAGGTCCTGAGTTCAATTCCCTGCAACCACAGGGTGACTCACAACCATCAATAAAGTGACCTGGTGCCCTCTTCTGGCTGGCAGGTGGACATGCAGGCAGAGCACTGTAGACATAAGAAATTAAGAAATCCTTTTAAAAAGTCGTGAACATTTTTAAAAATTAAAAACAATTTAAAAAGTAAAAAACAGTGAGTTTTACAATACCACACTCCTTTAATCTCAGCAAGCAAGAGGCAGGGGCAAGTGTTACCATAGTTAAGAATAATACAATTTGGTGCTGGAGAGAAGCAAACACCCCACCAACTGAGCCACTTGCTGCTCTTGCAGAGGAGCCCAGTTTGCTTCCCAGCACCTGCAAGTGCCTCAGAACCATGCATGACTCTGTGTGCACAGGACCTGACGCCCTCTCTCACCTCCTTGGACAAATCACAGACGTGGTACACAGACAGAGACACAGGCAAACACTCCTATGTAGAAAAGTACTGATAATGTTATTTGTTGACTTGATTACATCTAGAATTAACCAAAACCCAAGCAACTGGGCACACCCTGAGGGTTTGATTTCTTGGGGCTGGGCGTGGGAGTGGGGGGGTGTTTGTTTGTTTGCTAGATCACAAGAGCTGTGGCACCTGCCCCACCTCGATGCCCATCAAGGGCAAGGGACTGCGGATTTAACACACAATAAAACAGCGGGTCCTTTATGCCCAGAGCAGCAGCAGCAGCAGCAGCAGCAGCTTTCTTTTTTTTTTTTTAAAGATTTATTTATCACATATACAGTGCTCTGCCTGCATGTACACCTGCAGGCCAGAAGAGGGCACCAGATCTCACAATAGATGGTTGTGAGCCACCATGTGGTTGCTGGGAATTGAACTCAGGACCTCTGGAAGAGCAGACGATACTCTAACCGCTGAGCCATCTCTCCAGCCTCAACAGCAGCAGCTTTTATTCAGTGTCCAAAGAGCCTTTTTATAGGCAGCAAAACAGGAATGCCACTCCCAGGTGAAATCCCTCAAGATGTGATGGCCCACAGGAGGAGAGGGGTGCGTTCTCAGAGCAGTAAACATGACTAGCTAACCAACATAACCACAGACATGGAAGCTGCTAGAAACAGGACATGAAACAGCAAGACAGGCAGGCAGCCCAGTCGGGCCTGGTTCCCACAAAGAGCTAGAAGTCTCACCCTAATTCCAAACCCTTAGAAACCCCCGCTTGCCCAGCCTGTGATGGGAGGAGACACCTTTAAGGCCCTTGCTTTGGAGCCAGAGGAGGACAGACCACTGTGAGTCATGTGTCTACTCACTGTAGTTCTGGGTGACCTGGAACTCATACAAATCCTCCTGCCTCTGCCTCCCAAGCACTAGAATTAAATATATGTGCCACCACACCCGGCCAATAATCTAAAAGAAAGAAGGAAAGAAAGAAGGGATGATTTAGAAAGGAAAATTCAGGTGAGGATCAGCGGGAAATTTATTCCTACTTACACTATCAGTGAACATAGAAAAGAATGTGACCACTACAGACACTACTGTGGATTTACTCAGAAAGAAAAATTAGAATTATCATCTGATCCATGGGTACCACCCCTCAGCATGTATCTGGAAACACTGAAATCAGAAGGCCAGAGGGCACCTGAGCACACATGTTGACTGTGGCACTGAAATCAGAAGGCCAGACAGTTACCTGAGCACACATGTTGACTGTGGCCTTACTCACAGCAGCCAAGAGGTGGAATCGGCCTAGATGTCCATCAGTGAGGCAGGGGATGAACAAACTGAGGTCTAATGAACTGGGAGGCTGTATTTGTTGACAAGGCAGACCAAACTGTGGTGTGTGCAGGCAACAGGGTGGACCTGGAGACCATTCTGTTCAGCTAATTAAGCCAGACTCACAAAGCCCACACTCCTCTCCACTGAGGCAGGTAAACTAACAATAATAATATTAGCAGGGCATTGTGGTAACTTAAAGGTTAACCTCAGCACTCAGGAAGCAGAGACAGGTGAATCTATGCAAGTTTGAAGAGCCAGGCATGGTGGCCCATGCCTTTAATCCCAGAACTCAGGAGGCAGAGAAAGGCGGATCGCTGTGTGTTTGAGGCCAGCCTGGTCTACAAAGTGAGTCCTGGACAGCCAAGAGTACACAGAAAAAACCCTGTCGAAAGAAAGAAAGAAAGACAGACAGAAAGAAAGAAACGGCTAGTGTAGTCTACAAAAAAGTACCAGGACACTCAGGGCTACACAGAAACTGTCTCCCCCACATCAATACAGGGAAAGAGAAAGCAAGAAAAGAAAGATGGGAGAACAATTAGAGAGGTGGACAGTGTCTTGAATACTTTAATTAAGGAGAAAATATGATCCAATGTGTATAAAAACATCAAACTCATTATTTTCTACAATTAATAGATGCCAACAGCTATTACAACTGTTCTTAAAATTGCAATGCAGGAGATGGAAAAGTGTGTGTGTGCGTGTGCGTGTGCGTGTGCCTGTGCGTGTGCCTGTGCTGGGATACGGTTTTTTTCTGTAGCCCTGGCTGTCCTGGAACCAGCTCTGCAGACCAGCCTGGCCTCAAACACAGAGATTTGCATCCGTCGCCTTGGGAGTGCTGGGATTAGAGGCATGTGCTACCACCTGGACAAATGTGCTTTTTTATGATTTTATGGGACTGTAGAGATGACACTACAGTTTAGAGCCCTTGCTGCTCTTACAGAGGACCCCAATTCTTCTCCCAGCACCCACATGAGCCAGTCCACAACCTTAGCTCTGAGAGGACCAGTACAGACCTCACCTTGTTCTTGCAAAGAAGTTCAGTTGGGTCCCAGCACCCAAGATTCTGACGCAGGGATCCCGCACCCTCATCTGGTCTCCAGGAACACGCGAGATCCCCCACCCACACACACATACCGGTGGTTAGTTCAAATAATGAAAAGCCGCCTGCAGCGTGGCTCAGCGGTGCAATCCTTACACAGGAAACCAAAGAAACAGAAAGTGACAACACAGTACCACAAGATTGGAAAGATGGGGAGAAAGCAATGTGTGGCCCCGTGGGATCTCGCTGTGGAACCCCGAGAGAATCTGGACACTTCCCGTGCTGGACCAGCCGCAGCCTTCTGCACCCAAGCCTGGCCCCTGCCCTTGACTCACCTGACATCGCTTCTCTCTGACTGGGTCAGTCCATTGCTTCGGAACCCCAAGACTGTGCCGTCAGCGACGCAGGACCTGTAATTTTAAAAAAATGATATCTCAGTCATCAGGCCCCAACCCCAACCCTCCCTAATGCAGGAGCGATAATAATTTTCAGTACACACTGTACAAAATACCTGTCTCTTTGCCTAGGACCCTGAGGTGGGAAGAAAAATCCTAACCAGCGAGCGGGAGGCGTGGTGGCGCATGCTTTTAAGCCCGGCACTCAAGGAGGCAGAGGCACCTGGCT
Source organism: Acomys minous (assembly GCF_964271855.1). NCBI lineage: Eukaryota > Metazoa > Chordata > Mammalia > Rodentia > Muridae > Acomys > Acomys minous. The sequence goes on along the minus strand of NC_140502.1, from coordinate 23,821,650 downwards.
CATTGGGAGGTGGATGCCACCTGGTCTACAAATTGAGTTCCAGGACAGCCAAGGCTACAAACGGAGTCCATGCCTCATGGGGGGAAAAGTAAGGGGGAAAAAAGGAAAGAAAAGAAAAAATGGATGTAGGCGGCTCATGACATGGTGAACCAAAAACAAAAACAGCAACAACAAAACCTCTTAGCCAAAAAGTTCTGTTTTTCAACATGAAAACAATACCTAGGACTCCAGGTGTCACTTCATACAGCGAAATCGGGAGCCACTAAAATACAGCTCACCTGAGCCCCAACAAGTGTTAAAACAAAGTTACAAACGAGGCACAGTGGTGTTGGCCTGGAATCCTAATATCGGGCAGGTGGAGGTAGAAGAACCAGTTTGAGGCCAGCGTCACCAACACTGAATGTTTGAAGCCAGCCTGCTGCGTGCTCTCCTGTTTCTAAAGTAACCCTGACAGCCAGGCCCTGCAGGGCTCACTTCCTGTTTTGTTTGTTTGGTTGGTTTAGGTTTTTTTTTTTGTTTTGTTTTTTTTTTGAGACAGGGTCTCTCTGTGTAGCACTGGCTGTCGTGGACTCACTTTGTAGACCAGGCTGGCCTCGAACTCACTTCTAATGCCAGCACTTGAGAGGCAGATGCAGAGAAACGTCCATGTATTCCAAGCAGAATTGGTCCACATACAGAGTTCCAGGACAGACAGCCCACATATGAGACTCTATTTTAAAAACAACCACAAGCATACATACCTAAGTACATAAAACATACATACATATGTACACTCACAGAGATACATACAAATTTATCCACATATCAAGTAGATGGACAGGTGCCCAGATAATATATGTTTCAAGAATCTGAAATCTGGTTTTCCACAGTCCTGTCTCCCAGGAACTCAGCCACAGGCACAGGAAGATGCAGGGACTGCCTCTGCAGCCTTGAACACAGCCATGGGAGGACCCTTTGGTACAGATTCTGGCAATGGCAACTAATATCCCAAACCAGAAATGATGGTGGAATTCAGAATGCTTCCCCTACAGCCTGTGGACACAGGGCAGCGGTTGCTGAGATGGGGACACAATCTAGTGGGCACAGCCACAGGGGCCCAGGAGAACTTTTACCTGGGAAAACTGAAGCCTGTGATGATTCACCTCAGTCTCTGGCAGCTCCACCAGCTGCTACTTTCTATGTGTATCTGAGTCTCTGTGTGTGCCCTGTGTTCTGGTGCCCACAGAGGGCACGGGATCCCCTGGGATTTAATTTACAAGCCACTGTGAGCCACCATGTGGATGCTGGGATCCAAATCAGGGTCTTCTTACAGAGCTGCAGGCTCTACACACATGTTACCCAAAACAACAGGTTTTGTTTGTTTGTTTGGGCTTTTTTATTTTTGAAGCAGACGGTCTCTCTGTGTACTTCTGGATGTCCTAGAACTGGCTCTGTAGACCAGGCTGGCCTCAGCCTCACAGAGGTCCCCCTGACTCTTCCTCCTGAGTGATGGCATTAAAGGCTTCCACCACCATCACCTGACAAGTGTTAGGCTTCCTGAAACAGGGTCTCACTACACAGCCCTCCAAATGGGACCAGCAAATCGCCAGTCCTTGTCCTGAGCCTGAAGTCACTGTGACTTTGAGGAACAGCAGAGCCTTGAAAGTAGATGTGCAACAAGCCCAGAATTAAAGAAAGAAAGGCCATCTCCTGAGAAACTGCTTTTCCCTGGAAGGAAATACATGTTGCTAAACTGATGAATCATATAAACACTTAAGTGCACACACACACACACACACACACACACACACACACACACACACACACTGAAAACTTTAAAACTAGTATGTTGATACCCAGAGGGTGGGTTTCCACCCTTGGGCTCAGGCTGCCCAATGTGTCTGTGTTAAATCCCAGCCTCACCTCTATTTAGTGTCTAGAGACAGTGGCAGAGCCTAGTATGTTGTGCTGGGACTCTTAACAAAAGAATATTTATATATTTATTTTATGTTTATGAATGCTGTAATTGCATGGATATCTGCATCCCAGAAGAGGTCCTAAGACCCTATTATAGATGTGTGTGTGTGTGTGTGTGTGTGTGTGTGTGTGTGTGTGTGTGTGTACACAAGTCCATATATAAGCCATCTATGTAACAAGGTGTATTTCCTTGAGGGGAAAGGCCGTTTCTCAGGACATGGCCTCTTGCATTAGTGCTGCACTAGTTCAGGATCTGCCTTCAAGGCTCTGCTCAGGGGCAGAGGATTTTCCTAGATGCCACACTGTCAGCCTGGGGGCGTGGCTCAGTGGGAGAGCACCTCCCTAGATTCCCCCAGTGAGGGGGAAGGGACATGGCTCAGTGGGGAGCCCCTTCCTAGACTCCCCAGTGAGGAGTTGGGGTTGTGGCTCAGTGATAGGGACCTGTGAGGGGCTGGGGTTATATCTCCACAATAGCATACCCAGCCTAGTATGCTGGAGACTCTCCACTTTAGCCTCAGCAGAGGAGAAGTTAATAGAAGGCTGGGATTAAAGGCTGTGCCATCATGTCCTGCAAACCCATGGATTTTAGAATACATCTTTGATAAACTCTGCAGCTGAGGGTAATACATGTACCAGAGTTTCAGCTTTCCACGTGTGCTAATGACGGTGTTGCTGAGACCCATTACCTGCCACAGGTGGTTGGCAGATTTGGATTCTATGTGGAGGATAAAGTTTTGTTTAGGGAAACCTTGTGAACCTATTAACATGTCTGTGTCAATTCCACTTTTTTTTTTCTTTCCCTAAATCACACTACAGCAGGTGAGTATCTGTGATACAGTTAAGAGAGCTTGAAAAAGATGTGCAGTGGTGGTACACAACTTTAATCCCAGCACTGGGGAGGCAGAGGCAGGTGGATCGCTGTGAGTTCGAGGCCAGCCTGGTCTACAAGGCGTGTCCAGGACAGCCAAGGCCACACAGACATGCACCAGGGACCATTGTTGCTGCTTATGTTCAGTGGGTATGGACCTCACGGGATATACAGCGTGGTTTGTGAGTCCTTTACATTGACAGCACTATCCTCTTACATGTCATTCTAGAATAAACAAATGCATGGTTTTATTCTAAAGGGGATAGGAAGTTTTTTTGGAGTAATACTGACACTGCAAAGATCATGTTAATTCTTCGTTTTTGCCTTTTACTTAAGTGACTTTATAACATGGATCTTTAAAGCAGTTAAGTCTTTGATAGCTGGGCGTGGTGGCACACGCCTTTATTCCCAGCACTCGGGAGGCAGAGGCAGGTGGATCGCTGTGAGTGCGAGGCCAGCCTGGTCTACAGAGCGAGTCTAGGACAGCCAAGGCTACACAGAGAAACCCTGTCGGGAGGGCGGGGGGTTGGGGGGGTGGAGGGGGGAAGCAATTAAGTCTTTGGAAACATGTCACCAGGATGTTAACATTGCTTGCAAATGCTTTATTTAGGGTTACTATATACATGTACACATCTAAATATAAGCATGTAGATTTACATTTTGTCTTGGAAATTTGTATTTAATAAACTCTACCCATAGTAATGGGAAACAAAAGAAAAGTCTAAGTTTGGGGCCAGTTTTCCCATCTCATACTGTGACATAGCAGCCCTGTGCATCCTTTTTTTTAATTTAGTGGTTGTTACAGCATTTAGCTGGGCCCTTTCCAGAAACAGCTGACAGGCATCTTGTATCCAGAGAGCCCTGAGCTGCAGCTGCTGTCAAGTTTCCATTCTCTATCAGGAAGAGTTTTGTTCCTTCCTCCATTTTGCCTGCCTGTGCCTTAGTGCTCCATCCCTTGGCTTTCTCCCCTCTCTCCCTGATCTTCTGTAGAGAAAGCATGGAAAACCATGATCACCATTACCCACCATGCAACCTGGTCCATGACAACAACCAAAACAAAGTCAGAGAAAGTCCAAGTGTCCTGTGCCATGGCACCTTGGAAAGAGACCATAGCAGCCTCTATTTTTTAATTTAGATGGCAATTTTCATTCCCCATCTCTACTTGTAAGTTTTCTGGACTCTTGGTTCCAGTTTCTAACCACGCCACCTCTGGAGCCACCATTGCTCTGTGAGAGTCAAGCCAGAAGCAGCAGCCAACCTGGGTGTGTTAAGTCCTTTCCCTTTATCTCCCATGTGCCCACAGGAAGCTGCCTTTCTCTGTGGGTGAGAAGAAGAGTCTCTCTTTTGTTTGTTTGTTTGGTTTTGGTTTTTGGTTTTTCAAGACAGGGTTTCTCTCTGGTGCCTTGACTGTCCTGGACTCACTTTGTAGACCAGGCTGGCCTCGAACTCACAGCGATCCACCTGCCTCTGCCTCCTGAGTGCTGGGATTAAAGGCGTGCGCCACCACACCCGGCGAAGAAGAGTCTCTCTTAAAGAGACGTGTGGGAGACAGTTTTTCATTCAGACGTATTTCGGCTTTCAGCTTCGGTTCTTTGGATAAGAGACTGCCTTTCACTCAAGTCTTCTCAAATCAAGCCCCGTGTTTAACCACTTTTTTATTACTATTAATAATGAACATTCAGTCATATGTTTAATAAAACCTCCTTTATTGTTAACCAATAATATCCTCCAGATAATTACACATTGAGGCAATGAGTCATTAAAAGTTAAGCACAAAGCTGAACATGATAATTAACCTATTATCCCACTATCAGTTACTCTCCCTCCCATCCAAGGTCCCAGGCACTTGCTTTCTTCTCTTCTGTGGCTTCTGTCCTTCCTCTTCCCCTCCTGCACCTTCTCCCAAAGGTGCTGGGATCTCACGCTCTTCCCCTAGCTTGTGTAGGTCTCCTCTCCCTGTCTTAGCCTGCTTGGATGAGGCTCTTCTCTGTGGTTTGGCCCGGAACAATGTTCCTCTCCCTGGCTTAGGCTGGCTGGCTGATGCTACTGTCTCTGCTGCAGCCCGGCTGGATGAAGCATCCATAACTTGCATGGCCTGGTTGGATGGTGCTCTTCTCTGTGGTCTGGCTTCTTTGAATAATGTTCCTCTCTGTGTCTTAGGCAGGGTGGAGGATGCTGTTCTCTCTGGTGCAGCCAAGCTGGATGATGCATCCATAACTGGCATAGTCTGGTTGGATGATGTTCCTCTCATTAGCTTGGCCTGTTTGGATGATGTCTCCATCATTGACATGGACTGTTTGGATGATGACTCCATCCGTGGGATGGTCTGGTTGGATGATGCATCCATCACTGGCCTGGCCTGGTTGGGTGATGCATCCATCACTGGCATGGCCTGGTTGGGTGATGCATCCATCACTGGCATGGCCTGGTTGCGTGATGCAGGCATCGGTGTCATGGCCTGGTTGGATGACGCACCAATCATTGGCATGGTCTGGGAGGAGGGTGCTCCTCTCATTTGCGTGGCCTCCTTGAATATTCTCAGAAATGAACTCCTCTGATTTTCTGTCATATTTGTCATCACTAGGTCTCGATAACACTTAAACCATTCCTGAGAGAAAGGATAGTTTTCATCTTTTTAAGAAATGATTCATCAAGCTAGGCGGTGGTGGTAGATGCCTTTAATCCTAGCACTTGGGAGGCAGAGGCAGGTGGATTGTTGTGAGTTTGAGGCCAGCCTGGTCTACAAAGCGAGTCCAGGACAGTCAAGGCTACACAGAGAAACCCTGTCGTGAGAACCACCACCCCCCCCCAAAAAAAAAAGAAAGAAAAAGAAATGATTCATCCTTTTTAAGGAGCTTTAATTTATATATTAATATATATAATAAATTTTTATATGGTTTTGTTTTTGCTTTTGTTTTGTTTTGTGTTTTTTTCTTATTTTTGGTTTTTCTAGACAGGGTCTCTCTCTGTGGCCTTGGCTGTCCTAGACTCACTTTGTAGAGCATGCTGGCCCCGAACTCACAGCGATCTGCCTGCCTCTGCCTCCCTGTTTTTGATTTTTGAGACAGGGTTTCTCTGTGTAAACCTGTCTGTTCTGGAATTCACTATGTAGACGAAGCTGGCCTCTAACACAAAGTTGTGTCTGCCTCTGCCTACCAAGGGCTAATGTATAACACGGATGCTGTCACACAGATATTTTTTCATTGTTATTTTTAGTTGCGCTTCGGTGCACCTGGTTGCAGTGCCTATAGAGAGGAGAAGGGGACATTAGGGCACCTCTAGCTGGATATACAGGTGGCTCTGAGCCACCAGGCCAGTGCTTGGCATTGAACTCTTGCCGTCACATGAACAGTCACTGCCCTTAACCACTGAACCACCTCCCCAGCTCCAGACATTTATCTTTCACTCAGTTTTTGAGACAGGGCCAGTATAGTCTGTGCCAGGGATAGAACTCAGGACTTTTTGAAAGTCAAGGCCATCAACTAACACCATCACCTTTAGCCAGAGAGCTGGATAATAAAGTGATGAGTCCAGAGGAGAAATGTCCCATCCTCAGGTGAGAAAGCAGGTTGCTAATCTCTCACAGATATTTAATATGCTCCTTCAGCCTCCCTGTCCTTGGTCCCTGAGGTAGATGATTTGAGACTCTGTCAGTGGCTGGAGCAGACAGAGTGCTCCCACCCTAGATCACAAGACAGTAAGAAAAGATGGCTCTGGACTGTCAAGGACAATATTCTGAGCCCTGTGTGGTGGCCTACTCCAGTAGCCCAGTTCATGGTAAATAGAGGCAGAAGAGGCAGGAGTTCAGGGCCATCCTCAGCTATGCAAGTGTGAGGCTAGCCTAGGCTAAATATGACTCTGTCCCAAATAAAAGAAAGCAATAGAAAATAAATAAATAAATAGTAAAAATAAAAAAGCAACCTACTCCCACGTGCTTTGTTTTATCAATACAACACAGGAGAAGACAGGAACCAGCTCCTCTAAGAAAGGGCCCTAGCCAGTCCATAGTGGGGCATGCCTTTAAATCCTGGATTCAGGAGGCAGAGGCAGGTAGATCCCTGAGTTCAAGGCCAGACTGGTCTACAGAGTGAGTTCCAAGGCCGTCAGGGATAGAAAAACACAGTGTGCAGGGAACAGAACAAGAAAGAATAAAAAGAAGGGAAGGAAGGAAGGAAAGAGGAAGGGAGAGAGAGAGAAACAAAGATTCCCACTGAGACCTGTTGGCCTCAAGTCAGGCTTGCCTTCACACTGCACAGCTGGTATGTGTAACCCTCTAGGGAGCCTCAGTGTATCTGAATAAAGTTGGTGGGTAAGCAAATAAACAACTCAGGAGCTAGAGAAATGGGTCAGAGGTTGGGAGCACCGTGTGCTCCTCCAGAGGTCCTGAGTTCGATTCCCAGCAACCACAAGGTGGCTCACAGCCATCTATAGTGAGATCTGGCGCCCTCTTATGGCCTGTGGGTGTACATGCAGGCAGAGCACTGTATACATAATAAATAACCACATCTTTAAAAAAAGAAAAGAAAAGACAAAGCTCATTCCTCTCTAGCATCCATTCCTGGACAAGGCCACGGTCAATAAACAGGAATTATTTTATTTTAAAAAGTGCAGCCACTTGTGCTACCATCACTCAGGAGGCAAAGGCACAAGCCAGCCTGACCTACATAGCAAGTTCCAGGCCATCCAAGGCTGCGCAGTCATACCCTACATCCGTAATACAGTCATATCAATGCATTATTGACAGTGAAACATGGGCATATGCCTGTAACGCAGCACTTTGGGAGGTGACAACAGGAAGACCCTGAGATCAAGCCAGGCCTTAGAGCCGGGCGACGTTGGCACATGCTTTTAATCCCAGCCCTCGGGAGGCAGAGGCAGGCACATTTCTGTGGGTTCCAGGCCAGCCTAGCCTACAGAGTGAGTTCTAGGACAGCCAGGCTGCACAGAGAATCCCTACCTCAAAAAACAAATAAATAAAAGGCTAGCCTTAGATCTGTGAGATACTCTCTCATGAAATAAAAAGGGGATGGAACTGGAGAGATGGCTTAGTGGTTAAGAGCACTTGCTGACCTTGCCGAGGACCCAGGTTCCATTCCCAGCACCCACCACCTGTACCTCGGCCTCCATGGGATAGGACAGCCCCTTCTAGCCTCACTAGGCACCAGGCGTGCACATGGTGCACATATAGAGAAAGCATGCACACATACACATGAAAAATGTACATTTTTTTTTTTAGTTTTTTGAGACAGGGTCTCTCTGTGTAGCCTTGGCTGTCGTGGAGCCTGTACATCTGACTGGCCTCGAACTCACAGCGATCCACCTGCCTCTGCCTTCCGAGTGCTGGATAAAAGGCGTGCGCCACCATGCCTGGCTAAATTTACAACTTTACATGACTAGAAGAAAGCAAAGCCCACAGGAGGCCCTGGGCTAGCTGACTACCCTGAGACACACCCAGGCACCAACCTCCACTACCATGTCCTTTAGCTGGAGTCTTGAGGCGAGTTGCTGGATTTCCTGTAGGTCTGGGAACATGGTCCTGTAGAAGGCATCTTGCAGTGCCAAGTGTTGCTCAAGACTGATTATAGTCCAGAATCCTTCATCGAGCACTGGCTTTCCTGTTCACGGAGGAGACAAGAACATTTTCCTTCGTTTTTGTTATTGTTTTTGATCTGTACAAAGGGTGTTTATTTATAAATAATACAGTAGGCAGCATTCTATCCTTAAATGCTATTTCCTCAAAACATGAGTTCCTTTTTGTTGGGTTGGATTATTAAAGAAAAATTTAAAATGCTGAGTTTAGGTCTGGAAAGATGGCTCAGAGGTTAAGATCATTGGCTGCCCTTCCAGAGGTCCTGGGTTCAGTTCCCAGCAACTACAAGGTGGCTCACAACCATCAATAAAGTGATCTGGTGCCCTCTTCTGGCAGCATGTGTACATGCAGGCAGAGCACTGTATACTTAATAAAGGAAATCTTTTTTTTTTTTTAAGTTGTGAACATTTAAAAATTTTTAAATAAATTTAAAAAATAAAAAATGCTGACTGTTATGATAGCACACTACTTTAATCTCAGGAAATTGAGTTCCAGGACAGCCAAAGCTACAAACAGAGACCATGCCTCAGGGGGAAAAAGAAAGAGAAAAAAAGGAAAGAAAGTAAAAAAATGAATTTAAGAGGTTCATAACACAGTGAACCCAGAAAAACCACTCTAAGGCCAAAAAAAAAAATCTGTTTTTCAAGGTGAAGTCAATACCTAGGACTCCAGGTGTTACTTCATACAGTGAAATCAGGAGCCTCTAAAGTACAACTCACCTGAGCCCCAAGAAGAGTTAAAACAAAATTACCAAAAAAAAAAAAAAAAAAAAAGGCATAGTGGTGTGGGCCTGTAATCCAAATATCGTCCAGGTGGAGGTAGCAGAACCAGTTTGAGGCCTGGGTCACCAACACTGAATGTTTGAAGCCAGCCTGCTGCATGCTCCCCTGTTTCTAAAGTAACCCTGACAGCCAGGCCCTGCAGGGCTCACTTCTAACGCCAGCACTTGAGAGGCAGATGCAGAGGAATCTCTGTGTATTCCAAGCAGGATTGGTCTACATACAGAGTTCCAGGACAGACAGCCACACATGAGACTCTATTTTATTTATTTTATTTTATTTTTATTTTTTGGTTTTTCGAGACAGAGTTTCTCTGTGTAGCCCTGGCTGTCCTGGACTCCCTTTGTAGACCAGGCTGGACTTGAATTCACAGTGATCCACCTGCCTCTGCCTCCTGAGTGCTGGGATTAAAGGCGTGCGCCACCACGCCCAACTGAGACTCTATTTTAAAAAACACACACACAAATATACATACGTACATACATATGTACACACAAGCAGGCACATATGTATTTATCCACATATCCACGTATCTGGACAGGTGCCCAGATAATATATATTTCCAGAATCTGAAATCTGGTTTCACACAGTCCTCTAGTCAGTTGGCAGGGCGGTGTGACACGCATGGTTAATGCCAGCACTCAGGAAGCAGAAGCAGGCTTCTGTGTACATACGTATGTACATATGTATATTTGTGTGTGTAGGCCAGACTGGTCTACAGAGGATGTTCCAGGACACTCAGGGCTACATAGAGACTCTGTCCCGAGCCGGGCGTGGCGGGGCACACCTTTAATCCCAGCACTTGGAGGCAGAGGCAGGCGGATTTATGTCAGTTCAAACTCAGCCTGGTCTACAAAGCGAGGCCAGGATAGATTACAAAGAGAAACGCTGTCTCAAAAAACACAGAGGAGGGAGAGAGAGAGAAACAGAGACAGAGACAGAGAGGCAGAGACAAAGACAGAAAGACAGAGACAGAGACAGAGACAGAGACAGAGACCGAGAGATTCTGTCTCACCCACATCAAAAAAGAGAAAAAGAAGAAAAGAGGGGGGATGAGAGAGAGACTAAAAGAGGAGACAAGTGATGGTGACAGATGGTTTTTTGTTGTTGTCGTTGTTTTGGTTTGGTTTTGTTTTTTTTCTCTTTTGGTTGTTCAGAGACAGGGTTTCTCTGTAGACCAATCTGGCCTCAAACTCAAGAGATTTGCCTGCTTCTGTCTCCCAAGTGCTGGGATTAAAGGCGTGTGTCACTACCACCTGGCTAAATATATTTTTAAGGGTACATTGAATATCTCATGGGACTGTAGACATGGCTCTGTGGCTAAGAGCCCTGCTGCTCTTACAGATGACCTCAGTGCTGTCCCCCGCTCCCACAGGAACCTGTTCACAACGTTTAGCTCCAAGGGCCCCAGTATAGATCGTGTTCTGCTCTTGGAAACGAGTCCCGTGTGGTTCTCAGGACCCACGACTTCTGCCTCGGGGACCCCTCACCCTCTTCTGGTCTCCGGGAAGACTCCATATCCCACTCTCACAGACACATACTGGTATTAATTATAATATGGAGCAGAGGGCTGGAGCACGGCTCAGCCGCGGACTCCTCCTTACACAGGCCACACCATGGGCTCTAGACTCAGTAGGAAAAAGAAGCAGCGTGTGACAGCACACTACCAGAAGTTATGCAGGGTAGGGAGAAAGAAATCTGTGGCCCCCATGGGACCTAGCTTGGGGCCCCAGGAGAAGTTGGACACCTCCCATCTTTGTCACAGCCACAGCCGTCTGCACCCCAAGCCTGGCTCTGCCCTTTACTCACGGGGCATCCGTGTGTCCCTCCCTGGGGTTTGCTCCTGGATGGGTCGTATGCTCCGGATCCTCAGAGACCGTGAGCTCCTCCTTGCAGGACTTGGCCATTTATAGTGTCTCCATCCTCAGGCCACTCCCCACCCTACCCTAATCCAGGAGGATAAATCTATTCCATTGCAAACAATACAGAACCAGTTTTGGCTTGGTGGGTTTTATTGCAATTGGTTTTTGTTTGTTTTGTTATTGTTGTTTTGTTTTGTTTGTCAAGACAAGGTTTCTCCATGTAGCCTTCACTGTTCTGGACTTGCTTGGTAGAGCAGGCTGGTTTCAAACTCACAGAGCTTGTTTTTATGTTTTGTTTTGTTTTTTTTTTCCAGACAGAGTTTTTCTGTATCTTGGCTGGTCTTGAAGTCACTTTGCAGACCTTGCTAGCCTTTATCTCAAAGAGATCCATCTGCCTCTACCTCCTTAGGGCTGGGATAAAAGGCAGCCAGTTCTAATTCTAGGCTGAATTGGGGTTTTATCTAAATTTCAGTAATTCTGGAAGTAGAGCTCACTGCTTTAGGAGCTTGTGTCCCACCCAGGCACCAGGCATGCATGTGGTGGTGCCCACCTTTAATCCCAGCAGAGGCAGGTGGATTTATGGGAGTTCAAGGCCAGCCTGGTCTACAAACCGAGTTCAGGACAGATTACACAGAGAAACCCTGTCTCGGGAAAAAAAAAACTAAAAAAACTAAAAAAGGAGAAAGAGAGAGAGACTCTGTCTCACCCACATCAAAAAGGAGAAAGAAGGAACAAAGGAAAGAAAGAAGAGTGGGAGGGAGTGAAAGACCCCATTTCTAAATGTTGTTTAGTCAAGGCTTGCTATTTTGTAAATGATTCTATTTTGTAAGGCTTGTACAATGGTTAAGGGAGGTCACCTGAAAGACTCAGTCAGACTGGAAAAATACCACCATGTCACAAGGCTCGCAGATGTCACAAGGTTCGTGGTCACCCACCATTTCACAAGGTCTGCACAAGCGGTTCTGGGAAAACTGCCCTGGGGTCAAGTTATTGGAAAAACAGGATGTATGGTTAGTGAATAGGCTAGCCTAACCATTTCCTGATTCCAAAGCCCTAACCAGAGCTAAATCTAACCGCATTAAGTTAGCCAATCAAGACCCTGTAACTATGCTTCTCGCTTCTGTAACCCCCGCTTCCTGCTTCTCACCCTATAAAAGGGTCTCCTCCCCTTCACTCGGGGCGCCAGTCATCCGATAGACTGTGTCAACCGGGTACCCGTGTAATCAATAAAGCCTCTTGCGTTTGCAACCGGACTTTGGTTTCGCTGGTTCTTGGGGAGGGTCTCCCTGACGAAGGACACTCCGTGAGGAGGGTCTTTCATTTGGGGGCTCGTCCGGGATCGAGACCCCCGCCCAGGGACCACCGACCCAAAATCGGGAGGTAAGTTCTCTGCTGCTGGCATTGTGGGTATTGTGTGTCTTGTTTGTCTCCTGGTTGTCCTCCATCTCTGTGCTACTCTGAGACTCAATTGGGTCATTAGTATCTGGTGGAGGCTAGAAGGAGTTGACGAACTCGGACTTCTCCTCCACACCCCTGGGAGACGTCCCACGGGGGTATCCGGGGTCCTTAGGACCCATCTGAGAGGACGATCCGACTCGGCTTGGTTGGGGCTTTGCCCCTGGTCAACGGATACGCTCCTCGTCTGGGAGACGGGGAAACCGGAACCCCAACGCAGTCTCCAATTGGTTTACTTTCATTTTGGTGCCGGCACCGCGCAGCGCAATCTATCTCTTTTGGTTTGTTGTTAATCTTTCTTGTCACTCTGTGTACACTCCCTTTCTCTGCAGACATGGGCCAGACAGTTACCACCCCGCTGACCTTAACCCTTAAACATTTCAGGGAAGTCTGGACCATTGCACTCAACCAATCTGTGGAGGTCCGTAAGGACCGATGGCAAACGTTCTGTGCCTCCGAATGGCCAACCTTCAATGTTACCTGGCCACCGGAGGGCTCTTTTAACCTGACTCTCATTTTACAGGTTAAGGCAAAGGTGATGGACCCAGGCCCTCATGGCCACCCTGACCAAGTCCCATACATCATTACTTGGGAGACTCTGGTCCGCGACCCACCCCCTTGGGTTAAGCCTTTCCTTTCCTCGCCACCTCCGTCGGCTCCACCGGCCTTACCACCCCCTTTGACTCCCACACCCACTCCCCAGACGGGACTATACCCCGCGATCCTCAGACCCCCTCCCAAGGTCCTTCCCCCCGAGGACAGGACCCTCCTAGACCTCCTGTCCGAGGAACCACTCCCTCCACCTTACCAGGGCCCTCAGCCCCCGGCGGGTGCTGCACCTCTCGCCGCTCCGGAGGCACCTCCCCAATCCCAAGCAGCCGCTTCCTCCCCTGTGGCGGGCCGCTTGCGGAACCGCCGGGAACAAACCCCGGACGCCACCTCCCAGGCTTTTCCCTTGCGAGCAGGCAATGGAGGACAAATTCAATATTGGCCTTTCTCTGCCTCAGACCTCTACAACTGGAAAAATAATAACCCTCCTTTTTCTAAGGATCCCACTAGACTTACTTCCTTGATCGAGTCTATTTTAGTGACTCACCAGCCTACCTGGGACGACTGCCAGCAACTCCTGCAGACTCTCCTGACCACCGAGGAATACCAGCGAGTCATTCAAGAGGCACGGAAAAATGTCCCAGGAGAGAACGGGCGGCCAACCCAGCTGCTCAACGAGATTAATAGCGCTTTTCCCTTAAAACGCCCTGAATGGGACTTCAATATGCAGGAGGGTAAGAATCACCTACGCCTCTATCGCCAGTTGCTTATAGCGGGTCTCCAAAAGGCTGCTAGGCGGCCCACGAATTTGGCACAGGTCAAGATGGTTACACAAAAATCTGATGAAACCCCTTCTGCCTTCTTAGAAAGACTGAAGGAAGCTTATAGGGTCTATACACCATATGACCCTGAGGACCCCCTCCAGGCTACCACTCTGGCCATGTCGTTTGTTTGGCAGTCAGCCCCAGATATAAGGCGGAAGCTAGAGAGATTAGAAGAATTGAAAGAGAGCACAGTACAGGATTTGCTGAAGGAAGCTGAGAAAGTGTATAATAAGAGAGAGACTCCAGAAGAAAGAGAGGATCGGATCAGGAGAGAGAATGAGGAAAGGGAAGAAAAACTGAGAAAAGAGGCAGAGGAAAGAGAAAATATTCGGGACAGAAAAAGGAACAGGGAAATGAGCAGATTGCTGGCCACCGTTGTAACAGGACAGACACAGGGTAGACAGGAACCTGGAGAGCGGAGGGGGCCACGGGTGGATAAAGACCAATGCGCCTATTGTAAGGAAAAAGGCCATTGGGTCCGAGACTGCCCCAGATGGCCAAAGGGAACCAGAAGACCCCGGACCTCTACCACACTCTTGAACTTGGAAGATTAGGGCCGTCAGGGCCAGGAGCCTCCCCCTGAGCCCAGGTTAACCCTTAATGTGGGGGGGGCAACCAGTGACCTTTTTGGTTGACACGGGGGCACAGCACTCGGTCCTTACATCTACACCGGGGCATTTGACCAACAAAACTGCCTGGGTGCAAGGCGCAACCGGCACAAAGACATACCGATGGACCACTGAAAGAAAGATCCAGCTTGCGACCGGTAAGGTCTTGCATTCTTTTCTACATGTCCCTGACTGCCCCTATCCTCTTCTGGGCAGAGACCTTCTGACTAAGTTAAAAGCGCAAATTTACTTTGAGGATGGGAAGGCCCATGTAACCGGGCCACAAGGGAAACCAATCCATGTCTTGGCCTTGGATGTGGAGGGATTACTAATTTCTATTGTGCTTCATGGGGATGCGAAACTACAGGCGAGGCCTCCTGGAACCCTTCCTCTAGCTGGGACTTAATTGTAGTAAAGAAAAATCACACCAATGACCCTAACTGCCCTCAACCTTGCTGGAATAGCTATTGCAACCCTTTGGTCATTAAGTTTACAGACAAAGGAAGACAAAATCGTCACTGGCTCCAGGGAAACAAGTGGGGACTGCGATTATATGCCCCGGGAAAAGAACCTGGATTGACTTTTATAATCAAATTATCCCTAACTACAGCTTCCACTCTGGCTATAGGCCCGAATCCCGTCCTCACTGAGCCGCGTCAGGCCCAGCCAAAACCACAGGTACTACCCCAACCCACACCATCAAGGTCATATTTAGTACCTGATTCCTCTCCTGTACCTGACTCCTCTCCTATGTCCATCCCCTACCCAGGGACAGGGGATCACCTCCTGCAGGTCTTAGAAGGGGCCTTTTTAACCCTAAACTTTTCTGACCCTCGTAGAACCCAAGAATGCTGGCTGTGTTTGAGCTCAGCCCCACCTTATTACGAGGGAATTGCGGTAACAGGAAATTACTCCAATTACACCTCGGCCCCCTCAAGCTGCTCTCAGAACAGCAGACACAAGTTAACCCTACCCGAAGTTACTGGAAAAGGGCTCTGCTTAGGAAAAGTGCCCCACTCCCATCAGGCCCTATGCAACAAAACCCTCACGATCTATCCCGGCAAATATTGGCTCACCGGGCCTACTGGGACTCAATGGGCCTGCAACTCGGGACTAACCCCCTGTGTGTCAGCCACAGTGCTTAACCAAACCAGTGACTTCTGTGTTCTGGTCGAAGTCTGGCCCAGGGTTACCTACCATCACCCTAGTTATGTATACTCTCATTATGAAGGAATGACCAGACATCCCAGAGAACCTGTCTCCCTCACCCTAGCCTTGTTGTTAGGCGGTCTCACCGTGGGAGGAATAGCTGCAGGAATAGGAACAGAGCCACCGCCCTAGCTGAAACATACCAGTTCAGACAGCTCCAGCAGGCCATGCACACCGATCTTGTGGCATTAGAAGAATCTATATCGGCCCTAGAAAAATCATTAACCTCACTCTCTGAGGTGGTCCTCCAGAACAGGAGAGGACTGGACATTCTGTTCCTTCAAGAAGGTGGACTCTGTGCAGCTCTGAAAGAGGAATGTTGTTTCTATGCAGATCATACTGGGCTAGTCAGAGATAGTATGAGCAAATTAAGAGAGAGACTAAAGCAGAGACAGCGTCTCTTTGAGTCAGGCCAGTCATGGTACGAGAGATGGTTTAATGGGTCCCCCTGGTTTACCACCCTAATCTCCTCCCTGCTGGGACCAATCATTATTATACTCTTGATTCTCCTATTTGGACCCTGCATCCTCAACAGATTAGTCCAATTCATGAAAGATAGGTTATCCATAATCCAGGCGATGGTCCTCACCCAGCAATACCATCGCCTGAAGCAGGAAATGGAAACTGAAATAGAATGAAAGATGCCATTCTAGTTCATAGAAAAAGAGGGGAATGAAAGACCCCATTTCTAAATGTTGTTTAGTCAAGGCTTGCTATTTTGTAAATGATTCTATTTTGTAAGGCTTGTACAATGGTTAAGGGAGGTCACCTGAAAGACTCAGTCAGACTGGAAAAATACCACCATGTCACAAGGCTCGCAGATGTCACAAGGTTCGTGGTCACCCACCATTTCACAAGGTCTGCACAAGCGGTTCTGGGAAAACTGCCCTGGGGTCAAGTTATTGGAAAAACAGGATGTATGGTTAGTGAATAGGCTAGCCTAACCATTTCCTGATTCCAAAGCCCTAACCAGAGCTAAATCTAACCGCATTAAGTTAGCCAATCAAGACCCTGTAACTATGCTTCTCGCTTCTATAACCCCCGCTTCCTGCTTCTCACCCTATAAAAGGGTCTCCTCCCCTTCACTCGGGGCGCCAGTCATCCGATAGACTGTGTCGCCCGGGTACCCGTGTAATCAATAAAGCCTCTTGCGTTTGCAACCGGACTTTGGTTTCGCTGGTTCTTGGGGAGGGTCTCCCTGACGAAGGACACTCCGTGGGGAGGGTCTTTCAGGAGAATGTGAGAGAGAGAGAGGAGACAAAGGGTGGTGACACATGTCTTTTTGTTGTTGTTGTTGTTTCTCTGTGTCCTGGACTCACTTTGTAGACCAATCTGGCCTCAACCTCAGAGGTTTGCCTGCTTCTGCCTCCCAAATGCTGGGATTAAAGGCTTGTGCCACCACCACCTGGCTAAATATATTTTTAAGGGTACATTGAATATCTCATGGGACTGTAGAGATGGCTCTGTGGCTAAGAGCCCTGGCTGCTCTTACAGATGACCTCAGTTCTGTCCCCAGCTCCCACAGGAACCTGTTCACAACATTTAGCTCCAAGGGCCCCAGTATAGATCGTGTTCTGCTCTTGGAAACGAGTCCTGTGTAGTTCCCAGCACCCAAGACTTCTGACTCAGGGACCCCTTACACTCTTCTGGTCTCCAGGAACACTTGAAATCTAACTCCCCCCCCACACACACACACATTAAAATGTCCAAATACAATTAATTTTGTTAAATAAAATAGTAAGAGGGAACTGGGGAGTGTCACAATGTGGGAGGGTCCTCAGAACCTATATACACACGGATACAGTGTGTGGATCCATGTGTGGCCCAAGCACTTCTAGACATGAGAGGTGGAGGCCAAAGAACTGACAACTCTCAGGCTGGCTATCCTGATGTACACAGCAGCAAACCAGACACCGTTTCTCAAACAGGTAGAAGCCAAAGACTGACACTCACAGCTCTACACACACACACACACACACACACACACACACACACACACACACACATTCTATCGAAGTTTTTTTTTTCAGTTAAAACATAATAAAGAGAAGGTATCTACAAAGTGAGTTCCAGGACAGCCACAGCTACATACAGAGACCATGACTCATGGGGGGAAAGTAAGAAAAAAAGAAAAGGAAAGAAAAAAAAATGAATTTAGGCAGTTCATGACATGGTGAACTCCCCCCCCCCAAAAAAAACCCTCTTAGCCAAAAAATTCTGTTTTTCAACGTGAAAACAATACCTAGGACTCCAGGTGTCACTTCATACAGTGAAAGTGGGAGCCACTAAAATACAGCTCACCTGAGCCCCAACAGGAGTGAAAACAAAGTTACAAACGAGGCACAGTGGTGTCAGCCTGGAATCCCAACATCTTGCATGTGGAGGTAGAAGAACCAGTTTGAGGCCAGCGTCACCAACACTGAATGTTTGAAGCCAGCCTGCTGCGTGCTCCCCTGTTTCTAAAGTAACCCTGACAGCCAGGCCCCACAGGGCTCACTTCCTGTTTTGTTTGTTTGTTTGGTTTTGGTTTTTTTGAGACAGGGTCTCTCTGTGTAGCGCTGGCTGTCCTGGACTCACTTTGTAGACCAGGCTGGCCTCGAACTCACTTCTAATGCCAGCACTTGAGAGGCAGATGCAGAGAAACGTCCGTGTATTCCAAGCAGAATTGGTCCACATACAGAGTTCCAGGACAGACAGCCACACATGAGACTCTATTTTTAAAAAAATCATAAGCATATATACATACATACACACACAGAGACTGAGAGAGAGAGAGAGAAATTTATCCACATATCAAGTAGATGGACAGGTGCCCAGATAATATATGTTTCAAGAATCTGAAATCTGGTTTCCCACAGTCCTGTCTCCCAGGAACTCAGCCACAGGCACAGGAAGATGCAGGGACTGCCTCTGCAGCCTTGAACACAGCCATGGGAGGACCCTTTGGTACAGATTCTGGCAATGGCAACTAATATCCCAAAGACAGACATGATGGTGGAATTCAGAACGCTTCCCCCACAGCCTGTGGACACAGGGCAGCAGTTGCTGAGGTGGGGAGGCAATCTAGTGGGCACAGCCACAGGGGCCCAAGAGAACTTTTTTCTTGGGAAAACTGAAGCCCATGATGATTCACCTCAGTCTCTGGCAGCTCCACCAGCTGCTACTTTCTATGTGTGTCTGAGTCTCTGTGTTTCCTGTGTTCTGGTGCCCACAGAGGGCACGGGATACCCTGGGATTGAATTTACAAACCACCGTGAGCCACCATGTGGATGCTGGGATCCAAATCAGGGTTTTCTTACAGAGCTGCAGGCTCTACACACATGTTACCCAAAACAACAGGTTTTGTTTGTTTGTTTGGGCTTTTTTATTTTTAAAGCAGACGGTCTCTCTGTGTAATTCTAGATGTCCTAGAATTGGCTCTGTAGACCAGGCTGGCCTCAGCCTCACAGAGGTCCCCCTGACTCTTCCTCCTGAGTGCTGGCATTAAAGGCTTCCACCACCATCACCTGACAAGTGTTAGGCTTCCTGAAACAGGGTCTCACTACACAGCCCTCCAAATGGGACCAGCAAATCGCCAGTCCTTGTCCTGAGGCTGAAGTCACTGTGACTTTGAGGAACAGCAGAGCCTTGAAAGTAGATCTCAAACAAGCAAAGAACTAAAGAAAGAAAGGCCATCTCCTGAGAAACTGCTTTTCCCCTGAAGCAAATACACCTTGCTAAACTGATGAATCATATAAACACTTAAGTACACACACACACACACACACACACACACACACACACACTGAAAACTTTAAAACTAGTATGTTGATACCCAGAGGGTGGGTTTCCACCCTTGAGCTCAGGCTGCCCAATGTGTCTTTGTTAAATCCCAGCCTCACCTCTATTTAGTGTCTAGAGACAGTGGCAGAGCCTAGTGTGTTGTGCTGGGACTCTTAACAAAAGAATGTTTATATATTTATTTTATGTTTATGAATGCTGTAATTGCATGGATATCTGCATCCCAGAAGAGGTCCTAAGACCCTATTATAGATGTGTGTGTGTACACAAGTGCATATATAAGCCATCTATGTAACAAGGTGTATTTCCTTGAGGGGAAAGGCCGTTTCTCAGGACATGGCCTTTCTTGCATTAGTGCTGCACTAGTTCAGGATCTGCCTTCAAGGCTCTGCTCAGGGGCAGAGGATTTTCCTAGATGCCACACTGTCAGCCTGGGGGCGTGGCTCAGTGGGAGAGCACCTCCCTAGACTCCCCCAGTGAGGGGGAAGGGACATGGCTCAGTGGGGAGCCCCTTCCTAGACTCCCCAGTGAGGAGTTGGGGTTGTGGCTCAGTGATAGGGACCTGTGAGGGGCTGGGGTTATATCTCCACAATAGCATACCCAGCCTAGTATGCTGGAGACTCTCCACTTTAGCCTCAGCAGAGGAGAAGTTAATAGAAGGCTGGGATTAAAGGCTGTGCCATCATGTCCTGCAAACCCATGGATTTTAGAATACATCTTTGATAAACTCTGCAGCTGAGGGTAATACATGTTCCAGAGTTTCAGCTTTCCATGTGTGCTAATGACGGTGTTGCTGAGACCCATTACCTGCCACAGGCGGTTGGCAGACTTGGATTCTATGTGGAGGATAAAGTTTTGTTTAGGGAAACCTTGTTAACCTATTAACATGTCTGTGTCAATTCCACTTTTTTTTTTCTTTCCCTAAATCACACTACAGCAGGTGACTATCTGTGATACAGTTAAGAGAGCTTGAAAAAGATGTGCAGTGGTGGTACACAACTTTAATCCCAGCACTGGGGAGGCAGAGGCAGGTGGATCGCTGTGAGTTCGAGGCCAGCCTGGTCTACAAGGCGTGTCCAGGACAGTCAGGGCCACACAGACAGGCACCAGGGACCATTGCCGCTGCTTATGTTCAGTGGGTATGGACCTCACGGGATACACAGTGTGGTTTGTGAGTCCTTTATAGTGACAGCACTGTCCTGTTACATGTCATTCTAGAATGAACAAATGCATGGTTTTATTCTAAAGGGCATAGGAAGTTTTTTTGGAGTAATACTGACACTGCAAAGATCATGTTAATTCTTCGTTTTTGCCTTTTACTTAAGTGACTTTATAACATGGATCTTTAAAGCAGTTAAGTCTTTGATAGCTGGGCGGGGTGGTGCACGCCTTTAATGCCAGCACTCGAGAGGCAGAGGCAGGCGGATCGCTGTGAGTGCGAGGCCAGCATGGTCTACAGAGCGAGTCTAGGACAGCCAAGGCTACACAGAGAAACCCTGTCTGGAGGGCGGGGGGGGGGGGGGGGGGAGCAATTAAGTCTTTGGAAACATGTCACCAGGATGTTAACATTGCTTGCAAATGCTTTATTTGGGGTTACTATATACATGTACACATCTAAATATAAGCATGTAGATTTACATTTTGTCTTGGAAATTTGTATTTTAATAACTCTACCCATAGTAATGGGAAACAAAAGAAAAGACTAAGTTTGGGGCCAGTTTTCCCATCTCATACTGTGACATAGCAGCCCTGTGCATACTTTTTTTTAATTTAGTGGTTGTTACAGCATTTAGCTGGGCCCTTTCCAGAAACAGCTGACAGGCATCTTGTATCCAGACAGCCCTGAGCTGCAGCTGCTGTCAAGTTTCCATTCTCTATCAGGAAGAGTTTTGTTCCTTCCTCCATTTTGCCTGCCTGTGCCTTAGTGCTCCATCCCTTGGCTTTCTCCCCTCTCTCCCTGATCTTCTGTAGAGAAAGCATGGAAAACCATGATCACCATTACCCACCATGCAACCTGGTCCATGACAGCAACCAAAACAAATTCAGAGAAAGTCCAAGTGTGCTGTGCCATGGCACCTTGGAGAGAGACCATAGCAGCCTCTATTTTTTAATTTAGATGGCAATTTTCATTCCCCATGTCTACTTGTAAGTTTTCTTGCCTCTTGGTTCCAGTTTCTAACCATGCTGCCTCTGGAGCCACCATTGCTCTGTGAGAGTCAGGCCAGAAGCAGCAGCCAACCTGGGTGTGTTAAGTCCTTTCCCTTTATCTCCCATGTGCCCACAGGAAGCTGCCTTTGTCTGTGGGTGAGAAGAAGAGTCTCTCTTTTGTTTGTTTGTTTGGTTTTGGTTTTTCCAGACAGGGTTTCTCTGTGTAGCCTTGACTGTCCTGGCCTCACTTTTTTAGACCAGGCTGGCCTCGAACTCACAGCGATCCACCTGCCTCTGCCTCCTGAGTGCTGGGATTAAAGGCGTGCGCCAACACGCCCGGCGAAGAAGAGTCTCTCTTAAAGAGACTTGTGGGAGACAGTTTTTCATTCAGACGTATTTCCGTTTTCAGCTTCGGTTCTTTGGATAAGAGACTGCCTTTCACTCAAGTCTTCTCAAATCAAGCCCCATGTTTAACCACTTTTTTATTACTATTAATAATGAATATTCAGTCATATGTTTAATAAAACCTCCTTTATTGTTAACCAATAATATCCTCCAGATAATTATACATTGAGGCAATGAGTCATCAAAAGTTAAGCACAAAGCTGAACATGATAATTAACCTATTATCCCACTATCAGTTACTCTCCCTCCCATCCAAGGTCCCAGGCACTTGCTTTCTTCTCTTCTGTGGATTCTGTCCTTTCTCTTCCTCTCCTGCACCTTCTCCTAAAGGTGCTGGGATCTCACGCTCTTCCCCTAGCTTGTGTAGGTCTCCTCTCCTTGTCTTAGCCTGCTTGGATGATGCTCTTCTCTGTGGTTTGGCCCGGAACAATGTTCCTCTCCCTGGCTTAGGCTGGCTGGCTGATGCTACTGTCTCTGCTGCAGCCCGGCTGGATGAAGCATCCATAACTTGCATGGCCTGGTTGGATGGTGCTCTTCTCTGTGGTCTGGCTTCTTTGAATAATGTTCCTCTCTGTGTCTTAGGCTGGGTGGAGGATGCTGTTCTCTCTGGTGCAGCCAAGCTGGATGATGCATCCATAACTGGCATAGTCTGGTTGGATGATGTTCCTCTCATTAGCTTGGCCTGTTTGCATGATGTCTCCATCACTGACATGGACTGTTTGGATGATGACTCCATCAGTGGCATGGTCTGGTTGGATGATGCATCCATCACTGGCATGGCCTGGTTGGGTGATGCAGGCATCGGTGTCATGGCCTCGTTGGATGATGCAGGCATCGGTGTCATGGCCTGGTTGGATGACGCACCCATCATTGGCATGGTCTGGGAGGAGGGTGCTCCTCTCATTTGCGTGGCCTCCTTGAATATTCTCAGAAATGAACTCCTCTGATTTTCTGTCATATTTGTCATCACTAGGTCTCGATAACACTTAAACCATTCCTGAGAGAAAGGATAGTTTTCATCTTTTTAAGAAATGATTCATCAAGCGAGGCGGTGGTGGCAGATGCCTTTAATCCTAGCACTTGGGAGGCAGAGGCAGGTGGATTGTTGTGAGTTTGAGGCCAGCCTGGTCTACAAAGCGAGTCCAGGACAGTCAAGGCTACACAGAGAAACCCTGTCGTGAGAACAACCCCCCCAAAAAAAAGAAAGAAAAAGAAATGATTCATCCTTTTTAAGGAGCTTTAATTTATATACTTAATATATATAATAAATTTTTATATGGTTTTGTTTTTGCTTTTGTTTTGTTTTGTGTTTTTTTCTTATTTTTGGTTTTTCTAGACAGAGTCTCTCTGTGTGGCCTTGGCTGTCCTGGACTCACTTTGTAGACCAGGCTGGCCCCGAACTCACAGCGATCTGCCTGCCTCTGCCTCCCTGTTTTTGATTTTTGAGACAGGGTTTCTCTGTGTAAACCTGTCTGTTCTGGAATTCACTATGTAGACTAAGCTGGCCTCTAACACAAAGTTGTGCCTGCCTCTGCCTACCAAGGGCTAATGTATAACATGGATGCTGTCACACAGATATTTTTTCATTGTTATTTTTAGTTGCGCTTCGGTGCACCTGGTTGCAGTGCCTATAGAGAGGAGAAAGGGACATTAGGGCATCTGTAGCTGGAGATACAGGTGGCTCTGAGCCACCAGGCCAGTGCTTGGCATTGAACTCTTGCCGTCACAGGAACAGTCACTGCCCTTAACCACTGAGCCACCACCCCAGCCCCAGAAATTTATCTTCGGCTCAGTTTTTGAGACAGGGCCAGTATAGTCTGTGCCAGGGATAGAACTCAGGACTTTTTGAAAGTCAAGGCCATCAACTAACACCATCACCTTTAGCCAGAGAGCTGGATAATAAAGTGATGAGTCCAGAGGAGAAATGTCCCATCCTCAGGTGAGAAAGCAGGTTGCTAATCTCTCACAGATATTTAATATGCTCCTTCAGCCTCCCTGTCCTTGGTCCCTGAGGTAGATGATTTGAGACTCTGTCAGTGGCTGGAGCAGACAGGGAGCTCCCACCCTAGATCACAAGACAGTAAGAAAAGATGGCTCTGGACTGTCAAGGACAATATTCTGAGCCCTGTGTGGTGGCCTACTCCAGTAGCCCAGTTCATGGGAAATAGAGGCAGAAGAGGCAGGAGTTCAGGGCCATCCTCAGCTATGCAAGTGTGAGGCTAGCCTAGGCTAAATATGACTCTGTCCCAAATAAAAGGAAACAATAGAAAATAAATAAATAAATAGTAAAAATAAAAAAACAACCTACTCCCACGTGCTTTGTTTTATCAATACAACACAGGAGAAGACAGGAACCAGCTCCTCTAAGAAAGGGCCCTAGCCAGTCCATAGTGGGGCATGCCTTTAAATCCTGGATTCAGGAGGCAGAGGCAGGTAGATCCCTGAGTTCAAGGCCAGACTGGTCTACAGAGTGAGTTCCAAGGCCGTCAGGGATAGAAAAACACAGTGTGCAAGGAACAGAACAAGAAAGAATAAAAAGAAGGGAAGGAAGGAAAAAAGGAAAGAGGAAGGGAGAGAGAGAGGGAAACAAAGATTCCCACTGAGCCCTGTTGGCCTCAAGTCAGGCTTGCCTTCACACTGCACAGCTGGTATGTGTAATCCTCTAGGGAGCCTCCGTGTATCTGAATAAAGTTGGTGGGTAAGCAAATAAACAACTCAGGAGCTAGAGAAATGGGTCAGAGGTTGGGAGCACTGTGTGCTCCTCCAGAGGTCCTGAGTTCGATTCCCAGCAACCACAAGGTGGCTCACAGCCATCTATAGTGAGATCTGGCGCCCTCTTCTGGCCTGCGGGTGTACATGCAGGCAGAGCACTGTATACATAATAAATAACCACATCTTTAAAAAAAGAAAAGAAAAGACAAAGCTCATTCCTCTCTAGCATCCATTCCTGGACATCGCCACGGTCAATAAACAGGAATTATTTTATTTTAAAAAGTGCAGCCACTTGTGCTACCATCACTCAGGAGACAAAGGCACAAGCCAGCCTGACCTACATAGCAAGTTCCAGGCCATCCAAGGCTGCACAGTGAGACCCTACATCCGTAATACAGTCATATCAATGCATTATAGACAGTGAAACATGGGCATATGCCTGGAACGCAGCACTTTGGGAGGTGACAGCAGGAAGACCCTGAGATGAAGCCAGGCCTTAGAGCCGGGCGATGTTGGCACATGCTTTAATCCCAGCCCTTGTGAGGCAGAGGCAGGCACATTTCTGTGGGTTCCAGGCCAGCCTAGACTACAGAGTGAGTTCTAGGACAGCCAGGCTGCACAGAGAAGCCCTACCTCAAAAAACAAATAAATAAAAGGCTAGCCTTAGATCTGTGAGATGCTCGCTCATGAAATAAAAAGGGGATGGAACTGGAGAGATGGCTTAGTGGTTAAGAGCGCTTGCTGACCTTGCAGAGGATCCAGGTTCCATTCCCAGCACCCACCACCTGTACCTCGGCCTCCATGGGATAGGACAGCCCCTTCTAGCCTCACTGGGCACCAGGCATGCACATGGTGCACAGATAGAGAAAGCATGCACACATACACATGAAAAATGTACATTTTTTTTTTTTTGGTTTTTTGAGACAGGGTCTCTCTGTGTAGCCTTGGCTGTCGTGGAGCCTGTACATCTGACTGGCCTCGAACTCACAGCGATCCACCTGCCTCTGCCTTCCGAGTGCTGGATAAAAGTCATGTGCCACCATGCCTGGCCAAATTTACAACTTTACATGACTAGAAGAAAGGAAAGCCCACAGGAGGCCCTGGGCTAGCTGACTACCCTGAGACACACCCAGGCACCAACCTCCACTACCATGTCCTTTAGCTGGAGTCTTGAGGCCAGTTGCTGGATTTCCTGTAGGTCTGGGAACATGGTCCTGTAGAAGGCATCTTGCAGTGCCAAGTGTTGCTCAAGACTGATTATAGTCCAGAATCCTTCATCGCGCACTGGCTTTCCTGTTCACGGAGAAGACAAGAACATTTTCCTTCGTTTTTGTTTTTGTTTTTGATCTGTACAAAGGGTGTTTATTTATAAATAATACAGTAGGCAGCATTCTATCCTTAAATGCTATTTCCTCAAAACATGAGTTCCTTTTTGTTGGGTTGGATTATTAAAGAAAAATTTAAAATGCTGAGTTTAGGTCTGGAGAGATGGCTCAGAGGTTAAGATCACTGGCTGCCCTTCCAGAGGTCCTGGGTTCAGTTCCCAGCAACTACAAGGTGGCTCACAACCATCAATAAAGTGATATGGTGCCCTCTTCTGGCAGCATGTGTACATGCCGGCAGAGCACTGTATACTTAATAAAGGAAATCTTTTTTTTTTAAGTTGTGAACATTTAAACATTTTTAAATAAATTTAAAAAATAAAAAATTCTGAGTGTTATGATAGCACACTACTTTAATCTCAGGAAATTGAGTTCCAGGACAGCCAAGGCTACAAACAGAGACCATGCCTCAGGGGGAAAAAGAAAGAGAAAAAAGGAAAGAAAGTAAAAAAATGAATTTAAGAGGTTCATAACACAGTGAACCCAGAAAAACCACTCTTAGGCCAAAAAAAAATTTTGTTTTTCAAGGTGAAGTCAATACCTAGGACTCCAGGTGTTACTTCATACAGGGAAATCAGGAGCCTCTAAACTACAACTCACCTGAGCCCCAAGAAGAGTTAAAACAAAATTACAAAAAAAAAAAAAAAAAAAAAAAAAGGCATGGTGGTGTGGGCCTGTAATCCCAATATCGTCCAGGTGGAGGTAGCAGAACCAGTTTGAGGCCTGCGTCACCAACACTGAATGTTTGAAGCCAGCCTGCTGCATGCTCCCCTGTTTCTAAAGTAACCCTGACAGCCAGGCCCTGCAGGGCTCACTTCTAACGCCAGCAGTTGAGAGGCAGATGCAGAGGAATCTCTGTGTATTCCAAGCAGGATTGATCTACATACAGAGTTCCAGGACAGACAGCCACACATGAGACTCTATTTTATTTATTTTATTTTATTTTTATTTTTCGGTTTTTCGAGACAGAGTTTCTCTGTGTAGCCCTGGCTGTCCTGGACTCGCTTTGTAGACCAGGCTGGACTTGAATTCACAGTGATCCACCTGCCTCTGCCTCCCGAGTGCTGGGATTAAAGGCGTGCGCCACCACACCCAACTGAGACTCTATTTAAAAAAAACACATAAATATACATACATACATACATACATACATATGTACACACAAGCAGGCACATATATATTTATCCACATATCCACGTATCTGGACAGGTGCCCAGATAATATATATTTCCAGAATCTGAAATCTGGTTTCACACAGTCCTCTAGTCAGTTGGCAGGGCGGTGTGACACGCATGGTTAATGCCAGCACTCAGGAAGCAGAAGCAAGCTTCTGTGTACATACGTATGTACATATGTATATTTGTGTGTGTAGGCCAGACTGGTCTACAGAGGATGTTCCAGGACACTCAGGGCTACATAGAGACTCTGTCCCGAGCCGGGCGTGGTGGGGCACACCTTTAATCCCAGCACTTGGAGGCAGAGGCAGGCGGATTTATGTCAGTTCAAACTCAGCCTGGTCTACAAAGCGAGGCCAGGATAGATTACAAAGAGAAACGCTGTCTCAAAAAACACAGAGGAGGGAGAGAGAGAGAAACAGAGACAGAGAGAGAGACAGAGACAGAGACAGAGAGACAGAGACAAAGACAGAAAGACAGAGACAGAGACAGAGAGAGAGACAGAGAGATTCTGTCTCACCCACATCAAAAAAGAGAAAAAGAACAAAAGGGGTGGGGGATGAGAGAGAGACTGAAAGAGGAGACAAGTGATGGTGACACATGGTTTTTTGTTGTTGTCGTTGTTTTGGTTTGGTTTTGTTTTTTTTTCTCTTTTGGTTGTTCAGAGACAGGGTTTCTCTGTAGACCAATCTGGCCGCAAACTCTAGAGATTTGCCTGCTTCTGTCTCCCAAGTGCTGGGATTAAAGGCGTGTGTCACTACCACCTGGCTAAATATATTTTTAAGGGTACATTGAATATCTCATGGGACTGTAGAGATGGCTCTGTGGCTAAGAGCCCAGGCTGCTCTTACAGATGACCTCAGTTCTGTCCCCAGCTCCCACAGGAACCTGTTCACAACGTTTAGCTCCAAGGGCCCCAGTATAGATCGTGTTCTGCTCTTGGAAACGAGTCCCGTGTGGTTCTCAGGACCCACGACTTCTGCCTCGGGGACCCCTCACCCTCTTCTGGTCCCCGGGAAGACTCCATATCCCACTCTCACAGACACATACTGGTATTAATTATAATATTGAGCAGATGGTATTAATTATAATATGGAGCAGAGGGCTGGAGCACGGCTCAGCCGCGGACTCCTCCTTACACAGGCCACACCATGGGCTCTAGACTCAGTAGGAAAAAGAAGCAGCGTGTGACGACAGCACACTACCAGAAGTTATGCAGGGTAGGGAGAAAGAAATCTGTGGCCCCCATGGGACCTAGCTTGGGGCCCCAGGAGAAGTTGGACACCTCCCATCTTTGTCACAGCCACAGCCGTCTGCACCCCAAGCCTGGCTCTGCGCTTTACTCACGGGGCATCCGTGTGTCCCTCCCTGGGGTTTGCTCCTGGATGGGTCGTATGCTCCGGATCCTCAGAGACCGTGAGCTCCTCCTTGCAGGACTTGGCCATTTATAGTGTCTCCATCCTCAGGCCACTCCCCACCCCGCCCTAATCCAGGAGGAGAAATCTATTCCATTGCAAACAATACAGAACCAGTTTTGGCTTGGTGGGTTTTATTGCGATTGGTTTTTGTTTGTTTTGTTATTGTTGTTTTGTTCTGTTTGTCAAGACAAGGTTTCTCCGTGTAGCCTTCACTGTTCTGGACTTGCTTGGTAGAGCAGGCTGGTTTCAAACTCACAGAGCTTGTTTTTATGGTTTTTTGTTGTTTTTTTTTCCAGACAGAGTTTTTCTGTCTCTTGGCTGGTCTTGAAGTCACTTTGCAGACCTTGCTGGCCTTTAACTCAAAGAGATCCATCTGCCTCTACCTCCTTAGGGCTGGGATAAAAGGCAGCCAGTTCTAATTCTAGGCTGAATTGGGGTTTTATCTAAATTTCAGTAATTCTGGAAGTAGAGCTCACTGCTTTAGGAGCTTGTGTCCCACCCAGGCACCAGGCATGCATGTGGTGGTGCCCACCTTTAATCCCAGCAGAGGCAGGTGGATTTATGGGAGTTCAAGGCCAGCCTGGTCTACAAACCGAGTTCAGAACAGATTACACAGAGAAACCCTGTCTCGGGAAAAAAAAAAACAAACCCTAAAAAAGGAGAACGAGAGAGAGACTCTGTCTCACCCACATCAAAAAGGAGAAAGAAGGAACAAAGGAAAGAAAGAAGAGTGGGAGGGAGAATGTGAGAGAGAGAGGAGACAAAGGGTGGTGACACGTGTCTTTTTGTTGTTGTTGTTGTTTCTCTGTGTCCTGGACTCACTTTGTAGACCAATCTGGCCTCAACCTCAGAGGTTTGCCTGCTTCTGCCTCCCAAGTGCTGGGATTAAAGGCTTGTGCCATCACCACCTGGCTAAATATATTTTTAAGGGTACATTGAATATCTCATGGGACTGTAGAGATGGCTCTGTGGCTAAGAGCCCTGCTGCTCTTACAGATGACCTCAGTGCTGTCCCCAGCTCCCACAGGAACCTGTTCACAACGTTTAGCTCCAAGGGCCCCAGTATAGATCGTGTTCTGCTCTTGGAAACGAGTCCTGTGTGGTTCCCAGCACCCAAGACTTCTGACTCGGGACCCCTTACACTCTTCTGGTCTCCAGGAACACTTGAAATCTAACCCCCACACACACACACATTAAAATGTCCAAATACAATTAATTTTGTTAAATAAAATAGTAAGAGGGAACTGGGGAGTGTCACAATGTGGGAGCATCCTCAGAACCTATATACACAAGGATACAGTGTGTGGATCCATGTGTGGCCCAAGCACTTCTAGACATGAGAGGTGGAGGCCGAAGAACTGACAACTCTCAGGCTGGCTATCCTGATGTACACAGCAGCAAACCAGACACCGTTTCTCAAACAGGTAGAAGCCAAAGACTGACACTCACAGCTCTACATACACACACACATAAAACACACACACACACACACACACACACACACACACACATTCTGTCGAAGATTTTTTTTTTTCAGTTAAAACATAATAAAGAGAAGGTATCTACAAAGTGAGTTCCAGGACAGCCATGACTACATACAGAGACCATGCCTCATGGGGGGAAAGTAAGAAAAAAAGAAAAGGAAAGAAAAAAAAATAAATTTAGGCAGTTCATGACATGGTGAACCTCCCCCCCCTCCAAAACAAAACCTCTTAGCCAAAAAATTCTGATTTTCAACGTAAAATCAATACCTAGGACTCCAGGTGTTACTTCATACAGTGAAAGTGGGAGCCACTAAAATACAGCTCACATGAGCCCCAACAGGAGTGAAAACAAAGTTACAAACGAGGCACAGTGGTGTCAGCCTGGAATCCCAACATCTTGCATGTGGAGGTAGAAGAACCAGTTTGAGGCCAGCTTCACCAACACTGAATGTTTGAAGCCAGCCTGCTGCCTGCTCCCCTGTTTCTAAAGTAACCCTGACAGCCAGGACCTGCAGGGCTCACTTCCTGTTTTGTTTGTTTGTTTGGTTTTGGTTTTTTTGAGACAGGGTCTCTTTGTGTAGCGCTGGCTGTCCTGGATTCACTTTGTACACCAGGCTGGCCTCGAACTCACTTCTAATGGCAGCACTTGAGAGGCAGATGCAGAGAAACGTCCATGTATTCCAAGCAGAATTGGTCCACATACAGAGTTCCAGGACAGACAGCCACACATGAGACTCTATTTTTTAAAAAATCATAAGCATATATACATACATACACACACAGAGACTGAGAGAGAGAGAAATTTATCCACATATCAAGTAGATGGACTGGTGCCCAGATAATATATGTTTCAAGAATCTGAAATCTGGTTTCCCACAGTCCTGTCTCCCAGGAACTCAGCCACAGGCACAGGAAGATGCAGGGACTGCCTCTGCAGCCTTGAACACAGCCATGGGAGGACCCTTTGGTACAGATTCTGGCAATGGCAACTAATATCCCAAAGACAGACATGATGGTGGAATTCAGAACGCTTCCCCCACAGCCTGTGGACACAGGGCAGCGGTTGCTGAGGTGGAGAGGTAATCTAGTGGGCACAGCCACAGGGGCCCCAAGAGAACTTTTTTCTTGGGAAAACTGAAGCCCGTGATGATTCACCTCAGTCTCTGGCAGCTCCACCAGCTGCTACTTTCTATGTGTGTCTGAGTCTCTGTGTGTGCCCTGTGTTCTGGTGCCCACAGAGGGCACGGGATCCCCTGGGATTGAATTTATAAGGCACCGTGAGCCACCATGTGGATGCTGGGATCCAAATCACGGTCTTCTTACAGAGCTGCAGGCTCTACACACGTTACCCAAAACAACAGGTTTTGTTTGTTTGTTTGGGCTTTTTTATTTTTAAAGCAGATGGTCTCTCTGTGTACTTCTGGATGTCCTAGAATAGGCTCTGTAGACCAGGCTGGCCTCTGCCTCACAGAGGTCCCCCTGACTCTTCCTCCTGAGTGCTGGCATTAAAGGCTTCCACCACCATCACCGGACAAGTGTTAGGCTTCCTGAAACAGGGTCTCACTACACAGCCCTCCAAATGGGACCTGCAAATCGCCAGTCCTTGTCCTGAGGCTGAAGTCACTGTGACTTTGAGGAACAGCAGAGCCTTGAAATTAGATCTCAAACAAGCCCAGAACTAAAGAAAGAAAGGCCATCTCCTAAGAAACTGCTTTTCCCCTGAAGCAAATACACCTTGCTAAACTGATGAATCATATAAACACTTAAGTGCACACACACACACACACACACACACACACACACACACACACACACACACACACACACTGAAAACTTTAAAACTAGTATGTTGATACCCAGAGGGTAGGTTTCCACCTTTGAGCTCAGGCTGCCCAATGTGTCTTTGTTAAATCCCAGCCTCACCTCTATTTAGTGTCTAGAGACAGTGGCAGAGCCTAGTATGTTGTGCTGAGACTCTTAACAAAAGAATGTTTATATATTTATTTTGTGTTTATGAATGCTGTAATTGCATGGATATCTGCATCCCAGAAGAGGTCCTAAGACCCTATTATAGATGTGTGTGTGTGTGTGTGTGTGTGTGTGTGTGTGTGTGTGTGTGTGTACACAAGTGCATATATAAGCCATCTATGTAACAAGGTGTATTTCCTTGAGGGGAAAAGCCGTTTCTCAGGACATGGCCTTTCTTGCTTTAGTGCTGCACTAGTTCAGGATCTGCCTTCAAGGCTCTGCTCAGGGGCAGAGGATTTTCCTAGATCCCACACTGACAGCCTGGGGGCGTGGCTCAGTGGGAGAGCACCTCCCTAGACTCCGCCAGTGAGGGGGAAGGGACATGGCTCAGTGGGGAGCCCCTTTCTAGACTCCCCGGTGAGGAGTTGGGGTTGTGGCTCAGTGATAGGGACCTGTGAGGGGCTGGGGTTATATCTCCACAATAGCATACCCAGCCTAGTATGCTGGAGACTCCACACTTTAGCCTCAGCAGTGGAGAAATTAATAGAAGGCTGGGATTAAAGGCTGTGCCATCATGTCCTGCAAACCCTGCAAAGGATTATAGAATAAAACCTTGATAAACTCTGCAGCTGAGGGTAATACATGTTCCAGAGTTTCAGCTTTCCACGTGTGCTAATGAGGGTGATGCTGAGGCCCCTTACCTGCCACAGGTGGTTGGCAGATTTGATTCTATGTGGAGGATAAAGTTTTGTTTAGGGAAACCTTGTTAACCTATTAACATGTCTGTGTCAATTCCACTTTTTTTTTCTTTCCCTAAATCACACTACAGCAAGTGAGTATCTGTGATACAGTTAAGAGAGCTTGAAAAAGATGTGCAGTGGTGGCACACACCTTTAATCCCAGCACTCAGGAGGCAGAGGCAGGCGGATCGCTGTGAGTTCGAGGCTAGCCTGGTCTACAAGGTGAGTCCAGGACAGCCAAGGCCACACAGACATGCACTATGGACCATCGCTGCTGCTTATGTTCAGTGGGTATGGACCTCACGGGATATACAGCGTGGTTTGTGAGTCCTTTACATTGACAGCACTGTCCTCTTACATGTCATTCTAGAATGAACAAATGCATGGCTTTATTCTAAAGGGAATAGGAAGTTTTTTTGGAGTAATACTGACACTGCAAAGATCATGTTAATTCTTCATTTTTGCCTTTTACTTAAGTGACTTTATAACATGGATCTTTAAAGCAGTTAAGTCTTTGATAGCCGGACGTGGTGGCTCACGCCTTTATTCCCAGCACTCGGGAGGCAGAGGCAGGCGGATCACTGTGAGTTCGAGGCCAGCCTGGTCTACAGAGCGAGTCCAGGACAGCCAAGGCTACACAGAGAAACCCTGCCTCGAAAAACCAAAAAAAAAAAAAAAAAAGCAATTAAGTCTTTGGAAGCATGTCACCAGGATGTTAACATTGCTTGCAAATGCTTTATTTAGGGTTACTATATACATGTACACATCTAAATATAAGCATGTAGATTTACATTTTGTGTTGGAAATTTGTATTTTAATAAACTCTTCCCATAGTAATGGGAACCAAAAGAAAAGTCTAAGTTTGGGGCCAGTTTTCCCATCTCATACTGTGACATAGCAGCCCTGTGCATACTTTTTTGAATTTAGTGGTTGTTACAGCATTTAGCTGGGCCCTTTCCAGAAACAGCTGACAGGCATCTTGTATCCAGAGAGCCCTGAGATGCAGCTGCTGTCAAGTTTCCATTCTCTATCAGGAAGAGTTTTGTTCCTTCCTCCATTTTGCCTGCCTGTGCCTTAGTGTTCCATCCCTTGGCTTTCTCCCCCGTCTCTCCCTGATCTTCTGTAGAGAAAGCATGGAAAACCATGATCACCATTACCCACACTGCAACCTGGTCCATGACAGCAACCAAAACAAAATCAGAGAAAGTCCAAGTGTCCTGTGCCATGGCACCTTGGAGAGAGACCATAGCAGTCTCTATTATTTAATTTAGATGCCTAAATTCTTTCCCCACGTCTATGTGTAAGTTTCCTGGCCTCTCGGTTCCAGTTTCTAACCAAGCTGCCTCCGGAGCCACCATTGCTCTGTGAGAGTCAGGCCACAAGCAGCAGCCAACCTGGTCGTATTAAGTCCTTTCCCTTTATCTCCCATGTGCCCACAGGAAGCTGCCTTTGTCTGTGGGTGAGAAGAGGAGTCTCTCTTAAAGAGACGTGTGGGAGACAGTTTTTCATTCAAAAGTATTTTGGTTTTAAGCTTGGGCACTTTGACTAAGAACCTTCCTTTCACACAAGATTTCTCAGACTTAGATTCAATCCCCATATTTTGCCACTTTTTTATTACCATGAATAGTTAGTATCGAGTCCAATAGTCAATAAATCCTCCTTTATTTGTTAATCAGTAATTTCCCCCCAAATAATCCCACATCGAGACAACGATGCCTTTAAAGTTGAGCACAAAGGTGACCGTGATAATGAACCTATTACCCACTGTCAGGTGCTCTTCCTCCCAGGCCAGGTAGCAGGCACTGGCTTCATTCTCTTCGCTGGACCCTGTCCTTCCTCTTCCTTTGCTTCTCCTTCTCCTTGAGTGTCAGGTGCTGTGACCTCACGCTCTTCCGCTTGCTTGCATAGTCCTCCTCTACATCTCTTAGCCTACTTGGGAGAAGCTACGGTATTTGGTGCAGCCTGGCTGGAAGATGCATCCATCTCTTACTTGGCCTGGCCGGATGATGCATCCATCTCTGGCATCGACTGGATGGATGATTCAGCTGTCACTGGCATGGCCTTGCTGAAAGGTAAATGCAGCACTGCCTCTCGAGGATAATTAAAGTGGTGGCTATGGTTTAGTTCTGTGTAGTAATCAATTTGAGAATGAAAGTGCTCCTGTCTCGACCCTCATCAGGACAGCCACAACAAAAATCGGACATTCCCTGTCATAGTCGTGAACAAACCAGGGCATTGCAACATGCCTTCCTCAGAAACATGTTTCCAGACCAGATGAAATCCAGAAACTGGCTTCAAAACTCCAGCTTGATGTCACCACGGTGGAGGTTTGTGTTTGGAACGTCTCTCAGGGTCATCACCTAGTCCAGGGTTTCCTGTGGGCTTTGTTTTGTTCTTGTCATATAATGTTTTAAAATGATCCATGTGTATGTGTGCACACCTCCTTCTCTGTATGTGCAGCAAACATGCCTGGTGCCTGAGGACGCTACAGGAGGCTGTGGTTTCCCATGGAGGCAGAGTCACAGGTGGTTGCTAGACCTGGTTGGTTGGTGCTTGTGTCAATGCTGTGACCAGGTTGGGTGAGCTAACAGTCACAGGAAAGGCCTGGCTGGATGCTGCATCCCTCACTGGCCTGACCTGGCTGGATGATTCATCCGTCACTGGCATGGTCTAGTTGGTTGGTTATTGTGTCAATAGCCTGGCCAAGATGGGTGATCCTAACCGTCTCTGGCAAGGCCTGGCTGGATGAATCACCACTCACTGGCAAGGGCTGGCTGGTTGGTGCTCTTCTCATTTGCCTGGCTTGGATGCATGATGCACACCTCACTGGAACAGCCTAGTTGTGTGATGCTCCTCCCATTTCAGTCACCACAGTGAATGCTACTAGAGACAAATTACACTCATCACATCCTCTCCAGGGCAGCACTTGCTCTTGATGATAATTAAACCACATCTGAAAAGAAAGAGTAGTATTGAATATTTTTTTAGAAATCAATCAAATTTTTAAAGGTGCTTAATTTATATATTTAATATGCACAGTTAGATATATATGGTTTTGTTTTTGTGTTTCGATCCAAGGTTTCTCTGTGTTACCCCGGCTGTTATAGTATTCACTTTGTAGAACAAGGCAGTCAAAGATACACTGAGAAAACCTGTCTCAAAAAAAGAAAACATAAAAAGGAACAAAAAAGACAAGAAGGAAGGAAGAAAAAGCCATTTAGCCCTGTGAGCTTAGAGCCAGGCCTACATTCACAATGGAGATCTTGTATTTATAACCCTCTAGGGAGCCTTAGCTTATAACAAAAAGTGAGTGGTTGTGAAAATAAACCACCCATTCCTTTGTAGAATCCATTCCTGAACAATACCTCTGTCAGTAACAGGACGTGTTTAAAGAAAACACAGTGCAAGGAACAACAGCCCTCACCATTCATCCAAGCACTGAGATCCCAGAGGAAGAAGTAACACTATCAATTTGAGGCCATCCTGGTCTACAGAGTGAATCCCAGACAAGCAAGGCTACACACAGAAACTCTGTCCCAAACAAAGAAAAGAGTAGCCTTGGATATGTCAGCTGTTCTCTCATGAAAGCAAAAGGCAGTGGAACTCGAGAGATGGCTTGGTGGTTAAGCGCACTTGCTGTTCTCACAGAAAACCCGAGTTCCATTCCCAGCACCCAGCACCTGCAACTCTGCCTCCATGGGAAACGACAGCCTCCTCTAGCGTCCTCAGGCACCAGGCATGTTTGCTGCACATACAGAGAAGGAGGTGTGCACACATACACATGGATCATTTTAAAACATTAAGTGACAAGAACAAAACAAAGCCCACAGGAAACCATGGACTAAGTGATGACCCTGAGAGACGCTCCATACACAAACCTGCACCTTGGTGACTCAAGCTGGAGCTTTGATGCCAATTCCTGAATTTCCTCATTATCTGGAACCATGTTCCTGCGGAAGGCGTGTTCCAGTGCTCTGAGTTGTTCATCACTTAATATGAAAGAGAATTCCAGAGTTGGAGCTGGCCTGTAGAGGGAAGAGGCAAGAGCACTTTCATTCTTAAATTGTTTACTATGCCAAGCTAAACCGTAGCCGCCACTTTACATTAAAATTTGTTAATGTTGTTGGGTTTTGTTTTGTTTTTGGTTGGTTTGGGTTTTTTGTTTGTTTGTTTGTTTGTTTTTTGGTATGACAGCGTTCTCTGTGTAGCCCTGCTTGTTCTGTGGACCAGGCTTGGGAAAGTTGTTTTTTCTCTCCTGAGCTGTGGCATGAGATGCGAGCTGTACACAAGCTTTAGGAGCACATGGCTTGGGCGGGTCCCAGAGAGTTTACATATAACTACCCCAAGCCTAGGCTGGAAGCTTCGAGCCTCCAAACAGTCTCACCTTCTGCACACCCTGACCTTGAAGGCTGCAGCTTTCATCCTCCATTGGCTAAGCTAAACCTACAATGTTTTCAGCCTCTGAGACTTATTGCTGAATAAGCTCACCCTTTCTGCTTCTCTCTGAACACTGGCTGGTTCCAGTCAGCTGTTGTGGCTCAAAAGGCCTCTGCTAGCTCAGGGCTTCAATCTGGCCTCTCTCTGCTTATCACTATATTGCTCTGCTTGGGAACCCTGCCTCTGATGGCCGCCGCACTCAGCTACACCAAACTCTACCGTACCCAGAGCTCTACTGTAATACCTTCCGGAACTCACTTGCTCTTGCCCGGGCTGCTCTGGGTTCTTGTGAAAACTGGTCATACCTTACCTCTGACCTGTAGTGAATACAAACATGTTTTTGGTTTGATCCCAAGTGTGGGATGTGAAACAGGCTTGTGAGAATGTGTGTTGTGTGTGTCCCCTGGAACCAGACTTGTCAGAGAACAGGTGTTGTTTGTCCATTACCAGAGGAGTGACCTCTTGTGGGCCCATGTTCTTTGTCATATGAAAAAGATCCTACACAGGCATGCTTACACACACACACACACACACACACACACACACACATGTACACATACACACACAAATGAAAAAGAGTCTGGGCTCTTTTGTATTTTGGTTGTGGCTGTTTAATGCTCTTAGA
The DNA here is from genome assembly GCF_964271855.1 of Acomys minous. Classification (NCBI taxonomy): domain Eukaryota; kingdom Metazoa; phylum Chordata; class Mammalia; order Rodentia; family Muridae; genus Acomys; species Acomys minous. The sequence goes on along the minus strand of NC_140502.1, from coordinate 23,783,676 downwards.
AATACAAAAGCCACCCTAAATCCACTTCCATTGAGGTTTGGACCCCCACATTGAGCTGGGTGAGGTAGTACACACCTTGAATTCCTGCACTAAGGGAGGCAGAGGCAGGTGGATATCTTTGAATTGGAGGCCAGACTGGTCGAAGAAACTGTTCCAGTATACACAAGGCAGCACACAGAAACCCAGCCCTGTGAAAGAAAGAAAGGAATAAAAGGAAAAAGAGAAGAAAACCCGCCCTGGTCAGCTGGTGTAGACCACACCTTTAATCTCTTGATGCTGAAGCCAGAGGCAGACAGATGTGTTGGAATTCTGTGTGACCACTCTCTGTAGTTCCAGCTGACCTGGAACTCACACGGACCTTCCTGCCGCTGCATCCAAGCACCAGAATTAAAAAGATAAACCACCACTCCCTATTAATAATCTGAAAGAAAGAAGGAAGGAAGAACACAGCCTTGTGAGGACTGGAGGAAGGACCCTCATGTTTACAATATCAAAGGAAATGTAAATTAGTGTGACCACTCAGGAAACCAGTATGGAAGTTCCTCAGGACATGAAATTTGAATTCCCATATGATCCAGCTGTCCCATCCTTCAGCATATATCCAAAAGAACCACACGGATGCCAGAGGGTTCCATTTGGACTGTGGCCTTATTCACCAGTCTGGCCTCAAACTCAGAGATTTGCCTGCTTCTGCCTCCCAAATGCTGGGATTAAAGGCGTGTGCCACCACCACCTGGCTAAATATATTTTTAAGGGTACATTGAATATCTCATGGGACTGTAGAGATGGCTCTGTGGCTAAGAGCCCTGCTGCTCTTACAGATGACCTCAGTTCTGTCCCCAGCTCCCACATGAGCCTGTTCACAACATTTAACTCCAAGGGCCCCAGTATAGATCCTATTCTGCTCCTAGAAACGAGTCCTGTGTGGTTCCCAACACCCATGACTTCTGACTCAGGGACCCCTAACCCTCTTCTGGTCTCCAGGGACACTCAGAATACAGCCCCCCCACATTAAAAATGTCCAAATACAATTAATTTTGTTATATAAAATAGAGGAAACTGGGGAGTGTCACAATGTGGGAGGGTCCTCAGAACCTATATACACACGGATACAGTGTGTGGATCCATGTGTGGCCCAAGCACTTCTAGACATGAGAGGTGGAGGCCGAAGAACTGACAACTCTCAGGCTGGCTATCCTGATGTCCACAGCAGCAAACCAGACACCGTTTCTCAAACAGTTATAAGCCAAAGACTGACACTCACAGCTCTACACACACACACACACACACACACACACACACACACACAGAATTTAAAATTTTTTCAGTTAAAACAGTAAAGAGAAAGTATTATCACATCAAAAAAACAAGAAACATGATTTTTAAAAAATAGCCCTGCAGAGATGGCCGAGCAGTTCCAAGTGCACACTGCTTTACCAGGGCACACAAGTGCAGTTCCCACACCCACACTGGGACCTGACAGCCACCATATCCCCAGCTCCATGGAATCCGGCACCTGTGGCCTCTTCAAATGCCTGTGCTCACATGCACATCTCCACACAGAGACAAGCCAGTGAGCACATACTTGGCAATAAAATAACCCTTTAAAGGGGCTGGAAAGATGGCCCACCAGTGGAGAGTGTCTACTGCTTTTGCAGAGCGGAACCCATGGAGACGCTCACAACTGCTCAGAACTCCAACCTCAGAGGATCTGATGCCTCTGACCTCCATGTGTGCCTGTGTTCAGATAGACACACACACACACACACACAGAGAGAGAGAGAGAGAGAGAGAGAGAGAGAGAGAGAGAGAGAGGGAGGGAGAAGGGGAGACAGAGAGAGACAGACAGCAACAGACACAGACAGAGACAGAGACAATGAAACATATTCAGGTCCAGGAGGTGTTGGCTCACACCTTTAATCCCAGCACACCAGAGGCAGAGGCAGAGGCAGGCAGATCTCTGTGAGTTGGAGGCTAGCTTTTTCTTACAGAGTGATTTCCAGGATAGCCAGGGCTACACAGAGAAATCTTGCCTTGAAAAACCAATAAATAAATAAGACTAGAACATTTTCATTCATTTTTGGTTTTGGTTTTGGTTTTCAACTGTACAAAGGGTTTTTATTTATAAACAGTACAGTAGGCAGCATTCTATCCTTAAATGCTATTTCCCAAAAAACATAAGTTCCTTTTTGTTTGGTTCAATTTTTAAAGAAAAAAAAGTTTTAAATGCTGAGTTTTAGGGCTGAAAAGATGGCTCAGGTGTTAAGAGTACTGTCTGCTCTTCCAGAGGTCCTGAGTTCAATTCCCTGCAACCACAGGGTGACTCACAACCATCAATAAAGTGACCTGGTGCCCTCTTCTGGCTGGCAGGTGGACATGCAGGCAGAGCACTGTATACATAAGAAATTAAGAAATCCTTTTGAAAAGTTGTGAACAAGCCAGGCGTGGTGGCGCAGGCCTTTAATCCCAGCACTCGGGAGGCAGAGGCAGGCAGATTGCTGTGAGTTTGAGGCCAGCCTGGTCTACAAAGTGAGTCCAGGACGGCCAAGGCAAACACAGAGAGACCCTATCTCGAAAAACCTAAAAAAAAAAAAAAAAATTCGTGAACAATTTTAAAAATTAAAAATAAATTTAAAAAGTAAAAAACAGTGAGTTTTACAATACCGTACTCCTTTGATCTCAGCATGCAAGAGGCAGAGGCAAGTGTTATCATAGTTAAGAATAATACAATTTGGTGCTGGAGAGAAGCAAACACCCCACCAACTGAGCCACTTGCTGCTCTTGCAGAGGAGCCCAGTTTGCTTCCCAGCACCTACAAGTGCCTCAGAACCATGCATGACTCTGTGTGCACAGGACCTGACGCCCTCTCTGACCTCCTTGGACAAATCACAGACGTGGTACACAGACAGAGACACAGGCAAACACTCCTATGTAGAAAAGTACTGATAATGTTATTTGTTGACTTGATTACATCTAGAATTAAGGAAAACCCAAGCAACTGGGCACACCCTGACGGTTTGATTTCTTGGGGGGTGGGGGGGCGGTTGTTTGTTTGCTAGATTACAAGAGCTGTGGCACCTGTCAAGGGCAAGGGACTGGGGATTTAACACACAATAAAACAGCGGGTCCTTTGTGCCAAGAGAGCAGCAGCGGTGGCAGCTTTTTCCCACCTAAAGTTTATTTATTACATATACAGTGCTCTGCCTGAATGTGCACTGCACACCAGAAGAGGGCGCCAGATCTCACACTACATGGTTAGGAGCCACCATGAGGTTATTGGGAATTGAACTCAGGACCTCTGGAAGAGCAGGCAGTGCTCATCTCTCCAGCCTCAACGGCAGCAGCTTTTATTCAGTGTCCAAAGAGCCTTTTTATAGGCAGCAAAACAGGAATGCCTCTCGCAGGTGAAATCCCTCAAGAGGAAAAGTCCCCAGGAGGAGAGGGGTGCGTTCTCAGAGCAGTAAACATGACTAGCTAACCAACATAACCACAGACATGGAAGCTGCTAGAAACAGGACATGAAACAGCAAGACAGGCAGGTAGCCCAGTCGGGCCTGGTTCCCACAAAGAGCTAGAAGTCTCACCCTAATTCCAAACCCTTAGAAACCCCAGCTTGCCCAGCCTGTGATGGTAGGAGACACCTTTAAGGCCCTTGCTTTGGAGCCAGAGGAGGACAGACCACTGTGAGTCATGTGTCTACTCACTGTAGTTCTGGGTGACCCGGAACTCATACAAATCCTCCTGCCTCTGCCTCCCAAGCACTAGAATTAAATATATGTGCCACCACACCCGGCCAATAATCTAAAAGAAAGAAGGAAAGAAAGAAGGGAGGATTTAGAAAGGAAAATTCAGGTGAGGATCAGCGGGAAATTTATTCCTACTTACACTATCAGTGAACATAGAAAAGAATGTGACCACTACAGACACTACTGTGGATTTACTCAGAAAGAAAAATTAGAATTATCATCTGATCCATGGGTACCACCCCTCAGCATGTATCTGGAAACACTGAAATCAGAAGGCCAGAGGGTACCTGAGCACACATGTTGACTGTGGCACTGAAATCAGAAGGCCAGACAGTTATCTGAGCACACATGTTGACTGTGGCCTTACTCACAGCAGCCAAGAGGCGGAATCGGCCTAGATGTCCATCAGTGAGTCAGGGGATGAACAAACTGAGGTCTAACACACTGGGAAGCTGTATTCAGTGACAAGGCAGAGCAAACTGTGCTGTGTGCAGGCAACAGGGTGGACCTGGAGACCATTCTGTTCAGCTAATTAAGCCAGACTCACAAAGCCCACATTCCTCTCCACTGAGGCAGCTAAACTAACAATAATAATATTAGCAAGGCATTGTGGTAACTAAAGGTTAACCTCAGCACTCAGGAAGCAGAGACAGGTGAATCTATGCAAGTTTGAAGAGCCAGGTGTGGTGGCACATGCCTTTAATCCCAGCACTCAGGAGGCAGAGGAAGGCGGATCGCTGTGTGTTTGAGGCCAGCCTGGTCTACAAAGTGAGTCCTGGACAGCCAAGAGTACACAGAGAAAACCCTGTCGAAAGAAAGAAAGACAGACAGAAAGAAACGGCTAGTGTGGTCTACAAAAAAGTACCAGGACACTCAGGGCTACACAGAAACTGTCTCCCCCACATCAATACAGGGAAAGAGAAAGCAAGAAAAAGAAAGATGGGAGAACAATTAGAGAGGTGGACAGTGTCTTGAATACTTTAATTAAGGAGAAAATATGATCCAATGTGTATAAACACATCAAACTCATTATTTTCTACAATTAATAGATGCCAACAGCTATTACAACTGTTCTTAAAATTGCAATGCAGGTGATGGAAAAGTGTGTGTGTGTGTGTATGTGTGTGTGTGTGTGTGTGTGTGTCTGTGTGTGTGTGTGTGTCTGTGTGTGTCCCTGGCTGTCCTGGAACCAGCTCTGCAGACCAGCCTGGCCTCAAACACAGAGATTTGCATCCGTCGCCTTGGGAGTGCTGGGATTAGAGGCATGTGCTACCACCTGGACAAATGTGCTTTTTTATGATTTTATGGGACTGTAGAGATGACACTGCAGTTTAGAGCCCTTGCGGCTCTTACAGAGGACCCCAATTCTTCTCCCAGCACCCACATGAGCCAGTCCACAACCTTAGCTCTGAGAGGACCAGTATAGATCTCACCTTGTCCTTGCAAAGAAGTTCAGTTGGGTCCCAGCACCCAAGATTCTGACACAGGGATCCCTTGCCCTCATCTGGTCTCCAGGAACACGCGAGATCCCCCACCCACAGACACATACCGGGAGTTAGTTCAAATAATGAAAAGCCACCTGCAGCGTGGCTCAGCGGTGCAATCCTTACACAGGAAACCAAAGAAACAGAAAGTGACAACACAGTACCACAAGATTGGAAAGATGGGGAGAAAGCAATCTGTGGCCCCGTGGGATCTCGCTGTGGAACCCCGAGAGAATCTGGACACTTCCGGTGCTGGACCAGCCGCAGCCTTCTGCACCCAAGCCTGGCCCCTGCCCTTGACTCACCTGACATCGCGTCTCTCTGACTGGGTCAGTCCTTTGCTTCGGAACCCCAAGACTGTGCCGTCAGCGACGCAGGACCTGTAATTAAAAAAAAAAAAAAAAAAAAAAAAAGATATATCAGTCATCAGGCCCCAACCCCAACCCTCCCTATTGCAGGAGCAATAATCGCTTTCAGTACTCACCGTACAAAATACCTGTTTCTTTACCTAGGACCCTGAGGTGGGAAGAAAAATCCTAACCAGCAAGCGGGAGGCGTGGTGGCGCATGCTTTTAAGCCCGACACTCAAGGAGGCAGAGGCACCTGGGTCATTGTGAGGTGGATGCCACCTGGTCTACAAATTGAGTTCCAGGACAGCCAAGGTTACAAACGGAGTCCATGCCTCATGGGGGGAAAAGTAAGGGGGAAAAAAAGGAAAGAAAAGAAAAAATGGATGTAGGCGGCTCATGACATGGTCAACCAAAAACAAAAACAACAACAACAAAAAAACCCTCTTAGCCAAAAAGTTCTGTTTTTCAACGTGAAAACATTACCTAGGACTCCAGGTGTCACTTCATACAGCGAAATCGGGAGTTAAAACAAAGTTACAAACGAGGCACACTGGTGTTGGCCTGGAATCCTCATATCGGGCAGGTGGAGGTAGAAGAACCAGTTTGAGGCCAGCGTCACCAACACTGAATGTTTGAAGCCAGCCTGCTACATTCTCCCCTGTTTCTAAAGTAACCCTGACAGCCAGGCCCCGCAGGGCTCACTTCCTGTTTTGTTTGTTTGGTTTTGGTTTTTTTGAGACAGGGTCTCTCTGTGTAGCGCTGGCTGTCCTAGATTCACTATGTAGACCAGGCTGGCCTCGAACTCACTTCTAATGCCAGCACTTGAGAGGCAGATGCAGAGGAATCTCTGTGTATTCCAAGCAGAATTGGTCTACATACAGAATTCAGTACATGAGACTCTATTTTTAAAAAACCACAAACATACATACCTAAGTACATAAAACATACATACATATGTACACACACAGAGATACATACAAATTTATCCACATATCAAGTAGATGGACAGGTGCCCAGATAATATATGTTTCCAGAATCTGAAATCAGGTTTCCCACAGTCCTGTCTCCCAGGAACTCAGCCACAGGCACAGGAAGATGCAGGGACTGCCTCTGCAGCCCTGAACACAGCCATGGGAGGACCCTTTGGCACAGATTCTGGCAATGGCAACTAATATCCCAAAGACAGAAATGATGGTGGAATTCAGAACGCTTCCCCCACAGCCTGTGGACACAGGGCAGCGGTTGCTGAGATGGGGAAGCAATCTAGTGGGCACAGCCGCAGGGGCCCCACGAGAACTTTTACTTGGGAAAACTGAAGCCCGTGATGATTCACCTCAGTCTCTGGCAGCTCTACCAGCTGCTAGTTTCTATGTGTATCTGAGTCTCTGTGTGTGCCCTGTGTTCTGGTGCCCACAGAGGGCACGGGATCCCCTGGGATTGAATTTACAAACAACCATGAGCCACCCAGTGGATGCTGGGATCCAAATCAGGGTCTTCTTACAGAGCTGCAGGCTCTACACACATGTCACCCAAAACGACAATTTTCTGTTTGTTTGTTTGGGCTTTTTTATTTTTAAAGCAGATGGTCTCTGTGTACTTCTGGATGTCCGAGAATTGGCTCTGTAGATCAGGCTGGCCTCAGCCTCACAGAGGTCCCCCCTGACTCTTCCTCACTAGTGCTGGGATTAAAAGCTTGCACCACCATCACCTGACAAGTTTTAGACTTTCTGAGACAGGGTCTCACTATGTAGCCCTGACAGGCCTGGAGTTCACCATGCTGACCAGGCTGGCCTGCAACTCAGAGATCAGAGTTCCTTTGCCTCCAGTATGACAAGGTTAAGGCTGTGTGCCAGCTTTGCTTGCAGGTAGAGCGTGCACTTGGTGCCCACATAACTAGAGCTACAGATGATTCCAAGACTCCAAACGGCTGCTGCAAACTGAACCTAAGCCTTCTTTTTTTTTTTTGTTTTGTTTTTTTTTTTTGTTTTTTTGAGACAGAGTTGCTCTGTGTAGCCTTGGCTGTCCTGGACTCACTTTGTAGACCAGGCTGGCCTCGAACTCACAGCGATCCACCTGTCTCTGCCTCCCGAGTGCTGGGATTAAAGGCGTGCGCCACCACGCCCGGCTTATAACTTTTTTTTTTAAAGATTCATTTATTTATTTATTATGCATACAGTGCTCTGCCTGCATGTACTCCTGCAGGAGAGAAGAGGGCGCCAGATCTCACTATAGATGGTTGTGAGCCACCATGTGGTTGCTGGGAATTGAACTCAGGACCTCTGGAAGAGCAGTCAGTGCCCTTAACCGCTGAGCCATCTCTCCAGCCCCCTAAGCCTTCTACAAGAGCAACTGGGACCTTTGACCATGGAGCCATCTCTCTAGTCCCTAGGCTTTCTTCTTTTCTGTGTTCGGGTGTTTTGCCTGCATTAATGTCCGCACCACTGTGGGCTTGGGGGATCCTGAAGCTACTGTACAAAACAACTAATCTGCACCTCCAGATTTGCTGGAATTTACCTAAAACCCCAAGCTCAGCCTAGAAATGCTTCTGCCCGTCTTTAATCCCAGCACGAAGGGGGCAGAGAGTGATGGATCTCTGTGAGTTCAAGGCCAGCGTGGACTACTGAGTAACTTCAAAGCCAGCCAAGATACAGCCAAACCGTGTATGGGGGGAAAAAAATATAAAAACAAGAGTTGGAAAGATGGTTCAGCAGTTTAGAGCACTGGACGCTCTTCAAAAGGTCCAGAGTTCAGTATTCCACAGCGCATGGTGACTCATAACCGTCTGATGACCCCTTCTGTCTCACAGATATACGTGCAACTAGAGCACTCATATACATAAAGTAAATAATAAAACTTTCTTTGAAATGGGGCAGGGGAGCAATACATTTCTGGGAGTCCCAGCACAACTTACTAGCCTCTGCCACTGTCTCTAGACACTAAGAAGAGGTGAGACATGGTGGGGATTTAACAGACACACAAGGCAGGCTGAGCGCAAGGGCGGAAACCCATCCTCCGGGAATCAAGGTTCTTGTTTTAAAGTTTTTTTGGGTTGTGTGTGCAGTGTGTGTGTGTGTGGGGGGGTGCGTGCACACTCACACTGGTGTATATGAGCCATCGATTTAACAATGTGTGTTTTCCTGTGGGCAAAAGCAGCTTCTCAGGTGATGGCCTCGCTTGCTTTAGAGCTAGGGACTTCTTGAAGAGTTCGGGAATACGGTCCATTTGGCGCAGCTGAGTTCAGAGCAGGTTTTCCAAGCAGAGCAATATAGTGATAAGCAGAGAGAAGCCAGGTTGAATCCCTGAGCTAGCAGAGGACTTTTGAGGCAGAGGAGTTGAGTTGAACTAGGCAGCCAGAGTTCAGAGAGAGCTAGAAAGTGTGAGCTGATTCAGCAGTAAGTCTCAGGGGCCGTAAACATTCTAGGTTTAGGTTAGTAAACGGAGGATGAAAGCTGAAGCCTTCAAGGTCAGGGTGTGCAGAAGGTGAGACTGTTTGGAGGCTCGAAGCTTCCAGGCCTTGTGCTAGGGATAGTCAGACGAAAACGCTCTGTGATCAGTCCAAGCCATGTAGTCGTTAGGCTTGGGTACAGCTCTCATCTCATACCCATGTCTCAGGAAATAAAAACAACTTTTACAAGTCTGGTGTGCAGAGGCAGTTCCAGAACAGGCATGGCTACACCGAGAAACCCTGCCTTGAAAAAAAAAAAACCAAAATATTTTAAATGTAAGGTGATGGCTAGGATTTAGCTTTGGATAATAAACTTTTTTTTTTGTTTTGGTTTTTTGTTTTTGAGACAGGGTTTCTCTGTGTAGCCTTGGCTTTTTCTGGACTCTCTTTGTAGACCAGGCTGGCCTCAAACTCACAGCGATCCGCCTGCCTCTGCCTCCCGAGTGCTGGGATTAAAGGCGTGCGCCGCCACCACCTGGCTGGATAATAAACAACTTAAGAATGGAAAGTCTTCTTGGTGCTTCCCTCACAGGACAGCCACAGCAAAACCATCAGTTCAGGACTGTGCTCAGTGATGAGCAAACCAGGGCACTGCAAGATGCCGTCCACAGGAACATGTGCCCAGACCAGCAGGACACCCAGCGACTGGCTACAAGACTCCAGGTTAATCCCATGATCCTGCAGGTTCGTGTGTGGAGTTTGACTCAGGGTCGTCACCTAGCCCAGTGCACATTGTAGGCTTCATTTATCTTCCTGTCATTTGTAGTTTTACAATTATTTATGTGCGCGTGTGCACACCTGCTTGTCTGAGTGTGTGTTGTGTGTGTGCCTGGTGCATGGGGATGCTAGCAGAGGCGGTCCTATCCCACAGAGGCAGGGCTGCAGGTGGTGGGTCCTGGGATTGGATCCTCTGCAAAGCCGCAAGTGCTCTTATCCACTGAGTCACCTCTCCAGGTCCACCCCATCTCCCTTTCGTGAGAGAACACCTCACAGATCTAAAGCTAGGCTTTTTTTTTTAAGGGCTTCTCTGTGTAGCCCTGAATATCCTGGAACTCACTGTGTAGTCCAGGCTTGTCTCAAACTCAGGGATCTACCTGCCTCTGCCTCTTGAGGATTCGAATTAAAGGCATGTGCCATCCTAGACTGGCCAGGACACCTTCTTACAGGAGTTGCTTCCTGTGTTCTCTTGTGTTATATTGATTTTAAAAATGCACTTGGAACTGGTTTTTTTTTTTTTTTTACCTTTTGTTTTATTTTATTTCATTTGAGACAGGGTCATATTTAGCCTAGGCTGGCCTCACACTTAGATAGCTGAAGATGACCTGGAACTCCTGACCCTCCTGCTTCCAGCTCCCAAGTGCTGGGCTCACAGGTGTGTGCCACCACACACAGCTCTGAATATTGTCCTTGACAGTCCAGAGCCATCTTTTCTTACTGTCTTGTGATCTAGGGTGGGAGCACGCTGTCTGCTCCAGCCACTGGTAGAGTCTCAAATCATCTACCTCAGGGACCCAGGACAGGGAGGCTAGAAAGAGCTTATCAAATAACTGTGAGAGATTAGTAACCAGCGTTCTCACCTGAGGATGGTACACTTCTCCTCTGGACTCGTCTCTTTATTTTCCAGTTCTCTGGCTAACGATGATGGGGTTGGTAGGTCGAGGGATTTCCTTGGATGCACAAAGCCCTGGATTCTATCCCTGACACAGACTCTACTGCCCCTGTCTCAAAAAAGAAGTGAATAAAATATAACTTGCTGGGGCTGGAGATATGGTTCAGGGGTTCAGAGCACTGACTGTTCTCGCAGGAGGAGCGGGTTCAATTCCCAGCACCCAGGTGGTGGCTCACAGCCACCGTAACTCCAGATCGAGGGGGGATCTAACCCCTTTTCCCAGTCGCCTTGGGCACTGCACTCAGGTGCATAGAAGAGTAACTAAAATTAACAGTGAAAAAAATCCCGGTGTGGTGGCATATGCCTTTAATCCCAGAACTCTTGGGGGAGGTTTCAGAGGCCTATCTCTGAGTAGTTAGAGGACAGCTTGGTTTACAGAGTGAATTCCAGAACAGTCAGGGTGACACAGAGAAGCAGTGTGTCAACAACAAAACAAAACAAAACAAAAAATACCCAAAGCCATATATATTATATTAAATATATAAATTAAAAACCCCTCTAAAATTATTTCTAAAATATATTTAAAACTACTCATTCTTCTCTGATGTGGATTAAAATTCAGCAAGGACGATGTGCTGACGCAGCAGGGAAACTATCAGCAGAATCCATCTCTGGCAGCATCCAGCCAGGCCACGCTAATGAGAAGAGCATCCTCCAGCCAGGTGATGCTAATGAGAGAGCAGGAGTCACAGAAGAATCCTGGAGCAAAGCAACCAGAAGAAGCTGGAGCTTCTGCAACGGAACCCCTGCAACCTTCTCAGGGGTTGGACATCTCCCAACTCTGCCTGGGACCTTCCAGTCCTCCCTGGGCATCTATACCCCAGGATATAGAGACGTTAGTGAACATGTAGGCCTGGGGATGATGATGCCTAAAGCTTTGATAAGTATCTCCCCCTCAGGGTGCCTTGATTGAGGCAGAGCGTCTGTGATGACCTAGCTTTGGACAAAGACCTGAAAACTCAAAGCTCTGAGTTTCCCATAAGGGAAATTCCCAGAATGCTGTTCAGCTTCCTGAGTTTCCAAACTGCCTGCCTCTAAGTAAACAAGCCTGTCCCAATTAAATGTTTTCTTTGATCAGAACTGCCTTGGTCATGGGGGTCTCTTCACAGCAATGGAACGCTCACTGAGACACTTGCTTTCTATTTACTGTTTCCTGTGCTGAGGTTAAATAAAGTTCAGTGTCTCTAGCATGCTATAACCCCAGCACCTCAGCGGAGAATTTAAGGCAGGCGCTCTACAACGGAGCCACACCACCATCCCTTAACTGAAGGATTACAGTCAGGCGCTCTATCACTAAGCCATGCCTCTGGCCCTCACAGTGGGATGGTAGGCGGATGCTCTACCACTGAGCTGTGCCCACAGCCCCTCACTGGGAGATTCTGGGTATGTGCTTTTCCACTGATTCACACCCCTACACCCCCCACTAGGAGATTCTAGGAAAGTCATTTACTCCAAGGCCACGGCCCCAATACCCAGTCATTACTCCTGGACGGAGTTTTCCCCCTGAATGTCCTGGCATTTACAGATTCTACCTGAGGGATCCCACCCTAAACATCCTAGCTCAGAAAGGAGAGCGGTCCCTGTGAGTCTCCATAGAGCATGCAGGAAGAGACGTCTATATGGGTAAGCAGGCACTAGCAGCTGCGGCTGGGAGGTGGCTACAATGGGGAAATGTCACTTTCCCTCAGGGGGGATGGCATGACTCTTTCATCTGAGCTTGGGGGTTGTGGCTCTGATTCACCTGCCTCGGGGAGCTAGATGGACAGGAAATGGAAATGGGGTTCTTTTTTTTTTTTTTAAAGATTTATTTATTATTTATACAGTGTTCTGCCCGCACGTGCACCTTCCTGCCACAAGAAGGCACTGGATCTCACTATAGATGGCTGTGAGCCACCATGTGGTTGCTGGGAATTGAACTCGGGACCTCTGGAAGAGCAGTGCTCTTAACCTCTGAGCCATCTCTCCAGCCCCCAGGAAACGGAGTTCTTGAAGCCAGATACTAGGAAGTCTTTCCAGGCAATAATTGCTGTTGACAGAAACAGGCAAATCTTCCTGTTGCGAGGTCTGAGGACAATCATGGGAAGAAAATAAGACCAGCAAGAAGATATCCAGAAAACATGAAATCAACTTTTAGGACACACAGCCAGGAAGGGAAGGGTGGCAGAAAGATATTCCTGCTTAGTTGAGGAGTACCTGCATAAAATGGGGGGGGGGGGAGGGGCAATGCATAACCTGGCCTGTCCCTCTTCAGGGCCAAACACACACAGAGTGACCGAGGCATCTCCCTGTCAGCTTTTCTGATGTCCTGTTCAGACCTCCAAATGGCATCTGCAAATCTCCCGTCACTGCCCTGAGCCTGAAGTCACTGTGACTTTGAAGAACATCAAAGCCTTGAAAGTAGACCCCAAACAACCCCAGAACCAACGCAAGAAAGGCCATCTCCTGAGAAACTGCTTTTCCCCTCAAGCAAGTACACCTTGCTAAATAAACGGCTGATATGTAAACACTTACGTGTACACACACATACACACCAAAACGTTAAAACTAGGATGCTGGTCCCCAGAGGATGGGTTTCCAACCTTGCACTCAGCCTGCCCAGTGTGTCTGTGTTAGATCCCAACATGCCTCACCTCTATTTAGTGTCTAGAGTGGCAGAGCCACTGGCAGACTCCCAGAAATATTTTGCTCCCCCCAACTCTTTAAAAAAGAATGGTTAAGCCGGGCGTGGTGGCACACGCCTTTAATCCCAGCACTCCGGAGGCAGAGGCAGGCGGATCGCTGTGAGTTCGAGGCCAGCCTGGTCTACAGAGTGAGTCCAGGACAGCCAAGGATACACAAAGAGACCCTGTCTCAAAAAAAAGAAAAAAAGAATGTTTATTCATTTATGTACTTTATGTATTTGAGTGCTCTATTTGCATGTATATCTGCAAACCAAAAGAGGTCATCAGACGGTGGTGAGTCACCATGTGGTTGTTGAATATTGAACTCTGGGCCTTTAGGACAGCATCCAGTGCCTTAAACTGATGGGCCATCTTTCCAACCCTTGTTTTTTACATTTTTTTCCCCATACTATGTTTCTCTGTATCCTGGCTGGCCTTGAACACGCAGAGATCCGTCACCCTCTGCCTCCCTGGCGCTGGGATTAAAGGCGTGCGCTACTATTTCTAGACTGAGCTTGGGGTTTTAGCTACCTACATTCCAGTAAATCTGGAGGGGCAGATCAGTTAAGCACTAGCTCCCCACTCACCCCACAGGCACCAGGCATGCCTGTGGTGCAGACATAAATGCAGGCAGAACACCCGTACACAGAAAAGGAGAAAGCCTTAGGTCTAGAGCGATGACTCTGTGGTTAAAGCTCCGGTTGCTCTTGCGGAAGACTTAGGTTCAGTTTGCAGCAGCCATTTGGAGTCTTGGAATCATCCGTAGCTCTAGTTATGGGGTCAACTAGTGCACACACTACATGCAGGCCAAAGGTGGCACACAGCCTTAACCTTGTCATACTGGGGGCAGAGGAACTCTGATCTCTGAGTTGCAGGCCAGCCTGGTCAGCATGGTGAACTCCAGGCCTGTCAGGGCTACATAGTGAGACCCTGTCTCAGAAAGCCTAACACTTGTCAGGTGATGGTGGTGGAAGCCTTTAATGCCAGCACTCAGGAGGAAGAGTCAGGGGGACCTCTGTGAGGCTGAGGCCAGCCTGGTCTACAAAGCCAGTTCTAGGACATCGAGAATTACACAGAGAGACCCTCTGCTTAAAAAATAAAAAAGCCAAAACAAACAAACAAACAAACAAACATTGTCATTTGAGGTGATATGTCTAGAGCCTACAGCTCTGTAAGAAGATCCTGAGGGGGCTGAAAGATGGCTCAGTGGTTAAGAGCACTGCCTACTCTTCCAAAGGACCCAGGTTCAGTTCCCGGCACCCGCATGGCAGCTCACAACTGTCTGTAACTCCAAGATCTGACACCCTCACACCAACACATATAAATTAAATAAATAAAAAATATTTTTAAAAAAGAAAAAGAAGACCCTGATTTGGATCCCAGCATCCACATGGTGGCTCATGGTTGCTTGTAAATTCAACCCCAGGGGATCCCGTGCCCTCCGTGGGCACCAGAACACAGGAAACACAGAGACTCAGACACACATAGAAAGTAGCAGCTGGTGGAGCTGCCAGAGACTGAGGTGAATCATCACGGGCTTCAGTTTTCCCAAGAAAAAAGTTCTCTTGGGCCCCTGTGGCTGTGCCCACTAGATTGCCTCCCCATCTCAGTAACAGCTGCCCTGTGTCCACAGGCTGTGGGGGAAGCGTTCTGAATTCCACCATCATTTCTGGTTTGGGATATTAGTTGCCATTGCCAGAATCTGTACCAAAGGGTCCTCCCATGGCTGTGTTCAAGGCTGCAGAGGCAGTCCCTGCATCTTCCTGCTGCCTGTGGCTGAGTTCCTGGGAGACAGGATTGTGGGAAACCAGATTTCAGATTATTATAATATATATCCTGGACACCTTTCTATCTATTTGATATGTATGTATGTATGTATGTATGTATGTATGTATGTGTGTATCAGAGTTTTGTTTTGTTTTGTTTTGTGTGTGTATGTGTGTGTGTGTGTGTGATAGGGTGTCACGTAGCCCTGGCTGTTATGGCTTGGGATGCACAGAGATGTATCTTCCTCTGCCTCTGAGCCTGTCTGCCTCTGCCTCTGCCTCTGCCTCTGCACTGCCTCTGCCTCTGCCTCTGCCACGTGCTGGATTAGAAGTGAGCCCTCCAGCGCCTGGCTATCAGATTCACTCTAGAAACAGGGTAGCATGTGCCAGGCTTCTAACTCTCAGTGTCGTTGAGTCTGGCCTCAAACTAGATCCTTCTACCTCGCCCTGCACAACACTGTGATTACAGGCGGAGAGCACCACGCTTGATGGGGCCTCAGGTGATTTGTTGTAGTTTAGTGGCTCCTGGTTTCCGTGGCTCCTGATTTCTCTATATGAAGTAAAACCTGGAGTCCTAGGTAGTGATTTCACCTTGAAAAACAGATTTTCCTGGCTAATTAGTGGCTCTTCCGGGTTCACCACGTCATGAGCCGCCTAAATTCTTTCTTTCTTTCTTTTTTTTTTCTCTTTTCTTTTCATTTTTTTCCTTAAAAAAAAAAAAAGAGTCATGGTCTCTGTGTGTGTAGCCTTGGCTGTCCTGGAACTTGATTTGTAGACCAGGCTGGCCTCCACCTCACAGTGATCCAGGTGCCTCTGCCTCCTTGAGTGCTGGCTTTAAAAGCATGCGCCTTCACACCTCAGGCTGTTTAGGGTTTTTTTTTTTTCCCCCACCCCAGGATCCTAGGAGATTCCCAAGTCAAAATCCTGTTTTTTGTAGAGTTTGCACCGGAAAGGACTATCCCTCCTGGTTTAAGGAGAGTTTGGGCAGCGGCCGGAAGATCGAGATATAATTTTGTTTACATTACCAAATCCTGCATCGCTGAGGGCACAGTCTTGGGGGCTCCCAGGCACAGGACTTAACCAGGAATCTGCTCCTCAGAGAGACTCCATGTCCCGTGAGTAAAGGGCGGGAGCCAGGGTTGGGTGCAGACGGCTGCGGCTGTTCCAAGATTTGAGGTGTCCAACTTCTCTTGGGGTTCCGCAGCCAGATCCCAGAGTGCCAGAGATGTCTTCTCCTTTTCCTTCATAACTTCTGGTACTTGTGGTTTTCTCCTTCTTTTGCCTGCTGAGGCTGGAATCCATGATGTTGCCTGTGTAAGGATTCAACAGCTGAGCCATCCTCCAGGCCTCTGTTCAACACTTTAATTAACCACCAGTGTGTGTCTGTGGGTTGGGGATTTCGAGTGTCCCTGGAGACCAGAAGAGGCCAAGGGATCCCTGGGTCAGAAGTCGTGGGTGCTGGGACCCACACCGGACTCCTTTGCAAGAGCAGAATGTGACCTGTACTGGTGCCCCGAGACGTCAAGTTTGTGAACTGGCTCATGTGGGTGCTGGGAACAGAACTGGGGTCCTCTGCAAGAGCAGAAGGAACTCTTAACTGCAGAGCCATCCCTACAGACCTATAAAATAAAATAAAAAATAAAAAAAAAGAGAAAAATGAATTCATCCAGGTGGTGGCACGTGTCTTTAATCCCAGCACTCCCAAGGCAAGGGATGCAAATCCCTGAGTTCGAGGCCAGCCTGGTCTAGTTCCAGGACAGCCAGGGCTACAGAAAGAAACCCTATCCCAAAACACAGACACACAAACAAACACATTTTCTGTTTTTGTAACACAATTTTTAAAACAATTGTAATATCTCTTGGCGTACATTAATTGTACAAAATAATGAGTTTCATTTTTTTATTCACATTAGATCATATTTTCTCCCCCGTTAAGGTACCCAAGACACCCTCCACCTCTCTTGTGGTGCTCCCCTCTTTTTTCTTTCTTTTTTTCTTTCCTTTTCTTTTTTTTTTTTTTAGACAGGGTTTTTCTGTGTAGCCCTGGCTGTGCTTGAATTGGGTCTGTAGGACCAAGCATGCTTTGAGTTCACAGAGGTCCAGCTGCCTCTGCCTCTGGCGTGCTGGGTTTAAAGTTGTGCGCCTCTTCTGTCCTTCCTTCCTTCCTTCTTTTTTATTTTTTTAATTTTTTCCCTTCCTCTCCCTTGGTCTCCCTTCCCTTACGCACGGGCTTTCCTGCACAGCCCTGGCGTTTCTGGAATTCACTCTGTAGAGCAGCCTGGTCTTGAACTCCACCTGCCTCTGCCTCACCCAGTGCTGGGATTAAAGACAGGTGCATCACTGCTTGGCTCCTTTATCTCTCTCTTCCTCTCTCTGTCTCTCTGTCTCCACATCTCCCTCCCTCTCTATCTCCCCCTCCCTGTCTTTCCTCCTTTCTCTGTTTTGGAGGTGGAGGAGACAGAGTCTGTCCGTAGCCCTGAGTGTCCTGGAACTTGCTTTCTAACCAGTCTGGCCTCAAACTCTCAGAGATTCACCTGCCTCTGCTTCCTGAGTGCTGAGGTTAACCTTTAGTTACCACAACATCCAGGTTTTTTTTAAAATTATTATTATTGTTGTTAGTTTACCTCTCTCAGAGGAGAGGACTGTGGGGTCAGTGAGTCTGGCTCACTGATGGACACCTAGGCTGCTTCCACCTCTTGGCTGCTGTGAATAAGGCCACAGTCAACATGGGTGCTCAGGTACCCTCTGACATTCTGATTTCAATGTTTCCAGATATACGCTGAGGGGTGGTACAGCTGGATCATATGGTAATTGTAATTTTACGTTCTGAGGACTATCCAGACTGGTGTCTGTAGTGGTCGCACCACTTTCCATGCTCACTGTTGTGGATGAGTAACTTTCCCGCCGCCCCTCACCAGCCTGTTTTCTTCCTTCCTACCTTGTTTCCCTCCCTTCCTTCCTTCCTTCGCCCTCCCTCCCTCCCTCCCTCCCTCCCTCCCTCCCTCCCTCCCTTCTTCTAGATCATCAGCTGGGTGTGGTGGCACATATATTTAATTCCAGTGCTTGGGATGCAGAGCTAGGAGAATTTGTACAAGTTCCATGTCAGCCAGAACTACAGTGAGTAGTCAGACAGACCTTAAAGTGATCTGTCCGCCTCTGGCTCCAGAGCGAGGTGATTAAAGGTGGCTACCATGACCACAGGCTGAGCAAGATGAGTTGTCTAATCACCTGGCGAGAAAGCCCTCCCAGGTGCGCCCAGTGACCTGGGTTTTAGTTAATTCTGTAGGGAAGCAAGGGGGGACAACCAACAGTATCACTACATCTCTGCGTAAGAGAGTTTGCCTGCCTCTCTGTCTGTGCACCACGTCTGTGATGTGCCCGAGGAGGTGAGAGAGGGCGTCAGGTCCTGTGCACACAGAGTCATGCATGGTTCTGAGGCACTTGCAGGTGCTGGGAAGCAAACTGGGCTCCTCTGCAAGAGCAGCAAGTGGCTCAGTTGGTGGGGTGTTTGCTTCTCTCCATCCATACGTTTTATTATTTTAACTATGTTCACGTGCATGTCTGTGCAAAGTGTGTGTGTGTGTGTGTGTGTGTGTGTGTGTGTGTGTGTGTGTGTACAGTGCCCATGGATGCTGGATAAAGGCAGGCAGTGTGAGTCATCCACTGTCAGGGCTGGGAACGGGGCAGTAGGCACTGGTAAACACGTTAAGCCATGTGTCCATCCCTTCTTTGGTTTTTTTTTTCTGATGGCTAGGAATGCTCAATTCTTATTATATTACTGGTCATATGCTTCTTTTAACATGCATGCTTCAGCTTCCCAAATTCTCGGTCCCTTGAATGTGTCACCATGCTCTGCCTACAATGAGGATAATTGAGAGTCAGAACAGCTCGTGAGTAAATGTGCTGCCCCTCAAGCCTGTTGACTTGAGTTTACTCCCTGGGATCCACATAGGGCAGGGAAGAAGCAACCCCATCATCTTGTGCTCGGAACGCTACGTGTGTGCTGTGGTACGTGCCAAAGCCCCCTCTGACGATGTCAAACGGACCCTAGATCAGGGAGCGAGGATTCAGAAGTAATAAAAGAACAGAAATAGGAACCCAACGCAAGAAACAGTCAGAAAAACAAAGGGGAGGTCCAGCGGTCAACACCGCAGCAGCCCGGGGACTGAACTCATGACCTCAAGCACGCTAGGCGAGTGCCTTCCCCATCTCTCTATCCCCTGTTCTGCTTCCTTGGGTGCTGGACCGATCAGCTATCTGCCTCGAGCCCACAACGCGCTTGTTCTGAAAGTCTGAAGACGCTGAGTGTTCACTTGGCAGACCGTCTTGTTTAGTCACGGTCTCGGCAATCCATGTGATTCTCACGCTGCAGTGGAGAGCTCGAGAGCCCTAGGGACAGAGAGCCTTGACAAGCCGCTCCCGTCAGGTATGGCACCGACCTCTCCGCCCAGCACTGGGCCTCTGAGTTCCAGGCCAGCCTTGTACAGGAATTTTATTGTTGTTGCTGTTTTCCAGACAGCGTTTCTCTGTGTAGCCTTGGCTGTCCTGCGTTCATTTTGTAGACCAGGCTGGCTTTGAACTCACCTGTCTCTGCCTCCCCGAGCGAGCGCTGGGGTTACAAGCGTGCACCATCTGCCCAGCTCTTAGTAGAGGAATTTGAATCCGGCAACAGGGCTGCTGCAGTAAGGGATCATCTCAAAAGATCTTAGGTCCGTGTGATCCTGCTGGAACACAGATTTGTGCTTAGAACACACAGATTTGTGCTCAGAACACACAGATTTGTACTTGGAACACACAGATGATTTGTGCTCAGAACACAACACACAGATTTGTGCTCAGAACACACCTTTGATTGCGGACAGTGAGGTCTATTGAGGGACAATGTGAGCCATCAGGGAAAGATTCGACAGAGCGCGTCCCTGTAAGCTTTGACCGTTTTTTCAAACCAACTTTATTTGGGGTTCTTTAATTCTTACACCTCCCTTCCAGCCCACCCTGCCCCAGACAGGACAGGAAAGACACTAACGGGAACAGGAGAAGTAGACTTTTTTTTTTTTAAGACTCACTTCCTTGGAGCTGTTCCGCTCTTTGGCAACAGGATTCCAGTGGACCTGTTGAACAGCGAACTAGCAATTCAGCAAAGGTGACGGCAACCTCAGTAGCAGGAGCTGCAGCTGGGACCCAGAATCTGGAAGCATTCTCTGGGGGAGTTCTCTCTAGAAGCAATTCTAAGTGGAGACATAAACAGCCAAGGTCAAAAAGCTAGGAAAAAAAAAAAGGCCAGGCCAGCCCATTGTTTGTGAGGCTTGATATATATATATCATATATATCAAATAAATATACGTGTGTATGTGTGTGTGTGTGTGTGTGTGTGTGTGTGTGTTATCTCCTTTCAGAGTCCATACTAGGATTTTTTTTTAATTTTAACAAGCTTCACAGCACAACAACTGAGCAGTTATTACTCTATTATCAGCCCTCTCAGCTAACCTGGTTCCCTCCCTGGGTTTTTAATCACATTTCAAAGAACATCCCCCCACCCCTACCCCCAACCCCCCCCACCCCCACCCCCACCCCCACCCCCACCCCCCACGGCAGGAGGCAGCTTCTTTTCTAGTGGACAAACATCATCTGTCCTCTCACAAGTCTGTTTCCAGCAGACAAATGCTGCGCACCCTCACACAAGTCCGGTTTCACAATCCACACTTGGGATCAAAACAAAAGCATGTTTGCATTCAGTACAAGTCAGAGATAGGATAAGCCTAATCCTCACAAGAACACAGAGCAGCACATGAGAGAGAGCCAAGCGAGTTCTGGAAGAGTTTTGTACTGCAATCCGGTTTGGTGCGGTTTAGGTCAGAGGCAGTTTTTGGTTTTTTTTTTTCCCAAGCAGAGCAGTATCATGATAAGCAGAGAGAGAGAGAAGCCGGTTTGAATCCCTGAGCTAAGAGAGGACTTTTGAGCCAGAACAGCTGAGCTGAATCAGCCAGCCAAAGTCCAGAAAGAACTAGAAAGGGCGAGCTTTGTTCAACACTAAGTCTCAGAGGCTGAAAACGTTCTAGGTTTATCTTAGCAAATGGAGGATGGAAGCTGCAGCCTTCAGGATCGGGGTGTGCAGAAGGTGAGATAGATAGGAGGCTCGAAGCTTCCAGAGCTTGTGCTAGGAAGAGTCAGACGAAAATTCTCTAGGATCAGTCCAAGCCGTGTATCAGTAAGCTTGGGTACAGCTCTCAGCTCATGCCCACGTCTCAGGAAATAAAAACAATTTTACAAGTCCGATCTACAGAGGGAGTTCCCGAACAGGCAGGGGCACCTCCCCCCCCCCCCCCCCCAGAAACCCTGTCTTCAAAAATAAAGCAACAAAATCAAAGACTTTTAAGTGTAAGGTGATGACTATGGTTTAGCTTTGGGTAATAAACACTTTAAGGATGGAAAGTCTTCTTGCTTCTTCCCTCACAGGACAGCCACAGCAAACCCATCAGTTCAGGACTGTGCTCAGTGCTGAGCAAATCAGGGCACTGCAAGATGCCATGCACAGGAACATGTTCCCAGACCAAAAGGAAATCCAGCGGCTGGCTACAAAGCTCCAGGTTAATCCCATGATTCTGCAGGTTCGTGTGCCGTGTGTGACTCGGGGTCATCACCTAGCCCAGGGCCTCCTGTGGGCTTTGTTTTGTTCTTGTCATTTATAGTTTTAAAATGGTTTACATGCATGTGTGCACACCTGCCTGGTTGTATGTGCTGCACACGTATGTCAGGTGCCATGGGACCCCAGAAGAGGTGGTCCTATCCCACGGAGACAGAGTTGCAGGAGGTGGGTCCTGGGAATGCGGCCTCTGCCAGAGGCTCAAGTGTTCTTATCCACCAGGTCGTCTCTCCAGTTCCACCCTCTTTCCCTCTCATGACAGAACACCTCACAGATCTAAGGCTAGTCTTTAAAAAAAGCAAACAAACATGGTTTCTCTGTGTAGCCCTGACTATCCTGGAACTCACTAGGTACTAGGCTGGCCTCAAACTGAGGGATCTACTTGCCTCTGCATCCTGAATGCTGTATAGGCTCCTTTCTTTCTTTCTTTCTTTCTTTCTTTCTTTCTTTCTTTCTTTTTCTTTTTTTGGTTTTTCGAGACAGGGTCTCTCTGTGTAGCCCTAGCTGTCTTGCTGTGTAGACCAGGCTGGCCTCGAACTCACAGCGATCCGCCTGCCTCTGCCTCCCGAGTGCTGGGATTAAAGGCGTGCGCCACCACCGCCCGGCTATAGGCTCCTTTCTTAAGAGTTGTTTCTTATATTTCCCTGTGTTATAGTGATTTAAAAAAAAAAAAACACACACACTTGGGATTTGGGGTTTTGGGTTTTTTTTTTTAACTTTTTATTTTATTTCATTTAAGATAGTGTCATATTTTAGCCTGTGCTGCCCTCACACTTATATATCAGGATGACCTTGAAGTCCTGCCCCTCCTGCCTCTATTTCCCGTGACCTGGGCTCACAGGTGTGTGCCACCACACAGCGCTCAGAATATTGTCCTTGACACTCCAGAGCCATCTTTTCTTACTGTCTTGTGATCTATGGTGGGGATGCTCTGTCTGCTCCAGCCACCGATAGAGTCTCAAATCATCTACCTCAGGGACCCAGGACAGGGAGGCTGAAGGAGCATATTAAATATCTATGCGAGATTAGCAACCAGCTTTCTCACCTGAGGATGGGACGTTTCTCCTCTAGGCTCATCACTTTACTAACCTGCTCTCAGGCTAATAATGATGCGGTCAGTTGGTAGAGTGATTGCCTTAGACGCACAAAGCCTCAGGTTCTACTCCTGACAACAGACTCTATACTGGCCCTGTCTTAAAAAAAAAAAAAGAATAAAATATAAATTGCTGGGGCTGGAGAGATGGTTCAGGGGTTCAGAGCACTGACTGTTCTCATGGAAGGCGTGGGTTCAGTTTGCAGCACCCATGTGGTGGCTCACTGCTACATGGAAGTGCAGCTCAAAGAGATCTAATGCCTTTTTCAAGTCTCCATGACCGCTGCACTAGGGTGCATAGAAGCATGACTAAAATTAACAACCGGAAAAAAAAAAACAAAAAACCCCTGTGTGCTGGCATATGTCTTTAATCTCAGCACTCATGATGCAGAGACAGACAGAACTCTGACTTGGAGGCCAGCTTGGTCTACGGAGTGAATGCCAGAACAGCCAGGATTACACAGAGAAACACTGTCTAAAAGCAAAAACATTAAATATATAAATTAAAGCACCTTTAAGAAAAGAAAATTATGGCCGGGCGGGGTTGCGCACGCCTTTAATCCCAGCACTCGGGAGGCAGAGGCAGGAGGATCGCTGTGAGTTCGAGGCCAGCCTGGTCTACAAAGCGAGTCCAGGACAGCCCAGGCTACACAGAGAAACCTTGTCTCAGAAAAAAAGAAAAAAAAGAAAAAAAAAACAAAAAAACAAAAAAAAAAAAGGAAAAGAAAATTATTTCTAAACATGATTTAAAACTACATTTTCTTTTCAGATATGGTTTAAAACTCAGCAAGACAAAGTGCTGGCACAGCTGGGAAACTATCAGCGGCGTTCATCTCTGGCAGCATCGAAGCAGGACACACTAACGAGAGCAACAGCATCCAACCAGGGCACGCCAGACATGGGTCCATCATCCAGCCAGGCCATGCTAACGAGAGCAGCAGCATCCAAACAAGCCACGCCAGAGATGGGTCCATCATCCAGCCAGGCCATGCTAACGAGAGCAGCAGCATCCAAACAAGCCACGCCAGAGATGGGTCCATCGTCCAGCCAGGCCATGCTAACGAGAGCAGCAGCATCCAAACAAGCCACACCAGAGAGGGGTCCATCATCCAGCCAGGCCATGCTAACGAGAGCGGCAGCATCCAAACAAGCCACGCCAGAGAGGGGTCCATCATCCAGCCAGGCCATGCTAACGAGAGCGGCAGCATCCAAACAAGCCACACCAGAGAGGGGTCCATCATCCAGCCAGGCCATGCTAACGAGAGCGGCAGCATCCAAACAAGCCACACCAGAGAGGGGTCCATCATCCAGCCAGGCCATGCTAACGAGAGCGGCAGCATCCAAACAAGCCACGCCAGAGAGGGGTCCATCATCCAGCCAGGCCATGCTAACGAGAGCGGCAGCATCCAAACAAGCCACGCCAGAGATGGGTCCATCGTCCAGCCAGGCCACGGTAACGAGAGCAGCAGCATCCAAACAAGCCACGCCAGAGATGGGTCCATTGTCCAGCCAGGATAAGCGAGGGAAAAGAGCATCATCCGAACAAGCCATGTCAGAGATGGGTCCATTGTCCAGCCAGGCCACGCTAAGGAGAGCAGCAGCATCTGAACAAGCCACGCCAGAGATGGGTCCATCATCCAGCCAGGCCACGGTAACGAGAGTGGCAGCATCCAAACAAGCCACGCCAGAGATGGGTCCATTGTCCAGCCAGGATAAGCGAGGGAAAAGAGCATCATCCGAACAAGCCATGTCAGAGATGGGTCCATCGTCCAGCCAGGCCACGCTAAGGAGAGCAGCAGCATCCGAACAAGCCATGTCAGAGATGGGTCCATTGTCCAGCCAGGATAAGCGAGGGAAAAGAGCATCATCCGAACAAGCCATGTCAGAGATGGGTCCATCGTCCAGCCAGGCCACACTAAGAAGAGCAGCAGCATCCGAACAAGCCACGCCAGACGTGGGTCCACCATCCAGCCAGGCCACGCTAACGAGTGATCAGGAGACACAGAAGAAATCTGAAGAAACGCAACCAGAAGAGGCTGGTGCCTCTGCAATGGAACCCCCGCAACCTCCTCTGTTTTTGGACATCTCCGAAATCGACCTGGGGCCTATCACGCCTCCCTGGGCATCTATGACCGAGGACATAGACACATTCATAAAAATGTATGATTTGCCTGGGGATGATGACCCTGAAAGCTTTGATAAGTATCTCCCCCCAGGGTGCTTTGACTGAGGCAATTAGTCTGCGAAACACGCCGAGAGCTTTAGAGAAAGGCCCGGAAATTCAAAAGCTCTGGTTTTTCCATGAGGGAGGCTTCCAGAATTCTCCTCTCATGCTGTTCAGCTAAGTTTCCACACTGCCTGCCTCTAGTAAACAAGCCTGTCCCAATTAAACGCATTCTATGATCAGAACTGCCTTGGTCATGGTGTCTCTTTGCAGCAACGGAATGCTCACTGAGACACTTGCCTTCTGTTCTTTTTTTTTCCTGTGCTAAGGCTAGAGTCCAAAGTCTCTAGCATGCAAGGTTGGGGGATACTACAGTGTACATGTAACCCCAACCCCTCACTGGGGATTCTAGGCAGGGGCTCTAGAATGGAGCCACACCACCATCCCTTAACTGAAGGATTTTAGTCAGGCGCTCTATGGCGAGGCCATGCCTTCAGCCCTCACAGTGGGGCTGTAGGCTGCTGCTCTACCACTCATTTGTGCTCCCAGCCCCTCACTGGGGGTTCTGGGTATGTGCTCTTCCACTTAGTCATATCCCGACACCCCCACTAAGGGTTCTAGGAAAGTCCTCTCCCCCAAAGCCACGGAATTACACCCAAAGGCATTTTTTTTCCCCTGAGTGTCCTGGCATTTACAGATTCTACCTGAGGGATCCCACCCTAAACATCCTAGCTCAGAAAGGAGAGAGGTCCCTGTGAGTCTCCAGAGAGCATGCAGGAAGAGACGTCTATATGGGTAAGCAGGCACTAGCAGCTGCTGCTGAGAGGTGGCTGAAACCCGGAGCTTTCTGTTTTCCTCAGGAGGGATGGCGTTACTCTTTGATCTGAGCTTGGCGGTTGTGTTTCTAACTCCCCTGCATCAGGGAGTTAGCTGGACAGGAAATGCAGCTCCGGAAGCCAGGGACTAGGAAGTCTTTCCAGGTAATAACTGCTCTGGATGGAAACAGGTAAATCTTCCTGTTGCGAGGTCTGAGGACACTGATGGGAAGAGAACAAGACCAGGAGGGAGCTAGGCAGGAAACATGACATCGTCTTTAAGGACACACAGACTGGAAGGGAAGGGTGGCAGAAAGATATTCCCGCTTAGCTGAGGAGCGCCTGTGTACAACTTGGGCACGCATGGCTTATCCCATCCCTCTCCGGTGCCAAAGGCACACACAGTGACTGAGACACATCACTGTCAGCTTTCCTGCTGTCCTGTTCTAGCCCTCCAAGGGACACCTGCAAATCCCCAGTCACTGTCCTAAGCCTGAAGTCACTTTGGCTTTGAGGAACTGCAGAGCCTTGAAGGCAGATCCCGTACACCCCAGCACTAAAGCAAGAAAGGTCGTTTCCTGAGAAACTGCTTTCCCTCTCAAGCAAATACACCTTGTTATGTCAATGGCTGATACACACACACTCACACACACTCACACTCACACACACACACTCACACTCACACACACACACTCACACACACACACTCACACTCACACACACACTCACACACACACACTCACACACACACACTCACACACTCACATACTCACACACACTCACACACACACTCACACACTCACACACTCACACACACTCACATACACACACACACACTGAACATACTACTCCCAAAACTTTAAAACAAGAATGCCAATACCCAGAGGAGGGGTTTCCACCCTTGCACCTGCCCAGTGTGTCTGTGTTAAATCCCACCATGTCTCACATCTATTTAGGGTCTAGAGACGGTGGCAGAGCCTAGCGTGTTCTGCTGGGACTCCCAGATGTGGTTTGTTTCCACCTTTTTAAAAAAAACAAGTTTTATGTATTTATATATTTTATGTATATGAGTGCTGTATTTGCATGCATATCTGAATGCCAGAAGAGGTCGTCAGACACCATTGTAGATGGTTGTGAGCCACCTCGTCGTGGCTGGGAGTTGAACTCACGACGTTTAGAAGAGCAGCCAGTGCCCTTAACTGCTGAACCACCTCTCCATCCCTTGTTTTTACTTCTTTTTTTTTCCCCCCCAAGATAAAGTTTCTCCTTGTAACCTTGGCTGTTCTTGAAGTCACTTTGTAGACCAGGCTGGCCTTGAACTCGCAGCGAGCCATCAGCCTCCACCTCCCCGGTGCTGGGATTAACAGCATGCGCTGATGTGTCTAGGCTGAGCTAGGGGTTTTCTGCTAGAATTCGAGTAAGTCTCGAAGTAGAGCCCAGCGGTTTCCAGCACTAGCTTCCCCCCCTCCACACACACACAGTGATTAGGCCTGTATGAGGTGCAAACATAAATGCAGGCAAAATATCCCTACACATAAAACAGCACTAGAGCGATGGCTCCGTGGTTAAAGGTCCGGTTGCTCTTGCAGAAGGCTTAGGTTCAGTTTGCAGCAGCCGTTTGGAGTCTTGGAATCATCTATAACTCTACTTATGTGGGCACCAAGTGCACATACTACATGCAAGCAAAGATGGCACACAGCCTTATTTTTATTTTTGTCTTTAGGTTTTTCGAAACAGGGTTTCTCTGTGTAACCATCCTGGCTGTCCCGGACTCGATTTTGTAGACCAGGCTGGCCTCGAACTCTCAGCGATCCGCCTGCCTCTGCCTCCCGAGTGCTGGGATTAAAGGCGTGCGCCAACACCGCCCGGATCACACAGCCTTAACCTTGTCATACTGGAGGCAGAGGAACTCTGATCTCTGAGTCGCAGGCCAGCCTGGTCAGCATGGTGAACTCCAGGCCTGTCAGGGCTACATAGTGAGACCCTGTCTCAGAAAGTCTAAAACTTGTCAGGCAGTGGTGGCTCACAGTTGCTTGTAAATTCAATCCCAGGGGATCCTATGCCCTCTGTGGCATACACAGAGCACACACAGAGCCACAGGGCACACACAGAGACTCAGACACACACAGAAAATAGCAGCTGGTGGAGCTGTCAGAGACTGAGGCAAATCATCACGGGCTTCCGTTTTCCCAAGTAAAGATCTCTTGGGGCCCCTGTGGCTGTGCCTACTAGATTGCCTCCCCACCTCAGCAACCGCTGCCCTGTGTCCACAGGCTGTGGGGGAAGCATTCTGACTTCCCAACCCATCATTAATGTCTGTGTAAAACAAGATGTCAGAGTCTTTTTCTTTTTTTTAAGATTTATTTATTATGTATACGGTGTTCTACCTGCATTTACGCCTGCATGCCAGAAGAGGGCGCCAGATCTCACTGTAGATGGCTGTGAGCCACCATGTGGTTGCTGGGAAATTGAACTCAGGACCTCCGGAAGAGCAGTCAGTGCTCTTGACCGCTGAGCCATCTCTCCAGCCCCAGATTTCAGCTTCTTGAAACACACTATCTGGGCTTCTGCCTATTTGATATATATGTACGTATGTAGGTAGGTAGGTAGGTAGGTAGGTAGGTAGGTAGGTATGTGTTATGTGGGTTGTAGCCCAGGCTGCCTTCAAACTGTCAGTGTCTGTGAGGCTGGCTTCAACGTCGTTCCCCTACCCCCATCCCCGCAGTATGGGGATTCCAGGCCGACACTACCATGCCTGGTCTTTTGGCTTTGTTTGGGCCCCTTTGCCACTGTCAACACTGGCCAAATACGAGCCCAAACCTCCCGAACTGTCTGTTCTCCGGTGTGTTGCGTGGCAGGTGAACTGCGTCGTACTGGTTCCTGGTTTTCATGAGTCCTGATTTCTCTGTAGGAACCAACACCTGGGGTAACAGATTTTCCTGGTTCTTCTGGGATTACCAGGTCAAAAGCAACCGCAGTTTTCGGTTTTGTTTTTAGTTTTCGAGGCACAGTTCCTCTGCATAGCCTTGGCTGTCCCAGATCTCGCTCCGTAGAAAAGGCCAGCCTCGAAATCAGAGTGATCTGCTGCCTCCCCAGCGCCGGGATTAATGGTGCGAACCACAGCGGCCTGCCACAACTTAAATTCTCTTTTTTTTTCCCCAGTTTTTAAAAATTATTTTTCATGCTTTTTACATATACATTTATATTATTACACACACATACAATAAACCACCCACAGCAAGAAGAACCACAAAGCTATCAGGAATTATTTAAATGTTACCTTCGGAGTGTTTTTGGCTATTTGTATTTGTCAGCCTTGAAGAAAACACCTTTCTTATATTGGTGCACCTAAAACCCTGAATGTAAATCACCAGCTATCATGTTTCATCATTCTCAACATAAAACATCTATCTAGACCTCAAGATATCTTAACCCATAAACAACCAAGCTTAAATCGTAAAACTAAACTACCTGCTCTTCAACCCCATCAGAGACTTGAGAAGGAATAAAATTAATTACCTGAGTAGGCAGGGAGTGCAGGTTAGCAGCGTCCCAAATGAGAAGGGGGCAGAGACAGTTTGCTGCCTGAGCAGTCACCCAAAACTGTCTATAACGTTGGAGCGTCATCTCCAGCCTTCTGGCCCAATGTATCTGACAGACAATACTTGTGAGGCAGGAACCGTTGAGGACTTGCTTGCCCTGTGTTGGCAGAGTTTGGCCGTCGACTCTGCCTGCGTCCACGCTTGCCCGTTTTCAGACAGAATTCTGCCAGCGGTAGAAACAAGGATATTTTCCCCAGCGGCTGGTTAACCTAAGTCCTGACTCCTTTTAGCCGCGGGCTGGGAAGTGGTTATCACCAGGGAAGAGAACTAGAAATTTTGCAATGTTCAAAAGCAGCCACAGGAGGGCGACAAAGGGCAACCGGGGCCGGGGAGCATGGAGACCTTGCCCAGTGGTCCTCAGGAGCCATCAAGGCAGTGAAAAAGCAAGACCTGAGATCCCGCTGGGTGGCTGTGGTTTGGAATCCTTGAGGATTGCGGGATGGAGACTCAAGAGCCACAACTGACTTGGGGATGGCTGTAATCCCAGCGCAGGGAGGAGGAGGAGGGGCAGGGGGAGAGGGGGGAGGGGGAGGAGGAGGGGGAGGGGGAGGAGGAGGAGGAGGAGGAGGAGGAGGAGGAAGAGGAGGAGACGCGGTGATCCTCGCTTTGAGGCCAACACGATTTACAAAGCCGGGTTTCTCCAGGCCAGAGACACCGCTCAGCGGTTAGGGGCAGCGCCCGCGCTTGCAGAGCATCCTGGTTGGATTCCCAGCATGCACACCGGCTGGGATCTGACGTCCTCTCCTGGCCCCGTGAGGCCGCTTCCGAGCCCTTCCACACGGTGCTCATTCAAACCTGCAGGCAAAGCACCCAAACACATAAAAATAAACCCCAAAACAAACCCCACGCACAGCAAGCACTCAAGGGCTGGGAGCGAGGCGTGGTGGTGCACGTTTGCGACTTCAGCACTTGATCCGCTGAGGCAGAGGAATCACCATGAGTTCCAGACCGACAGGCGAGGGCTACGGAGTCTGAAAAACAAGCAAGCAAACAAACAAACAAACAAACAAAAAGGCTGGAGATGTAGCTCAGTGGCGGTGCCTGGCCCTGGAGTCTATCCTCGCCGCCACTCAAAACAACCTACGACGAAAAAAATATAACTAGGGCCCGAGAAACCGTCCGCTGGATACGGTCTGCTCTGCAGCCATGAACATGTGAGGCTGGGTTCCCAGGACCCGTGGTGGCGCACGCCTTTATTCCCAGCACTCGGGAGGCAGAGGCAGGTGGATCGCTGTGAGTTCGAGGCCAGCCTGGTCTACAGAGTGAGTCCAGGACAGTCAAGGCTACACAGAGAGACTCTGTCTCGAAAAACCAAAAAAAAAAAAAAAAAAAAAAAAAAAAGCCAGATGTGGCTTGCATCTGTGGTCCCACAGTTGGGGAGGTAGAGACGGGGGGGGGGGGGCATTTGAGAATGCCAGGCTAGGCTTGGCTGAGTTAGAGACCCTGTAGGTTCAGTGAGAGAGCACGCCTTGGGGGGGAAAAAAGACAGAGAAAGTTATTGAAGGTGATAGTCAATGCTGAACCTAGCCTTCATTTGCATGTACACACATGTTCACCCTGCTGTCCACCATGCACATGCACACACACACACACATGCATGCACGCACACACACACACATGCATGGATGCACACATCCACACGCACACACATGGGAGAAACAGAGACAGAGAGAGAGAAACAGAGATAAAGAGAGAGAGTGGTCTCTCTTGAGATTGTGGATAGCAACATACAGTCCCCATACTTATGGAGACTGGGGACAAATGGACACCCAGATGTCCCATCCCAGCTGGCCCTGCCCTGGTTATTGGAAAGAGGCTGAAGGATTCCTAAAAAGGTGAAACCAATGGTGGCTCACAGCGATCTGTAATGTGATCTGGCGCCCTCTTCTGGCCTGCAGGTGTACATGCAGACAGAGCATTGTATATATAATAATAAATAAATCTTAAAAAAAAAAAAAAAGGGTGAAACCAGTGCAACTAATCCTCAGTCTTCTACCCTACCCAGCTGGATGGCACTGCTTTCTGGCCTGGGGTACACTGGGAAATTTACAGAGAATGTTTGCTTCCTTCTGCCCTTCTTGGGGTAGATTTATACTATGTTGTCCTCCTGTTGGTGATCCTGCCTCAGGGAGAGCCCCTGCCTAGAATCCCCCAGTGAAGGGCTGGGGGCGTGACTCAGTGGTAGAGCCCCTGCCTAGAATCCCCCAGTGAGGGGCTGGGGTGTGGCTCAGTGGTAGAGCCCCTGCCTAGAATCCCCCAGTGAGGGGCTGGGGTGTGGCTCAGTGGTAGAGCCCCTGCCTAGAATCCCCCAGTGAGGGGCTGGGGTGTGGCTCAGTGGTAGAGCCCCTGCCTAGAATCCCCCAGTGAGGGGCTGGGGGTGTGGCTCAGTGGTAGAGCCCCTGCCTAGAATCCCCCAGTGAGGGGCTGGGGGTGTGGCTCAGTGGTAGAGCCCCTGCCTAGAATCTCCCAGTGAGGAGCTGGGGTGTGGCTCAGTGGTAGAGCCCCTGCCTA
Source organism: Acomys minous (assembly GCF_964271855.1). Taxonomy (NCBI): domain Eukaryota; kingdom Metazoa; phylum Chordata; class Mammalia; order Rodentia; family Muridae; genus Acomys; species Acomys minous. Next base: position 23,751,728 of record NC_140502.1, on the reverse strand, counting down.
GAATCCCCCCAGTGAGGGCTGGGGTGTGGCTCAGTGGTAGAGCTCCTGCCTAGAATCCCCCAGGGAGGGCTGGGGCGTGGCTCAGTGGTAGAGCCCCTGCCTAGAATCCCCCAGTGAGGGGCTGGGGTGTGGCTCAGTGGTAGAGCCCCTGCCTAGAATCCCCCAGGGAGGGGCTGGGGGTGTGGCTCAGTGGTAGAACATGTGCCTCCATAATAGGTTCTGGGTTCCATAACTACAAACAAGGGATGTGGCAGGGGTTGGGGGGGGGAGGGGAGAAAAAATAAATACATTGCTGTTTGAAGTTTGACCTCTTGTTGTTCCCCGAATGAGACATGAGATCTAGAAGTTTGCAGGGTCTCTTTGAGAACAAAACTGTTAGCTCTTCGCTTTTGAATTAGAAGTAGAGCTTGGCTGTTGACATCATTTCTCTGGCATAGATGGGATTAGAGAGGACCCCTCCTGTAGCTGTGCCCCATCAGGAGTGGTGACAGTTTTAAGAAAACAATAAAAGCAAACTCAATGTCAAGAGTTGGAGTTTCCAGCCAGGCAGTGGTGGCGCACGCCTTTAATCCCAGCACTCGGGAGGCAGAGGCAGGTGGATCACTGTGAGTTCGAGGCCAGCCTGGTCTACAAAGGGAGTCCAGGACAGCCAAGGCTACACAGAGAGACCGTGTCTCAAAAAACAAACAAACAAAAAAAGACTTGGAGTTTCCTGGCTCCCAGTCCTTCTTGGGGGGAAATACCTACATATAAATCTTTAGGCTCCAGAAAGTTCTCAGATGTCCATAGAGGAAGTCACGGATTTCCTTGTGGTGATGGCCTGGCAAATGTCCTATATAAAAACTCATCAGATTTTATGTTTTAGCTATAGACTCTGTGGTTGCACTGAGGTGAAGTGTGCAGAGCCAGGGAGACCCACACCAACACAGGGACACGAGGTTTGTTCGGGCGCTGGCAGTGGCTGGTTCAGTGAGTCTTAGGGCTTCCTTCCAGGAAGAGGGGGATAGGGGAGAAGGGCACATCTGGAATGTACTGCAGTGTGTGTGTGTGTGTGTGTGTGTGTGTGTGTGTGTGTCTGTTTATCTGAACACAGGTACACATGGAGGCCAGAGGCATCAGATCCTCTGAGGTTGGAGTTCTGAGCAGTTGTGAGCATCTCCATGGGGTCCGCTCTGCAAGAGCAGTAGACACTCTCCACTGCTGGGCCATCTTTCCAGCCCCTTTAAAGGGTTATTTTATTGCCAAGTACGTGCTCACTGGCTTGTCTCTGTGTGGAGATGTGCATGTGAGCACAGGCATTTGAAGAGGCCACAGGTGCCGGATTCCATGGAGCTGGGGATATGGTGGCTGTCACTGCCCCAGTGTGGGTGTGGGAACTGCACTTGTGTGCCCTGGTAAAGCAGTGTGCACTTGGAACTGCTAGGCCATCTCTCCAGGTCTATTTCTATCATGTTTCTTTTGACTTGATCATATTTAACTTAAAAATCTTCAACAGTGTGTGTGTGTGTGTGTGTGTGTGTGTGTGTGTGTGTGTATGTGTAGTGCTGTGAGTGTCAGTCTTTGGCTTCTACCTGTGTGAGAAACGGTGTCTGGTTTGCTGCTGTGGACATCAGGACAGCCAGCCTGAGAGTTGTCAGTTCTTCGGCCTCCACCTCTCATGTCTAGAAGTGCTTGGGCCACACATGGATCCACACACTGTATCCGTGTGTATATAGGTTCTGAGGACCCTCCCACATTGTGACACTCCCCAGTTCCCTCTATTTTATATAACAAAATTAATTGTATTTGGACATTTTAATGTGTGTGTGTGTGTGTGTGAGAGAGAGAGAGAGAGAGAGACAGACAGACAGACAGACAGACAGACAGACAGACAGACAGAGACAGAAGAGAGACAGAGACAGGGAGAGAGACTCACAGCATGTAGCCCAGGCTGGCCTTGAGTTTTCCATCCTCCTGTTTAGTCCTCTGAGTGCTGGGATTACAGTGTGTATGTCTTTTTCTGGCTATTTGAACATATTTCTCTTTTTGTTTCGTTTGACAGAGTGTTTCACTGTTTAGCCCAGGACGGCCTCAAACTCTTGGCAGGGCCTCTGTTTTGGCATCCTGAGTGTTGGGATTATAGTTCTGACCCGAGAGCCTGGCCTACTTGAACGGGGTCTGGCGGTTACTGAGAAGGCATCGGACATGGCATATAACGTCTGGCCATTCTTACAAACGTCCTCTGTGACTTGCCAGGGCAAGGAACCACACTTTCTTCTTCCAGACCCCACATGATCTCCCTTTGCTAACCCGCGGATCCCAATAGGACGCTCTGCAATGGTGGAACTTTATGTGTGCCGGACAGTGGGATGCCTACAAGCCAAGCGCTATCACGAGCACTTGTGGCGAATACGAGTGGGAAACTGGCTCAAGTAGGATTTCATTTGGATTTATTTAGGTAGCCACATGTGGGCTCGGGAGACGGCCCAGTGGTTACGAGTGCTTGCTGCTCGTACAGAGTTCTGTTCCCAGCACCCACGTTAGGTGAACCCAGGACACCTGACACCTTCGTCTGTGCCTTCACTCCTGTGGGGCATGTACACACGCACGTGCGCACGCGCACACTCACCCACACCACCACCACTCAGGGAAGATCACGAGATGCTGTGATCTACGGGAGATGAAGCAAACACCAGCATGTAGACTAGGGGTTCATGTCCACACGTGGGTGTGCCCTCCAGCGTGAGGGGTGCAGACAGGCAGGGGAGGGGAAGGGTGTGAGCTATAGAGGAAGAGCTTCACTGTGAACTTTTCGTCTACACACCTGCTCGGGATATATTTTTTTTCCAGAGGGGACATAAACATCTCATATTGTTATTGGCCTGGGATTCCCTATGTAGCCTGGCATGGCCTTTGATTCCTGGCAATCCTCCTGCTTCGGTACTGTAAGTGCTGGGATTGCAGGTGTGCACCACACCAGGCTCTAAGAAGCTAGTCACAAATGACAGCTTCTGGGAGAGGGAAAATTGATTTTTCTTTCTTTCTTTCTTTCCTTCCTTCTTTCTTTCTTTTTTTTTAAGAGAAAGGACATGACATTGGGTCAAAGAGGATCGGAGCGGAACTGGGGAACAGAAAAGAATATGACACAAAATACTATATAATATTATCAAGGAATAAATTTTTTCAAAGATTACAAAATAAACAAGCAAACAGCAAAACAAAACGTGGGGTTGGAGAGATAGTTCAGTAGTTAAGAGCGCTGGCTGCTCCTCCAGAGGACCTGAGTTCAGTTCCCGTCGCCCACTCACATGGCGGCCTCACAACCATCTCTATCTTCTGTCCTAGGGGGATCCAGTGCCCTCTTCTGGTCTCTTCAGGAACTGCACACACCCATTGAGCAGACAGGCGAGAGGGTAAAACACAAGGAACAGAGAGAGAGAGAGAGAGAGAGAGAGAGAGAGAGAGAGAGAGAGAGAGACAGACAGACAGACAGACAGACAGACAGACAGACAGACAGACAGACAGACAGACAGACAGACAGACAGGAGAGATGGCTCAGTGGTTAAGAGCACTGCTCTTCCTAAACGGTCCTGAGTTCAATTCTCAGGAATGACATGGTGGCTCACCACCATCTGTAATGAGATTTGGTGCTCTCTTCTGATGTGCTGTCATACAAGCAGTACAGAATACTGTACAAATAAATAAACAAATAAATCTTTTTTAAAAAAAGACCACTGTTAGGCTCAATCTTGATTAAATAAATAAATAAATAAATAAATCTTAAAAAAAAACACTACCGTTAGGCTCCATTTTGAGCTCTCCTTACAGACCCACAGAACCTGGGTACCTCTTTCCACACACCCCCCTCCCACACTTGCTCATGCTCTGAGCCACAGCGACCCCCCCCCCCCCGCACCAGTCACACTGACCTTCGGAAGGTCCTAGCCAGGAAGAGTTAGTTACTGCTTGGAGGAGGTTTAATTGGCTCTTTATTTAAGACGGTTCGTTATTAGCGGGTCCCTCGGCCCTGGGGGATTGAGTAAGGGCTTGGGGGCGGGACAGGTGGTGTTCCAGGAATGGTGTGGTAACTGCAGCTTCCCCCTGGGTGTGTGTGTGGGGGGGGGGGATGGGGGAAGGTTGGGAAGAAAAGGCATCTTCTTATATAAGAGACCTGGAGTCGGTTCTGAAAGGCGCCAAAAAAGGAGCAGGCGAGAGGAGACCGTCAATCAGGTGCCCTGAACAGGTGGATGCGGGGGGGGGGGGGGGGGCGGCACTCTCAGCCGAAAAGCCCGGTTCAGAGCTCCAGTTACCAGCTGTGGGAATCCAACCATGACAGCTGATGCCAAACGGGAGGGAGAAGAGGGGACAGAGGCCTGAGTCAGGGGAAACATGGGCCGTGGAGCACCTGAGGTGACCGAACACTCACCAGGGAGGGAGCTGAAGACCGGTAGCCATAGCATCCCGTGCCGTGGTTGCTGTCGAAGGGAGTGGGACCCCATGGGGTCAGCCGCAGTGACCTGACCAGGGCATTCCTTACACATGAGCTCTCCAGCTTCCGCTAGCGAGTGTCAGGAGAAGGAAAACAGGGGACACCAATCTTCTTCATTATCTTCTTCTTCTTGCCCCCCATCCCGCCCCCCCGCCGCATCCCCAATGGAGACTGAACACAGAGCCTCCTGAATATTGGGGTGGGCGATCTACCACTGAGTCACACACTCGGCCCCTCACTGAGGGATTCTAAGCACGCCCTCTGCTGGCTGAGCTCTATTTCTGCCCCTAATTTGGTTTTTTGTTGTTTTGAGTTTAAAATATTTTTATTTTATTTTATTTTATTTTTCTTTGTGAGAGTGGGTCTCACTGTGCAACCCTGGCTGGCCTGGCTGGAGCTTGCTAGGTAGATAAGGCTGGCCTTGAACTCAAAGATCCTCTCGCCTCTGCTTTCCAAGTGGTGGGGATTAAAGGCATGTACCAGCATCTTCAGCATTTCCCTCCCCCTTTTTTTTAATGGGGGAGGGGAGCCGAGACAGGGCTGCTCTGTAGACTAGGCTGTCCTTGAACTCAGAGAGAGCCACCTGCCTCTGTCTCCCAAGGGCAGGGATTATTAAAAGCATGAGCTACCATGCCCAGCAAAAAAAAAAGATAAAACAATAGTCTCCCTAAATTGCTCAGGCTTGCTTTGCATTCAAGAATTCATTCTGGCTTTGGCCAAACAGACTTTGATTTTTGTTGTTGTTTGTTTTCTTTGATTTGAAACAGGGCTTCTCTGTGTAGCCCTGGCTGTTCTAGAACTCACCCTGTAGACCAGGCTGGCCTTGAAACCAAGATAGACACCTGCCTCTGCCTCCAAGTGCTGAGATTAAAGGTGTGAGCCACAGTCTCCCCGCCTCAGACTTCGAATTTGGGATCATCCTACCTTCAGATTCCCAAGTAGCTAGGATTACAGGACTTTGCCACCAGAACTGGTGCATTTTATTTCTGTTATTTAATAAATTAATATTTTTGCTTTATTAATAAATTTTTACCGGTTTCAAACAAATGGTGCGCTCTTGGGTCCCTCCCCTCCTTCTTTATTTCCCCCTCCCATCCGATGCCGCCTTTTCCTTTTTGACTTGTGGGCTCCCTCCAAGTCACAATCCTCCTGCCTCTGGCACATAGGCACTAGGATCACAGACATGCAACACTATGGCCATTTGCAATGTCTTAGTAAGCCCAGTGTTTTGAGTCCGCTGTTTGCTAAGTCTGAGAATCACTGATCTCACTCGGAGCATGGCGCTATCTATACAAGGCACTGTTTCTGTCTCGGTGGAGGATTCATTGACTCACACAACAGCACTATGAAATTCAAAGTTCCCTGGAGAGCAGGAAACCATCCCAGGATTCCACTGGGCTTGGGCTACATCCACACCATTTTCCTAACAACAGTGCGCTGAGGCTTACCACAGCATTTGCACCTAGCAAATACCTCACACCACATGGCCCGCGCCCGCGCACGGCTGTATACACACCCCTTTTCTGAACAAGGGAATACGTTTTTTTCCTCTCTTATTCAGCTGTCTTCTTCTATCTCTGTATGAGAACAGAAAGGCCTATCCAGCCTGAGCTGGTTCTGGGTGCCCGTGTAACAAGGAAAAAAAAAAGTGTCCATAAATGAATCCTTAGCCAGCATCTTCTAGTTAGTTACTCAGGGTTCTGCACAACTGGACATGCATATGACTAAAATCAGATGCACCATGGGACATATGCAGTGGGGAGATTATCATACAACCTTTCATCAAAACAGAACCACTCAGGCTAGACCTGATAGCATGTTTTCAATCCTTTCACTCAAGAAGCAGAGGCAGGAGGATTTCTGCGAGTTCAAGGCCAGCCTGGTCTTCATAGCGAGTTTGACGGCACCTAGGGCTATACGGAAAGACCTTGTCTCAAACAAACAAAAGGCCCCAAACAAAACAACAACAAAAACCCCACCCCCTTAGTGACTAACCTCTCTTTCCTTTAGACCTCATGAAGAGAGACCCCAGGCTGTGACATAGGGCCCTTTAGTGTCTTTAAAATTTTAGATTTTGAGCCGGGCGTGGTGGCGCACGCCTTTAATCCCAGCACTCGGGAGGCAGAGGCAGGTGGATCGCTGTGAGTTCGAGGCCAGCCTGGTCTACAAAGCGAGTCCAGGACAGCCAAGGCTACACAGAGAAACCCTGTCTCGAAAAACCAAAAAAAAAAAAAAAAAAAAAAAAAAATATATATATATATATATATATAGTAAATATTATACTGTATACACAGATTTATATGTAATACATAATTTCCCAGCCGGGCGTGGTGGCGCACGCCTTTAATCCCAGCACTTGGGAGGCAGAGGCAGGCGGATCGCTGTTAGAGGCCAGCCTGGTCTACAAAGTGAGTCCAGGACAGCCAAGGCTAACACAGAGAGACCTTGTCTCAAAAACCCAAAAAAAAAAAAAAATTTAGATTTTGGTATATGACTGTTTTCTCTAAATATGTGTATGTGTACCATGTGTGCCTGGTGTCTTCTCAAGACGGCACTAAAGCTGGAACTGGAGTTACAGGCAGTTGTGAGCCGCTGTGTGGATGCTGAACTGAACTCAGCCTCCGTTAAGGCAAGAAGTGCTCTTAACGGCTGAGCAATCTCTCTAGCCCTATTTGATTATTTACACACTGTGTGTGTGCGCGCGCGCACGTGTGCATGGCTGCTTGTCCATAAGTACATTGTGTGCCCTCTGTCTGGCTGAGTGGAGAGATTCGTTTCCTATGGTTGGAGCCTTCTGGAGGGAGGTTCTAATCTCTACCACCAAACACATCTTGACTGGTACCCATAGGTTAGTGCATCACAGCTCACCTTTTTGGGGACCTTCAAAGTGTCAGGCTTGCAGAGTGAGCAGAAAAACTGCAATTTGAAGGGCGGGTTTTGTCACAGTGAGTTCTAACAAAACAAACAAAAAACCCATGTGTGTGGTATGCATGCGTTTACACCACTTCACACGCACAGCGCTCTGTGGCACGCGCGCACTCGTGGAGGAGACCAATCACTCGGTATCACTCGCTCCTCCCAGGAAATGCAAACCTGTGGATCCTGCCCCAGTTCAGCCCGGTGCTCCTGGAAGGCCATGGTTGTGAGGCCAGAGCATGCGTGTTGGTGAGATCGCCCCCTTTGTGCACATCTCTGGTTTTAGTTGAGCTAAATTGTCCTGTCTCTCTCCAACTGCAGCTGCTGTCTGTAGTTGAGTTTGGGTCGGGTGTTTCCTGGTTGATACAGGCTTTTTGTGAACGAGACACAGCTGGAGTGATGACTCCAGTGTTAAGAGCACCACCACGCCCTTCCAGAGGACCTGCGGCCAGTCAGACACACCCACAGAGGACCCGCGGCCAGTCAGACACACCCACAGAGGACCCGCGGCCAGTCAGACACACCCACAGAGGACCCGCGGCCAGTCAGACACACCCACAGAGGACCCGCGGCCAGTCAGACACACCCACAGAGGACCCGCGGCCAGTCAGACACACCCACAGAGGACCCGCGGCCAGTCAGACACACCCACAGAAGACCCGCGGCCAGTCAGACACACCCACAGAGGACCCGCGGTCAGTCAGACACACCCACAGAGGACCCGCGGCCAGTCAGACACACCCACAGAGGACCTGCGTCCAGTTAGACACACCCACAGAGGACCTGCGGCCAGTCAGACACACCCACAGAGGACCCGCGGCCAGTCAGACACACCCACAGAGGACCTGCGTCCAGTTAGACACACCCACAGAGGACCTGCGGCCAGTCAGACACACCCACAGAGGACCTGCGGCCAGTCAGACACACCCACAGAGGACCTGCGTCCAGTCAGACACACCCCACAGCTCACACTCTCCTCTGACTCCAGCTCCAGGGGGATCCGACCCCTCTGGCCTCCATGTCCTCTCATGCATATCCTCCTATCATAAAATAATTTTTTAAAAAAAGCCCACACAGATGGCAAAGTAGCAAGGACCCTGTTCAAAGTGACAGCACCCGCCAAAATACACTGCAGGGCAGAGTGGGCCTCAAGAGCTAAGACTTGCAACAGAGGGGCTGCCGGGAGCTAAGCGTTAGGTCTGCTCCCCACTGCCAACACCAGGTGGCTCACACCTGCCTAACTCCAGTTCCAGATGACCCAATGCCTTCATCTGGCCTCCACGGGTCACTACACATACATCAGAGACACATAAACAGTAAATCAATAAAAATAAGGTAGACAGCTCCTGGGGAACATGTGAGGTTGTCTCCTAGTCTCACGTGTGCTTGGTGCATGCATGCACACATGCACGTGTGTGAGCACGTACATGCATACACACACAAACACCAAAGTAACAGAACTAAAGTAACAGACCATCATCAAAGCAAAAAAAAATTTTTTTTTCTATTTGAGTATTTTGCCTGAATGTATGTTTGTGTTGTACCACACATGGTCCCTGTGGTCTGAAGAGGCCATCAGATCCCTTGAGCTGTATTTATAGACAGTTGTTAACAGTCAAGTGGGTAGGTACTGGGAGCCAAACCTGTGTCTTCTGCAAAGAACAGCAAGTGTTCTTAACCACCAAGTCATTTAGCCAGCCCCCAACAGGTAACTTTTTGGTGACTTTAAACTGGGTGGTGCTGGTAGCTGCCAGTAACCCCATGGACCAGGAGGCAGGCCTGGGGATCCCTGGAGCAAGCTGGCTAGTCAAGAGTAGTGGAATTAGCTCTAGGCTCCAGCGAGAGACGCTTCAAGCCAATGCTGGCTTCCACAAACATGAAGTGCATGGACACTCCACATGTGAAGACACGACACACACACATACATGCTGACGGTGTCACAGGATTGAGGTAGGGGAACTCACAGAGCTATGGAAACGCAGCAAAGCTCCTGAAAGCTTCTGTGGAGGGACCACAGAGGAGTCTCTGGATGTGACTTTTGTTTTGAGACAGAATCTTCCTGCCTCGGCCTCCCAAAGGGCTGGGAGTGCAGGCGATTGCCACACCTACCCACGAAGAGACATACTAACAGCAAATCTGGACACCTGGAATTAGTCGCAGGGAGAGAGAGAGAGAAGAATCCACCAAAAAGAGGGGAAGGCTTGAAGACTGGCAAGGGGTTCAGAGTAGCCTGGAACAGTGGACTCAGCAGGAGTACATCCAAAACACATGCAGCCAGCGTAATTTGAATTTTATTAAGAACTTGTTGCATTAAAATCATTCACTTTTGTGTGCATATGTTATGTGCCAGAGGACAACTTGGGCGGGCTGATTCTTTTCTTCCAACATGTGTGTTCCGAGGCTTGAACTCAGGTCGTCAGGCTTGGCGGCAAGCATTTTTGCCTGCTTGGCCATTTTGCTGGCCCTAAGTTTAAGTTTTCTAGTAGCCACTTAATAAAAACAAGTAAGTTAATTTTAATAATATATTTTATTTAACCCAAGATATCCAAAATATTACCATATCAACATGTGAGCAATATAAAAATTATTTTTGTACCACATCTTTCAAATCAGGTGGGTATTGTACACTTAAAATATATCTTAATTCACACGAGCCACATTCTCAAGTGCTCCAAGCCCCTGGGCCTAGTGGCTGCTGACTGAATGGCACAGCAAGGCTCTTGCTGTCCCAGGCCGCCACATCTTGGGCCCTTCCCAGATCCCAGAGAAGTCAAGTGCACATTCAAGACTGAGGAAACGGGCCAGTTCTGCTGAAAACACTTCTGTGGCCACCTATTGCTCTCATGGTTAAGTGCCTAACTATTGAGCTTGGTACCCACCCATCCATCCATCCACCCATCCATCAGCACTCATCCCACACACCGCCCCTGAGCACTGAGTGCCAGGCCTCAAAGTGGGTAGTCTGGGTGGTGCTGGGGACACAGCAGGGCAGACAGGCTTGACTTAAGCAGTCTGGGGGCTCCCAGGCAGGCAGCCACCACCACCATCCTCCCTTTGACTAGTATGGATGCCATGTGCGTCTCACAAAGTTAGTGAGGAAGATCCCAGGAGGCCTGACCTGGCCAGAGTGGACAGGGATCCAAAAACTAAGCCAAATAAGGGAAGAGGCCACAACCGTGGCAAGCAGCCATGAGCAGATTAAATGTCCTACCGCAGGGGGCAGGGCTGCCAAGCAGCCTGGCCTGTTGTTAAGGAGGATCACTTTCGGGCCGTAGAGAGGCGAGGAGACAGGCCGTGAGCGCAAGGTTACAGGAAGATCTCCAGGGCGACATGACACCATGCACAGACCAGTGGGAGAAAGGAACAGAGTAACTTGGGTCAAAAACTCATGGTGAGCCTTTCTTTAAAAAGCCCTTCTGTTAACCAGGCATGGTGCTGCGCACTTTTAATCCTAGTACTTGGGAGGCACAGGCAGATAGACGGGCCTGGCCTACAGAGTAAACTTCAGACCAGCTAGGGCTACACTGAGACCTGTCTCAAAAACAAACCAGAAGCAAAGGAGTTCCTTCCATTAAACACATTTGAGTTTGCTATGACAGCTGAGCAGGGGACAGGACCAGCAGGAAGAGGTGAATGGGGCCGTTAGGACACAGAGTGTGACAGGGTTTTCAGCTTCTCTGTTTGAACTTTTCTCTAAAATGAAGAATTCGTTTTGTTTTGTTTTTTCCTTCAGGCCAACTGAGGACACTGGGAAGTGTTAGCTGCTAGTGAAGGAAGGCACCAAAGCTCTTCCTAAAGAGAGAAGTCACAAAACCAGAGCTCAGACGCCTCCCTTTGGAGGAGGCGACAAAGTGGCTCACGCATGCCCAGGATGCCTGCCTTCGCATCTGAAGGCTAGCAGCTTGAGCCTGGGGAAGCAGCAGGTCAAAGCACGTGGTAAGTCTGCGACAGCCCGGGCTACACGAGGCCTTGTCTTCTAAGACAGGTCTCACTGGATCCCAGAACTCTCTAGATAGACCAGGCTGACTTGGATTCAGAGCCCTGCCTGTCTCTACCTCCCAAATGCTAGGCAAGCTGATCCACCACACCTGGCTTTTAAAAAATACTCATGTGTATGAATGTTTTGTCTGCATATACGTTATGTGCACACGTGTGCCTGGTGCCTGTGGAAGCCAGCAGAGGGCACTGGAGTCTCGGAAACTGAAGCTGCGGATGGTTGCTGGCCCTCACGAGGCCCTGAGAGCTGAAGCTGGGTCCTCTGTGACAGCAAGAGCTCATAAGTGCTGAGCACTCTCCAGCCCCAGACTCCTGGCTCGACAAGTGTCAGCTCAAAGGCCTCACTGCGAACCTTGCAAAGTAAAGGTGACTCTGTTTTGGGCTGTTTCAAGGTGACCAGATCTTGGCTCTGGTGTAGCTGGGTGTCCAGGTTCTATGGCCAGCATGCCTTGTGGAAAAGCTAAGTAGTAACGGAATGCAAGCTACAAAGGGCTCAGGACTGTGGCTGGCTGAGAGACGCCCGCTACCACATACAGCTGGCAGCTACTGTTACGGTTTGGGCCTCTGCGACCAGGCTGGCCTCAAACTTGTCATCATCCTGCCCCTTCCTGTCAAGCGCTGTGGCAGGCCTGTGCCGCCACAACTGGCCGCTAGGTACTGTACAGCATGTTTACCACAGTAGTCGCTCTAACATGGGTCACGTGGCCATACTGACAGCTCACGGAGATGAACCTGCTGTCCTCACGGCCAGACTCCACAGTGGCACTCTCTTCAGGCGGCCAACGCCCAGAGGGCTTGTCCTCTGCTCCAGATGCTGTGACACATGTCGGAGAGCTGACGTGAAGAAGGGGCCTGTTGGGGCAGCTGGAGCGTGTGTGATGGAGCTGCATGTACATGTGACTCAAGAGACACTCAGGCCTTGCCCTGACGGATGGAGAAGCACAGCTCCCCCCCTCCCCCTGTGCAGGGCATTTGCAGTAACCAAGGAATTCCTAGTTGTTCTTTTCCTTGTGGCAAAACAGTTAAACTTCTTTAGTTTAACTCTTCCCACACTGAGTTTAAGTGGGCTGAAAAGGGGGTTGGGAGTAGGAGAGGATGGCAGTGGAGGAGGCTGAGTGACAGAGGGGAGATGCAAGCCCCAGGGCTGTGTGGGCTGATGGCTGCACTGGGGTGGGGAAGGAGAGAGGCCAGAATGATTCTCCCAGGTGACCATGCAAGGGCTACTCTGAAAGAGGACAGGGTGTTTACCCGAACTCGGGACCAGGAGGAGACAACACCAGCACAGACAGGAAACAAGACCGTGACTCAGGCCAGGAGCGAGGAGAGCCCCCACACGGGACCCTCGGGGAAACGTGGACTTGCTAGATGCTGTCTCTGGGGCTAGCAGAGCAGCAGAGTCTGGCTGCAGAGAGAAGTGCTTCAGATGCAGGGCCGGCCATGCTGCTAGCTTCTGCTGACATGGTCAGGAAGACAAGCTCAAAGACCACCCGGGCAGCCTGCTGGCCACAGAGAAGGCGCAAAGGGCAGAGGACTCTGTACGGCTCCTGACCGAGCCAGACCCCCACAGAGGAATAGAGATGTGTGATGTCCTAGCCACCAGCAGCTAGGACGGGAGAGAGTGGCACACCCACGCCTAGACCTGAGTCTAACACTCTTCTTCAGCAGTGTTTGGACCTGCCTGGAGGAAAGCCCGTGAGCCCGTGACATGGTGCTGAGGCAGAGAGAGGGAACTCAAGGAAAGAAAGCCAAAAGAAAGCAGGAGCCTGCTGGTAAAGCAATAGCAGCTTCAACAAACAACTGAATCACAACACTGGGCTATACCAGATGGACAGACACCTCAAGTTCATGCGAATGCAAACTGCTACAGAAGTAAAATAAACACGAGAAAATACAAGAAATCTCATTAGAATGCCGTAGCGGTTGCTATAGGCCAGACTCACTGGTGAGGACTGGCAACGGGTCACACTCAGGAGCAAGGGGGACACTGTTACAGCCCCACAGTATCCTCCTGAGCTTGCTAACTACAGTGTATTACGCCCCGGGAGAGCCTGGTCCATCTGGGGACAGCCTCTTGACATTTTTTCTACAAAGCTAGAAAAGAAAAGTTTCCTCCCTACTGACTTGTCCCCAGTGGTCCCCAGCTTTCCCATTTGACTCCTGTAGGCCTCACCTCCATCTCCTTTCTCTGACACTTCAGACTGGGCCAGGCCATGGCCCCTGGGCTCCCACAGTCCTTTGCAACTCTTCATCCTGTCACCATGACTTACCCAAGGCTGGTTCCTCATCTCAGCCTTGACCACTGTCTGTAGGTAGGCTGCCTTCCCACTGCCTCATGTGTTCTGTGCCCTGCTATCACTATGCCTGACCTGACATACGTAGGCACACACTATGTATGCGCCTGACCTAACCTTGAGCCCTTCTGAGCTCAGAGCCCGCCAGAGCCTACTTTCTGTGGGCATGCTTACCAAGACAGCATTCCCTGCCCACTTCCCCGACCACACAGACGGCTCACCCCAGGCAAAGGCAAAGTTCAGGTTGTCAGCCACTGTAACTGTGAGCCTGGTGTGCCTGCCTCACAAAGAGCCCTTTGCAGCAGCCACACATCACACACAGGCCCAGCAGGGCTGTACGGCCAACTTGGGACCGGGAATGGAGGCGCTGCAGGAACCGGGCAGGAGGGCACACAGAGTTTCCTCAAGAACAGCCAGCCACCTGAACAGAAAGAGGAAGCAGGAGCAGCTCAGAAGCCGAAGCCTGCCTCAAGTCTGACAGGAGAGGCCAGGTGCTGCCGCAGGGAAGACACAGTCCTGCCCCCAGGAGGGCCTCCCTTCTCAGGCCGTCCTGAATTCAGCACTATTCAGAGCCAGTAACTGCTCAATACACCGTGCCCTGGTCAGTGTCAGTTCTCTCACAGATCACAGTGGCCGTCCAGCCCTGGGCTCTGTACTCGCCCTCCTCCTGTGATCTCACAGGCTTTCCCACTAGCGGGATGGTAAGCATCCCCACATGTGCCTACCGAGGCCCGCCCTCCTCCTGTGATCTCACAGGCTTTCCCACTAGCGGGATGGTAAGCATCCCCACATGTGCCTACCGCGGCCCGCCCTCCTCCTGTGATCTCACAGGCTTTCCCACTAGCGGGATGGTAAGCATCCCCACATGTGCCTACCGCGGCCCGCCCTCCTCCTGTGATCTCACAGGCTTTCCCACTAGCGGGATGGTAAGCATCCCCACATGTGCCTACCGCGGCCCGCCCTCCTCCTGTGATCTCACAGGCTTTCCCACTAGCGGGATGGTAAGCATCCCACATGTGCCTACCGCGGCCCGCCCTCCTCCTGTGATCTCACAGGCTTTCCCACTAGCGGGATGGTAAGCATCCCACATGTGCCTACCGCGGCCCGCCCTCCTCCTGTGATCTCACAGGCTTTCCCACTAGCGGGATGGTAAGCATCCCACATGTGCCTACCGCGGCCCGCTCCTCCGCACAGGCCAGCACCCTTCTCCTCCTTCCTTCAGACTTCTCTACCCTACAGCAAACACCTCGCCCCACACCTGACTGACCCCAAGCCACACGCATCAACAGCAGAGGGCTGTACCCCTGGCAGGTTCCCAGGTGGCAGTTAGAGGAGGCCCTTGAGCACCTTGCAGCTCAGCGCGCTAGCGTGAAGGGGCTGATGCTCTCCATGCCACTTGGCACCAAGGCCAAGTCCCCATCACAACCGCTCCACCTCACCCCCTTCACTCCTGTCCCGTTTCCGTTCTCTTTAGCATACCTTGGTGCCTTTGAACTGGTTTATTTTCCTGGAGGGATGTCCTTCATTAAACACATGGCTTCCTCCCTTTTGGTCCAGGGCCGTTTCCCTTAGAGAGTTCTCAGTGTCCATGGCTCTTATCCCCAGGACTCCATCTTGCTCCCAGGATGCTTTGGAACGACAGGGGTGCTTGTCTGCCGCTATAGCACTGGCACCCTCCAACAGTGCTCACAAAAAGTGCCTGTGATCAGATGACTTGACAAGCAGTGACAGGACCCATGGCTCACTAGGACATCATGGCTTCCCAGTAACAAGAGGCTCGATTTGACTTGGCTCTACAGCAAACTGCTGGACTCCCCATGAACAAGTCTGACTCTACCACAGCACTCCAACAATACCAAGGGCAGGCTGCTCTCCCCTAGAATGCTTCCTGTCACCTGCCCATGACTTCTTCAACATCTATGAAGACTAAATGCTGACAAACACATGTTGATAGGCATGACTGCGTACTCAGGACTTACTCTAGGCAAGGTGCCTGGCAATGCTTTAGTGGCATCTGTGTGCCTTGATTCTTCATCTGCAGGATGGTAGTACATTTACCTAGGAGGATTAAGTTAGCTCCATATAAATATGCAATCTTACTATTCTATCATTTAAAACACTGCCTGACTTCAGTTGGCTATTGTTGAGTAGCAGCAGTGCCATAAAACCACAATTGTTTACTCCATGATTCTGGAATACGGACAAGGGGAGTGGCCTGAGGAGGACTCTGTCCCAGCATAGTGTCAGCTGGCTTAGAAGAGTCACTAAGCTATACACATATTTGGCACAGATGAGACAGCTGCTGGACCTCTACGAAGAAATCCAGAACAGGGTAGTAGTGATGTGCGCCTTTATCCTAGCACTTGGGTGGCAAAGGCAGGCCTCCCAACTTCTCCAAGTTCGAGGCCAGCCTGGTCTACAGAGAGTTTCAGGACAGCCATGGCTATACAGAGAAACCCTGTCTCAGAAAACCAACCAACCAACCAACCAACCAACCAAAACAAAACAAAAAAAGAAAAAACTAAAGAAGAAATAAAGAGGCTGGGCGTGATGGCACACAGCTTTAATCCTAGTATTCAGGGAGGCAGAGGAAGGCAGATCACTGTGAGTAGTCCAGGACAGCCAGGGCAAGAAAAAAGAAGAGAGAAGAGAAAGGAAAGGAGGGAGAGAGAGAGAAAGGGAGGGAGGGAGAGAGAAAGGGAAGGAGGGAGGGAGAGAGAAAGGGTGTGTGTGTGAGAGAAATATCAGGGCACCAGGGTGACAGAAGAGGCCGCCACACATGTTACAGCCACCCATTACTCAAGGGGGAAGGGACTCCCTTTTCTGAGTAGAAACAGCAGAGAACAGGGACTGTCTTTAAGTGTAGTAACTGTAAGACCCACCAGTGGACCCTTTGAAAGCATACACTTGCTGTTCTTTCACAGGACCTGGGTTCAGGCCCCAGCACCCACAGTGGTTCATAACTAGCTCTAGCTCCAGTTCCAGGGGATCGAATGCCTTCCTCTGACTTTTGAGGGCACCAGGCATGAACGTGGCACAAACTCACAGGTAAAATATTCGTACGCATAAATCTAAAACAAAACAAAGTGCCAACACAGCTAACCTTACACTCTGTTCCACTGATTGGAATTCTTCTGTAACTCTCTGTCCACAGGCTGGGAGTTGGAGGGGTAGTGGGGTAGGAGCCCAGGCATAGATGATGATGGTTCATGGTCCTCGCGGGATGGCAAGATATGGCCCCTTGCTCCACATCCCAGCTTCTCAATGCCAACCAGCACACACACACTTGTCTCTGAACAGAGCTGACGGCAACCCCATGGCCTGGGATGTCTTCTGGAAGCCAGGTTAGAAGCCCCTATCAAGTGCTCCTTCAATGCTCTTGATCCTGCGACTTCCCACTGCTGTGCTACCTGACTGACTCCACCTTGACACTTCAGAGCAGGGAAGCTCTCCTCCTTTCTCTCTGTGTTCCTCTACTGTACACGAGGAAGCAAAATGCCTCCTCTCAGGAATGCTTAGCTGTACCGAAGGGACTCCCCGGAGGCTGGAACCCAGATCTGTGCTCTCAAAGCACTCATCTGACAGTGAGCCTGAGGGGTGTGGGAGATAAAGCATAAAGTGACCCCAATTCTTGCTTCCAAAAAGTTCAGGGGCTCCCAGAAGGGGAGGCAGTTGACAATACAAATTTTAGCATGTGCCAGCAGCGAAATGACTGACACGAGGGTCAAGTTAAAAGGCGAGTGGGCAGGGCTGCCAGCAGACAAATCAACCAGGCGATGGGAATACCAAGTGCAAAGGCCTTGAGGCCTGTGTGGCTAGGGCAGAGTGCGTGAGATTCCACCAGTTCAGACAGGTGAGAAGGGCGGATGTGAAGACCCCGCAGGTCATGTGAAGGATGTGTGCTTTTACCCTGAGTGAGATGAGGTCCAGAGGGATTCTCAGCAGGGAGGGGAAGAAAATCGGTGCTCCGATCTCTTTGGTTGCATGGTGTGATGGTGAGGAAGACCAGTGAGGAGGATGCCACAGACTTCCACCTGCCTGAACTTCCGAGAGAACCTAGATACCCACGGAGCAGTCAGGTAGTCGGTCAGGCTGGAGCCCTGGGCATTGGCTCTAACCACAGACATCAACGACAGGCCACGCCCACTCCACACTTTTCAAATAAAAATGGCAGGCTACTCCCACTCCACACTTCTCCCAGGGCTCTGCTGATGCCTCCAGCCTCAAATAAACCGTGGTGTATCAACGACTGGCACATGCTCACACTGCTACGTGTACGTGTACACACACACACACACACACACACACACACAAAGCTGAGCCCCCTTCCTGCTTGTGTGACTTAACTTCAACCCGCCTTCACTATCCCCAAACTCAGAGAGGTCACTGTAGCTCTGTCTTCTAGAACTGCTCATTCAAAATCTTTTCACCAGGCCATGGGCGTGTACAACACCTGCCTACTGTCTGGGATTTCTTGGGCTCCATCCCCAGCACCATAAAAACACATAAAAAACAAAACAAAACAAAACCAAGACTACCAATGGGTGCTCTACATGCTGGGAACCTCCCTTCCCGGCCCTCTCCACCTCACCCTTCCACTCAGCCTGTCGACTCAACTGTCTGTCCTTCGCCTGCCTTCTCAGCTCCACCCCTGCCCTGCCGCAGGCACTGCGCGCCCAAGGGCCTGCTGCGGGCTGCCAGTTCCCTCTTTTCCTGGCACCACACTTCCATATTCTCACATCTTGGGCTGTGCACCTTCCTCTCACGGGGCCTCGGTACCTTTGAAAAAGTCTCCCTCTCCACATAAACGTCCCCAATAAATCCTAAACAGCATTCTCAAAATGTCATCAGTATCCCCCGGCAGGCCCTTGCTCAGCAGAGCCTCTGCGTGAGCCCTCCACTACATGGCTGGAGCCCTGCAAGGCTGGCTCTAGCCAACCCACTCCTGCACACCATCCAGTCACCGCCCATCCTATTGACCCTCCAACATCCGGGCTGCTCATCCAACACCGGTCCCCAGCTGCGTGCACAAACACTTCAGGGCTTTGTCGTTTCTCAAGAAAAGTGAGCAAAGAGCCGGCCTTGTAGAACTCCTTTTCTGGGGAATCACCATACCCACACGTTGTGAGAGATCTTAACAGTTAGAACCATGTGGTTCTTACAAGGCAGGTTGGGAGACAGCGGGTTCCAAATTGCCATGGAAACAAAAACAAAACAAAACAAAAAAACAAAAATCACTTACCTGGAAGTCTGAGAGCGTCTTTTTGCCCGAGAATCTCAATACTCTGCAATGACTCCAGAGCAGGACTGGACACAGGTGGGGTAAAATCTGTACCCATTGCCTGTCTGCTCCCCAGATGGTACCAAGGAAGGCTTGCTGAATGCACCCAGTCTCTACTGGATGCCTGCCTGACAGGGGTGGGCTCTACGGAAGCCCTGATGGATGAGGGCAAAAATACTACAATTCATCTCAACAGGCCAGAAGGGGGCCTTTACCCTGGAAATGCAAACGTGGGCCAGAGTTGCTGCATCCAGATGTGTCTAGGTTCTAAAGCCCACTGACCGCCTGCTGCCCCCTGCCTGCACCAAGAACTGTGATGCCCCCAGGAGGGATACACCCACACCTCAAAGCACACCTTCCCCACACCACCTTCCCCACCGTGCCTCTGAGGGCCAGGGGAGGGAGCCAAGGCCCTGCAAACGCTCAGGCAGGCATGTGAGAAAGCTTTTTACTGGGGAGTACAGCGAGGAGGAGCAAGGCCATCTCCCCCTACCTGCCCCCGCCCCCTCCTAGGGCCCTGGGGTAAGGGGGAATCTCCCCTCTACCGGACCACCACTGTCTTTGGTACAATAAATAGAAAACGGGGAGGGGGGAGAGGGGGCCAAGGGTCCAGTCTTAGCGGGAAGGGTGCGGCCAAACCCCTCTCCCTTGACCCCCTGCCCTGGGCCCCAGTCAGTGCAGGCCTCACCCACCCCAGCTGGGTAGCAGCAAGTCCAGTCAAGGGAAGAGATGAGGATGGGAGCCCAGGGCCCCCAGATGGGGGGGTATGGCTTCAGGAGGGGCCCCAGGGAGGGGGCAGGGTCATGAGCTGGCTGCTGTGCTCTGGGGTACACCATGGAGACCCAGACGAGGCCCCAGAGTGGCAGGGTCATCAGAGGGTGGGAGAGGTGGTCGACCTCCCGTCATCCGAGTCCGGAGGGCTGAGGCAGCCGGGTGCTGAGGGGCGGGTGCTGGATGAGGCGGGGAGCAGTCCGGAAGGCTGCCCACCAAGCTCACATCCATCAGCTCCGGGGGTGGTGGTGATGTTGGTGATGGGGGTCTTCCGAGGCATCGGGGTTGGGGGGGTAATTGGGCCCCAATCCCCGGCAATGTCGAGGCAGAGGTAGGGGCTTGATGTGTCTTGTGGGGCACGTCACCCCCTGCCCAGGGGCGCAGAGGCTGGGAGGGTAGGACCTAAAAGAGCAAAGGAGTCGTGACCTGTGAGATCCTCAAGTCCCAGGCCCCCTGCCACCCTCTCCACGGTCTCACAGCTGCAGTACCTGGGGGCTGTTCATCTCACAGTCGGTGATGGGGGGCCCGGGCCCCACACAGTATCGATTGCTGTAGCGGTAGGCCCTGTTGTCACTGGAGGAGCCACTGGAGCCTCCTAGAATCACCGGGAAGGAGATGGTAAGAAGGAGGTTGGGGGAGGGATAAGAGGAGCAGGTCTATTCACCACCTAGCCCCGAAGCTTAGACTCGTGAGGCCAGAGCCTGTGTGAAGGCTCCAACACCGCAACTTTGAAATCTAGGGTCAAAGTTGTGTGGAAGGCTCAAGTCGGGCTCAGGTGTGGAGTCTCAAGCCCTGATTCCAAGATCCTGTTGGTCATGTAGGGCTCCCCCACCCCGCCTTGGAGCTCAGGATATATCTGGTAGCTCCAAGGGCTGGAAGGCCGAGGCCCAACGGTGAGACCACCCGGGCTGGGCCCTGAGGTGCACACCTATCACTGGGCACCCACCAGAGCTGGAGATGGAGCTGGCGGTGCTGGAGGAGGGGCAGGTGTCGAGAGGCGCCGGCGAGGTGGAGGCACTGCTCCCTGCCGGGCCTGTGTTGGTGGCCTCGTCGGCCGTGCGACGGAAGAAGCCATGTTGCAGAGCGCCCAGCGGGCTGATGCGGGCGGCGGGCTCATACTCCAGCATGCGCAGCACCAGGTCCTGGAAGCGGAGGTAGTCGGCGGGGCTGTGGCCCGGCTCCCCCGCCCGCCGGCCCCCGGGCCCGCCCGTCTGCACGCCCAGCACCTCCTGCAGCCGCCGTGTCCCGGGGCCCTGGTAATCCTGGCAGGGAGGGGGTGGGAGGGGGGGCAAGAGAGTGGCCGTCAGTGGGCAGGAGGGGCAGGGAGACACACATGGGGAAACAGAGGCACAAGAGAAAAAGAGGAAGAGAGAAGCTAACAAGAGCTGTGGGGCAGACGGTGATGGGGTGGGCAGGGGAGGAGGGAAAGGACAGACAAGCCAGAGAGGAAGACAGAAAGACACAAGGAGAGGGGAGCCCCAAGTGTGAGTGAGGGGCCACCCAGGGAGGGAGAAGTGGCACAGGGTAGGGGCCGCACCTTCCTGAGTTCCTTTGTCCTTCGTAGGGTCCAGCCACCCCCAGGCAGCCGCTCAAAGTACTTGCGAGCCTTGGGTGCCTGTTCCAGCATGGGCGCGGGCGGGATGCCCAACACCTCCACAATTCGGCTCATCTGGTCCACCTGCGGGCAGGCGGCGGTCAGGGACGCCAGGTGGCCAGGCTCCACCCCTCCACCTCCAGCACACCCCTTCCAGGGGCGCACCTCATTGGAGCCACTGAAGAGGGGCTCTCCGGTGTGCATCTCCACAAGGATGCAGCCCAGGGACCACATGTCAATGGCCAGGTCATAGGGTGTACCCAGGAGCACCTCGGGGGATCGGTAGAAGCGGCTCTGGATATACTGGTAGATCTGGGGGAGGGGACAGTAGTCAGGTTCCATAGAAGACCTAACTGAAGACAAGCCCGCGCCTGACAACAGGACAGAGCCTTCTAGGTCTTGAGGCCCGCCAGCTTCCAGTCTCTCCTCAGTGGCCCTCTTTGACCCTGCCTCCATTCCCAGCTCTGACCCCTCTTGATTAAGAGAGACTAGTCACCCCACACTGTGCTGTGCTAGTTTAACTGGAGGGCTTGGCCTGCTCACATGAGGTCTCAAGGCTTCAAGGAGAGCAGTGCGCCCGCTCAGAGCACAAGTGCACTCCTCTGAGGAGCTGCCCTAGCCCTCAGCTTCACCCTTTCTCTTCCTTGCTTGGGTCTTCTCTGCCCCTTTCACCTCTGACCCCTCCCTCCAGGCGGGTCTCTCCACACCCACTATCTTCTCTTGGCATCAGCTTCCAGGACCAAAATGAAGCCGTCCCACCCCACCCCACCCAAGCCACTGGCCCTGCCCAGAGTCAAGAGTCGCACCCGCTGGCCAAGCTGGCAAGAGCTGCCAAAGTCCACGATCTTGATGGCACTGCGCTTAGGGTTGCAGAGCAGGATGTTCTCAGGCTTGAGGTCGCAGTGGATGATGCTGAGCTCCGGTGTGGCCAGAAAGAGCAGCGCCGTGCAGAGCTGCTGTGCCAACTTCCGCGTCAAGTTCAGTGAGACACCTCGGAAGTGTGTGTTGCGCAGGAGGTCATACAGGTTATAAGACAGTAGCTCAAACACCAGGCACAGGTGATTCCGGAACATGAAGTGCCGCTTCAGGTGCACTGTGGGGGACAGCAGACAACAGGTCAGACGGCTCGAGGCCACACAGCAACCACGCCTGGAACCCTGCAGTGAGCCTTCAGGTGTTTCTGCACAGATTCACTGCACTTCCTTCCACAGCACGTTAACTCTCTTGAGTCTCTCACACCTTGCCATTTTTTGTTTGTTTGTTTGTTTTACCAAAGGGAAGGTTCTTGCTAGGAGGCGGCAGTGAGCACTACTGTAATCCCAGCACTTGGAAAGATGAAATGGAGGAGGATGAGCTCAAGGCCAGCCTGGTTTACACAGTGAAGCCTGGAATTACAAACAACCAAACAACCAAAGGGCGGTGTAACAAAGGTGTAAGGTATAGGATGTCCAAAGGGGGCACCATGTTTGCCTAGCAAGCACAAGGGTCTGGATTCAACCCCTGGCACTGCTAAGGGAAATAAAAGGCACCGTCACTGACTAAAACCGCTTCAGAACAGGCCCGTGCTTCCCTCATTTCTTGAACAGCACTGAGCCTGGTAGTGCAGGGACAGAGCCAGGTCGCTGCACACGGATGCACCAAGAGTGTAAGGCCAAGGCCCATGCGGACAATTCAGCGAGACTCTATCTTAAGATAATTGGTAAAAAGAGGGCTGGAGGTGTGTTTCTGGGGTGGCGTGGAGGGCCATGACAACCGCTTGCCTGGTGGACATGAAGCCCTGGATCTGACCCCCAGTGTGGTGAAACAAAACCTCCTAAAGTACCAGCAGCACCAAACAACCCCAACAACAAACCAACCCACTTTTCCTCTTTGCTGTATCTATCTCTGCGGCGAGGGCCACTGGCTGTCCTTTTCAGAGGAACTGAAGCCGGGGGCCCATCTCCAGAGGCCACTGCTTCTCGTACTATTAACTCTGTTGAGTATAAACTGTCACCTCATGTACGTGACAGCACTGAGTGCCTCGGGTTCTTATCTCCAACACGTGCACAAAATTGCCCCAACTCTCAGCACGCTGGTGGGGGGAGGTTAATTCATGTGACGTGTTGGCAGCAGAGCCCAGCCCTTAGTGAGCGCAGAAGAAAACTCCTGAGCACAGCAGAAGGCTGGCTTAGGTTGAGAAGCCCGCACATGCTCCCTGGCGGGGCCTCTGCTCAGGCGCTGGGCGCGCGCTGGCCGCCCTCACCTATGTAGTACTTCATCTCTGTGTCGTGCTGGTTCATCAGCTCCAGCAGCCTCAGCTCGATCTGCGCCTGGTTCAGGAAGGCCTTTTTGTTCTTGATGATCTTGATGGCCACCAGCTCCTGGGTCTGGTGGTCATAGGCCTTCACCACCTGTGGAAACACAACAGTTACCTGGGGGTGGGAGGCCCAGCAGCCACCGCTTTCTAACTAGCAACTCACAGCGCTGTCATCAGAGCCTTGTAACAGATACAAAATAACCCAGCCCTCTTATGCACAGACAGAGCACAGGCAGAGGGCGGCTGCGTGGCTCTAGTGGCTGGCCCAGGACAGGGCTTGCAGCAAGTGAGCAGGCACTGGGGGGTGGAGGGAGCGTGGCCAGGTCAGGCTGTGGGCCTGCGGGCACTGGGAGCGTGGGCACCACACCTGGCCGAAGGAGCCTTTGCCAATCAGAGAGTCGATCTCGTAGCGCTCCAGCCAGCGCTCGCCGCTGCGCACGATGTAGTCGTGGTTGTCGTCGTCGTAGCCGTGGTTCAGGACCTTCCTCTCCTTCTTGGTGCTCGGGTCCTGGGGCGGCGCCTGCTGGGCCCGCCGCTTCTTCTTCGCATAGTAAACCTGCTCAGGCAGCCAGGACAGCGCACCCTTAGGTGACCCAGGCGGCAGCAGGGCCCTCCCCAGCACCCAGCCAGGACTCCCCGCCCACCTCGTTGATGTGCTTGTAGGTCTTGATGAGGTCCACCGAGAGCTTGCGCAGCGGCGCCGCGGCCGCGTCCCGGAAGGCCAGGGGCAGGCTACGAGGCAGTAGCCGCACATCAGGCAACACCTGGACCTGGGGGGGTGGGCAGAGAAGGCAAACGCTGAGCAGAGTCCGCACCTGCAGCACGCAGGGCGACAAGGGCAGAGCAGGGGACCGTGCCCACACTTGTCTACTTGCGCACAGGACTACAAAGCTCCTCAAGGACAGGACCTATCCTGCGGGGCCTGGCTCATGGCAGCCGTCCTCTAGACATCTGTTCACTGCGGGCTGAAGCGAGCGATTTACCTGACTTCCACTTAGCCCCTGGTCTGCTCATTGCTCTGTTATCTGGGTTCTGCGCCTGAAATCACCATTTCTGGAGAGCAGGCCACTGAATCCCCTGTACGTCCTTGTCTTCACCCTCAAGCGAGGGTCTCGGCCCACGTCCTGAAACTCTTGGATTGGCTCAGACTCCCTGAGCGCCCGCTGCCCTCAGCTCACTTTCCTCCTCGTGAGCCCTCTTCACTTCTTGCCCTCCAGAGCTTGTTCTTGTGAACACTGAGGCCTGTGTGCGTGAGACTGTTCCGAGCCTGAGACACACTGCACTTTACTTGTTTAACCCTCAAAGCCACGGGGGTGGGGTGGGCTGGAGGGACGGAGAGGCTCAGGAATTAGTCTTCAGCAGGGTGAGGATGGGCTCACCAAACCCCAACTACCTCAAACTCTTCAGGATCATGAGGCCTGCAGAATCCCCAGAGGCCCTCCAACAACCGCGCTCTTGTCTGGAGAGCCTTCTATCCTCGCGCAGGTGACAAAACCAGCTGAATGCCTACCTGTGTGTGTTCCTGGGGCCCTGGAAAGCCAGAGAAGGGACCATGGCCCGGTGGGACGGCCATGGTGGGCTCAGAGGGCCGCAGGGGTGTGAGGCCTGGAGCGGGAGCCCGGCCGGGGGGCGCCTTCTCGCATCCTGCACCTCGGCTGCCACCGCCGCTGAGACCTGAGAGCAGGTAGGACGTGGGGAGACAATAGGAACAAGAAGGCATGTAGGTCAGGGCCAGGGAGAGAAGAGGTGGGCATGGAGGGGGAGGGGTTGGGAGGGCAAGGGGAGGCAGAGGGGGGAGGGCAGAGCACTAGCACCAGGCAGCAGCAACGCACACAGGAAAAAACGACAAATAGGTGGGCATAGCCGTGTCCCTCAACAACTGATCAGCCAAATAAATGAATGAGGCAAGACATCAAGAAACCGTAAAAGGGAGTGATCAGAGGCAGGCACGGTGGGAGGAGATGGGGACAGACCAGGACGGAAGGGCAGAGCGCGGCCAGTAACGGGAGAGCAGAAGAGAAGGCAGAGACCGGGTAGTCTAGGCAGTAGGACTGGATCTTTCCTGTAACTCCTGCCGGTGGCCATGCGAAGCCACTCACCTACGGCCCCGCCCTCACGCGCTCTTCCCGCAACCCCCAGGCCCACTTTCAAGTCTAGCACACCCACTAGGTTCTTTCTGCTCTCAAGAACGTGGCAATCCTTGTGGGCCTCCCAGCACAACCAAGGTTATCTGAGAACTCCTTCACACGGGAGCATTACAGATGTCTCAGCCACCACGGCACACTTTCCCCGGGATAGGCCCACCAAGACCGCTCTCCATCTGGGGTCTCCCGCCCCAGGGACCCTTCTTGTGAGTAGTCTACGCTTATCCCACTAGGATCTCCAGGACCCCGACTCCTCAGCAAAACAAGAGGGACGTGTCATTTCTCAACAGTTTAGAGTCACTGTCTTCTTCCAGTGTTCTAAACCGGGTCATTTCACAATTGAGTCTATTCCTAGAAGGGCCCAACAGCCAAATCCCTAAATACCACACACGGCTTCGCTCCCTTAAAGTGTCCTCCGGAACAAAACCCTCTCCCTGGAAGCCTCCCCCACGTCAGAGACCCTTCTATCTTACGCCTTGCTACACACACCAGCCCCCTCCATTGGGGCTTCACTGACAAACAACCCCTTCCCAAGCCCTCCCACCCTCCCACCCCTACCCGGGTCAGGGCTGGCAGTGGGCCCACGGGGGGCTGGAGCGCGATGGGGCCCCCAGTGCGGTGGGCGAGCGGCCAGCATGGTGGTGACGGGGGCAGCGGTGATGAGAAGGTGGCCGCCTGTCCCCGGCCCGGCCAGCCCCGCGGCGGTGAGGGCAAGCGGGACAGGCGGCCCGGTGGGTGACAACAGCCGCCGCCGCCGCCGCCACCGGGGTGGGGGGAGGGCGGGGGAGAGGCGGGGAGAGGACGGGACGAGGGTCAGACCGGGGCACGCGGAGGGGGGGGAAGGGGACAGCAGGTGGACGGGGGAGGGGCGGGTTAACCCTCGCCCTACGGCCCAGCCCCGCCCCGCGCGGCCACCCGCCCCCAGGGACCCTGGCGTCCCGCCCCCCACCCGGCTGGCCCGCCCCGGCCGGTGGACTCCCGGCGGGCGGGGCCCAAGTGAACCCGGCAGGCCGCACCTCCCATGGCAACAACCGCACCATTGGCTGCCGCCGCCAAGAGCTTAACCAATCAGCACCCAGGGCAGCTGTTGCTAGGCGACAGCGAAGCGGCCGGCGCAGCCGAGCCCAAACAAAGGGCGGGAGCGGGGCCGGGCTGCCCCCTCCCTGGCTCCCTCTCGAGGGGGCTCCCTGGGCTCAGCCCCTCCGGGAGCCCGGCCGCGGAGCACCGGCCGCGACCGCCGCGCCGCCCGAGCACCCCCGCTTCCCACGGCTAACTCTCGCGGGGACGGGCAGGGCAGGGCGGATCCCGGCCTGCCCCCCACCCAAGCGCGCCGCCCCGCCCCGCCCGCCGCAGCACCGTTACCTGAGGGCGTGGGTAAGGGGCCTCAATCTGCTCGGGGAGCCCGAGCTCACGCCTGCCCACGGGCTGCGGGTGTCCGGCGGACGCGACGAGCCAGGGCCCCGATTACCCAGTAATGCAACCAGCAAAATGGCGACCACAACAAACCGGCCCCCCCTGCGTCGGCTCCGCCCCCACACCGCCCACGTGACTCGCGGCAGCGCCGTGCGCCTGCGCGTTGGAGGCGCTGAGCCGCGGACATG
Organism: Acomys minous; assembly: GCF_964271855.1. Classification (NCBI taxonomy): domain Eukaryota; kingdom Metazoa; phylum Chordata; class Mammalia; order Rodentia; family Muridae; genus Acomys; species Acomys minous. The sequence goes on along the minus strand of NC_140502.1, from coordinate 23,724,370 downwards.
CGTAGCGGACACCGAGGGAGCAAGCACCATGTGACCGGATGAAACCTTCCAGGGCGCCCCCTCCCCTCCCCAGCACACCCACAGTTGATCAAGGGCGCATGCGTCTTGCGGCCAATGAGCAATCAGCACCAGACAGGGGGAGACAGATGAGTCTTTTAATAAAAAAACAAAAACAAAAAAACAAAAACCACACGTGCAACAGTAGCAACACACATTTCCCCCCAATTCTAGACAGCTCCGAGGTTCAATTCTTCGCCTTGGGAGGTGGCCTGTGAGGAAACCAAAGGGGGTCAAGCTGTAACCGCTCTTAGCGTCCTGGGGCAGGGAGCACCGGGCAGGGAGCACGGGGCAGGCCGGGGCACTCACCGGTACACGCCCACCACCACAGCGTGGTCGCGCTCGTAGGGCTCCAGCGTGAGCTGCTCCTGCGGCTTCATGTTCTCCTGCTGCATCTTCTTCACCTCGGATGCGAACACGGCCTCCGCCGACGCCGTGGAGTCGATGCAGTTGGCCTGGAGGAGACAAGACTCAAATCTGGGTGGTGCTTTATGCTAAAAGCATGCTTTCAATAGAGATTTGGAGACCCAGGGATCTGTAACTTCGTTACAGAAGTTTTAATTTGGCTTGGATTACAAACAGGTCGCTCCATTTATCCAAGGCAGTGTGTACATCAATGACTTCTCTCCCACATCCTGGTAACCGCTGAAGCCCAGCTGGGAACAACAGCACACATGCAGCCAGCTGTGAGCATGGTGAGACGCCTGAAGGGTTGTCTATTTCAAATTAAAAGGTCTTGAGAAATGCACCTGCTGTAGTTACTTTTGTATTTATATCACAACCTGCACCAAATGCTTCACACACACGCACTTCAACACTAGAGAGCTAATAGACAAACTGAGTCAGACGCGAGATCAGGCACCCGCCGCCCTCACAGCCCAAGCCCCACACCTTAATGGAAATCACAAAGTGTCCTCCATTCCGCAGGAAGGTGTGGGCATTCAGGGCCACAATTCGGGTTTGGTCTGGCTGGGCTACGTCGGCAAAGATCACATCCACCATTGCTAAGGAAAAGGGGACAACAATTATACACAGAAGCCACCAGGGAACCTCCCAGGGCCTGCCAGTGGGGCCTATGCTCCATCACTGCCAAGTTCCTGGGAGCCTCCAGTCTCACTCCCCACCACATACCCTCCTTCCAAAGCACCCCAAAGGAGGAACCAGAACCCAAAGCCACATCGCTCATCCGCTCCTCTTGTAAAGCATGGTTGCCACCTACTCTGTGGCCAGCCCTGGGCTGGGCATGGGGGACACAGAGACAAGTCAGTCTGGGATCCTGACTTGGGGGGGGGGCAGGGTTTAGGGGGATGGGGACAGGCAAGTCATCAAAAAGACAAGTAAAGGAGAGCAGTTAAAGACAAGATGTGGGCAGGGCTGTCACATGATCAGAGGAGGGGCCGAGTGCGCTGACAAAAAGCACAGGAACAAACAGAACCAAACTAAAACCAACTAAGCAGACAAAAGAGCAATGCAAACGCAGCGTTTTAAGGTGGTATGAAGCACAATAGCAACAACAAAGTGACGGAATGAAAACACCTTTCAAAGTCCGGAACAAGCGGACGGCAAGTACTGAGCACCTCTGGGGGCTCACCACGCTTCTTTCTCACTTTTAGACTAGACCTTGGAGGTGGTTTAAAACAAACAAACAAAAACAGCCACTGGGTCATAGGTGCTGCATTCAGGGCTGGAATCTCATCAAATAACATCAAGAAAGGCAAGAGGCTATAAAACGCAAACCAGGGCAGCGTAACACATTTTAGAGGGGAACAGAAGTGCAGGGGACTCAAGGAAGGAGAGAGAGATGACCCTGCACCATCTGCACCCGCAACTCCTCACAAGGGAGGAGAGAGAGATGACCCTGCACCACCGCACCCGCAGCTCCTCACAAGGAAGGAGAGAGAGATGACCCTGCACCATCTGCACCCGCAGCTCCTCACAAGGGAGGAGAGAGAGATGACCCTGCACCACCGCACCCGCAGCTCCTCACAAGGGAGAGAGAGACGACCCTGCACCACTGCACCCGCAGCTCCTCACAAGGGAGGAGAGAGAGATGACCCTGCACCGCTGCACCCGCAGCTCCTCACAAGGGAGGAGAGAGAGATGACCCTGCACCGCTGCACCCGCAGCTCCTCACAGTCCTGCAGTCAAGAGCCCTCTCCTCAGTCTAACTGCACTTGCCTCTTCCGGGAGACACGCAGTGGCTTATGCTACCCTCCCTGGGCCACCCCCAGGCCCCTCACCGATAAGCATGCGGTATTTGTGTGGGTGCCGAGCATCTTCAATCACGGGGATAATGTTGGTCCTCTTCTTGGCCAAGTTGATGAGGTCACGGCCAGAGCGGTGGGAGAACTCAACTGCATAGACGAGGCCATCCTAAAATAAACCCACCACGGATGAGCGCACACTGGCTCTCCAGTATGGTTGCCAACACTGGGCTTGTGTGGCACTTGCAGCAGGTCCTCAGACCCGAGTGACTGTCATGTTTACAGTCCAGATGAACAAATGGGCCTGAGCCGAGAAGCCCCCCGCCGTGACCACTCACAAACAAAGCTACAAGATCCTAAGTTTTCTGACTCTGGAGCCCAAGCTCCCGACACAGGCACCCAGCGCAGAGATGAAGGAACAGAGCAGCATTTGCAATGGGCCAGCACTTTGTTTAATTTTCAAAATACGTTTGCTCTCCAAAGGGTTAACCACCGGCTCAGAGAGCTCCAGTGCCTTGCCAAAGCCACAGGGTCAAATGCCTACAGAAGTCAGTTTTGTTGCAGTTTGTTTTTAGATGAGGTCTAAGCACGCAGCTGAGGCTAAGATCACAAAGGTGTGTGCTTCCACATGTGGTCAGGCAGAGGGCTTCATGCACCAAACTGAGCAGTGTGTAATCCAGTCACCAGCAGGAGGCTGTGACCTGAGACACTAAGAAGCAGAGGCCCCTGCACTGGGCACCTGAACTGCCACGAGAACACAAGCTCAAGAGTGGAAATCAGGGGCTGGGGTGTCACCAGCCATGGCACACTTGCCCAAGTGCAAGAAGCCCTAGGCTCAAGACCCCATAGAGGGGAGTGGGGAGCAGAAAACTAGATTTGGGGGAGATAAACGTTCTGCCCGTGTGTATGGAAGCCAGCGGACAGTGTTAGGCACTCTGCCTGTCCTATTTTTGTTGTTTAGAGAGCTGTCCCTTTTAGCCCTGGAGCATAATTTGGTATCTACACTCCCAGCTCAGGGTTATTTCAATACTGGCCACACCCCCTTGCTCACAACTCTTAGAGTCAAGAACCCAGGAGTGGCTCTGAAAGGAACTCAGCTTCAAGCTGTCCCTCTCACAGCATGAAGGGTCAGTCAGTGCAGGGAGACAGCAGGCCCACTACCATGACCCCCACCTGCGCACTCACCGGGCCGACAATATCCGAGACGTGGGAGACGGTGGTGCCCGAGGCGGCACCCAAGTAGAGCACCTTGGCCCCCGGCCTGATGTGGATCTGGTCCACGCCGCCAAGGATTGCTGCCGCCAGCTTGGAGCGGAAGGGGTTCCAGGCTCGGTACTCAATTTTGTCATCTCCCTCCTGAGCCAGGAGACACCGGGACAGAATCAGCGCCGGGTCCTTGTGCAGGACACCAGTCCTGTAACCCCAGGGCCCCCAGAGAAATTGTGCATTCCAATGTGCACGTAGAGCAGGGAAAAGATAGTAAATACAGAGGTGGAAGAAAGAACTGGACACTAGGCATTCCTTCCTGTCCCCGCATCTGTTCCAGGCGCTAGAGACAGGAGCGCACAGGACATCCATCCTGCCCCAGAGACTGAGTACCCACAGAACTGACTAAACACAAAGTGGCACAGGAGATGGTGGCAGGCTGTACGGACCAGGGCAGGAGAGAGGATATGCAACAGCAAGAGAGCAAGGAACATGCGCAAGGGAGGAAATGGACCAGGAAGGGCGGGACACTTGTGAACCAGACTTGCAGGTGAGGAGGGAGCCACCCACACCGGCCTGGAAAAGTGCTCCAGGCACAGGAGGGGAGGGGAGCGGGGAGACCTACGGCTGTCAGACAAGGACTGTCAGACAAGGATGTGGCTGGAGGAAGGCTTTGGACAGGCAGAGCAATGTGGCCAAGCCCCGTCAGAAGGACTAGGCAGTGCCTGGCCAGAGACAGCCGACAAGGGGCCAGTTCAGCATGGAGCTGGGAGACAGCAGGGCTGGGAACAGCAGCGGTTCTGAGGCCACAGAGGGTGGGGAGACTTAAGGGAGGATTGTGCTCGGCCTGACTTACGCAGCAATACCCCCCCCCCAGCGGCCATGTGTAGGGCACACTAGGAGGCCCGGACAGCAGGTAACTTAGCAGCTGAGGCCTGGGTTTTGGACAGGGGTCCAGGACTCACTGAAATGGAGACTCTCTTCTCTCCATACACAGATTCTCCGGGGACCAGGTTCTTTGTGACAAGGGCATCCTCCTTTCCTCGACAGATAAAGACGCCTGGTAAGGGGACGGGAGCAGAGCACAGGGCGGCTGAGGACTCTGGCCACGGTCCACTAGCTTCGGCCACGCCCCCACCTGCCATACTCACCTTCGTGCCGATGTGGCTCTACCATCACATTCTTCCCTGACTGGTTTCCTCTTTTGCCTCCCCGGCCACCACCTCGACCCCGGCCGCCCCCAGACTGGAAGCCTCCACCTGCAGGAGAGAGCGGCAGTAGGAGACGGAGGCGCCCACCTTCCCCCTCCCTGCAGCATCAGAACGTCAACCCCACTCACCTCGTCCACCTCCTCGGCCCCTGAAGCCACCACCTCCGCCCCGACCTCGACCTCCGCCGAAGCCTCCTCGTCCACCGCCGAAACCTCCTCGTCCACCGCCGAAGCCTCCGCGGCCTCCTCCTCTACCGCCTCTGTCACCAAAGCCGCCTCTGCCACCAAAGCCACCCCCTCGGGGGCTGAAACCTGCAGCAGAAACAAAGAGAGGGCCTAAGGCAACGAAGGTGAAGAAGCTAAGCAAGCCTTGCCTGGCAGCTGCACAGAAGCGAGGCGCCAGCAAAGCGCGTGGCCGCGTGTGCTCAGGGGAGCATCCGCTGCAGCCAAGGCTGCAGGCCAAACCGCCCCAAGTCCCATCAGCAGCATGGGCACCTAAGAGGAGGGAACAGCAATCAACAATGCAATCGGCCTTCAGTTGTAAAGCACAGTCCCCAAAACTGAAAGCCAAACCCAGCGGCACACAGTTCTCTTGGAGCAGGGTGGCCTTGAAGTCACCTGTTCCTCCTGCCTCCACCCCCAGTGCTGTTTATGGGCTGCAGCACTGGGCCTAGCACCGTGTCCTTCTCACGATGTGCATCAGCAAGGGGCCGCTAAAGGAAGACGTGCCAGACTATCCAACTGACTAGGGATGAGGTGACACAGACAGTCCAGTTTACTTGTGGCACAGCAGGTTCACGGAACACGTTTTATCCTTGGTATCAGTGAGCCCCAAGTATGCACGTGCTGGACAGGAACGGGATCTCCTACACTCTCACAGCATCTCCAAGACCTCTAGAAATAACGCGCCAAGCCCCCAGCCTGATGCTCAGTTCAGCTAATCCATCCCCCTGCTTCCAAGACTGTCACCTCCCTCCCCCCAGCACAGGGGGGAAAATAAGATTTCTCCAGTTGCCCTTTTAAGGGTGGGCAATCAGGGCTCATCAGCACATCAGTTTGGGTCCGTCCAAACTGGGACTCCAGGAAGTGGAGGCTAGAGACGGCAGGGGCTGCACGGGGAGGCCAGTGCTCAAGATCCCCAGCTCACTTCAGGGCAAAGGAAACACAGTCCACTGAGCAGCAGTGCACTGGATTGCACTTCATACTGTTACTGGGGTTGATAGCTTCTCTATAATGGTTTCAAACACATCTGCATACTATTAGAGTTGATCTGAAAACACAGCTGGAAGATTAGTGATGACTCAAAATGACCTCATTTGACATAAGCTGTCAGTTTTTGTCATGGTACTCTGCGACCATACCCTATTGACAGCTTCCAAATTTTTTTGTTTAAAAATTTTTTTTATTATCCTTTAAAAATCTGGAGCTCACTAGAGACACCAGGATGGATTTGAAGTCAAAGAGATCCACCTGCCTCAGCCTCCCAAGTGCTGGGATTAAAGGAGTGCACCACCTTAACACTATGTTTAATGGTATTTGAAACAGAAAAACCATCTTTGCTCTTTTTCTTTTTACTTTTGGTTTGCTTGGGTTTTTGTCCTTTCTATGTCACTGCACTTAAGGGGCTGGGTACTGCAGCTCTAACACGCCAGGCACTGAGTTCAACTCCCCAGAATTAAAACAAAACAAAACAAAACAGAAAACTCCAACCAAGCAAACATACACACCAGTTCAACTTGGCATCTATTCCTAATTTAGTTTTTGAAGTTAACAGCTTCATCTTCAAACCCCTCACACACTGTCAGGCTATTTCTACCCTTCCCCCTCCCCATCCACAGCAAGACCACAGTTCTCTTCACAAAGAGTCCCTGAGAAAGGCATGTTTTTTCTTTTTGAGTTCCCTTCAAGACCCTAATGTATAGCCCAAATTAACACCCATCATGTCAGGAACCTGTCCCCCATCCTGGCTTTTCTGACTTCAGGCTCTCTGCTGCCTTCCCCTCCCCAACCCCAACCCAGCCAGCTTTGAAAGCTCTCCCGAGAGTAGTTCCCATTTTCTGGTTCCTGTCAACAGGGGCATGGCACTGCAGCACCCCACGGCGCCCAGCCCACTCTGCCCCCCACCATCACACTACATTCAGCACTGTCACTCTCACCGGCCCCCACAGGCTCCAAATGCACGGCGTTTTTAACTGTTCTGGTTACAACATGCCAGCGCTAAGAACAATCAAGACACCAGGTGGGCATGACAACTCTGTTGAGACAGGGTCGGGAACTGCCCAGTGCGATGAGGGCGAGCCTGCACTTCCCGGCCGGCTCTCCTTGTCACGAGGGATTAAACCTGCGGCTTCCTGCACGGCAGCCAAGCGCTCCACTGACTGAGCAGCATCTCCACTCCCGCCAACTCAAGCAGGGATGTTACATAGGAGTCAGGCTGAAAACCTAACGACTTTGTATACCAGCCAGGGCTATGGGTCTCAGCCAGGGCCTGACAACAGAGACCTGGCACATTGTTGGCATCTTCCAGTGGGCAGGACTTTCAGCGCTCAGTCCCAATACCCAACATGTACCTGGATCCAGTTCCGGTCCTGGAGTTTTTAGGAAAATGATTCGGAAGGACTCACTACTCAAACAAAACTCCATATCCACATACAGTCTGCTGGTTTAGACCCTGCTCCCCGCCCCCCCCCCCCATCAGAACCAACAACTCCAGCAGGGTGAGGCAGCCCATGCCTGCCATGCCACCACTCGGACGCGCAGTGTGAGGCCAGCCTACACTATACAGCAAGACCCCATTTCCAAACACAAACAGAAAAACAAAGGCCTTTGTTTTAAAAGGCCCAGACTTTAAGCACACCTCTGCTTAAAAATCTCCCCCAAGCCAGGCATGGCGGAGCACGCCTTTAATCCCAGCACTCGGGTGGCAGAGGCAGGCGGATCGCTGTGAGTTCAGGGCCAGCCTGGTCTACAAAGTGACTCCAGGACAGCCAAGGCTACACAGAGAAACCAAACCCTGTCTTGAAAAACGGGGGGGGGGGGGGGGGGCGCGGACGACTGGACCTGCCTGCCTCCGCATCCCAAGGGCTGGGATTGACAAGCCTGTGCTGCCACAGGTCGAAATAACATATTGCTAAGAAAAGCACATTTTTTTGTCTGGTCAGGAGTGGTGGTGGCACACGCCTTTAATCCCGGTACTTGGGATTTGGAGGATGGTGGGTCTCTTAAGTTTTGGGGCCAGCCTATCTACACTCTACACGGCGAGTTCCAGGCCAGCCCAGCGAAGAGTCACATGGTAAGTAAGACCCTCTCTAAAATAACCAAACCAGCAGCAAGGCGTGGTGGTTGGTGCACGCCTTTAATCCCAGTACTGGAGATATAGAGGGTGGTGGAGTTTGAGTACAGCCTGGTCTACAAAGTGAGTCCAGGACAGCCACGGCTACACAGAGAGACCATGTCTCGAAAAACAAAACCAAACCAACCCAACTCACCTACCATAAGTTTCTCTCTCTCCCAGCTCCCCAGACCTTCAATGCTCCACGTCTAAGGGAAGGCCCCGCCTCTCCCGGAAGCGGCGGGGAGAGAACCCGCGCGTGCCGCACACCCCAGACCGGAGGTCCCCGTGCACCCCGGGGAAGCTAGGTTGTGGACGACCAAGGGTAGCGTTGACGGCGGGTGACACTGGGTGATGACGGCAGCAGCAGGGAGGGCTTGGGGTGGGGGGACAGGAGCTCCCGATCTCAAGCCCGGGGGCCGTTCCATCTGCCGACCCAGGCCGGATCCCCGAAAGCCAGGCTCGGAGATGCGAGACGCCCCCACCCCCCACAAGCTCTGGGGTCTGCAGGGCCGCGCCGGCCGGTCTGAAGCGGCGGGCCTGTAGGCCGGTGTGTGAGCCGAGCTCCCGGCCACGTTCCCCAGGCCCCATGAAGCCTCGGTTCCCCGCGCCTGGGGCTCCCCAATCCCTCCCGCACCGCGGCCTCTACCTGGCTTCATCACTGCGTCCCCGGTAGCGCGGCTCCGCCAACCCGAAGCGTCCGCCCTCCTCCCCGCCAAACCTCCACGAGTCTCAAGGCTTTCGCACGTGGAAAGGAGCGCATGCGCGCGGCGGCGCGTGACGGAAGCGCGTAGCCCCGCCCCTCTGACGCGCGCTCCCCGGAAGTCGGAGAGCGCGCGCTGCGGGTGGGGATTCCGGAACCTCTGTCGGGCTCCTGTCTTTTCTTTTCTTTTCTTTTTTTCTGTCTTTCCTTTTCTTTTCTTTTCTTTTCTTTTTTTTTTTTTTTTGGCTTCGCCCCTTGCTCTTTCCCAGGCAGGGGAATTCTATCCCAGCTGCGCCGCGGTTCTCCCCCTCGCTTGCGGTAACACTCTAGGAATGTCAGACAGTGTCCGTTTGTCTGTTTGTTGTTTATGTTTTATGTGCATTGGTGTTGTGTGCGTGCGTGGATGCCTGTGGGAGGGTGGCTGGGTCGGCCCCTCTCTGGAAACCCCTCGGTCTCCCTAACGTTGTCCCGGCTGCTCTAGGGCCACTGCTGCGCTGCCAGTCTCCTTGCAGTGCTGCTGCTGGTTGGCAGTTGCTTCCGCCTCCTGTCCCTTCCTCTTCACGCCGTGGATTCAGCCCACGCTGCTGATAAGAACTATCAACCGCAGCGAAGGAAGAAGCCAAGGTAGAGTCGCAGATGGTCCAGTATTAATGTTGCACCACCAGGGGGCAGCAGAAGTGCTTCCAGCTCTGCAGAAGCGTGTCCCCTCGGAGGCCACAGCAGGGGAAGGACACTTCACAGTAACCACAGACTTTTGGGTGGGTTATTGGGGGGGGGGGGAAGTGTTTCTCCTCTGGCCTAGGTGAAGTGGCTGCTAGGGTTTACAGAGGCTTCCGGTGGGAAGAAGTCCGTGAAAACTGTTGGGAATAGTCAGGGCTGGAATGGAAGTGATTGTAGCTTCCTGGAGGTGTCCGCGGAGCGTTCAAGAGCTGCCAGGCTGCCATGACAGCACAGCAGCTGGCTGCCAAGGGGAGGCTGGTTGGATGAGAGTCATCCATTCAAAGCAGCCAAGTGCCTGGGGATGGCTGCATGGTCGTCAGGGTGACAAATCACCCTAGCCTCCAACATCCTTTTTTTTTCTTTTCTTTTCTTTTTTTTTTTTTTCTTTCTTAGATTTGGAGACAGGGTTTCTCTGTGTAGCCCTGGCTGTTCTGGACTCACTTTGTAGACCAGGTTGGCCTCGAACTCACAGCGATCTGCCTACCTCTGCCTCTCTAAGTGTTGGGATTACAGGTGTGAGCTTACCCCACCCTCTTTTTCTTCTTCTTTTTAAGGCAAAAATAGCATTAAAGGGCATTCTTACAATAAAAGCCTATCAAAGACACTGACAATGCTTTAATGGTTACATGGTATGTGTATGTGTGCACATAGAGGGCAGAGGAGAATGTCGGCGTCTTGCTCTACCTCTCTGCTTTATTCTTCTGATAGAGGGTCGCTCACTGAACTTAGAGCTAGGCTGGTGACCAGAAAGCCTCCTGTCTCACTTCTACCACACCAGTTTTGTGGTTACAGGCACACAGGTGACCACTTCAGGTGTTTTTTGGTTTTTTGTTTTGTTTTGTTTTTACATACGGGATAGGATTTGAACCCAAGTCCTCAGGCTTGCTCAGCAAGATTTCTTACCTGCTGAGACATCTCCCAAGCCCCTAGTATTTCCAATAATAATAATAATAATAATAATAATTATTATTATTATTATTATTATTTATTGATAAGTAGTCTACATAGTATAAATTTGCTCATGTATGCAATAGAATGACTTTTAGTGTAGTAAAATCATAGGAATTATAGAATTCTTTTGACAATTCTAACGTGTGGACAGTGTGTTGTGGTCATATTCACCCCTTTAACCTTTCTATTTCCTCACTCCTGATGACCGCTTTATTTCTCCCAACTAGTCCTCCCTCCTACTTTCATGCCTGCCTCTGTCTGTCTGTCTGTCTGTCTATCATCTATTTGTCATCTATCTATCTGTCTGTCTATCATCTATCTATTTGTCTATCTATCATCTATGATCTATCATCTGTCGATCTATCACCTATAATCTGTCTGTGTGTCTATCTATCATCTATGTGTATGTTTATCTATCCATCATCTACCTGTCTATTGTCTGTCTATCTCTCTATAGAAGTCCTTTCCTCTCCTAAATTGCTTTGGTCATGGTATCTGACACAGCAGCAGAGTGAAACCAGAGCGTAGGATTAGGTCCTCGTTCCCCTGGGCGCCATCGCTACACTTTTCTCTCTGGCCCCTGGCTAGGCCAGCAGTAATTCTGAAAGCGACTAGGCTGCGCTCCCATTGCTGTCACCAGAACTAGCAATTTCCAGGTTATGTCTGCTTTTCTTGTGACTTCAACCTGCCCCCCGAACTATAGCCCGGTCGGAGCCTCAGCTCTTGTGTGTCCCGTTTCCCACGCATCGGCTCCTACCTCTCCGCCTTACTCCTCGAATGCGGGTGTTCTGAGCATCAGCACACCCACTGACCCACTACAGTGTTTGCCTCTTCGTCATGCCTTGCCCACTTGTGGCCACACTGCCCTCATCACTGTCCATCACACAACTCCACGAATAGCCTTAGACTGTAAAACTGACCCCCCCCCTACTGTCCAACCACTCCACCCTAGGATCCTAGAAGCTGAACATATTAGACTCTGGTTCATAATAAGACTGTTGAAAGAAGATTCTATATTTACTATGTTCACTCTTCTCCGGCTTCATGGACCCATGTCAGTCAGATCTTGCGCTCCGTCATCCCATGAAACAGTAAGGACTCAAGCCATATTATTCTGACATATTATTATTCTGACACTTGACATGATATACTGCGAACTCAATGTGCCCTTTAAATCTGGCTCTCTGGACCACCTTCTGTGTTCCCTGGGGTGGGTTGGATGATGTCCCCCATGAGCTCGGGCATTTGAACATTTGGTCCCCAGCAGGTGGCCCTGCTTGAAACTGTTGGTGGAAGTGCCTCACCAGGGTGGATTTGGTGGCGCACACCTTTAATCCCAGCACTTGGGAGGCAGAGGCAGGTGGATCTCTGTGAGTTCGAGGCCAGCCTGGTCTACAAAGCGAGTCCGGGACAGCCAAGGCTACACAGGGAGATTCTGTCCCGAAAAAAAACCAGAAGAAGAAGGAGGAGGAAGAGAAGAAAAGAAGGAAGGAAGGAAGGAAGAAGAAGCAGCGATCCAGCTTCCTGTTTCCTCTCTGCTCATGTCTGCAGTTGAGATGTAATCTCCCAGCTCTCAGTGTCCTGCTCCAGCCCCTGCTGCTGTGCTTCCTCCACCATTATGGACTCCCTCTCTGGAGCCACAAGCCCACATCGTGTCTTTTTGCTACAGGTTGCCTTTAGTCATGGTGTTTTACCAACAGCAGGAGAGTAATGGATTCATTTTTCTAACATCTCCGTTAAATTTTTTTTGTTGTTTAGGGATTCCTACACTAATCCTCACTGTAACTCTGTGAGAAAACGCCACCCTTTCTGCTACTTAAAGGTGATGAAACCAGGTGAGAGAGAAACCGGGCAGCTCACCAGGCTTATCAATGGCAAAGCCGGAGTCTGTCTGTCTGTCTGTCTCTGTCCACCTCCCACCTCTTTCCCCATCCAGTCATGCATCGGTTCATCCGTCCGCTCCTCAACCTCCCCAGGGCTTCTCCCACTCTGCCCAGCCGATTCTGCCGCTGCTCACGCACCCACACGCGCAGACAGCGTCCCTTTCGCACAAGCACTCATCTCCACCCACGAATCCCACAGTGGGGAGAGAACCGGGGGAGACAGCAGGAGGCAGACACACTGGCGTGCAACGTGGGTCTACATATTTACTCAATGCTTTCAGACTGGGCTCAGCAGAGGGGAGGGACAGGGAAGGGACACACAGGGCATCTGTCAGTCACTGCAACTTCTGGGAGGCAGCAAGTCTTCAAGTCTTCACTGCCAGGGGTAACTGATCAGTTGGAACTGCAAGAGACAGATGCTTAGCCCTTCATCCTGCACACTGAGCAGCTACCCACCCGCACTCCCTCCTTGCCCCGCCCCCAAAGGCCTGGCTTCTGCCCTCCATCCTCACCATGGGGAGAAGTCCTGCGCTCTCCACTTCTCCATCGGAATCTTCTTGTGAGATTTATGCATATCATTAGCCTGGTCCCCATCAAAGTTTCCACAGGCCCCACACAGCATGGCTGCATGGCTATCGCTGACCATCACATCCAGGTGCCCGTCTTGTCCAAGCCACACCTGGACCCCGGCCTTCTGGCGGACAAGCATGGAGCCCTCGGGCAGCCTCCTCACAGACACAGATGTTAACACGTTAGCTGGGAGGTCCACTCGGAGACCGTTCACCTGGTGGGGGGAGGGGGGTGGACCATTGAGACTTGAGTGGCAGAGCAGCTGCGGGGCCACCAAGGCTGGAGTCCTCATGCACAAGGACCAATCAAGCGGGAGGGGCAGGTGCTGGGCGGGATGGGCCCTGGAGAGGAGGGTTAGGAGGAGGACGGACAGGTGAGAAGTCAGCTGCGGATGTGTGGACGCTCAGCCCACTTTGCATGCTTCTGTACATTGCACTGTGACTCCCAAATTGACTTACTAGTATTTTCAGAATCATTGTTTAGGATGTAAATTGTCAGTGGGTGGAAGGACAGAATAGTAGATTTTTTACAATATTCCCAAATAAGGGGGTGGGGGAAGCTCCTTGGGTCAGACAGACGAGTTAAGTAAGCAAGTGAGCGAATCTGGGGTCATCCTTCAGGTCCCAGCTTTCAAAATGTAATACTGATTCAGCGCGTCCTGTCCGGCCCCTCTTTCCCTTTACGTTGTTTCTTCATATCCTCTCATTGTAACAATCCTCAGCCATGCGTACAACTACGTACTGAGTGCTTAGAGGGGACCATGGAACCTGGAAATTGACTTGGCGGGGGTGGGGGGTGGGGGTGGAGAATGCCAACGCTTTATGCAATGCCAACTGGGCTAATGATAGCATTCCACTCCAAAGACCAGGAGTGGGCAGGCAGTCCAAACTCGCTCACTAAGATGCAGGCCTGGGGAGTATGTTGTGGGAGTTTCTGCTGAGGTAGCCGGGATGGGGCAGGTGGTACTTCCCTGCATGAAACGAAAATGGTCTAAGAGTGAAGGCGAGGGTCAGTCAGTGGTGGCGCACACCTTTAATCCCAGCACTCGGGAGGCAAAGGCAGGTGGATCGCTGTGAGTTCAAGGCCAGCCTGGTCTGCAGAGCAGTCCAGGACAGCCAGGGCTACACAGAGAGACCCTGTTTTGAAAAGCAAAAACAAACAAAATAGAATGAAGTTGAAATCTAGGCATGTGGCCCTTGTTCAATTCTTGCATTCAGAGGGTAGAAACAGGTGGATCTATGTGCACTCAAGGCCGGTCTGATCTATATAGTGAGTTTCAGGACAGCCAGTACTATACAGAAATATACATAAATTCTGTCTTAAAAAAAAAAAGTTGACTTCAGGGACAAGTTTGAAACCCAGAAGTGTAAACTCCCAGCAATGTAGCTGGGGTGTGTGGGTCCAGACTTCTGACAGTCTGTCTCTGGCTTTCCCAGATATGGAGCCAGTCCATTCCTTTTCCCCCAAGGACATTCGTGATTGGTTTCCTGTCACTGCCAGCCAGTGGGGTCTTGATTAAAGCCAACAACAGAGCTGTCCTGTTACTAGCGTGTAAGAGCTCAGGCCAAGGACAGGGGCCCAGGCTGACATGTAGAGATGGGTACAAATCCAGGAAAAAAAGATGCGGAGATCTGGATGAAGAAAGCAGACCAAGAGGCCCCCAGGCAGGCGGGACGTAGGACACAGTGACAGGTAGAAGGACAGCCCAGAGAGGACATCCCTGCCCCCTGTGCCCAGGCTTACCCACACGCCCTTGCTTGGGATCACAGTCACCATCCCATCCTGGAAGAAGATGTGGACCTTGCCCACGACCTTGTTGTTGCCATGACAAGGCTCGACATCAGCAACCACACGGTACCAGGGCACGCTCTTCTGGAGTCCAGGGCAGCGAGAAGAAAGCTCATAGACACCAGGGGAGCTGATGGTATTGTGAGCTCCATCAAAGGTAGTGAGGTTGGCATCCACAGTCAGGGAGCAGAGACCATCGGCTGGCCAACAATCCCGGACTCCTGCTTGGATCTCACAGACCTGGCCAGATGGGCAGCCAGCTGCATAGCATGTCAGGCCGGTGCGTGGGGAGCAAGAGCAGCGCTCGCTGCAGTCTGAGGCCATCAGCGAGGAGTTCACCTGCGCACAGAAAGGGATGGATGGTGTGCATTCACACAGAGGGGGAACCACAGAAGTCCCCAGTAGCAAACGGCCTGGATGCCCTCTACCCAGGACTGTGATTTGTAAATAAGATACAGCAGTGACCTGGCTGTGCGGAGTTCACGTCTTGAATCAAGGGCCTTGACATTCCTCCCCATCATCACTTCTGCGTCTGTCTCAGAGTGTGCCCAGTTTGCTGTGAGCACAAGCCTGGGCTTGTCCACTGGAGGATGCAGACAATGATCCTAGCTCAGGCCAGTGCCTTGGCTTGACTATGACTTATTAACCCTGAACCATGCAAGCACTTTAGTTTTGCATGAATGGTATGAAGAAAGTGGAGACTTCGTCCCTCTATAGAGTTTAGAAGTAGGGACTCTGGTTACCCTGGGAGAGCCTGGATGATCCTAGAAGCTCCTGCCAAACTAGCATTATTAGCCTATGGCGTGTGGTTATTATAGCTGCAAGGGAGTCTCTGACAACAAAAGGAAAGCAGGGGTAATGCATGTCTCAAGCAGACCCACGCACAAGGGGCCTGGCCACGCTTCAGTGTAGCCTATTAGTAGGAAATAACTCTGTTTTCAAATGAATACAAACATTAATTTCAGAAAGAAATTGACTGAGGCTGGGTGTCGTGGCACATACCTTTAATCCCAGCGCTCAGGAGGCAGAGGCAAGATTATCTCTGTGAGTTCGAGGCCAGCCTGGTCTGTATAGAAAGCTCTAGGACAACCAAGAGTACATAATAAGACCCTGTACCAAAAACAAACATTCTTTCTGTTTGATGTTGGTATGCCAGAAATTTGGCTGTGCAGATGCAGGCTCGGAAACCAATGAGAAAAAGCCATCAAGACAATATGCATGACTAAGTCTTGTAAAGAAAGAATCAGGCGCTGGCTAGATGGCTCAGAGGTTAAGGGCACTGTCTGCTCGTCCAAAGGTCCTGAGTTCAATTCCCAGCAACCACATGGTGGCTCACAGCCATCTATAGTGAGATCTGGCGCCCTCTTCTGGCCTGCAGGTGTACGTGCAGTCAGAGTACTGTGTACACAGTAACGAAAGACTCAATCCTCTTTGACCATGCTAAATGAGAAAGGAAGGGGAGGGGCAGAGCACTGAGGGTGAAATGGTGATGTCTTATTACAGCCCTTGATTTTAAGTGAGAAATAGGACATGTGTGGCCTTTGGGAGCTGACTGCATCCCTAGAGTCTCTAGGATGGGGGGCATGTCCATAGTAGAAGTCCTATGGCTTGTTAGGAGAGAGGCTCCATGTTGACAGAGACATACAGACGCTCCCATGACGCCATGGTGCAGCCACGGGGGCCTCCCAGAGCCCGTGCCGTGCATGCTCTTTGGACTTCCAAGTCTCCAAAGCTGTGAGTTAGTTACACAAACCTCCTGTATCCACGAAGCAGTCCTCCTCAGGTACTGTCTTACAGTAACAAATGGCTAGTGTCCTACAGCAGTGGCCCTGTCTGTCCCTGTCCCCCCCCCCGTTAGGTGACAAATAAGCTCAGATGATTGTAGGACCCCCATCCCAAACTGCAGTCACAGGATTAGAAACGCAAAAGTAGTCATTGTTTTAATCGATTATATTTTGTAGTGACTTATTAAGATATTAATTATATGAAGACACTTACTACTATAATACATTTTTAAAAATTACTTGGGGAGGTAAGGTGGAGGCTGGAAAGATCTGGAAACGAATGGCCCTAGAGATGCCCTTTCCCTGACCTGGGTGTCTCTTTTCTGACCATCCTGCCCTGAGCTCAGTCCTCAGGCCTACCCTCCGTGGAGATTTCATCAGACTGCATGAACAGAAAACAGTGTCTGCCTCCTCAGGGGCCTTGGGTCAGGGAGGATGACGATTACAGATGTGTGTGCTGAAACAGCTGGTGAAATCCGGGTCAAATTGGTATTGATTAACTGAACTTCCTGGTTTTGAAGGAGCCACCATGTTCACAAGAAAGTCTCAGAATGGTTTATAGGAAATAACAGGCACACACACACACACACTCCCAAACAGAAGGTGGTTAAAGCGAGCAGGGCATCAGTACGAGAGCCTCAGGAAAGGGTACAACACACACACACACACACACACACACACACACACACACACATACGCACACACACTTACAATTGTTCTAAACTTAGATTATTTAAAAGAGCAAAAGTTTGAAAAAAAACCCACCTAAAACTTCGAAAACTTTGCAAGAAAAAAAAAATCTGTAGTTATCACAACAGAGCCATCCCTTGGTCCAGAAGCCCCTGAGGGTCCTGGATTGGAGGATGCCAAATCCATTGCATACATCAGTGTAGTTTCTGCATGCAACCCACCACATGCTACTGTGCAGCTCAGACCTTGTCCAATAGGACGCAAATGCAGCATAAACACCTAAACAGTGTAGCACTGATCACGGCAAGATGACAGTTCTGCGCATGCTCGGGACACTTGTCATTTCCCCCCCCCCCCCCCCAGTGTTTTGCATTCAGGGTGGAATCCATTGGTGTGCCCTGAGACTCAGTGAGCTGACTGTGCTGCGTGTATTCCAAGGACTCCCACATTTGTATTTCCCTGCGGGCCTTCCTCTGGGTGCCAGCTTCACAAGCCCAAAAGGGCGACTCAGCGCAGAGGCCAGGGAAGAGATGGGGAGGCACAGAAAGATGGGGGGACAGGAGGGGTGGGGATGCAAGGAGGGGAGCAAGGGACCGGGTCAGAACTGGAGGGCAGATGTAGAAGTCCAGAGGAGCCTGCAGACCTAGCCTAGGCTTCCAGAAGCAAGCGAGACCTGACGGAAGCGGCAGAAATGTGGCTCCACTTCCAGCCTGCGCACGCGAGGGCTGCTCCCTAATGAGGGACTTTGGGATGGCGTCTCTATTGCGCAGCCTTGATTTGTAACCTTCGTGTTGTTGTGACCACAAGATAAACTAACATTTCAAACACACACACACACACACACACACACACACACACACACACACACACGGCTTTCAAAAAGCATCAGCAAGAACGTTACCTACTAAATGCCAAAGCACCCTGGTGAGTGACTGGTAGCTGAGCCGCCCACTGCACTATCATAAAACTGTTCTTTTTGCTGAATGGGATGCACGGTAGGATGAGGCTTACACTCTCTGGGTACCACCTGTCCTGAGTACCAGGCGCCTATGGAGCCAGGATGAAGAGGTGCAGAGACGGGAGGGTAGCGGAGGAACGCCCCCACACCAAAAGACAGCAACTCACAGTTCCTGGGACCAGGCATGCTAGCTTAAGTGGGAACGTGTCATTGCAGGGTTTATCCTGGTTCTGTGGGTGGGGGATCCCATGGACACCCACAAAAGAACGATGCGGGGAGATGTTGTGTCACACAGAGAAGTGATGGCAGAGCCAGAGGGAGGGGCAGGCAAGGACGAGATTCTCCTCAGGATCCTCTCATGACAATGTCCCTTCCATCCCTTTGATGTTAGGGTGGTGAGCCTGGTCTTTGAGTCCTGGCCTCCAAACTGTGGGGAACTAAGCTCTCTTGTTCTGACCTGCTGAGTCTGGGGTGACTTAGTACAGTGGCCACAGCTGGGAGCAGGTAATGCTCCCCTCACCCCACCCCACCCCCCGTGTCTTGAACAGAAACCCAGGGCACAGCAGCTCTGAATGTCCCTCCAGCCCCTCCACCCACACGGCCCGCTTGGAGCCCCCACTCACCGGCATATATTGACCGTTGTGGGTGCAGCCGCAGTCGTGCACGGGAATGCACACACCCTGGGAGAGCAGGAAGTGATCATCACACTCACATCCTTCAAAGCAGCGAGTGGTGCAGCTAGCAGGGCCGGAGAGCGCAGCACAGGAGCCCTGACAGGAGCGTGTGCAGACAGAGTAGTGGCTGTGGGCAGGGCACGGGAGAGCTGTGGGGAGAGGACCCAGGAAGCCCTGGTCAGGATGCGGCCGGGGGTGCGGATGCCGCAGGCAGTCCTCAACCCTGTCATACAAAGCTCACGCCCAGGCTGACAGAGCACTGCAGCCTGACATGCTGCGCTGGGAGACAAGATGGGGGTGGGGGGCAGGGTCTGTGATGGTGAGAAATCTGAGACAGGGAGTCCGGCCTGGAAAATGGAAACGCGGGGGGAAGGAAGTACTGCGTGGAAGAAGTCTGGGCTTAGATTTGGAGGCTCAGCCATAAGACAGGGGTGCGGCCGGGTGTGGTGGCGCTCGCCTGTAATCCCAGCACTCGGGAGGCAGAGGCAGGTGGATCGCAGTGAGTTCGAGGCCAGCCTGGTCTACAGAGCGAGTCCAGGACAGCCAAGGCTACACAGAGAAACCCTGTCTCAGAAAAACCAAAAAAAAAAAAAAAAGACAGGGGTGCGGTTGAGAGGTACAGGACGAGGGTGTGGATAGCAAGGGGAGGCCCAGGAAGAGGGTGGGGATGGGGTGGAGAAGTGGGGCACGAGGCTCAGGCAGAAGGTTCAGATGAAATGGGAGGGGTGCTTGACAGCCCTAAGTGGGGATGGGGGGGGGGAGGACAGAGTATCTGGGTGAGATGGGAATTGGGCTTGAGGATGGAGCAAGGGAAAGGCCAGAATATGTGAATTATCTAGGATGATACCAAACATAAGGCTCGGGGCTCTGACTAAGCATTGCACGCTGGTGTGCCTATCATCCGAGAGTCCCCGCGGCAAGAAGAGAAGGATCAAGTTTGGGGTGAGGTTTGATTTCAAATTGGAAACACAGCAGGTGCAGAGACTATAAAGACCACCAGGAGACGGGCCCAGAGCACACAGGACGCACGGGGCTAGCCTGCTGTTTGAGCTGGAGACATGGTGCACAGTCAAACCGAGGGGCTGTCTCAACGCCCTTGGGTCTAGGTCCCGCCTAGGGGACTGAAGGACGGATGGCTTTTCACCACTACACCGGGGACCATCGCTTTGGCATGGGGGCTATCCTAGGGGACCTGTGCCTGCCCCGAGGACCGAAAGGAGGGGTGTGGTCCTGGATTGGGGGTCTACTTCCTGTGTGGCCTTGTACTGAGCATGCGAGAAGATACGGAGGGGTCAGTGAGCCGCAGACTCACGACTCCTGTGGGCTCTCCTTCCATCCGCCTCACTTTCAGGCCACTGCGGAAAGAGCCGGGGACCGCCCTGGGAAGAGGCAGATGTGCCAGCTGGGGAGAGTGGACTCGTGACTGGAATCCGAGACCCCAGAGCCAGAAGGAGAGCCATAGAGGATGCTAGGGCAGAGCTAGGGGAAGCCCTGTCATAGGCGGGGACTTCTGAGCAGCAGACAGGGAAGGAGGGCCCGGCGGGGTGAGGGGGTGGCGGGGTGAGGGGTGGCGGGGTGAGGGGTGGCGGGGTGAGGGGTGGCGGGGTGAGGGGGTGTTGGGGTGAGGGGGGGCGGGGTGAGGGGGGCGGGGTGAGGGGGTGTTGGGGTGAGGGGGTGTTGGGGTGAGGGGGGCGGGGTGAGGGGGTGTTGGGGTGAGGGGGGCGGGGTGAGGGGGGCGGGGTGAGGGGGGCGGGGTGTCGCACAGGGGCCCACAGACACTCACGGCAGAAGCTGTCTGTCCTCCAGGGCTTCACTGTGGCACCAGCTGCCTGACAGGCTGCAGTATAGGCTGCCAGGCTCCGGCAGAGATAGGCTTTCCGGCCCTTGTGGGCACACATGTCATACACGCATTGGTGGAAGTATTCCGAGGGACAGAGGATCTGGTGGCAGGCTGCAAAGGGGCCTTGGGGGTCCCGGATCATGCCGCAGGCTTCATTCCTCTCATATTTCTGTGTCTCCTCTGCCAAGCACACAGGGCAGCCCTGGGGCCCGCAGCCTTCCCCACAGCCCAGGAAGGAGCCGGGAGCTCGCCAGGCAGCTCCGAAGGCCTCCACGCTGGCGGCTGCCGCTCCACTGGGCAGCACAAAGTCATCGCTCTGGTTCCCGTTGAAGTTTCCACAGAGGCCACAGAGTCGCCCGTGGAAAGGACTAGGGATGGACATGAGGATGTGGTCGTCACCGTCAAAGAGAAGCTCCAGCCCCTTTTCTGTCTGTAGAAACATGTTTCGGCCTTCAGCAGTTATATATACGGAGCCTACGCTGATGGGTAGCGTCACAGCTTCACCGTCCACGGTCACCTGGATAGAAAAGGTCAATCAAGCTGGGGTGAGGGAAAGAGCAGGTTTGAGGAAGGCCCTCACAGTTCAGGCAAGGAGCTGTATCTCTCTTTGTAGGTATAATGCTATTTGTTGTGCACTGTGTAAAGATTCAAATACTGATTTCTCTGCCTCCCCCAGTCACAAATCTGGTTGCGATCCTTCCTCTTAGAATCTCCTGAGTGTGCACCCCAATTGTTCCCCGATATGTTAATGAAGAGGCTTGACAGCCAATGAGTGAGCAAAGGGGAGGATAAGGCTGGACTCCCTGACAGCCAAGGGAAGAGAGAGGGGAGAGAGAGAAGGACGTGGGGGTTCAGGCAGGAGCAGAGGTCCAGGGGACATCAGGAGAGCGCAGCTGGGGCACAGAACGCCGTGGAAGCAAGTCTCTCAGGGATTCACAGCAGAGGAAGCCAGGTTATCTCAAAGGGTTAAAAATCGATTAACACTGCTCAGTTCTTGTGCCATAAAGCTTGTTAAGTAAATATAATAGTCCCGCTTCGATTACGTTATGTGGGTGCCAGCCAGGTTAAGAGAGAAGCCGCCACACACTTTTAAAACAACCACTGACACCCCTTCGGCCTTCCTGGCAGAGCTAAAGTGCGTTTCAGTTAGAGTGGAGTGAGGCCAATTTAATCTCCCAGAGCAGCGACAGGGCCATGTCTCCAATAGGTTTCAGGGTGGCACCTTTTGCCTCACAGGCTGCCAGGCGCTGTGGTAACTCTTATGACTGTCAAGCTTGCCAACGTCCCCCAAGCCCCTCCAAAGTACGGTGGGGATGGCTTCCAATGACCCTCATTATGGGGGGGCCTGTGCCCTTACCAGAACCAAGGCCAGGGTTGTATCCCCTTACCTGTGGTCCTTGAGCCAGGACCACAACCTGGCCCGTCACAGTCACCACCACCCGCTGGACATCACCAGCGAGGTTCTTCTCCAGCACAATGGAAAATTCCTCGTCTCCAGGTTTCGGGTAACAAACTTGGGCCAAGATGTAGGAGCAGGAGCCGGGGAGGTCGTACACCCGTCCGTCAAGGGTGGCATGATGGGTGCCACCGAGGACCAACATAAACTTAGAGCTTTTGGGACGGCAGCCCCAGATGCCGTCTTCCATCCGGCACTCCTCATAGACCCCACAGGTCTCCATCTGGCAGCTGACATCACCGCCTGGCCGGCACTCGCAGAGCCAATCACACTCAGAGCTGGAATAGAAGGTGGCACCCAGCAGGTGGTAGCGTCCCTCGTAGAGGCAGCCGCACTGGCCCACGGGCACACAGGTGTCACCACTCAGCACGAAGCCAGGGTCACAGACACAGCCCTCACGGCAGGTGGATTCACAGCCCTCGGGGGCTGAGAGGGTCGGGCAGCTCACAGGGCAGGAGTCACCACAGAGCTGGTAGTGACTGTTGGCAGGGCACTGGAGGGCTGTGGGCGGAGAGGAAGAGTCAGGCCGAGGCAATGGCGGCACCAGGAGGAGAGCATGGGTGGGAGAGACTGACTGAGGCTACCTGGTGCCTCTGGCTTGGCCTGGGACTTGACCTAGAACATGTGACCGGGGCAGTGATATGTGTGATTCCGCGTGTGGGGCATGACCAGGTCTCCTGAGAAGGGTTGTCACCCTGACAAGTACTCCTAAAGCAAGTGACTGTCTGGGGGATATGACCACATGCAACTGACCAGAGCAGTCTATGCGTGGGTGTGAGTGTGACTAGAGACCATGTGTGTGGGAGACCGGTGAGCCTGACTGAAGACAGTGATTGGCTGACACTGACACGGTGGGCCTGATCCAACACATCTGCCTGAAAGAGCTACCCCACAACCTCCTGACTCAGTCCACTTGGATCTGCCGGGAGCAGGTCCTGATTGCAGCTGAGCATGTCTGATGTCTGGCCAGCATGTGGCGGGCGGTGTGCAGCCTCCCCAGACACCACTGGGCTATCCGACCACTCCTGTCTGCCTAGCTCTATCCAGTGTGGGAGATGGTCCAGGGACTTGTGACCAGGTGTCACTCGCTTGGCCTCTCACAGGGGTTCCTTGCTGAGTAACTGTCACTGGGTCATATCCAAGTCTACCAGGAACATGAACC
Organism: Acomys minous; assembly: GCF_964271855.1. NCBI lineage: Eukaryota > Metazoa > Chordata > Mammalia > Rodentia > Muridae > Acomys > Acomys minous. The sequence goes on along the minus strand of NC_140502.1, from coordinate 23,701,183 downwards.
TCCAGAGTGGGCTGCACCCAGGGTTTCTGACTTCCGGTGGGCACCTGGGTTCCCCCTACCCCACTGGTGTTTTTCAGCATTAGTGCCAGGGCGTGTCTCTGACAGGAGACGGTGGGGATGGACCTTGAGATTCACCGAAGCAACAGGGCTCTTGTCTTAGAGCCCCTGAAATGTGTCGGGGGAGACCCTGTCTGTGTGGAGCTGCACAGGTCGGTACTCACGACAGAAGTCTGGCTTCCTCCACTCTTCAAGTTGGGCCCCGGCAGCCTGACAAGCTGCCACATAGGTGGCCACGGCAGGACAGAGGCCTCCTGGATGGCCCTGAACCTGACAGGCATCCAGCAAGCAAGCCTCAAAGTACTGTGTGGGTGGCACAAGGCTGTGGCAGGGTGCTAGCGGGCCTTTGGGGTCCGAGATTATGCCGCAGGCGTCGGGGCCACGGAAGGACTCCTGTTGCTCGGGTGTGCAGGGCTGTGGGCAGGGCCCAGGCTGGCACTGATCACAGCCTGGTGTTCCTCCCACCTGCCAGCCCTCAGGTTTGCCACCCACTGCTGTGAGGTCATCGCTGGGATCTTTGTTGTAGTTCCCGCAGAGGCCACAGAGGGCGCCAGCATAGGCTGCAGGCACGTGCAGGCGCAGGAAACTGTTCCCATCAAAAGCCAAGGAGATCCCCGAGGTGGTGTGTACCACCACTGCTGTGCCGCTCAGATGGATGAGCAACAGTGAGTCCAGCTGAAAAGGCAGCATCACCATCTCTCCGTCCACCTGTGGGTGCGGGGAAGGGGAATGCGTTGAGTGCTGTCTATATGGGTTCCAATCCTGCCTACAACTTTCAGTGTCAGTGATGTTAAGCATACGACGGCTGGGTGTAGTAATAGTAAAGCGACTGGTGACATTGGTTAATATGCTGCCCTGAAGCAGGCATTTTCTGACAAGCCACCCTGCAGAGGAATGCTGGAAGGCTGAGCCTGGGGAAGCCAGCGGCTTGCAGCCTTCCTGCTGCCACAGGCTGGGCGCTGAACCAGCCTCTGCTCCTGCCAAGCTGGGAAAGGCGCTCCGGGCAATGGTCACCTCATTCTCTCCTGCACAGCAGAGGCTCGGATGGCTTCTGTGTGGCCCACAGCCCACTCACCTGTAGCTTCTGTGGCCACTGGGCACTGAGGGTCAGTCTGAGGCCATAGATATGCAGAGTGACGCTGCGGGTGTAGCTGACAGCCCGGCTGACCCTGTGCTCGTTAGCCACAGTGACATTGAAGTATTCAGTCCCCGAGGGTGGTGCATGGCAGGGTGCGCTCAGGAGGTACTCGCAGGTGCCTTGGAAGTCAAACCGGTGACCATCGAGGGTGACATAATGGGGATCACCCAATATCTGGCACTCAGCTGTGCTTGTAGGTTGGCAGCCTAGCTTGCCAGAGGGCAACAAGGCACACTCCTCACCCCGCCCGCAGCTGGCCGCCTTGCAGACTAAGGAGTCACCACCAGGTCCACAGTGACACTTCTCAGAGCAGGTGGCATCAGTCCAAAACTCAGTGCCGGCTTCATGGTATGTGCCATTGACCCAGCAGCCACAGCCGCCGTCCAAGGGAACACACTGCTCGGCGCTCAACACGAAGCCCTGGTCACACTGGCATCCCTCCACACAGGGCCCGTCACACACAGGTGGGGCTGTGTGGCGTGCTGGGGGTGGGCAGCTGGCTGGGCACGGTGGGCCACAGAGCTCATAGTGGCTGTTGTCAGGGCAGGAGATCTCTGTGGGGAGAGGAAGGGAGGGAGAGAAGCCGTGGTGTTGGAGTGGGGGGACACTGAGACTCCCAGCTCCAGTGACACGGTCAGAGAGGGACACAGAGACAAAGTAGAGATGGAGTGAGAGGCTGACGGGGAGGTGACGAGCTCCAGGCACGGACAGACACAGCCAGGAGACAGAGACCAACAGGAGCCAGATGGAAGACGCCAAAGGGTGGGAGTTAAGCCAGCGCAGCCCTGCTGAGACAGTGTTTTGTGCCCACCCCTTGCCCGGCTCCCCACCACTCACCACAGCCGGCCTGAGTCCTCCATTCCTTGATTTTGATGCCAGCAGCCTGGCAGGCCTCGGCATAGGCATTCAGTGCTTGGCATAGGATGTCTTTGACTTGACCACCCAGGCAGAGGTCCAGCATGCAGCCCTTGAAGAAGCGTTCAGGAGGCACGTGGCCATGGCAGCTGGCAAAGGGGCCCACTGAGTAAGGGGCAAGAGGTCCACAGAAGCCAGGACCCTCATATTCCTCCACTTTGTCCTCTGGGCATGTTGGACAGGACCCCTGACATTCGTTCCAGCAGAGAGGGTCCCACCCTGGAACTTGCCAGCTGCTGCCCCAGGTGGGTATTGAGGGTGCCACTGTGCCGTTAGGGAAGACTTGGTCATTTTTGGGGTTCTTGTCCATGTTTCCACAGAGCCCACACACTGCACCATAGTAGCTACTGGGCAGTGTGACTTGTACCCTCCAGTTCCAGTCATAGGTGACCTGAAGGCCGAAGTCAGTCACCAGCACGGCCCTTGAGCCTCCATGAAACACTGAAATCCGCCCACCAGCCAAGTAGACAGGCAAGGCCGTGAGAACTCCATTCACCTGGGGAGACAGAGAGGCCAACAGGGGTCAAGGGAGCAGTGGGCACGGAGCTGCAGCCTCTGCTGTCCTGGGGCCCTCCCTCGTCCTGTCAAGGGCTCCCTCAGGCTGTCATAGGGCCAACTTGAAACAAGCTTTCGGGTCCAAGAGCTGAAACTGGGATTTACTTTAGATCTCTTGGTTGACTGAGGCCCTAAGCCTGGCCTTCTTCAGGTGTGGGTGGGACCGTCCTACTGACCGTACCTGGACTCTGCCGATCTCTTTCCTGCGGATGGCAATGCTGGTATTGTAGGTAGCTATGGTGACCTTCTTCACGTTGGACACAGAAGGATTTCCCTGGTTCTCGTGCTTGGTGACGACACTGAAGAGGGTCAATCCCTCATGGGTGGCCCCAGGACAGTTACTCCCTGCCAGCAAGTAACTGCAGGTCCCGTGGAAGTTAGTGCCCCAGCCATCGAAGGTGTAGTAGTGAGGGTCTCCCCACACCCAACACTTGGAGTCATAGTTGGGTGTGCACACGCCCCTGCCATCTTTTTCTGTGCACGTTTCCTTTGACCTACAGGTAACACCTTGGCATGGGTCTGTGGAAAGAGGGAGACGCATTCTCGAGGGTGTGCCCACCCCAAGCCTGGCCGTTCCCAGAATCTGCTCCCAGAATGTGCCAGGGATGTTGGCTCTGAACGTTGCCCACGACGGAGACCAGGTTCTCAGCACCGGTGTTGGCACCCACCTCCTAGGTCTCCGGTTGCTGTGGGGAAAGTGGAGGGATGCTTCTGCAGCTAGGAACATGCGATGCTCTGGCAGAGGGGCTGGATTTAGCTCCTAGCAGCCACATGGCCGCTCACGATTATGTAACTTTAGGTCTGGGGTGAGGGTGGGGTGTCACACACCTTCTCCTGGACTATAGGTGTCTGGTATTCTGCTCAAGACCCCACGCTTGGGATTTTCTGTGTCTGGGGCTCCAGTGTTTCACACTTTGACTCAGTCCCCAGTCTAAATCTCTAAATCGGAGGGGACTCTCGTTACTTAGGGCTATCTTAGAGAGCTCCCACGCCCAAGGCTTCATGCTAGTATCACTGTACCTATGTCTCCAGTTAAGGGGCACACACACACACACACACACACACTCTGTGTCTTGGCGTGGCGGCCTTCAAGCTTGCTTCTCTGTCTTGTTTCCTGTTTGAAATTAGCCTGAAAACTTTGCCAGCAGACGGGCCAGCGCCACGGAGTCTGCAGAAGGGCGCTCCCACCGCCCCCCACAGGCCTGCTCTGTTCTCCCAGCAGCCTCTGCACAGGGGGGACACTGGCTCTCTAGCTAGCCACCCTGGGCTTCGTCAGCATTTCAGTGGAAGTGTCAATTCCTGCCATCCCCACCTGCTGGCTCCTCTGCCACCCAGAGGTGGCTGCAAAGGTGCCTATTCCAGTGAGGTCTGAGGCAGCCTTAAGGGGGTGGCACTTCCTTATTTCGGGGCCCGGCCTTCCTGTCTTCAATTTTTAACTGGGGGCCGGGGGTGGAGGGTGGGTGGATCTTCTGATGCATGCACCTCTAAAATCATGACCCTCTGCTTGAAGGAGACCCCATAGTCAAAGCTCTTCCTTGATTTTTGTCTCTGCCTTTGCACTGGGAGCAACGGCCTAAGAAACTCAGAGCTCTGATTTCCCAGTGACTCTTGCACCATTTACATTGGTGTCCAAAGCCCCACACCTAATCCAAGGCGCCAGCGGCCAACAAATCATAGACCCTGCTGGTGCTTGTCCTTGTATCTGGGTTGCAGTGAGAAGTTATCCTCCAGGTCATGTGGCCTGCAAGCCTAAGTGTTCACCACAGGGCCCTTGAGAAAAACGTTCGTCCAGTCCTGCAGTACTCCAAGGGCCTTTAACATCCACTATCAAACTCTCACCGCTGGCTTCCTGCAGCCCGGGGTCCCTTAGGGCTCCTCGACATCAAGGTTGGACGACCTCTGCCCTCGGCGCCTGGAATCCCAGCCTAAGGTCTGACCCCTCAACCCACAGACCTCTTCACCTCTCCCCATGAAGTCACGCCACCCTCAGCTCCCAGCCCCTGTCCTGTCCCCCCACACACACACCCGACACCAGCCCAGCCACACTGCCCAGCACCTTTGGTGACGCAGGTCAGGACGCCTTCTAAGGACTCGCACAGCTGTCCAGGCTTGCAGCTGTGATCCTTGCACACCATGCCTTTGCCTGAATGGCACACACAGTGCTGCTGGCAGCTGTCAATGAGAACGGACTCCTCCGGCTGTGGGGACAGAGAGCATGCCGTCAGTAACCAGAGGTGGGCGGCAACGTTAGCGTCCCCAGTGACCCATACACAGAGAAAATTGGCGTATATAAAGCGGCAGCTCTCAGCAGTGTGGTCCATTGCCAGTGAAACGGGGACACAGCACGGCTTTGAGGCCTAAGTCATTCATTCATTCATTTACCCATTCATTCATTCTTTCTTTCTTTTTCTTTTCTTTTCTTTTTTGGTTTTTCAAGACAGGGTGTTAGCCTTGGCTATCTTTGACTCGCTTTGTAGACCAGGCTGGCCTCACAGTCACAGTGATCCACGTAGTGGTGTGTGTTATTATCCTCTCAGGAGGGAAAATGAGGCAAAAGGATTGCTGAGCCTTTGAGGCCCGTCTGGAATACACAGTGAGTCCCTTAAGGCCACATACCAAGACCATCAGGAAAGACAGGGTGGGCGTTCTGGTGCAGGCTCCTTCCAAACTCCAGACAACATGACTTAATTTCTTTTTGTTTGTTTGTTTTTGTTTTTGTTTTTTGAGACAGGGTTTCTCTGTGTAGCCCTGGCTGTCCTGGACTCACTTTGTAGACCAGGCTGGCCTCGAACTCACAGCCACCCGTCTGCCTCTGCCTCCCGAGCGCTGGGATTAAAGGCGTGCGCCACCACCACGCCCGGCATGACTTGCTTTCTTTATGTCTCACTTTTCTCATTTGTAGATAGCAGATAGAGCTAGGAAAACAGAATGGTTTTTAATGTCATGTGTAAAGCACACCTGAAAGTCAAAAGACACCATTCCAATAACCCAGGCTGCTCAGTAAAAGAGGAAAAGGGGAAACAAGACTCGGGGGAAAGGTAATTATCGTTAAAGCTACGTGCGTGGCGAGCAGGTGTGCGGGGCTCTGTTTTGTTTCTCTCTTAACGCCACGCATTTGGTCTCATAGCGAAGAGTCTCCCCGTGTGTGGGTCAGACAGGTCCTTGGTCAGTGCCACCCACACAGATGTCTTTGTTACTCTTGTCTATGCAGAGGGCAACTGCAGGGAGGGTATTGCCCTCCGAATCTTCTCAGTTCTACAGAGGGCAGAGTTTCAGCACACAGGCAGACAGACAGACAGACAGACAGACAGACAGACAGACACACACACACACACACACACACCACACTGAGGTAGAGCTCTGTGTGGGGGAGTGGATGAGCAGCCTTTAGAACAGGCAAGGCCTCCTCTTTGTGGCCATTGGGCCAGTAAAGGGGGCACATCTCTCTTTGGGACACTATCCAGGTGTCATAAATTGGGCCGGAGCGATGGCTCAGTGGTTAGGAGCTCTGGCTGCTCTTCCGAGGGACCCGAGTTTGATTCTCAGCACCTATCTGGCGGCTCACAAGCATCTGGAGCTCTGGTTGCAAAGGATCTGATGCCCTCTCCCAGCCTCCTTATGGCACGTATGGGAACACACGTGGTGCGCAGACATACATGAGCACTCACACCTAAGAATCAATCTTGAAGCCTATTATCATATGGGCAAGATAAATTCTTTGCTTTCTTACTATAAGTATACTTTCTGGTGTTCACTTTCTTGTAGTCAAAAGAAGATTTCGGAAGATCGGGCAACTCGATTCCCTATTTGGCAGCTAATGGACCCTTTTTGCCGCCTTGAGCAAAAGGACTGTCACTCACACGAACCAGCCATATTAAGCTTGGGTCAGCCCCTGTGGTTTTGAGCACGCCATGGATTTGTAGAAAAGATCACGGATGGCAGTTCTGGCCCTCGGAGGTGCAGCTGTCGAAGCAGCAAAGCTGTGATTGGTGCAAATACCCCCTGCTCAGACAATGTGAGCACATCGGTTGGGAAACAGTCCCCTGCGCCACCTCCGGTGGTGTTATGAGAAGGCCCGATAGGTCTTGCCTTGCTTGCTTGTATTGAGGGCTGAGCTGGCAATGCAAAGACAGCAACAGGATAGACCGCAGCGCACAGTGGCGCCAGAGACGGTGGAGGAGCGATGGCTGCGGCTGAGCAGTCAGCGAGCCAAGGTATAAAAGCTGCAAAGCTTGATTGCCCGAAGAAGAGGCCATCCCAGCGGGTGACGGGCAGAGTGGCTGCTACTTGACAGCTGAGGCGTGGAAGGGAGCAGCAGGGGTAGGAGAAGGATGAAGAGATGAGGTCAAGGGGCAGCAGGGGGCTGTAAACAGCCAGAAGGGAAACAGGAAGAGTTCCACAGAGCTTGCAATTCAGGAGACTCGCATACTGCTGCCAAGCGCTAAGGAATCCTCGGCCTCTTAGGCCTTTGTAAGAACTGTGACACTTCCAAAGCTAAGGGTCTCATCACCGGAGCCTGAACCAGAGCCGTGACATCAGAGGCTGTTGCCTGCCTGCCAGTTATCAAACACCCATGGATACAAGGTACCCAGGATTGGGGCTGGAGAGATGTCGGCTCCGTGGTTAAGAGCACTGGTTGTTCTTCCAGAAGGCCTGGGTGCAATTCCTAGCACCCACAGGGTGGCTCACGACTGTCTGTAACTCCCGTTCCAGGGCATCTGTCACCTTGGCACAGCTAGACGCGTGGGTAAAACACCAACGCACATAGAACGAAGCGCCCAGGATCAGCGCACGGAAAAAGCCCTTGCTTTCTTACACATGGCCTTTATCTCAGGCCAGCTGAAGGGCTCTAGTTAGGCGACTGGCAGCTGTCTTTGCCCCAGACATGGTTCACAGAGGCAAGTCTTGACTTTGGGAGCCAGGGAGAAGAGTTTAAAACATCACTACCCATGGTGACGTTTGGAAAAGGAGAGCAAAGTTAAGGACGGGATGGATGAGGAGAAGGTGGTACCAAGTCAGGGTAAGGAGAGGGGACAGATGTGGGCAGGGAGATATTTGGAACAATGGGATGGCTAGTGCGGTGGTGAGCATGGGGGGGGGGGGGGGAGATGGGGATGGAGGTTGGGGGAGGGGGAGATGGGGTGGGGGTTGGGGGAGGGGAGGGGGGAAGGGAGGGGAGGGGGAGGGGGAGGGGGTACGTTCAGGAGGGAGGTCCCAGGCTCTGTAGAGAAGGCTAGGTTCCTACCTCATAGTAGACCCCGCTGTAGTAGCAGCCACATTTCTCCATGGGCACACAGGCTGTGATGCTCTGCAGGAATGCAGAGTCACACTCACAGCCCTCAGCACACGTGTTCGGGCACTTTAACGGAGTGGTGATGGTTGAACAGCCCAAGGAGCAGGTATCGGCGCAGAGCTCGTAGTGACTGTTAGGCGGGCACTGCATGGCTGCGAGGAAGGAAGTACCAATGAGGACTTCCAGGGTACGGGTTGGGATTCTATTCCTCTTCCCCGAGCCGCCTCGCCCCGCGCCCCACCCCTCCTCCCCCTCAGCGTCCCATCACGCACGACAGAAGGTTTTGGTTCTCCACGGCTTGACACTCCCTCCAACCGCGTGGCAGGCGCTCACGTAGGCTTGGATACTGTCGCAGAGAACACTCAGGTTCCCGCCGCCCAGGCAGAGGTCAAAGACGCAGTCTCGCAAGGGATCCTGGGGGTCCAACAGCTTGTGGCAGGCAGCCAGGGGCCCCGTGGGGTCGGCGAGGAACCCGCAGAACTCTTTCTCACGGTACTTATTTTCCAGAGGCGGGCTGCACTTTGGGTTGCAGTCCTGGCCTGGTTTGCACGCGGGCCAGGGCGTGCAGGAAGAACCCCCTGGTGGAGCAATCTCCCAGGAGTCACCCAAGTCCTTGGGACTGGCTGCCTGTGAGCCGTCGTACTTCCGGAAGTCATTTTTGGGGTCACCGTTGTAGTCTCCACACAGGCCACACATGTGTTTATAGTAGTTGCGGGGGATGGTGACACGCACGCTGTACTTGAGATTGTAGGACACGTGCAGGCCGAACCTGGTGGTGACCACCACATCTGTGCCGTGCTGGAAGGCCTGAACACCGCCCGCATCCAGCACCACAGGCATCTTCATGCTTACACCGTTCACCTGAGGGGCAGGAAATGCTAAGCTCCAGAGGGCACACTTTGAGGCACCCCATCACTAAGTATCCCTGGTCTGTTCAGCGATGCCCCTGTGTGACACTGAAATCCTGAGTGACCACCCCCCCCTCCATCTTTCTGGCCCCGCCCCCCTAGTTTCTGTCTCCGTAAAACATGTATCATAGTAACAGTGCCGTATACGAGCTGGGACCTCGCAATGTTTGGAAGAGAGTTAAAAATGACAGTCTTGACATGGAAATCCCGTGGATCAAAACGAACCCTGAATCCAACGAGGAGAAGTGTCCTGTGAGGCAGTGGAGTGGGACAGAGACCACAGAAAGAGTATCATGGGATGTCCCCTCTGTGCCCTTGGGCAGGAAACTCATCAGTGTTTCTCCTTCCTGCCTATTTGGGGGGGGGGGGCGGGGCAAGTGCCTTGCATCCAGAGTGTCATCTAGGGAATCTGTACGTAATCTGTGCCAAGTCCTAGCCCCGAGACAATAGTGTATACACCTATCCTGGGGCACCCCCCACCCCGCACCTACTACCTAAGATCTGCGGTAAGTATATAGCCTCTGCTCAGCCTGGATAAAGCTCAGCACTGTTGCTGAAGCTGATCTGGGGGCCACCATTTCTGTCACACTCATGGGCCACCCGAATGCCCCCAATTCATCATGTCTGCACCCCCTGGTCCCCAGGGACTGGTGGCCAAGGACTCCAAGAATAAGAGAGAGAGCTACGGAGGGCACACTTTTCCACATATTTTCTTAGGCCTCTGAACACCCCCTTTTGGACTGCGCACTGCGCATGCCCCACTCACCTATCAGGGCCCCCCCCAAGTGTCCCACCCTCCTCTGTGGCCCCATCTCTGCTCCCTCACCTTGACCTTCCACTGCTTCTGCTCCAGCTGCAGGGTGTAGTTGGCCACCTGGATGGTGACCGCTTTGGTCACGCTGGCTTGCTTGTTGTCCCAGACCATAGTCTCCTGCAGTATTGTGAACTGTTGCAGACCGGGCTGGGTCCAGCAGGTCTGAGCCAGCACATACACACAGTTTCCCATAAAGTCAAAGTGGCGGCCGTCGAAGGTGGTGTAATGGGCAGTCCCAGACACGTGGCAGGTGGCAGAGCCCACACCCACACATCTCAGGACACCGTCGGACACCTTACAGACTTCGTGTGGGCTGCAATACGAGGCTTGACAGGACACCAGGCCTCCCTTCTGACAGTGGCAGAGGGAGTTACACTCAGGGCCAGGATAGAAGTCAACTCCTGCTGGGTAATAAATGCCTTGGAATACACACCCGCAGGAGGATAGAGGCACACAGGTCTCACCACTGAGGACAAAGCCTTCGTCACAGACACAGCCCTCGTAGCATCTTGTGCCACAGCCCCCAGGCACTGGCATGTCTCCGCAGGTCAATGGGCAGCCTCGATGACATAACTCATAGTGGCTGTGAAGTGGGCAGGATATTGCTGCGGAGAGAGGGGCCATCAAAATCAGAGACTTTTACTCTTGGGTGGGCACAGTTGATTGCCCAATATACACAAACACAAGTATACACACACACACACACATGTGCACACACACACACACACACACAGAGGCATGCATGCATGCATGCGCACACACGCATGCACACAAAGTGGTCCCATTTCAAGAAACCACTATGTCCAGTAGTGCGAAGGGAATACCTTTTATCCGTAGCTTCTTAGCCTCAGAAACAAGATTCAGTTCTGATGGAACTGTGGTTTGGGGTCAGTCTTGAATGTCTTTAATGACATGGCTAACATCAGGTATAAATGCTAACACACACACACACACACACACACACACACACACACACGTTTTTCCCAGGCTATGTAATGGAAGTTTTGGTTTCTTTGTATACTCAGTTGTGTTATGTAAGTATGCTTCTGTTTTAATCCCAAGGGTGGGATTCTAGTTTGGGCTTTCGCATGCCCACAGCTGATAACTGCGTCCTGCGGGGGGTGTGGTCTTGGCCAGTGGGTAACGGCCTGCCTCGTGAGGCACAGAGGACTTAGAGAGAGAGAGAGAGAGAGAGAGAGAGAGAGAGAGAGAGAGAGAGAGAGAGAGAGAGAGAGAAAGTGTGGTGGGTGGGTGGTGTTGTACGGCGTGGCGGCTTGGAGAGAGACAGAGAGAACCATCTCAGCACGGCGGCTCAGAGGAGACAGCTTGCTGCGTTTGCTGTTGACGGGGACTGGCATTACCCACAAAGAACCCATTAACCCCAAACAGCTGGGAGAAGTAAGGGGGTCTGGGCCCCTCTCCCCACCAATCTTCTTTTCATATCCAGGGTTAAGGGGTTGGCGGAAGGGAGGTAGAGGCTTCAAAACCCCCAAATAAAATAGTTTACAAAAAGAGCATCAACAAGACACGGTTTCTCTGTGTTGCCTTGGCTCTCCTGGACCCATTTTGTAGACCAGGCCTCAAATTCACAGCGATCTGCTCTCCTCTGCCTCCCTGAGTGCTGGGATTAGCCACTACACGGGGCTACATACTACAGATTTTTAAATAAGCTTATGCCTGGCCCGTATGTAGAATGAGTGAACGTGGCGTTAGCTTCTTCATGTTACGGCATTAATGAAACATTAGTTTAGTAACTTCAAGTATTAAGGAATGCGTAGCAATTAAAAATAATTACTTGTGCTACATTTTAGTGGAGGCATTTAGCATTACAATGAACAGCAAACAAGTAGCCGGCTAGGTAGACCGGGCTCAGCTGTTCTGAGCACTTCCTGCTCTGGCGGAGGAGGACCTGGGTTCAGCTCCCAGCATGCACACAGTGGTTCACAAGCATCTGTGAGCTCACTCCCAGGCGATCTGATATCCTCTTCTGACCTCCTTGGGCACTGCGTGCCTATTCGTGCTCAGATTTACATACAGGCGACACGCTCGCCCAACCAGCCAAATCGAACCGTTTCTTGCTCCCCTCCCTACCGTCTAGTCAGACGTGTCCGTCAGTCGGTCCCTTGAGAATCAGAGGACGCTCCAGGCTACTTGTGTTCTTAATGAACAAACGTCAGATGCAAGCGCCTGGTTGGCACCCCGGATACTCACGGCAAAGTTTCTCCGTCCTCCACGGACGCACGACGCCCCCTGTATCCTGGCATATGGAGGTGTACGTGGTCAGGGAGTCGCACACCGGCTTATTTTGGCCCGGCATCTGGCAGCTGTCGTAAAGGCACTCTATGAGGGCGCTGTTGAACTCCGCCGCATCCCAGCAGCCCTTGAACGGTTCCTGCGAGGCGGCGAGGATCTTGCACTTTTCTTTGTACTCATTCGCTATATCTGTGTTTACGACAGGACACAGAAGCTGCTCATCCGTCCGGCAGCCCGGCCTCTTGGACACCAGCCACTTCTTCCCGAAGTCTCGGGGGTCAAGGGCCTCCCCTCTGTACTGTTTGCCCAGGTCGTCACGCGGGTTCCCGTTGAAGTTCCCGCAGAGCCCACACACGGCCTTAGCATAGCTGCTGGGCACCTTGGCGGTCACATGGCTGTCCCAGTTGTAGCTGACAAACAGGCCAAAGTCCGTGCGCAGGATGCCGTACAGGCCTAGACGTAACACCACGACCTTCCCGCCCGCGGCTTGGAAGGGCGGGAACTGAAGGATGCCGTCCATCTGGGTAGGGGGATGCAGGAGGCCCAATAGGTCAGCATCCCTGTCTCACCTATCCCCCGGATTACCTCTCCAGTTAGCCTGGCCTCGAACCCTTGGGCAGTTACTCGTTTTAATACACGTTGTTAATTAATATTCAAGCCTTGGGTAAAATGCCATCTCAGAGAGGTGGGAGAACATCGTAATAATTATGCCCCCCTGGCTTTCCAGACCAGACGCTGGAGGATACAGAGCCCGGCACAAGCAAGTTCTTTTTTCTACTTTTAATTTGCCCACTCTCTAGCTCCCCGGGCCACAGGCCGTCACCCAAGCTTCTCCGTTGTAATTTTGAGCTATTGTGTGAATATCCAACGACATAATTCTCTACTCACACACATACAGGGTTTTTTTTTAAAATTAATTTTTAGACAAGGACTCTCTGTAGCAGTGGCTATCTTGGAACTCACTATGTAGACCGGGCTGGCCTCATAACGATCCTCTTGTCTGTGCCTCCCCAAATGCTTGGATTAAAGGCGTGCACCGCTACAACAGGTTTTCTCACTACACACACACACACACACACACACACACACACACACACACGAAACAAGGTCATCAAATCTGCAGAACCACGCAGAGTGTGGTGGCTCCTAGTGGAGAACGAATTGATTGTGACCTTTGACTGCGGGGGGAAGGGGTAGGGGTGGGGTGTGGGGGGGGGAGACAGGCTGAGAGAGTCACAGAGCGAAGAAAGAGCAGCCAACCCTGAGCCCGTGGCCTGGACCTTAAGCCACAAGATTTGCTAGATGAATCCCACTCTGCCAGCACCACAGCCCTGGATCTTCCCATGACTTTCCGCCCGGCCAGCGTTCCGCGCCCTCCTCACCAGCACTTTGCCCGGGTACTCTCGGCGAATGGCCAGCTTCACGCCGTAGACCTCCATCTGCACGGACTGCACGAAGCTCACGCTCTGGCTTCCCCGGCGCTCGTTTTCTATCGTCACCTTGAAGTCGGGGAGGGACGGGTGCTGGCCGCAGGAGGCCGTGAACAAGTACTCGCACGTGCCCATGAAGTTGAAGACCCGGCCATCCAAGCTCATGTAGTGCGGGTCTCCCGATGCCCGGCACACGCCATAGTATTCCGGGTGGCAGCCTAGGAAGCCATCCTGTACCCCGCAGCGCTCGCCAGGCAGACATCCCGATGCGTCCCTGCAGGTCACCTTCTGAGTGGCTCCATCACACGTGCAGCGGTGCCTGCAGGAGTCTGAGAACACTTCCTGATCCGGGGCCAGCAGGCGGCCCTGGTAGATGCAGCCGCAGGACGAGGCAGGCACACAGAGGCCGCGACTAGCGAAGAAGCCCGGAAGGCACACGCAGCCCTCCACGCAAGGACGCCTAGAGCAGTTGGCAGGTGTGGCTTCCGAGTTGCAGGAGGCTGGGCAGGCAGGGCTGCAGAGCTGATAGTGGCTGTTGGCTGGACAGGTCAGGGCTGGAGGGTTTGGGAGAAAGGATGGGTCACGCCAGGATGGGGGGACATCCCCAGAAATCCACACCCCTTAGTTAACAGCACTCTTACCTTCTTCTTCTTCTTTTTTTTTTTTTTTTTTTTTTTTTGGTTTTTGGTTTTTGGTTTTTGGTTTTTGGTTTTTGGAGACAGGGTCTCTCTGTGTAGCCTTGGCTGTCCTGGACTCACTCTGTAGACCAGGCTGGCCTCGAACTCACAGCGATCCACCTGCCTCTGCCTCCCAAGCGCTGGGATTAAAGGCGTGCGCCACCACTGCCCGGGCCACTCTTACCTTCTTGATACTCAGGCCCCAAGGCCTCCACTCCATCCCATCCCTGGACAAACAGTCAATGGACAAATCCCGTGACTTTCCCCTTCCAAGTCCACGCAGAATCTGTCTCCACAGCCCAGAGACCTCAGCAGCCTCCTGCCTGGTTTTCTGACACCCCCACCCCACCCCACTCAACAATGTACTCCTTACAACAGCCAGAGGGACTGTGAATGCAGGACCAGACCAGGAACCTCACCCCCCCCCCCGCCCCCTGCCCCCCCCCTCCCGTGCTACTTCCCCATCCTATGGCTTCTCCATCTCACTCGGCCTTTGCACTAGTCAGCCACTCAGGTCAGCCTAGTCAGCCTAGTTAGGTAAAGAAACAAAGGCTGTAGGAGTTGGGATGGCCCAGAGGATTCAAACACCAGCTCCCTCCTTGCCAGCGTGTTCATGAGCAGAGGGCTCTGACCTGTCTGTACCTCAGTTTTGCCTACAGCAAATGGGATGATGCCATGCCCACGTCGCCGGTAATACAGATGGAACGAAGGACGCTTCACGGCCATCGCTCTGAGGACTTTACGCTAACTCCGTGACCTGGCCGTACTCCAAGGATCCAGTGTCATCGACTTCCCATGTCTCCCCTGAGCTCCCAGAGGACAATCCCGTCACGGGATCTTCCTCTTTGCTTTTTGACGGTTATGTCGCAGTTGCTCTGCTAACTGACCCTCTGTCCCTCCCTTACCCGGGATACAGGTGCTGCTGGAGTTGGGGACACAGCCTGACTCAGTCCCACCGAACCTTCAGCATGGAGCATGGGCCTAAGGAGCAGACAGGTGCGGCAACGCACTGTCCGCTGCCTGCTTTGTTTTTGAGTTCGGAGAGATGTGGAGAGGGAGGCTTACAGGAAGGACAAAGGGACATCACAGTGACCCAGGCAAGCCCAAACGGTGCCTTTGGACTTCATCGTCCTTTCGAAGTCCTTGTCTTAAGCCCCGGACCCGGGGCCGGGTTCTTCCCTTTGGTCCTTCACAGCCTCCTCAGCATTTCTCTCAGCTGTCTACCAGGCCACAGACAGATTAGTGTTGGCCCTCCTGTGTCCCCTCCTGTGTCCCCTCCTGTGTCCCCTCCTGTGTCCTCCCACATTGCCAAGAGAGAAATAGGCTGTCGTGAAGACCCAGCATGCTTGTTGTGTCAGCGAGTGGCTTCCTGAGTGGGCGGACACCTGGCTAGTCATCTTTGGTTCAGTCCAGAGGGCGGTGGGAGTCGTCGGGAGTGTTGCACAGATCACTGAATTTCATCTTGCAGCTTGGCTGACTGTCTTTCCTGCCAAACCTCTGTGGTTCCCTGGGTCAGCACCCCCACGTGCTTTTCCTCCTTTCTGGCTATTCCAGTCCCTCCCTTGGATTCCAAATTAGACATTAAAAAAAAAAAAAGGGAAACCGTGGGCTGGAGAGATGGCTCAGAGGTTAGGGCACCGGCTGATCCTCCAGAGATCCTGAGTTCAATTCCCAGCAACCACATGGTGACTCACAACCATCTATAGTGAGATCTGATGCCTTCTGGCCTTCAGGTGTACATGCAGGCAGAGCATTGTATATATAATAAAAAAATAATAAATCTTAAAAAAAAAAAAGAGAGAGAGAGAGAGAAACCGTCCCTGTAACTGTCCCTAAGCCTGAATCAGAAGCCTTTCTCTTCCTTCTTGAACTCCCAAACTCTTTGGTTTTTCAAGACAAGGTTTCTCTGTGTAGCCTTGTCTGTTCTGGACTCAATTTGTAGGCCAGGCTGGCCTCGAACTCACAGCGATTCGCCTGCCTCTGCCTCTCCCAAGCGCTGGGATTAAAGGCGTGCGCCACCACACCAGGCTAACACCCCTAGTCCTGTTCTGCAGCCCTCTCCAACTAACCTCCTGCTTCATTTGAGCGCCCTCTTGTGGCCGCCCCAACCACTGCGTCTACCCCTGCTCAGTGTTAGGTGTGTCCCAGCCTTAGGCTCCCTGTGGCAGAACCGGGAGTGTCTTAGGCATCACAACGGTCCTGTCATTGCCCGTTACCGGGGCCGAAGTGAAGTCAATGCTCAGGTACCACCCAGATGCCGCGGGTCCCCTGGCCTCCCACCAAGACTCCCCACCCTGGCTGTAACTCACGGCAGTTGGATCGTGACCTCCACTCCCGGACAGGGATGCCCAGGTCCACACAGGCGTGAGCGTAGGCACTTAGGCCGTGGCACAGGCTGAGCCGTTCCCCTCCTGTTATGCACATGTCAAACACACACTCTTCCATAAAAGGCTTGGGGTCCAGGAATTTATGGCAGTCGGCAAATGGGCCTGTGGGCAGAGTCAGCATGCCACAGAAAAGGTCTTTCTGGAAGAGTTGGCTCTGGCTTGCGGTGCAGGAGGGACAATTGCCATAACAGCCGTCGTCACATAAGACGTCGTCCCTGTTCACCTTCCAGCTTTTGGTAAAGTTTAGGCTGTTGGAGGCTTGCTTCCCGTCGGGCGTGAGGAAGTCGTCGGCGGGGTCCCCGTTGTAGTTGCCGCACAGCCCAGAGACCTGGTCTTGGAAGCGCTTGGGCAGCCTCAGCATCAGCTGTCTGTCCCAGTCGTAGGTGACCACCAGCCCAAAGTCCAGCTCTACCACGCCCTGCATCCCGCTTTGGTACACACGCAGGCGGCCCTCACTCAGGGAGGCGGGCAGGCTTGAGTACTGGTGGTCGATCTGCAGAGAGGTGACAGTGGTCAGCAGCGGTCAGACCCCTCTGTAGCCTCCCCGTCAGCCCCTCATCTCCTCCACTCAGGTCCCCAGGTTAGCGACCCAGGATGCCCTGCGTCCCTTGTCACTAGCTGAGCTAGGATGCTGCCTCTTGTACCTCCAGTGCCCTGAAGTGCTCTTCCCTGAGATGTGCGTGAAGACCCCACCCCCGCCCCCCAACGACGTCTGCTGAGGTGTCGTCGGCTCAGTGAGGCTGTCCCTGACCACCCTCTCACTAGCCCCTTCCTGTTGCCTCTCCTGCTCTGCTCCGCAGTCCCCACAGCGTGTAACCCTCTCCCTCAGTGTGCAAGCTCCCCACACCCTCCATCTGTCCGAGCCACTGGAAGGCCGCCTCTCGGGTTTATCTCCAGTGTCTCCAACAGTGCCTGGCAGAACAGCAGGCTCCACACAAGAAGCAGGAAGCCAGTGTGAGGAAGGAACCTGGCAGGCCTGGCAGCAGGCAGCAAGGGACAGCTGCTGCGGGGAGCCAGCGAAACAAGCGGGACTCATGTCCATGAGATGAGCCAGTGAGAGTCAGGAGGCTGCAGGCAGAACCAGTCAAGACCAAATCTGCCAGGAGGCCAGCTCATTAAACTACCATCATAGTGTCGCAGTGTCCCAGTGTTCCTCATGTTGCTGTGGTACAGGGCACTGGCCAGAAGCTACTTTGGGGGATGAAAAAGTTTATTTGCTTTATCCCTCTAGAGCTCAATGAACTGATAAGGAAGCCAGGCTCCAAGTAGAAACCCTGAGGAATACTGCTTGTTGATTGGCTCACAGTCTCGTTCCTTAGCCCCCTTATACAGACTAGGCCCACATGCCTAGGGATGGTGCCACCCACAGTGGGCAGGCCGCTCCCACACCCTTCAACCGCCAAGACGGTGTGGGCCAACATGGTCTAGGCAGTAAGTACTTCATTTGAGGCTTCTCTCAGATGACCTTAAGCTGTGTCAAGCTGGCCACTGGGGCTAGCTAGGACAAGGAGCGCTGGCAATGAATGGCACCGTGGACAGGCTAGTCCTCAAATGGTAACACAGGCTTGCCAGCCACCCCAATTTGTTCTTCCCATCCTGAGTCCTACATTTGGACCCCCGGTTTTCTAGCCTCCGAGGAACAAAACTCAACGCTTGTTGCTAGCCTTAAAATCCGTCGCCACGTGTTTGTTTTTTGTTTTGGCATCTGAGACATGGTCAGTTCCACTGCTTATGTGTGGAGTAGCTGTGGTTCTGATCAAAACCCCTGAGTGACCAAGACCTTCCTTTGGACTGAGCGATGTGGGACTCAATTTTCTTCTAAAATGTGGGAGCGAATCTAAGGTGTGAAGACCCCAGACATCACACGCAAACATCCTTCCGGCTCACAACAAAAAACCTCGAAGGAAAGGTACCAGTGTTACTACCAATGACGAACCATGAAGGTCCTGACTCTCAGAAAATGTCCCAGTGCCTTTGGATGGACCTGAGCTGGCTCCTCTCCCCTTCAGGGGAGCGGCTCCCACTGAGATATCCTGGAAGGATAGTCAGATGCCCAAGGCTAGCCCAAGATGTCCAAGGCTAGCCCGAGTGTTGCTCGATCTGCAGGCTGATTCTACTTATGACCTGTTAAGTTGGTTAAAGCCTGGTGAAGCTCCTTGCCAGTGTTTCAGCCACACACCACCTGCCCGGGGCTGCCATTTAAGCCCTCGTCTTACACAAGGCTGGTGAGATACCCGTCAGGACATCTCTCTTCACTCCATAGTCAAGAGATTTGACACCAGTAACCAAACACGAGGGTCTTCTATTCCAGCAACGACAGGTGGGTGCTGCCTGGACTCCATCACAAAGACTCTTTTTTTCTCAGCCTTGACATAAAGATTCTACCAAACTACAGGTGATGAACTAAATTACATTCAGAAGCCTCCAGAAATGGATGGATGGATGGTCAATCAGTTACAAGCAATGAAGGGGGTAGAGGCACGGGCCTCTCCTGATTGGTAGGCTCAGCCTAGAAAGTCACTAGTGACTAAGAACACACACACACACACACACACACACACACACACACACACACACACACACAAAAAGACCAAACAAGCTACCTCTTCCATCTTAAACACCCAGAGCTGAGAATGTGGAACTAGGACTCTGTGCCCAAAGGGGACGAGTCCTCTGCACCCTGAAAGAGCTAGCCCGATAGCGGAGGCTGCAGATAGCAGCAGTCCATGCCACCTGGCTACACACTGAGGAGGCTTGGTGGTTCCTACAACCCATCTGTCCTCCCACTGTGACGGAAGAGCGTCACTTTGCTCAAGACACAAGCTGCTCGTGCAATTGTCTGAGATAGTCACCCTAAACCGGATCCTTACACCCCAACCTCTGCATGTGTTACCAGCACCAGCGCTCCACTGTGCTGGGTTTAAAAGAATTTACTTATTTCTATATGTGTGGGAGTTCTCTGAGTGTGAACCACATACATACAGTGTCCGCAGAGGTCAGAAGAGGGCAGCCGATCCCCCGGAACTGGATTTACAGGCAGCTATGGGCCACCCGCCGTGGGTGCTGGGAGCCGAACTCCAGCCGTTTTCCAGAACAGCAGATGCTCTTAACAGCTGAGCCGTCTCTCTAACCCTCTTCTCTGACCCTGCTCTGGCTGTGATTTTCACTTCCCTCTCCGCTTCTCCACAGCAATAAGCATCTATCCGACAGGGGCCCGAGACCAATAGCTCATAAGCAACCCTCCCAAGACAGGTCACCATGCTGAGATCACCCCCGGATGAGAACGACTGCCCGCAGTGGCCAGGCCGCACCTTGGCGGAGAACTAATCGCTTCAAGGGGACCAGATTGATGCCCTCGAGAGATGACACCAGTACAAGGTTCTCCAGATTCCTTCTAGAACTGGAGCTGAAAGGATGACCAGTCAAACCACACGCTAAGTATAAGTTCCTGCTCCCATAAGCCCTTGTTCTTCCCAGAGTGGCCACATTGGGTAAATCTTACTGTGCTCACCACCACCTCCACCTCCACCATCACCACCACCACCACCACCTCCACCTCCACCATCATCACCATCACCACCATCACCACCACCACCTCCACCTCCACCACCACCACCACCCATTTCTTTGGTTAGCTTATTTGGATGGTGGTAGAGCCTAGTTGTCCACAGCAAAAAGGGATTGTTTGGGATCTAACACCAAGGGACTGGTAGCCTTGGCCAACTTACCCGGGAAAGGCCTATTTCTCCATAGGCGAAGGACACAGTGTGGTTGTAGGCATACACGGTGACCAAGTGCACATAGGAGACTTTTCTGGTGCTTCGGTGCTCGTTCTTGGCTTCCACTTTAAAGGCCAGCAGGGACTCTCTGGAGCTGTGCAGCTCAACCATGGTGTAGGTGCAGGTGCCCATCATGTCATAGCGGCGGCCATCGAAGGTGGTGTAGTGGGGGTCGCCATGGGCGCGGCAGACAGACGTGGACTCTGCCACACACCTGGCCTTCCCACTCACCATCTGGCAGCGCTGGCCAGATGTGCACTGAATGCCTCGGCAGAGAGCCTCTCCCTGGGCGAGCCGAGCTGGGGAGGGAAGAAAGATGAAGCCGAGTTAGAAATGAGCCGGGCGTGGTGGCGCACGCCTTTAATCCCAGCACTCGGGAGGCAGAGGTAGGCGGATCGCTGTGAGTTCGAGGCCAGCCTGGTCTACAAAGTGAGTCCAGGACGGCCAAGGCTACACAGAGAGACCCTGTCTCAAAAAACAAACAAAAAAAAAAAAAAAAAAGAAATGTTCATGGGGTCAGGACCCTGGGGAAACTGAGGCTCCCAGGCTCATGGAGAGAGAGCTCCTCTGGGCTTCCTGACTCCTCAGGGTTTCTGATTCCACGGTTTAATTCAGCTTGACCCAGAGGCGAGGCAGGTAGTGACGGAGGGCCAGGGGCAGCCACTGAAGTGTCAACTGCTCAGACCTCCGCATCCCTCTTCCTCTCTCCCCACCACCTGCTAGGAAATGAAAGACCAGACAGGGGCAGTGTGGGTAAAGTGCAGGAGGTCCTAACTTCAGATTCTAGCCCCGTGTAAAAGCTGGGCGTGGTGGCAAGTGTGTTATTAGCTCAAGTGTTCCTGGAGGGAGTAACGACAGGCAGACGCACCCCGGGGGGCCAACTGACAGCTCTAGGTGCAGAATCCCAAAAACAATCGGACAAGGTAGAGAGCGATCAGAGGAGAATGCTGGGACATTGACCTCTGGCCTCTTCACAAGCATGCCTGGCTGTGTATACCTGTGGACATATGGACACACCCCTGCAGAACACACACACACACACACACACACACACACACACACACACACACACACACACCCCTGCAGAACACACACACACATACACACAGACACACACACAAACACACACCTGCAGAACACACACCCACACCCCCCCCTGCAGAACACACACATACATACACACAGACACACACACAGACACACACCTGCAGAATACACACACACACACACACACACACACACACACACCCCTGCAGAACACACACATACATACACACAGACACACACACAGACACACACCTGCAGAACACACACACACACACCCCTGCAGAACACACACATACACACAGACACACCCCTGCAGAACACACACACACAGACACACACACTTTTTTGAAGGAAGGCAGAAACACAAGCAAAATGGAAAAACCGTGGTGTAGGGCAGCGTCAGTCTGAGTCTTATCCGAGGGAGGAAGCCTGGGACACTGTGTAAACTAATCTAAGTGCGCTGGCCTAAGTGGTCTAATTTGCCGAGGAGGAAGCTTCTCCACAGAGGTTGGAGAGGGGTGTTGTCAGCTTTTAATGAGCTAGAATGGCAGCAAGAAATTTGAACTGGCTACGCATGATGGCACACGCCTTTAATCCCAGCACTCGGGAGGCAGGGGCAGGTGGATCTCTGTGAGTTCGAGGCCAGCCTGGTCTACAAAGCAAGTCTAGGACAGCCAAGGCTACACAGAGAGACCCTGTCTCAAAAAAAAAAAAAGAAAGAAAGAAAGAAATTTGAACTGAATCGAAGGACTGAGTATTACGTACTATAATTTATTATCTACTCACCCACCCCCCTTGAGGTGGGGTACCATGTTTGTTTGTTTGTTTGTTTGTTTTGGCAGGACAAGGATCACCTCAGTGTGGGTTCCCAGGTTGAAGAAGACCATCTGGGAAGAAACAGCCCTTCCTGGTCGGCCTCCAGTCCTCAAGAACTCTCTATTCTGACCCCCACCCCACAACACGGGGTCACCCTGCAGCGCCGCCCTCCTCTCTCCTCACAGACCAATCGAAGGACTTGCATGCATGAACTTGTCCTGCTCTCACCACAGCCCTGCCGCGGGGGAGGGCGGGCATTATCCCTACTTCAGAGCCACAGGGACTGAAGCCTAGAGAGGTGGAGCGACAGGCCGAAGGCCACCCAGGCACAGCGGGCACTTAGCCCCAGACCCTCTGGCTCTGGCCCTGTGCCCTCACAGCTGCCTGGTGGCAGCTTCTGAGTGGGCTGAGCCTGAGGTCCGTCACAGGGTCAGGTCCTGGTCCTTAACTAGTCAAAGCACATGACGGCGCGCAGGGAGGCAGAAATGCAGAGGTGCCCCATCCCAGGGCCTCAGGGTTGCGCTGCCCGGATTTCCCGGCTGTGAGCAGCAGCAGCAGCAGCAGCAGCAGCAGCAGCAGCAGCAGCAGCAGCAGCAGCAGCAGCAGTCCTACCCACATGAGGTGTGCAGGGGAGCAGTCGGAGGCAGGTACAACTGAATCGGCTGCTGAGATATCAAAACAGCGACCAGCCCCTCCCCAAAGACCCTTCCGCCCTGGCACCCTGGGCCCTTCCCAAGACCCATTCTACAACCACAAACCAACATACAAAGGTCGATGCTGGCACAGTGGCGGAGTCTTAGTGCAGTGTCCGCTTGGTGTGCCCTGCGTCAATCTGGCTGATAAATATTTTTAACCTTGTGCCTGGCAAAAGGGAGAGAGTTAAGGAAGGGTGCCAGGCACGTTAAAAGTGAGAGGTAGGCAGGCCAGCTGATCCTGGGAGCCGGAGACAAACAAGCAGGAAACGTAGGGAAAAGATGGTCAAGGAAGGTTTGGGAGGTGAACACACAGCCCTCGGTGTCCAGGGCTCCAAAAAGGCACAGAAGCATCAGTTCTTTCAGGCTTGGTACTTTTTTTTTTTTTTTTTTTTTGAGACAGGGTTTCTCTGTGTAGCCTTGGCTGTCCTGGACTCTCTTTGTTAGACCAGGCTAGCCTCGAACTCACAGCGATCCACCTGCCTCTGCCTCCCGAGTGCTGGGATTACAGATGCGTGCCACCACGCCCGGCTTGGGCTGAGCACTTGGTGTGCACTCTGAGATGCTGTTGTCAGAGTGACCTTCTGTAAGGTATTGCCTGCCTAACCAACACCAGCACCAGAGGCGGTGTCATCTGACAGACTGGAGACGAAGAGGCACAGACAGGCCTTGCTGGACCCAGGCTGGTAATTCTGCAGGAAGGCCGTGAGGAATTCTTCCCCACCCGTGTTCCTGGAGTCCACTGTGGCCTCCTGGGTCCATCCTGGAGAAAACGCGGTTGTGGGTCCACTTACCTAGTCCTCCCCATTACAGACCCAGCCCGCTGGCCTGCGCCTGGGACCCTGCTGAAATAATTCTCCCCTCGGCTCCTATTTCCTTCCGCACGCAGCGTCCACCTGTGAGCCTTTCCGGCCTCTGCTGCCCCAGAGCGGGGGCACCTTGTGCAGGGCTCTTACTGAACTCAAACGCTGCAGGGGCCGGATGAAGAAATGTGTGGGATAGTCCAGGTGGTGACCAAGGACGCTGGAGCACTGCGCTCCGCCTAGAATGAGCTGCCGCCGTTCTCTTCTGCTGACTGCCCTTGTGTCTCGCTGACTTATTTTTGGTGCTACATCTTCTATCTTCCAGATGAAACCAGCCAGGTAGCTGAAGCTTTATATGAAATCCCCAGCCCATTTTTTTTCTTTCTTTCTTTCCTGAGTACCGTGGGAGTATACAATCTGACCGGGCTCAGCAGCCAGTGTGATTCCTGTTTTAATAATTTAATAATTCCTGTCTTGTGCTGGGCGGTGGTGGCGCATGCCTTTAATCCCAGCACTGGGGAGGCAGAGGCAGGTGGATCTCTGTGAGTTCGAGGCCAGCCTGGTCTACAGAGTGAGTCCAGGACAGTCAGGGTTACACAGAGAGACCTTGTCTCAGAAAACCAAAATAATAATAATAATAATAATAATTATTATTATTATTATTATTATTTATATGTATAAACAAATTATTATTATTATTATTATTATTATTATTATTATTATTCCTGGCTTGGTGGTTCATACAAGAGGATGAAGGAAAGTTGAGGACCGTGGAAGTACAGACAGTGTCCTAAAAACAGGAGCAGGTAGACCCTCCAGACACGGGGGAGGGAGGGAGGTTGACCTAATTTTTCTGCAAGTTCTCATTCCTTTTCAGCTAGCCAGGGAGAGACAATTTATGGAAGGTTTACAAAGGAAAGACGCTGGCGCAGACGAGCAAGTTTCCCAGATTTTAGCGGCGACGTGGATGGGGTTCGATTGGACTTACCCCATAGGAGGGTTGATCCAGCCCAGACGGCCCACCAGCTCCACCAGCTCCACGGGGATCCCATGTCTGCGTGGGAAGAGACGGAGGCTCACATGAGGTTGTCACCCTACTGTCCTGTTGGAGACTGTCATGGAGGTGACATGGGACTGGGGATAGCTGGGTGCAAGGAAGGCTGAGGTAGAGAAGGAAGTTATGCCAACAGGACCAAGGCCGTGGGGTGCTGTCTATCCAGTATGCCAGGGAGGTAAGTTAGGGGTTCTAGAATCCGGGGAGATGGGCGTGGGAGCTGGAGAAGATGATGCCCCGAGGGAAGAGATAGGAGGTGTAGAAAAAAGGACAAGAAGAAATTATCTGTCCTGCTTCCAGAGAGAGCCCCACTCCTTCTCACCTGCTGGTCCCCAGAGCTGCAGGACCAGACGGTGCACTGAGTTATATAGTGGAGTTCCTTGTTGCCTCAGACCACACCATTGGCCCCCTGCCAGGCAGATGATGCCAGCTTCCTGGAGGAGAAGGAGGAGGAGGAGGAGGAGGAGGAGGAGGAGGAGGAGGATGCTATCAGGTGGGAATATTGAGTCCTGAAGTCTATAGCCTGTGTTCTGAGACGGGTGTGAGGTCAGCTGGCGACTGCACCCTGGGGAGCTATGCAAAATGTTGGTCCTTGAAAGAGTGCTGTCCTTAGAGAAACAGCTGGGGGGTGGGTGAGCGGGAGGGGGGGGCAGAGGGGGGGGCCGAGAGGAGTGTGCCAGTGGACTGGGTTCCTTGAGCAAGGTAGTGGGGGTTGAAGGGTGAGGTGGCTTTGGCCATGTTTATTGGCTTGCTGGCCAGATTCCCATCTTTGGTGCTTACCTAGAATAGTATCTCAAGGCCCATTTCCGCGTTCTGGCTCCTTGCAGTCCCTATGGGCTGACCCCTGGTCCGAAGCCACAGGCATCTTGATTCTGAATACCCAGTGAGGGTAGTAACCTGGGGATGCATAGCGAGGCCACGGCTTGGGCCGTAGCATAGGACATGATGTCTCGCCTCAGAGAATTATTTGGTTTCGTAGTTCAGACGCCCCTACTAGGCCACGTCTCTCCACAAAGAAGGGCCTGGCCGAGGCACGGGTCAATTTATACCTAGCTTAGAATTTTCTTGAGGCGTGGTACGGGATTTCAGGGTGCAGGGGAAGTAGCAGAGGGAGTGTGGGTTTCCTGGGGTGTAGTCAGTGTCTCCCCGAAAGGCTGGTACAACCCGTGATGTTGTTGGTCGAATCTGAAATGTCTCCCACAGGCTGTTGTGTTTTAACGTGTGGCGGCCAGCAAACGAGTACAGCTTTGGGAGGTCGTGGACTGGGAGGTTTGGGACCTGCAGCCTCACAAATACAAGCAAGCTGCTAGGGATGGGCGTTGTAGGTCCCCCGGTGCCTGCTTCTGGCCTGCTGTGGTTCTTTCTCACTTGCTTCATGTGAGCAGGCACACCCGCTCCCACTTTGGATGGAATCACTCCAGCTAGGACGCCCTGGGCTCTGTGGCAGAGTGTACCCCTCAAACCATGGGCCAAAAGGGCTTCTTCTTCTTCCTCTTTCATCACCTCTCTAAGGTGTTTTTCCATCACAACAATGATAAAGGTAACAGATACATAAAATGGGTCCAGAGAAGACCAGGGGTTTTTTTAATATAACTAACTCTGGTTCTGGTGCTTTGGAACTGGTTTGTTCCAAAGACAGACATGGAGGCCGGGCGGTGGTGGCGCACGCCTTTAATCCCAGCACTCGGGAGGCAGAGACAGGCGGATCGCTGTGAGTTCGAGGCCAGCCTGGTCTACAGAGTGAGTCCAGGACAGCCAAGGCTACACAGAGAAACCCTGTCCCGAAAAACCAAAACAAACAAACAAAAAACAACAATAAAAACAAAGATAGGCATGGAAGGATTTCGAGGTGAAGGCTGAAGAAGCCCCAGAATTGTGGTGGTGGACAATACAGGGCTAACGTGGTGGAAATGTAGAAGGCCAAAATGCCAGTGGAACTGTGGACGATGGAGACTGTACTCACAAGGTTATTGGGGATAACTCTTGCTCAGGCTGCCCATGGAGGCTGAATCGCGTGAGACACATGGGAAGGATCTTCTTTAAAAAGAGAAAACTACAGTCAAAGGGGTACCTTGTTTGAAAATGATCATGTAGGGAAACGTTTCTCTGGCTCAGAGGCACGGCAACTCAGAGGCCACTGCAGCCATTGTCCAAATGGATTTGGCTACACCTTGGGTTGGCAGCGGACCACACAGTGCTGGCTTTGCAGGCGTGCGCGACGAGTGCAAAGGGATGTGGCCTCTGAGGCTTGCACCAAGGTTTGGGGAGGGGGAAGGGTCTACTAGGCTCCATGTTACTGTTTTTAAAAATTACATGTATTATCAGTAGGTCCGGCTAGCGATCAATTAAGATACAGACACTTGTTGTATTTTAAAATAGCCTTAGCTAACCTGGGGCAGGACAGACATCAATCCTCTAAACTACCTCCCACAGTGGGGCAGGCATGGGATCCCTGCCTCGATCCCATGCCACCTGCTTCCAATAACTTCTATCCAGCTCCCTCCCATCCATAATCCCAAATACTTGCTCATGTTCTTCATCTGGGCTGCATTCTCCATCCACACCACCTGCCATGTGTTTCTCCTCCAGCTAACCCATGGCGGCCTTCCTCTCTTCCTTTTCTGGTGGCGGTCCTTCTCCTTCCCAGAATTCCTCTCTCCCTCTCCCCCCCCCCCTCTCTCTCCCCCACCTATCTCCTCTGCCCTGCCCAGGTGGGATGGCTTTTTATTAAGCAGAAGGTGGGGCAGACAGCAAGCTGTAATTAGCATCAAAACACACCAGACCATCCCCCAACACTGTGTGGCAGAGACGAGCTCCATGTGGAGTAGTGCTCCTAAGTCAATGCCCAAGGAAGTGACACTGAAGCCCAATCTGTAATGGGCACCCTAGGGTGGTGGTGGTGGTGGTGGTACCAGGAACTTTGCATTCATGTCACGGGAAGCTAAGGCCACTGACTAGAGCCAGATGCAGTGACTAAAGAGAAGCCATGTGTCACATTGTGACAAGGCCATGGGTTTAAGTATGACCAAGCCCACAGGAAACCAGATGGTGCCCAATAATACAGCCATGTGCTCTAAATTATGTGCTGTAGCTACAGTGTTTAAGGGTTGCCCTGCTGGGGTTGGGTATGGCTTTGCCCCAGTCCTTCCTTATTTCCCTCCCATTCGTCCCTTGTAGAACGGGAGCACTCAGTCTTTGCCGCTGGGTGTTGGAAGGAGGTAACGCTTTATTATTTAAGGGCTCATAGCCAACGGCGCCTTGAGTGCCAGAGGAGATTGTTTCACTTTTGACCAATACTAAAACCGTGGAAACCGTGGGGGAATCCTGAAGTTGGATTGTGAAGTTTGGCATTTGGCATTACTGGATGGCCATGCGTAGCTACCGGGGACCAAAGGTGGAAGGCTACGGTCTGAATCTGAAATGCTCTCCCACCGGTGTGTTCAAACGCCTCTCTGTGTGTAAGGAACTCTTCACTGCTGTGACAAAAGTCTCTGAAATAAGCAACCTAACAGCAGGGGGAGGGTGCGGGGGTGGGGTGGGGTGGGGGGAGCTGAAGGTTTGTTTTCACTCAAAATAGCGGTGATTTTAGTGCAGGGTCACTTGGGTCTATTGCTTTTCAGCCTTGGGCAAGTCAGTAACATCATGGCCGTGGGGCATGGGAGAAGAAAAGAGATGATAGATAGATAGATAGATAGATGCCTTTCTTTCTTTCTTTCTCTTTTTTTTTTTTTCTGAGACAGGGTTTCTCTGTGTAGCCTTGGCTGGTCTGGACTCACTTTTGTAGACCAGGCTGGCCTCGAACTCACAGCGATCCACCTGCCTCTGCATCCCGAGTGCTGGGATTATAGGTGTGCGCCACTACACATGGCTCCTGTGGGTTTTTAAAAAAGATTTATTTATTTATTATTATGTATCGAGTGCTCTGCCTGCATGTACATCTGTAGGCAGAGGAGGGCACCACATCACATGATAGATGCTTGTGAGCCACCATGTGGTTGCTGGGAATTGAACTCATGACCTTTGGAAGAGCAGACAGTGCTCTTAACCTCTGAGCCGTCTCTCTGCCCCTCCTGTGGGTTTCTAAAAGCAGCTCGTGGGAAGGAAAGCCCTAAAGGGAGACCCAATCTGCTATGATCTGAGAGGGGAGAGGGGGCACCTTTCCCCCACACTATTCTACCCACCTCATAAACATGCATGGAAACTGCCTGTGTAGCTGTCAACCCGATGTTCCATGTTGCCGTCCTCTCATTTGAGTCAGCCTGTCCCAACCTCTCAGGGGCAGGCCATCTTTTTGCCTTGCTTTCCTGAACAAACTCCTGAAACTGTCTGTGTTTCTGAGCCCAATTATTTCCTTCAAGAACACACACACACACACACACACACACACACATACACACACACACACACACACACACACACACACACACACACACACACACTGAGGAAACCCTCCATCCCAGTATCACTTGGGGCATTAAAACTCAGACAGCAGTATGAGCCTCTCAGGCCCATATTTCCTGTGAGTCGCAGACTAAGAGTGTCTCCTCTCTCTCTCTCTGTCTCTGTCTCTCTCTGTCTCTGTCTCTCTCTCCCTCTCTCTCTCTCCCCCCTCTGTCTCTGTCTGTCTCTCTGTCTCTGTCTCTGTCTCTGTCT
Organism: Acomys minous; assembly: GCF_964271855.1. NCBI lineage: Eukaryota > Metazoa > Chordata > Mammalia > Rodentia > Muridae > Acomys > Acomys minous. The sequence goes on along the minus strand of NC_140502.1, from coordinate 23,671,912 downwards.
GTCTGTCTCTGTCTCTCTCTCCCTCTCTCTCTCTCCCCCCCCCTCTCTCTGTCTCTGTCTCTGTCTCTGGCTTGGTCTGCGGTGGTTTCAGGCTTTGAGGAGGATCTTCTCAGACATGAGCAGCAGCACTATCGTGCTGTGTCTCCTCATTGTCGTCACAGAGAACCAATTAGCATTCAATGAACGCCTCTAGTGCTGAGTATAAGGAACTCTGGAGTGACTTCTACCCCACCCCCACACCCCATTTCTGAGTCAGATGGAATAATGTCTTGCTCAGGACAGCAGCAAGGCCACCAGAGGCTCATCTTCCTTGTAATGCCTCTGAGTTACTTTCTTGTGTTTGATTAAAAACTAGGCCAGCCGGGCCGGGCGTGGTGGCGCACACCTTTAATCCCAGCACTTAGGAAGCAGAGGCAGGCGGATCGCTGTGAGTTCGAGGCCAGCCTGGTCTACAAAGTGAGTCTAGGACAGCCAAGGCTACACAGAGAGACCCTGTCTCGAAGAGAAAAAAAAAAACTAGGCTAGCCACACGAGACCGTGCTAATGAGAAACTCTGACGTGACACCGTAGTAAGCGGCACAGTGTTGGATCCAAAACACACTAAGGAGGACAGGCTTGCTCTTCGGACCCTGCCTTGCAATCCTCTCTGCCTTGCACTCTGACGCTACATCCGACCCTTGCTCCATCTCCGCTACCACTCAGCCTCGCCATTCCCTTTCTTTCTCTGACGGGGATAATAAAAATGCTGAAAACAGGCAGATGCTCAGCCATTTCACCAAAGCCTCTGGTGTACGCGCGCAGGGCACGAGCCGTTTGGGAACAAGCCCTACGTGAAGCGGACCCAGAGGTCAAAGTCATCCTTCCTTCACACGCGTGGTTGGAAGCCTAGCGCACTGACGTGTGGTGATGACGGTCTGTGCAAAGGGGGAGTCGGTGGGGTCACTTCAGCTCGGACAGTCTCTAACTTTGCCTTCTCTGGGTCTTTCAATCCGGCCTCATACTCACTCTGGCCCCAGGTGAACACCGTCATGTCTCGACATTTTAAGGGAGATTGGGACAAGAAACGAGGACAGAACGAGCCGGATGCCTAGTCTCAGGGATTGTACCCAGCCCTGGTCCTGTAGTTATAGTATGCATAGATGGCCACACAGGGAAGCAGGTGAGGAAAGGCGAAGGCTCCTGATGGAGAGGCTGCGCTCACGTCTCATCTCCTCAGAGGGCATGTCTGAGGGACACTTTTGTCCTCACAATGTCCTGACTTCTCTTCTGGATGTGGAACCGGCCACGAAAAGTGTAGGTCTTAACACTATCTTGAATTGCGTCTCCTTTTCCAAGAACCTGGGCAAGCGGACAGAAGAGTCCCTCATGCCCAGATCCTTCTGGTCTTAAAGCACGCCTCTGACCTCTGTAAACGCTGCGTGGGAGTTGGGTCTTGACGCAAGCGCTGTATTCCTGTTAGCAAGCCTGCTCGGCTCTACTCCTTAACCAACTCGTCACTGGATGAAAACTTGGTGGGGAATGAAATTAAGTATAATTTCATTTTTATAAAGGTACAAAGCATTACAAGGTCTCCCTAAGACCAACCTCGCTCCCAGATCCTGATAGCTTTTCACTGTCCCTGGTTGGAAAGGATGATTATGCAAATGGGAAAATGGGAAGATGAAGAATTAGACAAATGTTAAGTCCTCAGACCCACACCCAGGACCATAAATCCCTAAAAGGTCTGGCTCTGACCAGGGGACAGTTCCAAGACGCTGGCAGCCAGGGGTTCATGGATTACCACCAGCTAGCTCTCTGTTAAATGGAAAATGCTGTAAAAAAAAGGACAAAAGTCCTGGCCTCGTCTTTCTCTTATGGATTCAACAGCGAGGTTCCTGTCCGGCTTGTACCATTGCATTCTCTGTCTCCCTGGGTCTCCTATGGAAAAAATAACCATTTTCTACATCTTCCAGTCCTCAGCTGCAGTTACAGTGGCACCACACAAAACTTTTTTTTTTTTCCTTCATGTGTCTTTTCTTTCTGCTTTTTCTTGCTGGTAGTTAATAGTGGGTTTTGCAGTTCAGTGTCCTTTGAAATCCTTGTTATGGGGGGGGCTTTTGCTAGAGTTTAACATGCAGGTGGGTTAGTCCATGTCTTAGGCCCTGAAGAGGAAGGAGAGGCTGGCCCAGACCCACGGCAGACAAGAAGCTCAGTGCTAACATTATAAAGGCAGGCTATGGTCATCTCTCTTATTCTGCCCGAAATGGGATTTGAGCACAACTTTCCTTTTTTTTTTTTTTTCCCACATTCAAGTTCATAAAAATGAACTTGAACTCTTCACAAATTTGTGTGCCATCCTTAAGCAGGGGGCATGCTAACCTTCTCTGTATTGTCCCATTTCAGTATGTGTCCAGTTGAAGTGAGCGCTCGGCTCCCCTTGCATAAGCTGGTAAACTTTGTCTCATTGCGGAAAGAACAAGGTAGAAAAGAGCTGACAAGCAGGGGACGGACGTAGGGAAGGATGTAGGATGTGTTTTTGGTAAGAAAGGACTAAAAAGACAAGACAGTGTTTTTGAACAAGAAAGGATTTTGTATAGTAAAAGTAAGATTTTTGTTTTAAGGTGAGATGACAGTTTCTTTCCATGGCCCAGGGTGAGTGGACAATGAAACTTCAGTAATATCCTCTCTCTGTCTCTCTGTCTCTCTGTCTCTCTGTCTCTCCCTCTCTCTTTCTCTCCCTTCCTCCCTCCCCCTCCCTCTCTCTCTCTCTCTCTCTCACACACACACTATTTAATTTTCTTGCTGGGTAGTGGTGGTGCACACCTTTAACTCCAGCACTTGAGAGGCAGAGGCCAGCCTGGTCTACAGAGTGAGGTCCAGGACAGCCAGGGCTACACAGAGAAACCCTGTCTCAACAACAGCAACGACCACAGCAATAAAAACAAACAAAACCAAAATGGGTTTAAATTCCTTAAAGTCAAAACTCAGCACACTGAGCCGGGCATGGTGGTGGCAGCGCACGCCTATAATCCCAGCACTCGGGAGGCAGAGGCAGGTGGATCGCTGTGAGTTCGAGAGACCTCGTCTCGAGGGAAAAAAGAAAAAAAACTCAGCACACTGTAATAAAACTAAGACCTGGTTCTCTGTTTAAAACGAGGTTTCCTTGAGAGATTGAGCTTTTCTTGGTAACATTTATAAGAACTGGCTTGAAGAACAACTACTTCATGTTTATCATGATAATAACTTGTGTTTTCTGTCGTTTATTAGGCCTTTTAACTGTGTAGAAACTTGACTCTTTGATAAAATCAGGATGTATTTAGAGCCATGTTTATTTTGAATGTGACAGAAAAGTTGGAGGGAAGGCCCACCATTTCCTCTTCAGGACTGGGGCCAGCTTCCCTTGGGTGGTCTCCACGGGAGCTGGGAGATCAAAGCCAAAGAGGGTACAGGGACTGAGAGGACAGCCAGTGCCTTTGCAAGGTCACTCGGGAGATGGCATGGATTCTCTAAAATGGCCCCAAATGGTCTGTTTTCACCTGTCCTGTTGATCAGGCAGGCCCTGGAGTCACCAGGGGTTAGATGTGTGCACATCCTTTACAGAGAAGAGTCACCGAGAGAGGAAATGTCCCCTGTGCATCCAAAAGAAGCCACAGGGCCGGCAAGACCTGATACATCCAGCACAGCTGATAGAGGAAAAGCTAACAGACCCAAGGGCCACCTCCTGAGCCCCCAAGAGTAACCCCACTGGGTCTTGAATCAATCAATCTATCTATCTATCTTGGTTTTTTGAGACAGAGTCTCTCTGTGCAGCCCTGGTTGTCCTGTAACTCACTTTAGAGACCAGGCTGGCCTCGAACTCACAGAGCTTCACCTGATGGGGTTAAAGGATGCCCCCATGCCCAACTGAGTCTTGATTGCCTTACGAGTAAAGGAAGAAAAGAGTACTTGTCGGCCACCTGCATGGTCTCAAACGCCCAACAGGAGTGTATAACTCCAGAGTGACGTTAGGGCCAGGGACACAGCTAGGCAGGGAACAGAGCTTCCCTCTAACCTGCTACCTGAGTTTAATCTGCGGGACCCTCGTGGTGAAAGCAGAAAATCAACTCCCACAGGTTGTCCTCTGACCTCCATGTGTGTGTGGCCCCCCCCTCTCTCTCTCTCTCTGACTGTCTCTCCCTCTGTCCCCCTTCTCTGTGTGTGTCTCTCTCTGTCTCTGTCTGCCCCCTCTCCCTGTCTCTGCGTCTCTGTCTCTCTCTCTCTCTCTCTCCCTCCCTCTCTCTCTCTCTCTCTCTCTCTCTCTCTCTCTCTCTCTCTCTCTCACACACACACACACACACACACACACACACACAGGAAATAAGGCACTTCTGATGGTCAGTTTCGGCCCACCTATGTCCTGAAGAGCTCCAGCAGGCCGGAGCCCTGCACCAGGGCTCCGAGCATGGCAAACATGGCGTCTAAAGGGTTTGCCCTTTCCCCTTCCCCCTTCACTTGTGAAACTAGTCGATCACATTCCTAAAGCTAGCTACCAAGGTCCAGTCCATGCTTGGCCACTTTACAATGCCTGACTCATTCCTGAGGGTGATCGCCAAGGTTCAACTCTCACAACATCAAGGCCCAGCAGTCAAAATTCGTTATTTTTGGTTAAGCCAATTAAAACGCCCAATAAAAATTCACAAACACGTCCTAGCTCATTGTAACAGAGCCTCCACCGTTTCCCTCCTTAAACTAACACTTGCAAAGCTATTGGCTGCTGTTTCTGAGCGGTTCAGATTCAACCACCTTGTCTTTCTGCCATGCGTAACAAAGAATCTTCTTGTGTTTGGTTTGTACTTGGAAATTAGTGTTTCAGTGTGGTCTGTGTGTAATCCAGGGCCCAGAGGGGAGCACCCCACAGTACTTGGGTTCCTTCAAGTCCACAAATGGCTGTCAGTCAGTAACCAATGGCGTTACTAATTTGGTTCACCAGCTCTTCATAATATTCACTATATTCCAGAAAGTGCTCCCGGTGAGTCCTATTCTGAAGAGAAAACCAATTGAGAACTTCCGTATCTTCCTTAAAAGGAGTACCAAGGGCCAAAGTTACCGCCTATGGACTCATGATCATAACTCCCGGTTTTGGAGTCGTCTCATGGGACACATTGGGACACTACCTAAGCCCACCTGTGCCTCGCCAAGCAAACACTTTCTTGACCGTTATGAAAACTCTTTTACGATATTGTATTTCATTCTCTTACAAGCTAATGCATCTGTCTCTGAGTGAAGGGGGGTCCACTTTCTGCTTAGGATCTCCTCTGTGACCACTCGGAGGAGTTATCACCTCAGGCCCGGCTTGGTCCCTGCTTCTTTCAATGGCTACCCTGGTTTGGTTCTTCCAGAATTCAACAGATTGAGCTTCAGGTGGTCACTCAATGAAGATATTGGTCCATCTCTCCTGGGCCAGATCTCAAGGTCATACTCAGCAGTAGATCAAATGAGACAAGTATCTGTGCGATTTTCCAGCCAGCAAAATAGACATCTATCTATACCAACAACCCTCCATACCTGACTGTCTTGTTACCAACCGAGACAGCAAGGCCACTGGGCCGGTCGGTAGGTAGGGTCTGTGTCCATCCTTAGCCTTAAGAAGTTACTGAAGGAAGAGACTTCTACTTTGCCCTCTTATAAAAATATAAGGGTCCATATTTGAGGGAGGAAGTGATACTAGGTAGGCAGGGCTGTAGACATGGCAGATGGCAGAAGAAATTGCAACTGTGTCTTAGAGGCTGTGGCTACTGATTGTCAAAATGTCCCTTGGTGATTGAGCATCCTTGAAGCAGTTCTTCCCACTAGACTAGAAACAAAGGCGTTAGGGAATCTCCCAGGGTCCACAAGTGCACACTAGCAGAGGACCAGCTTCATCAAAGGACCCTGACTTCACTATAATATAATTTGCATTGCAGCTTTGTCCTCCTGCATCCCTAGAGCTCTTCAGGAAAATCCAGGGAATAAGTACCTTAAAGGGAGGAATGGCTGCACCAGGATTTGGGAGAGAAGAAAAGGTCATTTCATTCTCACGAATATCCGCTTACGTCATAAATATTTATTAAAAACTCCTCACAGCAGCAACAAACCCACCATCTCTTGCTACGACCCCATTTCAGGTCAGCCCTCTCTAAGCACTTTGATGCATGGTCATCACTGGGCTTTGCCAAATATGCACAGTCTTAATGTTTCTCAGCTGAATTCTTTCCCTTTAAAAAGAGAGGAGTGTCTCTCTAGTGTGGTAACAGAGTCACGGGGCCAAGGGCCACCTCTGAACACTGTGTCTGAGGCTGAGCCATGAGCACGTGGCCGCTTGAGGGACGTTTCATACCCAAACAGCGACCCCTTCCGAAGCTTCCTCGCACTCTTCTCCTGTAACCACGCCCTTGCTCCCCTTTAAATACTTGGCCTTCCATCCCACCCTGCCAGACAGTAGCAATTTAATTCTGCTCCAGCCTCCCCTTCACTGCGCAGGCAGAAGGGACGAGACCCCCAGCCCTGGCTCCTCGGTGCTGTCAGTGTCCTTTCTCCCTCGTCCCTTAAATTCTAACACTGAAGTCCACAGTGCTGGGGAAAGATGTACTTCCACCCTTGTAATTAGCATCAGTAACTCCCAGGCTTCCCCAACACAGTCCTCCAACCATCAGCTCTCGAACTGCAGCCGGTCCCATCTTCCATTAAGCTGTCCCCAAACTCAAGGCCCTGCACCTCCTTATGCCCACGCTGCCCTCAGGACGCCCCGAGATCTCCACCCGGCATCATCACACACCTTCCCTCACACCCTCAGACGGGAAACTGAGTCCGGCTCTCCACCAACTCTGTCCCAGCACCCTAGACGCTGCTGAGTGCAGAGCGATATTCACAGGGCGAGTGCATAATGGAACTCCCTGGAAGAAAGTGTTGCACTGACTGCCGTTATTTCATCTCTATTTCTTGGCCTTGTTCCAATAGGATTTTTCCTTTCGTCAGTTCACCAAAAGTTATGAAAGATGTCCCTGTTACTAAGCCAGCGGCGTGCGCTCTGTGATCCGAATAACCAGCAGCGCTCGACACACGCCTTCCAGCTTAGTGTATTTGTTTTCCACTTGGCTTCCAATGGCCTCCACCAATTTCTCTGATCATTTTTTCCTTGTTGATTGGATTCGAGAATTAAATCCTCACTGTAACTCTGTGAGAAATCGCCACCCTTCCTTCTACTTAAAGGTGATGAAACCAAGTGAGAGAGAAACCGGGCAGCTCACCAGGCTTATCAATGGCAAAGCCGGAGTCTGTCTGTCTGTCTGTCTCTGTCCACCTCCCACCTCTTTCCCCATCCAGTCATGCATCGGTTCATCCGTCCGCTCCTCAACCTCCCCAGGGCTTCTCCCACTCTGCCCAGCTGATTCTGCCGCTGCTCACGCACCCACACGCGCAGACAGCGTCCTCTTGGCACAAGCACTCATCTCCACCCACGAATCCCACAGTGGGGAGAGAACCGGGGGAGACAGCAGGAGGCAGACACACTGGCGTGCAACGTGGGTCTACATATTTACTCAATGCTTTCAGACTGGGCTCAGCAGAGGGGAGGGACAGGGAAGGGACACACAGGGCATCTGTCAGTCACTGCAACTTCTGGGAGGCAGCAAGTCTTCAAGTCTTCACTGCCAGGGGTGACTGATCAGTTGGAACTGCAAGAGACAGATGCTTAGCCCTTCATCCTGCACACTGAGCAGCTACCCACCCGCACTCCCTCCTTCCGTCGTCCCCAAAGACCTGGCTTCTGCCCTCCGTCCTCACCATGGGGAGAAGTCCTGCGCTCTCCACTTCTCCACGGATGTCTGCATATCATTAGCCTGGTCCCCATCAAAGTTTCCACAGGCCCCACACAGCATGGCTGCATGGCTATCGCTGACCATCACATCCAGGTGCCCGTCTTTTCCAAGCCATACCTGGATGCCAGCCTTCTGGTGGACAAGCATGGAGCCCTCGGGCAGCCTCCTCACAGACACAGATGTTAACACGTTAGCTGGGAGGTCCACTCGGAGACCGTTCACCTGGTGGGGGGAGGAGGGTGGACCAGTGAGACTTGAGTGGCAGAGCAGCTGCGGGGCCACCAAGGCTGGAGTCCTCATGCACAAGGACCAATCAAGCAGGAGGGGCAGGTGCTGGGCGGGATGGGCCCTGGAGAGGAGGGTTAGGAGGAGGACGGACAGGTGAGAAGACAGCTGGGGATGTGTGGACGCTCAGCCCACTGTGCATGCTAATGCTTTTCTAATATAAAGTTAAACCAGTTAGTTAATGTACGTGCCCATGCCCTGATACAAGGGTGGAGGTCAGTTGGCGACTTGTGGGAAGTGGTTCCCTCCATCCACCCTGCAAGTTCCAGGAATCAAATTCAGGTCCCATCGGGCTTTGGTGGCTTATTTCCCCACTAAACCATTTCACTGACCCAATAATAACTTATTAATCTTTGGAGACTATCTTTCTGTATATGTTGATAAGGCGAGGAAGAAGAGGAGGAAGAGGAGGAGGAGGAAGAAGAGGAAGAAGGAGAAAGGCATGATCCAAAGCATCTCTACAACTTTCCAAGGCTGAGACAAAACAGTTATGTTTCTTTACTGGACAGGGAAACAAACCAGGGATTCAAATCTTAAACTATTGAGTTATAGTTTTCAAAATAAAGGACTCTGCAGATTTCCGTGAGCAACTGGACCTCTAACAGAAGAAACGCTATCAACTCTTTCTGTAGGGCTCATGTCTGAATGGAGGCAACGACCCTAGTGATGCCATGACCGCACGGGAAATTTCTGGTTTCTTATCAAAGGCTGCAGACGCAGCAGCCTGGTAGTTGCTTTCCGGTTTCTGTCTGTTTTCCTTGATGGATTGAGCTTTCTGATGTTAGATTCCTGGGTGAAATTTCTTGTGAGGATGAAACTTGTCAAGTGATAAGTCAGAAACCTAGAGGTGTAAACTCCCGACAGTGTAACAGGGGCCTCTGGCTTTCCCAGATATGGAGCCAGTCCATTCCTTTTCCCCCAAGGACATTCGTGATTGGTTTCCTGTCACTGCCAGCCAGTGGGGTCTTGATTAAAGCCAACAACAGAGCTGTATCCTGTTACTTGCGTGTAAGAGCTCAGGCCAAGGACAGGGCCCAGGCTGACATGTAGAGATGGGTACAGTCCAGGAAAAAAAGATGCAGAGATCTGGATGAAGAAAGCAGACCGAGAGGCCCCCAGGCAGGCGGGACGTAGGACACAGTGACAGGTAGAAGGACAGCCCAGAGAGGACACCCCTGCCCCCTGTGCCCAGGCTTACCCACACGCCCTTGCTTGGGATCACAGTCACCATCCCATCCTGGAAGAAGATGTGGACCTCGCCCACGACCTTGTTGTTGCCATGACAAGGCTCGACATCAGCAACCACACGGTACCAGGGCACGCTCTTCTGGAGTCCAGGGCAGCGAGAAGAAAGCTCGTAGACACCAGGGGAGCTGATGGTATTGTGAGCTCCATCAAAGGTAGTGAGGTTGGCACCCACACTCAGGGAGCAGAGACCACGGGCAGCATGGCAGTCCCGGACTCCTGCTTGGATCTCACAGACCTGGCCAGATGGGCAGCCAGCTGCGTGGCATGTCAGGCCGGTGCTTGGGGAGCAAGAGCAGCGCTCGCTGCAGTCTGAGGCCATCAGCGAGGAGTTCACCTGCGCACAGAAAGGGATGGATGGTGTGCATTCACACAGAGGGGGAACCACAGAAGTCCCCAGTAGCAAACGGCTTGGATGCCCTCTACCCAGGACTGTGATTTGTAAATAAGATACAGCAGTGACCTGGCTGTGCGGAGTTCACGTCTTGACTCAAGGGCCTTGACATTCCTCCCCATCACTGCTCTGTCTCTGTCTTTGTCTCAGAGTGTGCCCAGTTACTGCGCTCACAAGCCTGAGTTAGTCAATTGGAGGATTAAAGAGCACTTGGAGATAATGCTGCCGATGCAGGCTAGCTGCCATGGTCTGAATACGGCTTGTCTATGTGAACCCAAGAGCTCGTTCCCCCAAAGCATTATATATATGAAGACATTGGAAACTTCATGCTTGGAAGGGAGGACTCTGGGGAGTGACTAGGTTAATAGAGTCACCAAGGCAGAACCCTCATGACGGGAACATGGTGGGTTTTAAGAACAGGGAGAGACCACACACTGGCAGGGCATGCACCTGCTCCTGCCATGGCACCTGAAGCCAAGGGGGCTTCATGAGAGCCTGCGCTGTGAGCGCTGTTCACACTTCCAGCCTCCAACACTGTGTTCTTCACCAAGCCATTTTCTCCACAGAGCGGCTTGCGTTAGGTTTTCTTCCAGCAACGGAGCAAGAACATTAGTCTAGAAACCAAACCAACTTCATCTGACCAGTTGGGTGAGTAGGACGCACAAAAACAAAATAAGAAGGTGCCAGAACACTTGGCCCATTCTGGAAACACGGCTTTATAAAGCAAACAGAACCGGCCTAAAGCAACGCATTAGAAGTGATTTGTAACACTGCAAAAGCTAACTTTATATGTGAAGGCGGCCAGTGTGTCCCCACAGCATACAGCACAGAGGACACTGCCCTGGAGAAGCATTTCCTTGTGTAACAGCACCCCAGCCCAGATGGTAACACAACTGACGCCATGTTCAAGGCACCATTTTGACCTTAAAACCCAGCGCGTAGGCCCCAACACCTGCCAAAAATGGAAACAAAGACCTAATCCACCCAAGACCTCACGCACAGTTTCAGAAAAGTCCGGAAAGGAGCTCACCTCCCTTTGGCTTTTGTAATTCTGTGTCTTGCTAACTGAAGTGTGACAGCCAGGATGTGATTTGGGAACACAAGAGACGAAGGGCGTGAAGACTCTGGGCTGAGAATGAGGACTTGGCTTTGAGCTTTGCGCGCGTCTATGTGGAGGGTCTCTGGAGCGCTCACCTCACCTCACAGCTCACTACCCTCCCGGGTGTCTCTCCCCTCACCAGCGGCTCCTCCTCACTCCTCTCACAGAAGCCACCTGTGGCCGTGGGCTCTGCAGATAGAGTTATCTCCCAGCTACTTTTGCCATATGGTGATTTCATCAGATTTTATGAAAACCCTCAGTTGTCCCCTGGCACAGAGAGAAGCAGTTAGCATAGAGGGCTTTTCTGGAACAACTCGTGAGACATGGTTAAAATCCACAGATGAGATCACTGTGTTGAGTCAACGTTGCTTTCCTGGTTTTGATAACTGTCATGTGCATCATATAAATGAGTTCCCTTGTCTTTAAGCGTGAGGCTGGGAGGTGCAGGGAGCTGTTCAAAGAAGGGGAGCCCGGAAGCTGCTGACCTGACCTAGGGGACCCTGGATGGTCTCCAGCAGACAGTGAGACCCAAAAGGAAGGAAGGAAACGTTGGCTCCCCTTGCAATTGGCACACAGTCTCTGGGGTACAATTTCCCTGTAAAATGGGATGAACGGCAATCATATCTGTCTTGTTGGACTGTTATGGGTACAAAAGGAATTGACATTGGAAATGACTTACGCTCACAGAGAGCTCTCAAAAAGCATCAGCAAGAATGTTACCTACTAAATGCCAAAGCACCCTGGTGAGTAACTGGTAGCTGAGCCGCCCACTGCACTATCATAAAACTGTTCTTTTTGCTGAATGGGATGCACGGTAGGATGAGGCTTACACTCTCTGGGTACCACCTGTCCTGAGTACCAAGCGCCTATGGAGCCAGGATGAAGAGGTGCAGAGACGGGAGGGTAGCGGAGGAATGCCCCCACACCAAAAGACAGCAACTCACAGTTCCTGGGACCAGGCACGCTAGCTTAAGTGGGAACGTGTGTTTGCAGGGTTTATCCTGGTTCTGTGGGTGGGGGATCCCATGGACACCCACAAAAGAATGATGCGGGGAGATGTTGTGTCACACAGAGAAGTGATGGCAGAGCCAGAGGGAGGGGCAGGCAAGGACGAGATTCTCCTCAGGATCCTCTCATGACAATGTCCCTTCCATCCCTTTGATGTTAGGGTGGTGAGCCTGGTCTTTGAGTCCTGGCCTCCAAACTGTGGGGAACTAAGCTCTCTTGTTCTGACCTGCTGAGTCTGGGGTGACTTAGTACAGTGGCCACAGCTGGGAGCAGGTAATGCTCCCCTCACCCCACCCCACCCCCCGTGTCTTGAACAGAAACCCAGGGCACAGCAGCTCTGAATGTCCCTCCAGCCCCTCCACCCACACGGCCCGCTTGGAGCCCCCACTCACCGGCATATATTGACCGTTGTGGGTGCAGCCGCAGTCGTGTGCAGGAATGCACACACCCTGGGAGAGCAGGAAGTGATCGTCACACTCACATCCTTCAAAGCAGCGAGTGGTGCAGCCAGTGAGGCCGGAGAGCGCAGCACAGGAGCCCTGACAGGAGCGTGTGCAGACAGAGTAGTGGCTGTGGGCAGGGCACGGGAGAGCTGTGGGGAGAGAGGCGAGACGGGTCGCGGTGTTGTGATACGTTGACTCTCTGAATCTCAGGCCTGGGATGAGTGATTGTTTACTCTGGATGTAACTGTCCCTCAAACAAACAAACAAACAAGCCTGTTGGTCCCCAGTCCTGGGTTCATGACTGAGGGGCCTCTGACCTATTCAATGAACTCATGTTTGAACAGAATACGGGAAGACTGCAAAGCATTTGTTGAGGAAACCTACTAGTTGTGTGCAGTTCACTAGGGTTCTCTCTTGCCCCACGTTTTCCTTGTCTCTGATTCTTGGCCACCACGAAATGAACAGCTCTGTTTGTCATGTCCTCTCTCCCATGACCTGCCTCAGCACATGCTCCACTGACAGGCAAGCCAAGCCCCAAACCCTGCTGCCGCCACACACACAGAAATCTGTGCGACCACAAACCAGAAGAAAGCCGCCCTCTTTTTTTTTTTTTTTTAAGATGCCCATGTATTTCTCAGGGCCACGAGGAGCTAACCCAGAAGTTGCCATGGAGACGTGAGGCCCTTGCCGTGGCTGTTGCTGGCTGTGTGGCTCGTGTGCTTGTAAACATGGTTTCTGGCAGGTGTTTGGGGAGGTGGGTGGCACACCCTGCAACCCTGTGAGCGGGGCTTCCTGCCAGGTCCAGTGGGAGCTCAGGAGAGAAGGCTGACAAGGTATCAGATCGGATGCTTGAGAGAGGTCTGGAGTGGAAACCAGGAGTCTTTCGGGAGCGGGAGTGCCATTGGTGTCACACCCTGCCAGGGAATCGCTCTATAGTCTGCCAACATCCAGAGAACTTGAAGATAAGGGAAATCATTTAACAGAGAACACGTCTAGGCAGCTCCGCATTCTGCCAGTAGCTTGGCGTTCCTGGCTGGTTTAGTCGGGTTTTATAGTTAGTATCAAGAACAGGATCAGAGCATAAATATTTGCCAAGCTTGCAAGGCTGGTCAGGAAAAGCCCGTGTGCTGAGGGCTAAGAAAGGCATGGTTCCTCTAGGGACCACGGGTACTAGATGAAAGCCAGACATGTTGCACTTGGACATCAGTCACCGTGATTGGAGGATGTCTTGGGAATCATCAAGACCTGACAATCATGACCTGAAAGGGGGAACACTTTTTCCCCTTGAGGAAGTGGAGCGACTGGGGCACCTCATGCATACGGGGCCACCTAGACGGCTGCCTCCCCCAGAGTTACTTCCACCATGCTCACTTGTCTGTCGAGGCACTCCGAGACCACTGCAGACATGGTCACGGGACACAGACCTCTGACAACCGCTCGGGCTGGCGTCAGACAATGAAGTCATCTGCATGGAGAGGAGTTCATGGGAATCAATGTGTCGTGCAGCAGTTTCAGGGGTCGGTGGCTTGCACCCGGGTTTCAAAAATATCCCCGAGGGGCCAGGCAATGTGTATCAGGGACAGGGTTGCTGAGCGCTGTGCCTCTGAGAGGGTGGGGTGTGAGCTGTGACAATGAAGCTGAGGAAACCAGGGATGTAGAGAGAGCAGGGGTGTGGACCGGAGGAAAGCAGCAGGCGAGAAGGGGGAGGGGGGGAGGCACGGGGAGCATGAAGCTTGCAGCTGGCGAGGCCTGTAGACCAGGGACTCTCTCAGCTCTCTGGGGCTCCCACCATGCCAGTATTTACCCTGCTGGGTTTCGGCCTTACTTTGGTCCCCTTTCTCCCTTATACGCGCCCACCTTTTGTTTTTAGTGTAGGAGTGTGCACCATGCTATACCACTCGTGTTGGGAACATGCCACTGTATTTTTCAGTTTGCAGAGGCTCACAAGCAAGGGGCTGCACTGGATCTCGGACTTGGACGTTTGCAACACTCTGGGAACCGTAAAGGCTTTGGGATGGGCTGGATACGGTTTTCACTGTTATACACATACAGGTCTGTTGGGATCAAGGGTGGAACGTAACAGTTTGGAAATGAACAGTTTTCCCCAAAGCATGTATGTTGAAGACTTGGTCTCCTTAGTGGCTGGATCATTGACTGGTACCTGAGTCACGAATGCTCTGGCTTTATCAATGCCTAATCCACTGGTGGCTATGTAGTTTGACGGTGTTACTGGGTGCAGATGGATCTATCTGGAGGCTGGGCTTGATGGAAGGTCAGCTAGAATGTGCCTCTCAAGACTCTCTATGGCCCGCGGCCCACTTCTATGTCTGTGCCTGTGTCTGTTATCACTATCTCTTTACAGCTTCCTGGTGGCAGTGAAGTGACACACGCCTACCACAATCCTGTCCTCTGTCAGACCCAAGGGGGCATGCAGTTACCGTGAGCAGTCTGAAGCCCCGAGCTGCATAAGTCCTCAAAACCTGTTTCCTTCAAGCATTTGCCTAAACCCTTTGCCTACGACTCCCCATCCCACTGGAGCATCTATCTGATTTTCTCAATGAACCCTAGTCACTTTAGCTGTCGCTGTTTATCCTGGTGGACGTGAGCTTTTCAGTGCAGCTTCTCCCGTGCTTGTGACCTCTGCAATACTGTGTTAGGTTTTTGTGCCAGCTGGGGAGAGTGGACTTGTGACTGGAATCTGAGACCCCAGAGGCAGAAGGAGAGCCATAGAGGATGCTAGGGCAGAGCTAGGGGAAGCCCTGTCATAGGCGGGGACTTCCCCTGAGCAGCAGACAGGGAAGGAGGGCCCGGCGGCGGGGGTGGGGCAGGGTGAGGGGTGGCGGGGTGAGGGGGTGGCGGGGTGAGGGGGGCGGGGTGAGGGGGTGGCGGGCTGAGGGGGGCGGGGTGAGGGGGTGGCAGGGTAAGGGGGGCGGGGTGAGGGGGGCGGGGTGTCGCACAGGGGCCCACAGACACTCACGGCAGAAGCTGTCTGTCCTCCAGGGCTTCACTGTGGCACCAGCTGCCTGACAGGCTGCAGTATAGGCTGCCAAGCTCCGGCAGAGATAGGCTTTATCGCCCTTGTGGGCACACATGTCATACACGCATTGACGGAAGTATTCCAAGGGACTCAGGACCTTGTGGCAGGCTGCAAAGGAGCCTTGGGGGTCCCGGATCATGCCGCAGGCTTCATTCCTCTCATATTTCTGTGTCTCCTCTGCCAAGCACACAGGGCAGCCCTGGGGCCCGCAGCCTTCCCCACAGCCTAGGGAGGAGCCGGGAGCTCGCCAGGCAGCTCCGAAGGCCTCCACGCTGGGGGCTGCCGCTCCACTGGGCAGCACAAAGTCATCGCTCCAGTTCCCGTTGAAGTTCCCACAGAGGCCACAGAGTCGCCCCCGGAAGGGACTAGGGATGGACATGAGGATGTGGTTGTCACCGTCAAAGAGAACCTTCATCCCCTTGTTTGTCTGCAGGATCATGTTTCGGCCTTCAGCAGTCACACTCACGTGGCCTACAGCCACAGGCAGAGCCACGGCTTCGCCATCCACGGTCACCTGGGTGGAAGGGTCAGTTAGGACGAGGGTGCCAGCACCTCAGCCTAAGGCAGGTTCTGCTAGCTCCTGTACAGAGTGTTGTCCATCTCAGGCCTTCGTGGACTAGAAGCAGATCCTGTTACACTCCCAGGCTGGGGCCATGCCTATACTAAACTCCTAGGTGGCACCTTTACCCACATCCCCAGGACTCTCAGGACAGGGCTGTGCTATTCCCACACTCGGGAGTTTGTCGCGGTCCTCTGAGATGCTATAGGATGAGGCCCAGGACGGGGCTAACTCCCTATCAGAACCGTGGGCGCGGTCGTATGCACTCACCTGGGGTCCTTGAGCCAGGCCCACAACCTGGCCTGCCACAGTCACCACCACTCGCCGGGGGTCTCCAGCCGAGTTCTTCTCAAGGACAATGGAAAACTCCTCATCACCAGGTTTTGGGTGACAGACACTGGCCAAGACATATGAGCAGGAGCCATGAAGGTCATACACCCGTCCATCAAGGGTGACGTAATGGACGCCGCCGTTGGCCAGGCAGTGGCCACAACCAGAGGGATGGCAAGCCTGAATCCCGTTCTCCACCCGGCACTCCTCGTAGGGCTCACAGTCTGCACCTTCCTGGCAGCTGACCTCACCGCCTGGCCCGCACTCGCAGCGCCGCTCACACTCGGGGCCTGGGTAGAAGGTGGCACCCAGCAGGTGGTAGCGTCCCTCATAGAGGCAGCCGCACTGGCCCACGGGCACACAGGTATCACCACTCAGCACGAAGCCAGGGTCACAGACACAGCCCTCACGGCAGGTGGATTCACAGCCCTCGGGGGCTGAGAGGGTCGGGCAGCTCACAGGGCAGGAGTCACCACAGAGCTGGTAGTGACTGTTGGCAGGGCACTGGAGGGCTGTGGGCGGAGAGGAAGAGTCAGGCCGAGGCAATGGCGGCACCAGGAGGAGAGTGTGGGTGGGAGAGACTGACTGAGGCTACCTGGTGCCTCTGGCTTGGCCTGGGACTTGACCTAGAACATGTGACCAGGGCAGTGATATGTGTGATTCCGCGTGTGGGGCATGACCAGGTCTCCTGAGAAGGGTTGTCACCCTGACAAGTACTCCTAAAGCAAGTGACTGTCTGGGGGATATGACCACATGCAACTGACCAGAGCAGTCTATGCGTGGGTGTGAGTGTGACTAGAGACCATGTGTGTGGGAGACCGGTGAGCCTGACTAAAGACAGTGATTGGCTGACACTGACACGGTGGGCCTGATGCAACACATCTGCCTGAAAGAGCTACCCCACAACCTCCTGACTCAGTCCACTTGGATCTGCCGGGAGCAGGTCCTGATTGCAGCTGAGCATGTCTGATGTCTGGCCAGCATGTGGCAGGCGGTATGCGGCCTCCCCAGACACCACTGGGCTATCCGACCACTCCTGTCTGCCTAGCTCTATCCAGTGTGGGAGATGGTCCAGGGGCTTGTGACCAGGTGTCACTCGCTTGGCCTCTCACAGGGGTTCCTCGCTGAGTAACTGTCACTGGGTCATATCCAAGTCTACCAGGAACATGAACCTCCAGAGTGGGCTGCACCCAGGGTTTCTGACTTCCGGTGGGCACCTGGGTTCCCCCTACCCCACTGGTGTTTTTCAGCATTAGTGCCAGGGCGTGTCTCTGACAGGAGACGGTGGGGATGGACCTTGAGATTCACCGAAGCAACAGGGCTCTTGTCTTAGAGCCCCTGAAATGTGTCGGGGGAGACCCTGTCTGTGTGGAGCTGCACAGGTCGGTACTCACGACAGAAGTCCGGCTTCCTCCACTCTTCAAGTTGGGCCCCGGCAGCCTGACAAGCTGCCACATAGGTGGCCACGGCAGGACAGAGGCCTCCTGGATGGCCCTGAACCTGACAGGCATCCAGCAAGCAAGCCTCTAAGTACTGTGTGGGTGGCACAAGGCTGTGGCAGGGTGCTAGCGGGCCTTTGGGGTCCGAGATTATGCCGCAGGCGTCGGGGCCACGGAAGGACTCCTGTTGCTCGGGTGTGCAGGGCTGTGGGCAGGGCCCAGGCTGGCACTGATCACAGCCTGGTGTTCCTCCCACCTGCCAGCCCTCAGGTTTGCCACCCACTGCTGTGAGGTCATCGCTGGGATCTTTGTTGTAGTTCCCGCAGAGGCCACAGAGGGCGCCAGCATAGGCTGCAGGCACGTGCAGGCGCAGGAAACTGTTCCCATCAAAAGCCAAGGAGATCCCTGAGGCAGTGTTCACCACAGTGTCTGCTCCACTTAAGTAAACGCTCAGCTGCTGGCCCACATGGAAAGGCAGAGCAACGAACTCCCCGTTCACCTGCGGGTCCGGGAGAGGGTGAGAGGTGAGAGGCACTGATAATTTTGCAAATGATTCCATGACTTAAGAGATATGGTCTTCAAAACAGTTTTCTTCCCCTGCTACTGTAAAAGGAGAAATGTGGAGTCATGGACTGTTTTTTATTTTGTTTAAATTGTTTGTTTTTGCCCCCTGTAGCAGGGAAGAACTATTGTAGCTGTTGCAAGTCTCCACAGCCTTCCTACCTCAGTCTCTGACAGCTGGATTACCAGATGTGACACACCCTCATCAGACTATGTCCTTGGCTTTTAGCGTTAGCCTGAAGCAGACATTTTCTGACAAGCCACCCTGCAGAGGAATGCTGGAAGGCTGAGCCTGGGGAAGCCAGCGGCTTGCAGCCTTCCTGCTGCCACAGGCTGGGTGCTGAACCAGCCTCTGCTCCTGCCAAGCTGGGAAAGGCGCTCCCGGGCAATGGTCACCTCATTCTCTCCTGCACAGCAGAGGCTCGGATGGCTTCTGTGTGGCCCACAGCCCACTCACCTGTAGCTTCCGCGGCCACTGGGCACTGAGGGTCAGTCTGAGGCCATAGATATGCAGAGTGACGCTGCGGGTGTAGCTGACAGCCTGGCTGCCCCTGTGCTCGTTAGCCACAGTGACATTGAAGTATTCAGTCCCTGAGGGTGATGCATGGCAGGGTGCGCTCAGGAGGTACTCGCAGGTGCCTTGGAAGTCAAACCGGTGACCATCGAGGGTGACATAATGGGGATCACCCCAGGCTTGGCACTCAGCTGTGCTTGTAGGTTGGCAGCCTAGCTGGCCAGAGGGCAACAAGGCACACTCCTCACCCCGCCCACAGCTGGCCGCCTTGCAGACTAAGGAGTCACCACCAGGTCCACAGTGACACTTCTCAGAGCAGGTGAAATCAGTCCAAAACTCAGTGCCGGCTTCGTGGTATGTGCCATTGACCCAGCAGCCACAGCCGCCGTCCAAGGGAACACACTGCTCGGCACTCAACACGAAGCCCTGGTCACACTGGCATCCCTCCACACAGGGCCCGTCACACACAGGTGGGGCTGTGTGGCGTGCTGGGGGTGGGCAGCTGGCTGGGCACGGTGGGCCACAGAGCTCATAGTGGCTGTTGTCAGGGCAGGAGATCTCTGTGGGGAGAGGAAGGGAGGGAGAGCCGTGGTGTTGGAGTGGGGGGACACTGAGACTCCCAGCTCCAGTGACACGGTCAGAGAGGGACACAGAGACAAAGTAGAGGAGATGGAGTGAGAGGCCGACGGGGAGGTGACGAGCTCCAGGCACGGACAGACACAGCCAGGAGACAGAGACCAACAGGAGCCAGATGGAAGATGCCAAAGAGTTAAGGCAGCGCAGCCCTGCTGAGACAGTGTTTGTTTTGTGCCCACCCCTTGCCCGGCTCCCCACCACTCACCACAGCCGGCCTGAGTCCTCCAGTCCTCGATTTTGATGCCAGCAGCCTGGCATGCAGCAGCGTATGCAGCCAGTGCTTTGCATAGGATGTCTTTGATGCCACCACCCAGGCAGACGTCCAGCACGCAGCCCTTGAAGAAGCTTTCAGGAGGCACGTGGCCATGGCAGCTGGCAAAGGGGCCCCCTGTGCCAGGAGCCAGAGGTCCACAGAAGCCAGGACCCTCATATTCCTCCACTTTGTCCTCTGGGCATGTTGGACAGGACCCCTGACATTCGTTCCAGCAGAGAGGGTCCCACCCTGGAACTTGCCAGCTGCCACCCCAGGTGGGTATTGAGGGTGCCACTGTGCCGTTAGGGAAGACTTGGTCATTTTGGGGGTTCTTGTCCATGTTTCCACAGAGCCCACACACTGCACCATGGTAGCTGCTGGGCAGTGTGACCTCTACCCTCCAGTTCCAGTCATAGGTGACCTGAAGGCCGAAGTCAGTCACCAGCACGGCCTTCGAGCCTCCATGAACCACTGAAATCCGCCCACCAGCCAAGTAGA
This sequence comes from Acomys minous, assembly GCF_964271855.1. Classification (NCBI taxonomy): domain Eukaryota; kingdom Metazoa; phylum Chordata; class Mammalia; order Rodentia; family Muridae; genus Acomys; species Acomys minous. The sequence goes on along the minus strand of NC_140502.1, from coordinate 23,651,797 downwards.
CAGGCAAGGCCATGAGAACTCCATTCACCTGGGGAGACAGAGAGGCCAAAAGGGTTCAAGGGAGCAGTGGGCACGGAGCTGCAGCCTCTGCTGTCCTGGGGCCCTCCCTCCCCCTGCCAAGGGCTCCCTCAGGCTGTTGGAGGCAGCCCCATTACAAGCATCGTAGGTATCTCTTCGGGAGGTGACCCCTGTACTCCCCGCCTTTCTGGGTTTTCTCTCTAAAGTCACTCTCTTCCCTCTCTTCCTTGTCACTCCTCCCCCGACCACCCACATCTCCTTCCCCCTCTCTTTCCATGGTCCATCTCTCTAGACATCCCTTCCTGGTCTCCATCTGTGTGCATTTCCTCCCGAGCGCCTGCTCTTCCTGTGCCCCTGCCTCTCTGCATCTCTGTCCCTTCCCCAGAAGCGGTTGGCTCCATGGCCTGCACCCGCCCTCTTCTCCGCCCCGCACCCCCTCTCTGTGAGCTGCTGTTTGCCTATACCTTCCTTCCACGTGAAGGCCGTGGGGCCCACACTTTCCTCCCTGCTCCCCCATGTTCCCTAGCATTTGTAGTCAATCAGTCATGGGGGCTTCCAGGATTCGGCCCCGAGGTGAGCTCTAACTGGTACCACAGCGCGGGGTTGCCAGGGGGAAGATACAAGGCCCTCTGTGTTCAGTCACTTGCACAGTGTCACAGAACTCAGCAGGACAGAGTCTGGACTCAAATCTATGTCCACACCAGCAGTTTTCAACTTATAGCTTGAGACCCCTTTGTGGGTCAAACCACTCTTTTTACAGGGGTCACCTGAGGCCATCAGAAAACACGGATACTTACATTGTGATTCATAACAGTAGCACAATTAGTTATGAAGTAGCAACAAATATGATTGTATGCTGGGGGGGGTCACCGAACGACGAGGGACTGTATTAAAAAGTCGCAGCAGCAGGACGGTGGAGAACCACTGGCCTATCTGAAGTCGCACATCATGGGCCTACTTTCAGCTGTTAGCAGTAAGCTGGGCTTGTCAGGAAAAGGATGCTCTTTCCTGTAATTTTCCCCATGTGGGTTCATGTGTACATGAACCCTGAGACTTTCCAGTTCCTAATCGCTGCCACTAACATTAGGATTCCTTTGGCCCCACGCCCCAGGGTGCTTCTGGGACCATCATGCTGAGCGTACCCGGACTTTGCCAATCTCATTCTTGTGGATGGAAATGTTGCTGTTGAGGGCGGTCACGGTGACCTGTCTCACATAGGATACGGCGGGGTTGCCGCGGTTCTCATTTTTGGTTGTGACGGTGAAGGGCGTCAGGCCCTCAGCACTGATCCCGGGACAGACAGTTCCTGCCAGCAGGTAGTTGCAGGTACCCTGGAAGTCAAAGGCCCAGCCATCGAAGGACTGGTAGTGAGGGTCACCCCACAGCCAACATGTGGAATTATAGTTGGGCACACACACGCCCTGACCACCTTGAACTTGGCAGGTCTCCTGTGGCCGGCAGGTGATACCGTGGCACAGATCTGTGAGGAGAGGAGAGAGCGTGTTGAGGAGCTGCCCACCACAAGCATGGCTGGCCCCACCCAGCATCTGCCTGTCTGTGCTAGCGATGCCAGCTCTGACTACAGGGGTGGCCAGATCTCCCCGTGCCAAGACCTAAGCCCTCGGCCCTTGCTTAGTTGCTGTGTGTAAGACCAGGCCCTAAGAACCTATCACTAAGGGTCCAGAAATTTTCCACCTTGTGCCTGTGGTCTCCACATCTAAGTCTCTCAGCTTGGATACCCCCACAGTGCAAAACTCTATTGCTGGCCCTTTCATCCAGCCTCGGGGGTCTCGTTTCTGAGGGCTTGTCCTCAAGGGCTTTTGTGTTCAAGGTCTCACTTGTGTCACTCCCTCTGTGGCTCCAGCTTTACGGCTAGGCATGCAGCCTTCAAATTGGCTCCTCTGTCTTGTTTCCTCTTTGAAATGAGCCTGAAAACTTTTGTCAGCAGAGGGCACTGGGGAGTTTGCAGGATGGAGGGGCCTTCTGTCCTCACAACTTGCTCCACTCTTGTAGCAGCTGCTGCGCTGTGGGCCTGTGGGACACTGCGGCTGTGCCTAGTCACCTAGACACCCTGGGTGGCTGCTGCCAGCCTAGTAGCACCAACTTCCCTGGAGGTTTCACTCCTGCAACGCCAGCTGCAGGGTCCTCCACCAGCACTGGGTGGAGGCCTTCCTCCAGCGGTTAGGATTAGCTGTAGGGTGGCAGCTCCTCTGAATTTTGGGTTCCTCTTACCTGAGAGCCCTCAGTCCCCCTTTAGAAGTGGGTCTTGAGCGGGAAGGTGGTGGGCCATGCCCACACACTAGCTGCTGTAATTTCTGAGGGAGGAACCAGGGACGGCAGGAAAGCAGCTAGCCTTTGAGGTGGGCGATGGCAGAAACACACTCAAGTCTTAGTGAGCACACGCGCGCGCACGCGCGCGCGCGCACACACACACACACAGAATCTCTCCCATCTCTCTCTCTCTGTGTCTCTCCCCCTCTCTCTGTCTCTCTCTCCCCCCTCCCCCATAGCTGCCCTGTGGGTGCTGGCAGCTGAAACCAGGGTCTCTGAAAGAGCCACTGAGTCATCGTTGCAGCCCTAACCCTTAATTTTAAACACTCTTTCCTTCCTTCTTACTTTTTTATTCCCTACCTTTGGTCAAATCAATTTTCTCTGTCTCGTCTTTTCCCTTATAAAAGACAGAACCTCCCCCTCCCTTTCCCTCGCACCACCTTGTACAAAAAAATCACCTTAAAATGGACCACAGACATTGATGCAAGTCCTGAGATTTTTGAAACTGCTAGGGGGAAACAATGAAAAACAAAACAAAACAGGAAGAGTCACAAGCAGCTTTGTGACTAGCTCAGGAAAAATAGCAAGAATTGGTAAATAAATTGTCACAAAATTAAAAAGCTTCTGCAAGTACCAGAGTGAAGAGACAGCCCACAGAACGGGAGAGGAACCTTTGTCAATCATTAGTCTGACAGGAGATTAACCTCCAGGCTACATAAGACTCAAAAAAGGTAAACACGAGTTGGCCAGTGATCCAAGGAGCAGATGGGCAGAACAGGCAGTTTTCAAGTGAAGGACACAAACCATCAGCGAATCAGTGGCCAAAATCCTTGTTCTAACTTAAAACAACCGAGGCTTCACGTCAGCCCAGTCAAAATGACCATCGTCAAGGAAGCAAGGCACTGCTGGCCAAGGTGCTGGCTGGGTAAGGAAAGGAAAGCCTTATCCACCGCTGGGAGGAATGTTAACACCGAAGCAGCCACAGGGGAAGTCAGGATGACGTTCCTGATAAAACCAAAACTGGGACCACCGTGTGACCCAGCTCCACCTCTCCTGGGTATGTACCCAAAGGAGTCTAAGCAACCGTATAATAGAGGTCCCTGCACAGCCATGTTTACTGTTCACTGTTCACAACTGCCGAGTGATGCTGTCAGTCTGCCCTTTCATCCACTGAAAGGACAAGAAATAATGGTACGTCCACACAATGTGATCATGTCACTTGTAGGAAAATGGATAATGCTTTCTCTCTTGTGTAGAAGACGGGAAAGAAAAAAAGGATATGGAACCTGGCCGTGGGGCGGGGGTGGGGGAGGGGGTGCTGACAGATGTGGAACCTGGCCGTGGGGCGGGGGAGGGGGAGGGGGTGCTGACAGATGTGGAACCTGGCCATGGGGTAGGGGAGGGGGAGGGGGTGCTGACAGATGTGGAACCTGGCCGTGGGGTGGGGGAGGGGGTGGGGGTGCTGACAGATGTGGAACCTGGCCGTGGGGCGGGGGAGGGGGAGGGGGTGCTGACAGATGTGGAACCTGGCCGTGGGGCGGGGGAGGGGGAGGGGGTGCTGACAGATGTGGAACCTGGCCGTGGGGCGGGGGAGGGGGAGGGGGTGCTGACAGATGTGGAACCTGGCCGTGGGGTAGGGGAGGGGGAGGGGGTGCTGACAGATGTGGAACCTGGCCGTGGGGCGGGGGAGGGGGAGGGGGTGCTGACAGATGTGGAACCTGGCCGTGGGGCGGGGGAGGGGGAGGGGGTGCTGACAGATGTGGAACCTGGCCGTGGGGCGGGGGAGGGGGTGGGGGTGCTGACAGATGTGGAACCTGGCTGTGGGGCGGGGGAGGGGGAGGGGGTGCTGACAGATGTGGAACCTGGCCGTGGGGCGGGGGAGGGGGAGGGGGTGCTGACAGATGTGGAACCTGGCCATGGGGCGGGGGAGGGGGTGGGGGTGCTGACAGATGTGGAACCTGGCCATGGGGCGGGGGAGGGGGAGGGGGTGCTGACAGATGTGGAGGAGGAAGGAAAGGGAAAGGAGTAACAAAGAGCAATGACAGGGTGTTTGGAGTTAATAAAATGTAGCTCTAAAGAGAACTACAGGTGGTGGCGGCCCACACCTTTAATCCCAGGCAGAGGCAGGCAGATCTGTGTGAGTTCGAGACCAGCCTGGCCTACCAGGACAGCCAGGGCTATGCAGAAAAAAAAAAAAACAAATAAGTAAAAAAGAAAAAGAAAGGAAGGGAGGGAAGAAGGGAGGGAGGGAGGGAGGGAGGGTGTACTTTTGTGCTGGAAGAGAACCTAGAGCGTTGTGCATGCTAGGCAAATATGCTACCGCCAGATCACACACACTCACACACGCACACACACACACACACTCACTCACATACACACATACGCACGCGCACACACACACACACACACTCACTCACGTACACACACACACACACACACACACGCATGCACACACACGAATCGTTCACCTCAGGCATTATGCTTTCCCCATTCAGGTGGCGTCTCTCTCCTGACAGGACCCCTGCTGTCCTGATTGTCACCTCTGGGAATCCCAGTCCAGCCTTCCAGATCTGTTCCTACTTTGTACTCCTCTGGGATTCTCGCCTTAGGAAGTCAATGCCAGCTTTAAACTAGGCACCCTCGGAAATAGACCCCTTAGACATCCTGGTCCCCCACTTGAAAGAGTCGGCCTTGGCCCAGCCCCCCTGTGCCCTGGGAGACCTTCGAGCTCTGCTTTCCCAGAGCTCAATGACCTTGGTCATCTGGGAAATGGAAATTAAAACATCTTTTTCCTTGACTGACTCGTTGCCCCTTAGTGCTGTGTCTCCAGCTCCAGGCTAGCCCGTCGAGCCAGTGTTCAGGCAGCCATGGGGCTACCTGGCGCCTGTGGGCGCACACAGACTCGAGTTGCAGCTCCGCCCCTTCGGACGCACAGACTCTGCTTGCTTTATTTCGTAAGGGTTGAGGTCGGGAGTGGTGCTTAGAGCTCTGCGGCCTGCAAGCCTAAGTGTTCACCACAGGGCCCTTGAGAAAAACGTTCGTCCAGTCCTGCAGTACTCCAAGGGCCTTTGACATCCACTATCAAACTCTCACCGCTGGCTTCCTGCAGCCCGGGGTCCCTTAGGGTTCCTCGACATCAAGGTTGGACGACCTCTGCCCTCGGTGCCTGGAATCCCAGCCTAAGGTCTGACCCCTTAACCCACAGACCTCTTCACCTCTCCCCATGAAGTCACGCCACCCTCAGCTCCCAGCCCCTGTCCTGTCCCCCCACACACACACCCGACACCAGCCCAGCCACACTGCCCAGCACCTTTGGTGACGCAGGTCAGGACGCCTCCTGAGGGCTCGCACAGCTGTCCAGGCTTGCAGCTGTGATCCTTGCACACCATGCCTTTGCCTGAATGGCACACACAGTGCTGCTGGCAGCTGTCAATGAGAACTGACTCCTCCGGCTGTGGGGACAGAGAGCATGCCGTCAGTAACCAGAGGTGGGCGGCAACGTTAGCGTCCCCAGTGTCCCAGGCCCAGAGAGGGTGGGAGGATGGTTCTCGGCGGTGTGATCCACAGGGCCACAGCGAGGCTTTGAGGCCAACCCCCTCACTTGCGCGTTCATTTTCAAACATCCCCTCCCCCATTCGTTCTAACGCATGCAGCGAGGAGCACAGTGAAGCAGTCATTTAGAGCAAAAGGTAGGGAGCACGTTGCCCTGTTGATGCTGGCCCCACTGCTTCCACACTGCATGACCCAACGGCGTTGCCTAACCTCACTGCGCCTCAGCTTCCTCGCCTGTAAAGAGCAGCTAGTAACAGGACCACTGTGGGAGAGGGCAAGAGAGTTAATAACACGTGTAAAGTAGGGAACGGAGCCAAAGACGGACCTCTTTAGTCACTCAGACTGCTTTGGAAAGGTGAGTAGAGATAAAGCTCGGCTGCAGGGTCGTGGGGCGGACGCTGGTGGTTTTAGAAGTTAAGTGATGAACAGGGATATAGTGAGTCATCCCAACAAATGCACACGTGAGAATTTTTATGATATGAAGTCGGGAGATTTGTATATATACATATATATGTATGAATGTATACATATACATATGTGTATGTATGTGTGTGTATACATATATGTGTGTACGTGTGTATATGGTGTGCGTGAGTGTGCACATGCAATGTATGTACATAATAAAGTAGGTCCATGGCAAGCACCACGCACACATGTGCTTCCAGGACTAGTCTGAGTAACAGAGAGAGAGCACTGTCCTCAGAGAGTCCTCCCTCCCACGGGGGAGGCAGATTTAAGCAAACACACTGAAGCTGAGGCGTCCCCGCAGGGAGAAGGATGGGGTAAGCAGAGCAAACAGAACTTTGTCTTCATGCCCTGGAAGAGCATCTCCGCTGAGACCTGGGTTCGAAGTCAAGCCTTGACCTCGGGAGACAGTGAAGGAGGGTCTTATTTTAAAAGATCTTTCTGCAGTTGTGGCGAGGGTGCGGCAAAGGAAACAAAAGCCGGGGGAGCAAAGCTGGGTCAGGGGAGGGGACGAGGGAGAACAGGGGGATGCTTGGAGCCTGAAACGCTGCACAGGCTATAGTGCTAGTGAGCAGTACAAAGGGCTGAGGCCCTGTGCCGATGGCTGGCTTCTTACCTCATAGTAGACCCCATTGTGGTAGCAGCCACACTCCTGGATGGGCACGCAGGCTTTGCCATTGTACAGGAAGCCCGGATCGCACTCGCAGCCCTCGGCGCACCCTTCTGGGCACTTCTGGGGTGTGCTGAGAGCCCAGCAGCCCAGGGAGCAGGTGTCTGCACAGACCTCATAGTGGCTGTGAGGGGGGCACTCCATTGCTGCAGGAAGAGTACGCAGGATCAGAGGGCAGAGTGGCGGTGGGGACCTCTACCGCTTCTCCCTCCCAGCCTCAGTGTCCCCATAACTCACGACAGAACGTTTCTGTCCTCCAGGGCTCCACTTGCCCGCCAGCATCCTGGCAGGCGCTCACGTAGGCGTGGATGTTGTCGCAGAGAATGCTGAGGTTCCCGCCGCCCAGGCAGAGGTCAAAGACGCAGTCTTGCAAGGGACCCTGGGGGTCCAACAGCTTGTGGCAGGCAGCCAGGGGCCCCGTGGGCTTGGTGAGCATCCCGCAGAACTGCTGGCCCTGATACTTGTCCTTCAGCTCAGGGCTGCACTCTGAGCTGGGGTCACAGTCGTCTCCTGTGCAGGGAGGCACTGGCGCGCAGGGGGAGTCGGGCACGGCTTCCTCCCAGGAGTTGCCAAAGTCGCTGGGGTTGGCCGCCTGCGAGCCGTCGGGCTTCCGGAAGTCATCCTTGGGGTCCCCATTGTAGTCTCCGCACAGCCCACACATCTGTTGGTAGTAGTTGCCCGGGATGGTGACCCGCACATAGTACACGAGGTCATAGGCCACGCGCAGGCCGAAGTCGGTCTCGATCACAGCGTCAGACCCGTGTTGCGAGACCCGGATCTTGCCCCCGTCCAGCACCACTGGCAGCTTCATGTCCACGCCGTTCACCTGGAAGGCAGGAAACACCAAGCTTCAGATGGGCACATTTTGAGGCGATCTGTCCCTAAATGTGCCCTACCTGACGAGGAAATCCTGTGTGACCTCATTTCTCTAGCTTCCGTATTTGTAAAGAATGTACAATCCTAGTGTCTCAGGGGTTTGAGAAGCAGATGCAAAAATGTGAGTCTGGCCAGGCGGTGGTGGCGCACACTTTAATCCCAGCACTCGGGAGGCAGAGGCAGGCGGATCGCTGTGAGTTCAAGGCCAGCCTGGTCTACAAAGGGAGTCCAGGACAGTCAGGACTACAAGAGAGACCCTGTCTCAAAAAAACAAAACAACAACAGCAAAAAAGGTGAGTCTGCTTGGGAGCTGAGGAGAGGGCTCAGCAGTTAAGAACGGCTCCTGCAGCTGGGTGTGGCAGCGCGTGCCCTTAATCCCAGCTGGAGGGGATAGGTCACTGGAGGCAGGACCTTGTGGGTATCTGTACCCAGCCCTTTCATTTCTCCCTTCCCTTTGTCCTCTACCCCGTGTCCCACAGCCACTATGTTCTTCCTGGGCACACAGGGACAGACAACTGTGGTCTAAACTCTAAAACCCTGAACAAAAATAAGTATTTCTTTTCCAGATCATTGCAAAAATAAACAAGAAGAAGAAAACAAAACAAAACAAAACAAAACCCTAACACTGAATTTTCTCAGGGACTTGGAGCAGTGGTAGGAACACTCCCTCTAAAAATGAAAGCGAGCTTCAACTCCACAAGGTGAAAAGGATTGTGTGTCTGTGCCAACAGCCCAGGGCAGTGCATGAAATCTGTAGCTGCTTTATTGTTGTTGCTATAGGCTAGGGATAATGGGATCACAGGCTGCCTTCCTCTTTGAACCCTTTCATCTCTGAATTTTCCTCTGTGTGGTCACAGCATGTCCTGTCTACGGTGAGGGTCCAGGGAGGTGCCTGAGGCAGACACCCATGTGGGATCCAGCAAGATGGGGGTACAAGGAGAGATGAGGAAAAGAGAATTTCAGTGGGAACCATCAGTAGTGTGGGAGAGAAGGGCAGAGCCACATGGGAAAAGGTCCCTAGTTTCTGGCCTCCTGGCTCTGGGCTTTCCCCCAAAGCCTCCTCTAATAGGGACCTCCACTCTACACTTTCTCCAGGGGTTCCGCATATGTTACCTGTGCTTCCCGCATGTGCGCCCCCCCCCGCCCCCCCCCCCCGCCCACAGGGAGCCTCCTCCTGAGCCCCGTGCTGCTCTCACCTTGACTTTCCACTGGTTCTGCTCCAGTCTCAGAGTGTAGTTGCCTACCACGACAGTGATCACCTTGGTCACACTGACTTTCCCGTTACCCCAGGCCACATTCTCCTGCAGGACGGTGAACTGGTGTAGGCCGGGCCTGGTTCCACAGGTTTGCGCCAGCACGTACACACAGGTGCCCATGAAGTCAAAGCGCTGGCCGTCGAAGGTGACGTAATGAGGGTCCCCTGATGCCTGGCAGGTGGTAGTGCCCACAGCCACACAGCCCAGGGCTCCATTAGATGGTTGGCAGGCCTCATGTGGGCCACAGGATGAGGGCTCGCAGGAAACCAGGCCGTCTTCCTGGCAGCGGCAAAGAGAGTCACACCCGGGTCCGGGATAGAAGGTTTCTCCTGGTGGGTAGTAGGTGCCCTGGTGGACACAGCCGCAGGAGGCCAGAGGCACACAGGTCTCACCGCTGAGGGCAAAGCCATCATTGCAAACACAGCTCTCTCGGCATTCTGAACCACAGCCCCCGGGCACTGGCAGGTCTCCACAGGATAGCGGGCATCCATAGGAACATGGCTCATAGTGGCTGTTAGGGGGGCAGGTCAGCACTGCAGAGAGAGGGTCATCGAGATGGATAACTCTTTCAAGGGGACACTGCGGACCTCCGCCCACCTCACCCCACCCCACCCCCAGCACACACGAGCAGGTGACTGGTGTCTGAATGCTCAGTAGAGCCAGGAGAACCTTCTCCTATCACGGTTAACTTCATCCTGTTAATTAATATCTAAACCTAATCCCACTGAGCTCTGGGATTATCCCTAGCGACTCTATTCAAGTCGGGTACAAATTGCATGCTTTAGACGTGAACGCGCATGTACATGCGAGCGGTCTGCGCCGTGTGTCTGCGGACCTTGTCTTTCCTTTCCACGTTCTTCCCTCCCACACACCCTTTGCTTCCGCGTTTTCTTTTAACTCAGGACCTTTGACATTCAAGAAAAGCGTTCTACCATTCTCCAGCGGTAGTTTTGATATACTTACACACACACACACACACACACACACACACACACACACTGGACGATGGACATGAAGGGTCCACTGTCCTGCTTGCTTTGTGGTAGGGCCAACTTTTCCCACAATGAAAGGTTCTTAAAAGTCAGAGGTGAGCACTTGCTGGGATCTCTGCGTTTGCGTCCTCTACGCTTGAGACGGAGCGGCTGGAGGCTTACATCCCCATCATAGCTCAAAGCCTCAAAAGCAACATGGCGGCACGGAGCCCGGGCACCATTTACACAGTTTGGCCTCCAAACTGAAACCCAGCCAAGTTGGTTGTTTATGCACATGGCTAAAATATGTGCCTCATAGGGCACACTTGAGCAAAGTGTAAAACTCAGGAGTTGGGCGCGCGCATGGCTTTCCAAGGCTCTGTGAAAGGCAAGGGGAACTGCTTGCCAAGCCTCCCTGCACCACATCTGAAGTAGAGATGCGCACGGGTGAGGTGGCCACATGGGACCCACAGCAACGCCAGTGGCACCTGCGCTCCTTCTAAACGCAGCACCACTGCTCACCTCCGACTGATAGCTGACACTGGCAACCTGACTCGGGGCCACCGTATAGCTCAGTCACCAGCGTCACTGCATGCTGCTGTCCTCAGGGCAGGCATCTAACCGTGCGCTGGCAGCCTCAGTGCCCTCGGCCCTGCCATGGGATAAGCGCAGCCCCTTCCTCAACAGGCACCATAAGGACAGAACAACGCTATTTGCACGGTCACGAACAAACATCAGACCCAAGCCTAGGCCGCCGTTCCTGGTACTCACGGCAAAGCGTCTCATTCCTCCAGGGATGCACAGTGCCCCCAGCAGCCTGGCACGCGGCGGCGTACGCAGCCAACGCATCACACAGTGGCCCTGACTGACCGGGCAGCAGGCAGAGGTCGTAGACGCAGTCACGTACAGCACCCTGGGGGTTCAGCAACTTGTGACACTCCCGGAACGGACCCTCAGGATCAGCAAGGATCCCACATTCCTTCTTGCTTTGTACTTGCTGGGTCACAAGGGAGTCCAGCTGGGGGCAGTCACCAGGATCAGTTGCTCCACAGCCGGGTAGTATCTCTTCCTGCCAGCTGTTCCCAAAATCCAATGCGCTGGTAGCTTGGCCTCCACCCTTCAGAGCCAGGTCGTCAGTTGGGTCCCCATTGAAGTTCCCGCAGAGCCCACACACAGCATTAGTGTAGCTGCTGGGCACCTTGGCGGTCACACGAGCATCCCAGTTATAGGTGACGGTGAGGCCAAAGTCTGTGCGCACGACAGCGTCATTACCCTGGCGGAACACCAGAACCCGCCCACCCGCAGCCTGGAAAGGCAGGTACTGAAAGATGCCGTCCACCTGGGGGAGAGACGCGGAGGGTCAACAGGTCAGGCTGTTCGTGATTTCACTCAGCTGGCCCCAGCCACCCCGCCCTCCACCACAGGGCTCCACAACGGCTGTTCCATCTGCCTAGCGCATCACCCATCGCTCCTTATCCCCGGAACTGAGTCTCTGATGGCTGCTTTTCAAAGCCTGCCTCCCGGGTACCTATTGGAGTGTGTCCCCACAGGCTCATGGCTTTGAGCGTCATCCACAGCTGATGGCACTGCATTAGGAGGCTTTGGAACCTTTTAAGAAGTGGGCCAAGCCAGGTGTTGTGGTGCACACCTTTAATCCCAGCATTCGGGAGGCAGAGGCAGGCAGATCGCTGTGAGTTCTAGGCCAGCCTGGTCTACAAAGCGAGTCCAGGACAGCCAAGGCTACACAGAGAAACCTTTTCTCGAAAAACAAAAAAAAAAAAAAAAAAGAAAAGAAAAGAAAAAAGAAAGAAAGAAAGGAAAGGAAAGGAAAGGAAAGAAGTGGGCCAAGCTTCAGAAGCACAGAGCAGGGGCAGGGAGTAAGGTTTTGCAGGCTATAACCTCGCGCTCCTGTCTTTGCTTTCTGGGCCCCTCACGTTCCAGTTGATACAGAGCTAGCGGCCATGTCTTCCTACCACAATGTGCTGTATCCCCTCAAACCGCGAGCCAAAACGAATCCCCTTCCTTATGCTGCTTCTTGTCAGGCACTCGGACGTGGAAAGAAGAGCGGCTAGCCCATCTGGTAAGATGCTTCTGTTTTACCCTTCTGGGCTTGGCTGCGGTGCAAGCCTCTCGCACGGAATGTCTTGGGCCCCCGCCCTGCCAGCGCCTTACCCGGCATTCCTCAGCCCCACTGCCTCCTGGAACAGCGCTCCTCACTCTCCCCCTGCTCTCTGCACCTCTACTTTTCAGCGCTAGGTCTGAGCCAAAGCTCTCAGCCCAGCCTCAGATGCTCTGAGCCCCACTACTCCCTATTCTGCCTCCCAGCTCAGCCCCCCTCCCCCCTGCATCTCCAGTCATGCATGCGCTTGAACTCACGGAGCTCAGTCCAGACTTGAGGCTCTTGTATTTGCTGTACCCCTGCTTGCAACATTTTCACATCTGCATCTCAGTTCTCAAATAGCTGCTCACACCGCCTTCATATCCTGCTTAAAAGCCAGACTTCTCTACTCACTTGACCCTTCTTAGGCCCGCTTTTCTGACCCACAATTCCCCTGCCTCTGCATGCCACCTCCCAGTGTTACTCTCTCAGGAGTATTCTCGTCAACTTAGTGCTGTTCCAGTCTCTTCAACACTCCCCAGCCTCGGACTTCATATCTGCTGCTCCCTCTGCCTAGATGAGGCCACCATTTACCCGATGGCCTGTTCATTGCTCTCTGGGCCTCACCTGAATCCAAAAGCTTGGTTATAGCTAGCCCCTGCCTCATCTCTTCACTCATCATCTCTGGTCCCTATCATCTCTTCACTCAGCATCATCTCTGGCCCCTCATCATCTCTTCACTCAGCATCATCTCTGGTCCCTCATCTCTTCACTCAGCATCATCTCTGGCCCCTCATCATCTCTTCACTCAGCAGCATCTCTGGTCCCTCATCTCTTCACTCAGCATCATCTCTGGTCCCTCATCATCTCTTCACTCAGCATCATCTCTGGTCCCTCATCATCTCTTCACTCAGCATCATCTCTGGTCCCTCATCTCTTCACTCAGCATCATCTCTGGTCCCTCATCATCTCTTCACTCAGCATCTCTGGTCCCTCATCTCTTCACTCAGCATCTCTGGTCCCTCATCATCTCTTCACTCAGCATCTCTGGTCCCTCATCTCTTCACTCAGCATCATCTCTGGCCCCTCATCATCTCTTCACTCAGCAGCATCTCTGGTCCCTCATCTCTTCACTCAGCATCTCTGGTCCCTCATCTCTTCACTCAGCATCATCTCTGGTCCCTCATCATCTCTTCACTCAGCATCATCTCTGGCCCCTCATCATCTCTTCACTCAGCAGCATCTCTGGTCCCTCATCTCTTCACTCAGCATCTCTGGTCCCTCATCTCTTCACTCAGCATCTCTGGTCCCTCATCTCTTCACTCATCATCTCTGGTCCCTCATTATCTCTTCACTCAGCATCTCTGGTCCCTCATCTCTTCACTCAGCATCATCTCTGGCCCCTCATCATCTCTTCACTCAGCAGCATCTCTGGTCCCTCATCTCTTCACTCAGCATCTCTGGTCCCTCATCTCTTCACTCAGCATCATCTCTGGCCCCTCATCATCTCTTCACTCAGCATCATCTCTGGCCCCTCATCATCTCTTCACTCAGCAGCATCTCTGGTCCCTCATCTCTTCACTCAGCATCATCTCTGGTCCCTCATCATCTCTTCACTCAGCATCTTTGATCCCTCATCATCTCTTCACTCAGCATCTCTGGCCCCTCATCATCTCTTCACTCACCATCTCTGGCCCCTCATCATCTCTTCACTCAGCATCTCTGGCCCCTCATCATCTCTTCACTCAGCATCATCTCTGGCCCCTCATCATCTCTTCACTCAGCATCTCTGGCCCCTCATCATCTCTTCACTCAGCATCATCTCTGGCCCCTCATCATCTCTTCACTCAGCATCTCTGGCCCCTCATCATCTCTTCACTCAGCATCATCTCTGGTCCCTCATCATCTCTTCACTCAGCATCTCTGGTCCCTCATCATCTCTTCACTCAGCATCTCTGGTCCCTCATCTCTTCACTCAGCATCATCTCTGGCCCCTCATCATCTCTTCACTCAGCATCTCTGGTCCCTCATCTCTTCACTCAGCATCTCTGGTCCCTCCACTCAAGCCCCACTAGCACGGTTTCTGCTTCTCAACCACTCAGACTTATTCCTGAGCCAGGATCTTTACACGTGCTGCCCCTTTGTCCTGGAATTCCTTTCTGCCTGCACCGCATCTCACCTCACGACAAGCAACAGAACAGAATAGCTGTCTCTCCTGCAGGTGGGAGAGGTAGCTCAGCAGTTCTCAGCACAAACTGCTCTCACAGAGGCCTCAAGGGCTGAGTTTGGTTCTCAGCATGCACGGTGAGCAGCACTTTGCCTGTAGCTCCAGCCCAGCAGGATCCCATACCTCTGTATAACCCATGCCCGCCCCTCGTTAAAAATAACAAAAGCTTTTCTTTTTTTTTTTTTTTAAAGTATGGGCTTCAAGCCGGGTGGGTGTGGTGGTGTGCGTCTTTACTCCTAGCCCTTGGGATGGCAGAGGCAGGTGGATCTCTGTGAGGCTGAGGCCAGCCAGGCCTACACAGAGAAACCCTGTTTTGAAAACAAAAATGTATGAACTCCAGAGCAAACCAGCTGGGCCCCAGTTCTAGCTCTGGGCCTCTCAGACTCAGCAGACGTCATTAATGCACACTGTGAGCCTCTGTGGGTGACCTCATCCCTCTGCGGTTCTTTCTTTTTTCTTTTTCTTTCAGTCACAGGTGAACTACTTTCCTTGCTTGCCGTGGAGAGGAGATGAATGGACAGGCGCTGTGCATTTAGCCCGCTGAAGTAAGCAGTGGCATAATGTATGTTGCTATCAGGACCCTCGCCTTAGCAAATGTCGTTTCAGAGAGGTGAGAAGACAAAAATTATTAATAATTATCCCCTCTCCTTATCTGGGGCCCCTCATGGGCAAGATTTCCTTCGCTCTAAGATCTCCTTGGGGACTAGGGATGAAAGTGTGTGAGAGGCACACAGGGCCAGAAGCACAGAAAAATTCTCGGTCCCCAGTGTCCAATGTCCCTGTCCCCTCCCCAGGGGACAGGCCGCACTCCCCCTATTGCCCAGACTTCTTTGTTGTGAGTATGAGATAGTGTGTGACCATCCAATGGCTGGCTTTTCCAGTTTCCCCTCTGCTGTCTGCAGAGTCAATGAGCAACTGCTCTACTCTGATTTGGGGCTGGGACCTTCTGCAGCCACCCAGACACCTTCCACATGTCGACTTCCTTTATGAGCTACCATCTTCCAGAAAATGCACAGACCTACACAAGTCGGAAGTTTCAGAAGATAGCAACCACCAACATCTCCTGAGCACCTCGTGGGCACCAGGGGCATCTGTTATAGACCACCCAGCCACACACTCCAGGGTGTGGCTGCCATCTTCCTCCTCCTTTCTCGGAGGAAAGCACCAAGGTTGGAGACATCAGAGCCGAGAAGAGATGCTGCCTGGCCCACTGGGCCACTTTCTTAACCACGAGATCTTTTTTTTTTTAAAATAAGCCTCTTCCACTCCCAACTCCAACCACTAATATTTCAGGGGAGTCACACCCCCTCCCCCAGTTCCCTGCCCTGTGGTACTCACCAGCACTCTTCCGGGGTGCTCCCTCCGCACCGCCACCTCTACGCCGTGGACTTCCACCCGCACAGCCCTCGTGTAGCTCACGGTCTGGCTGCCTCGGTGTTCGTTTTCCACCAGCACCCTAAAGGCGGGCAGCGCGGCATCCTGGCCGCAGGAGCCCACCAGCAGGTACGCGCAGGTACCCATAAAGTCAAAGCGCCTTCCATCGAAGCTCACGTAGTGCGGGTCTCCGGACGCCTCGCAGCTGGCGAAGTTGTCTGGGTAGCAACCCAGGAGGCCGTTCTGCACTTGGCAGCGCTCACCAGAAGGGCATCCCGATGTGTCCTTGCAGGTCACCTTCTGAGTGGCTCCATCACACGTGCAGCGGCGCCTGCATAGGTCGTCAGCGAACACTTCCTGACCCGGAGCCAGCGGGCGGCCCTGGTAGGTGCAGCCACAGGACGAGGCAGGCACACAGTCGCCACCGCTAGCCAGGAAGCCCGGAAGGCACACGCAGCCCTCCACGCAAGGGCGCCCAGAGCAGTTGGCAGGTGTGGCTTCCGAGTTGCAGGAGGCTGGGCAGGCAGGGCTGCAAGGATCATAGCAGCTGTTGGCTGGACAGGACAGGGCTGTGGAAGGACGGAAGTCGTGTCAGGCCAGGGTGGGGCTCCCACAGGCAATGCTGCTTCTTCGGAGGTCCACACCCCTTAGTTAACAGCACTCTTACCTTCTGGGTGCTCAGGCCCCAATGTCCCCCCACTTCCACCCCATCAGTGGATAAATTCTATGACCTTCCAAGCCCACACAGAACCTGTTTCTACAGCTCAGAAATCACAGCAGCCCTGTGCCTGGTTTCCTGCTCCCCTGTACCAAATGTGCTTCTCCCAGCAGCCAGAGTGGCTGTGAATGCAGGATGCGACCAGGAACCTCACCCCCCACCCCCACCTCCTGTGGCTCCATCTCACTCAGAGGGAAGCAGAGTCCTCCCAAGGACCAGGGTCTTCCCTCCTCATCTCCCTGTCCCCATCTCTCTCACACCCCTACCCACTTGCCTGTGTCTTCCCTATATCAACGCCCCGATCGCTCCCCCCTCTCCCTATGTAGAGATATGTCTGCCCCAGCCTTAGGCTAACTTTGGCAAAGCTTGGATGTTGGATGTTTTGGCCAACCTGTGACTCTGGCATTGCCCAGGGTCAGGCCCAATCACAACCATGACTCAGATACTGAGCAAATGCAAGGGGTCCCCTTCCCGTCATCATGGGGCTCCCGTGGTGCTACTTACGGCAGTTGGCTGGTGACCTCCAGTTCCCGATAGAGACACCCAGGTCCACACAGGCCTGGGCGTAGGCACTAAGGCCCCGGCACAGGCTGAGCCGCTCCCCTCCAGTCACACACAGGTCAAACACACACTCGTCTAGGAAAGGCTTGGGGTCCAGGAGCTCGTGGCAGGCAGAGAAGGGGCCTGTGGACAGAGTTAGCATGCCACAGAGCCGGTCTCCCTGATAGTGCAGGGTCTGGCCTGGGGTGCAGGAGGGACAAGCGCCATGGCAGCCGTCTTCACACCGGCTGTCCCCGTCATCCAGCTTCCAGCTGTTGGCAAATTCCAAGACATCCGGGGCCTGTTCCCAGTCGGGCGTGAGGAAGTCGTCGGCGGGGTCCCCGTTGTAGTTGCCGCACAGCCCACACACTTCGTTCTGGAAGCGCTTGGGCAGGCTCATCGTCAGCTGGCCGTCCCAGTCGTAGGTGACCACCAGCCCGAAGTCCAGCTCTATCACCCCCCGGGTTCCGCTTTGGTACACACGCAGGCGGCCCTCACTCAGGGAGGCGGGCAGGCGGGAGCGCTGACTGTCGATCTGCAGAGAGGTGACAGTGGTCAGCAGCGGTCAGACCCCTCTGTAGCCTCCCCGTCAGCCCCTCATCTCCTCCACTCAGGTCCCCAGGTTAGCGACCCAGGATGCCCTCCGTCCCTTGTCACTAGCTGAGCTAGGATGCTGCCTCTTGTACCTCCAGTGCCCTGAAGTGCTCTTCCCTGAGATGTGCGTGAAGACCCCACCCCGCCCCCCAACAACGTCTGCTGAGGTGTCGTCAGCTCAGTGAGGCTGTCCCTGGATCACCCTCTCACTAGCCCCTTCCTGTTGCCTCTCCTGCTCTGCTCCGCAGTCCCCACAGCGTGTAACCCTCTCCCTCAGTGTGCAAGCTCCCCACACCCTCCATCTGTCCGAGCCACTGGAAGGCCGCCTCTCGGGTTTATCTCCAGTGCCGCCAACAGTGCCTGGCAGAACAGCAGGCTCCACACAAGAAGCAGGAAGCCGGTGTGAGGAAGGAACCTGGCAGGCCTGGCAGCAGGCAGCAAGGGACAGCTGCTGCGGGGAGCCAGCGAAACAAGCGGGACTCATGTTCATAAGATGAGCCAGTGAGAGTCAGGAGGCTGCAGGCAGAACCAGTCAAGACCGGCAACCAGCAAGGTGATGACAAATCTGCTGGGAGGCCAGCTCATTAAACCATTACTGTAGTGTGTCAATCAGCCTAGTAAGATCCCTGCCCAGGGGCAACATGCTTTTATTTATATATTTATTTATTCTTTCAAGACAAGGTTTCTCTGTGTAGCCTTGGCTGTCCTGGACTTGTTTTGTAGACCAGGCTGGCCTGGAACTCACAGAGGTCTGGCTGCCTCTGCCTCCCTAAGTGCTGGGATTACAGGTGTGCACCACTGCACTGGGCTCTCAGGGGGCAGCTCTAACACAAGCACTGGCACATCTCTGAGCTGTGTACAAAAGCGCGCCACGTTGCTGCACGCCTCCTCCCTCTTCTGAAGCCAGCAGTCGGCCGTCTTTCTTGCCTGTAACATAACCTTCGCCTTCCTTCACTTTAGGAGCGTCGCGTTTCTGCCCTACCCCTGGGCTGAGGCTAGTGCTACGACCTGAACTCACTTTGCTCAGGCCCTGTGCCGAGAGACCACTGGGGATGGAGTGGTAAGGCAGCGTCCACTGCACTGCAAGCCGGGGAGTCGGGACTGGGATGGGGCAGGCGCTGGCACAGGGGTTAGGCCTGGATTAGAAGCCCTGAGGAAAGGCCATGCTGCATGCTGTTAGTCAAGGAAGGCTGCCCAAAGAAGGGACAGTTGAGTTAAGCTTTAGAAGACCGATAGGAGTCCCAAACACTATGAAGGAGACAGGAGGCGCAAGTGTGAGGCCACTGGGGTGGTTCAACGAATCCTTTCTCAAAATAAACCAAAGACAGGTGGAATATAGCGCAGCAGTCCAGTGCCCAGACAGCAGCCGTAAAGCATTGAGCTCAATAATAACACCTTTTAAAGACTGAAGTAGTTAGTTCCTTGGGTGGAGGAGAAAAATCCCATATGGTGTCATATGCAAAACTGGTAAGCTTTGTAATATAACATGCCCTTTTACGAAGTCCTCTGGGCATCTCTATACTCACTATGTAGATGAGGCTGGCCTCAACCTCACAGGGATACCCATCTCTGCCTCCCAAGCATGGCGAGGCACAACTAATCTATGTAATGGAATATATATATATCAACACACCGCTAACCGGGAGAGATTGCGTGAAGCTGGCCCGGGAGCTGCTGCAGGGAGCTGTCCAAGGTGATGAAAACAATCTCTCTCTTAATGGGGGCTGCAGCTGAAGCGCACTTACAGTGTGTGAGTCTGATGCTGAAAGAGGGGTGTGTGTGTTACTATGGGTTGAAATTAGGGCTCCGGCAGGTGGGAGGCAGAGGCAGGTGGATCTCTGTAGGGCTCAGGCCACCCTGGTCTACACAGTGAGCTCCAGGCCAGCCAGTTACGTAGCGAGACTCTAAAAGAGAAACTAGCACCTGGTACATGCTAGGCAAGCACTGTGCCACTGTGACTATACACCCAGCCCCTCGATTTGTAGACCAGGCTGGCCTCGAACTCACAGAGTGCTGGGGTTAAAGGCATGCGCCACCAAGCCGGGCTGTTTGCAGATCTCACCACTTCCTACCACTCACCTACCAAAATGACCTTGAGTTTGAGGCTCTAACACCAGGTCTTTGTCTCTTCCTTTCTCACTGGTAGCCCATGAGCGTCAGACTCTGAACACTTACCCGGATGAAACCAGTTTCCCCACGAGCCAGCGACACAGAGTGGCTGTAGGCCTGGACTGTGACCAAGCCCACGTAGGAGACTTGCCGGCTACCCCGGTGCTCATTCTTGGCGTCCACAATGAAGGCTGGCAGGGTCTCATCCTGCCCGCACAGCTCAATCATGGTGTAGGTGCAGGTGCCCATCATGTCATAGCGGCGGCCATCGAAGGTGGTGTAGTGGGGGTCGCCATGGGCGCGGCAGACAGACGTGGACTCTGCCACACACCTGGCCTTCCCACTCACCATCTGGCAGCGCTGGCCAGATGTGCACTGAATGCCTCGGCAGAGAGCCTCTCCCTGGGCGAGCCGGGCTGGGGAGGGAAGAAAGATGAAGCCGAGTTAGAAATGTTCATGGGGTCAGGACCCTGGGGAAACTGAGGCTCACAGGCTCATGGAGAGAGAGCTCCTCTGGGCTTCCTGACTCCTCAGGATTTCTGGTTCCACGGTTTAATTCAGCTTGACCCAGAGGCGAGGCAGGTAGTGACGGAGGGCCAGGGGCAGCCACTGAAGTGTCAACTGCTCAGACCTCCGCATCCCTCGTCCTCTCTCCCCACCAGGTTAGAAGTTGCCAAAAGGGTAGGAAATGGAAGATAGAAACTTCAGGAATATGGAGACAACTGCCGGAGAGGTGGCCTTATTAGAAGTCCTAGCCCAGTCACCCACTACTGGGCCCCTGGGTGTATTACTGTAAGTATTCTGGCTTCCGTGTCCTGTCACATGGCTTAACCATAGAAATCTGAGGGAGACACTGCCACGTTTTAGCAAGTTAAACGGGAGTCGGGTTGGTAACTGAGCCTATGTAATGAATGTGATTAATAACCTAAACCCACCCCCACCCCCGTTTTAATATCCAAATCCCAAGTGTCCCTTGAGGTGGGGTGCCATGTTTACCAGGACAAGGATCACCTCGGTGTATGTTCCCAGGTTGAAGAAGACCATCTGGGAAGAAACAGCCCTTCCTGGTCGGCCTCCAGTCCTCAAGAACTCTCTATTCTGACCCCCACCCCACAACACGGGGTCACCCTGCAGCGCCGCCCTCCTCTCTCCTCACAGACCAATCGAAGGACTTGCATGCAGGAACTTGTCCTGCTCTCACCACAGCCCTGCCGCGGGGGAGGGCGGGCATTATCCCTACTTCAGAGCCACAGGGACTGAAGCCTAGAGAGGTGGAGCGACAGGCCGAAGGCCACCCAGGCACAGCGGGCACTTAGCCCCAGACCCTCTGGCTCTGGCCCTGTGTCCTCACAGCTGCCTGGTGGCAGCTTCTGAGTGGGCTGAGCCTGAGGTCCGTCACAGGGTCAGGTCCTGGTCCTTAACTAGTCAAAGCACATGACGGCGCACAGGGAGGCTAGAATGCAGAGATGCCCCATCCCAGGGCCTCAGGGTTGCGCTGCCCGGATTTCCCGGCTGTGAGCAGCAGCAGCAGCAGCAGCAGCAGCAGCAGCAGCAGCAGCAGTCCTACCTACATGAGGTGTGCAGGGGAGCAGTCGGCAGCGGGTACAACTGAATCGGCTGCTGAGGTATCAAAACAGCGACCAGCCCCTCCCCAAAGACCCTTCTGCCCTGGCTCCCTGGGCCCTTCCCAAGACCCATTCTACAACGTCACTGAAAGCCAACAGAGTGCACAGTGGGGGCTTCCTGATGCAGTGCTCTGGACCGGTGTGCCTTGGGGCGCTCTTGTTGGCAAACAGTTAGAATCAGTTACCGTAAGGGGAGGGGAGGGCCTGAAAAGAGTTAAGGAAGGATGCCGTGGAGGGTAAAACTGAGATAGAGGGCTGGAGAGATGGCTCAGAGGGTGAGGGCACCACCTGCTCTTCCAGAGGACCGGAGTTCAGTTCCCAGCAACCACATGGTGGCTCACAGCTGGCTGTGATGAGATTTGGCGCCCTCTTCTGGCCTTCAGGTATAAAGCAGTTATATACATTAAATAAATAAATAAATTTTTCAAAAATTGAGATAGAAAGGCTAACTGAGTCAGGAAGGCAAAGGGAAGAGGTAGGGAAGGCATGGCCAGAAGGCCAAGGCCGCAGATGGTTCCCCATCACTCACTCTGGCCGCAGGCAGCTGCTGTCCCATAGCCCACAGCCTGGGCCAGCCCGAAGGTGAGCAGTCCAAAGCCGGTGGACGCCTTGGCTGTGTGCATCTTGTCAGCAGTGCCAAGGTCCACTTCTGCATAGGAGAACTCACTGCCTGGCACAGCCACCCAGGTGAGTTTCCCCTTCAGTGCCTTCCCGTCCACGGCTAGTTCACTGGTAGCCTTTGTCTGTGCAATCACCAGGGCCACACCCTCAGCGCCTGGCATACTCCTGATCACATAGTCAGGGCAGTAGGCTGCCACATCTGGGATGAGGAGCAGGTAAGGGTCATAGGCAACCTGGTCCTTTATGGCCCCTGTGCCAAACAGCACAACCTGGATACCCACGTCTGCAGACAGGTAGAGAGGCCGGCTTGGCCGGACCTCAAACTCAACCACATCACCCATCTGGAGACCTCGGGAACCGACGGTGCCCCCATGGTTGTAGGTCAGCTTTGTGGGCTGGCTAGCTACGACATAGGCCAGGTCATAGCGGGACTGGGAGGCCAGAGGGGGCACTACATAGTGGGTTCCCCAAGCAGATGTGGGTAGCAGTTGCTCCACCACATGGTTGCAATCTGTGTGCTTGTAGGCACAACTGTGGCCAGAAAAAACAGCTACTGGGCTGCTGGCTGTGACCCTTGACCCGGAGAGATCTTCTGTGCTCTGTAACTGGGCTACTTCATAAGGCTGCAGGGTCACACTAAAGGCACTGCCAGCCGGATGGAAAGTGCCCTGGAACGTCACCGCTGCCTTCAAGCTGATAGTGACTGAGGCCCCTGCTCTGCCAGCCACCACAGCAAACTCCTTTGCATATCGGGCAGAGATGCCCGGGGGTGTGAGCACAAAGTACTCGGTGCCCAGGGCTCCAACAGGCCAGAGCAATGTTAGCTCTGCTGTTGTGGGCTTAGCATTTAAAGCCTGCACAGTGACAGGGTGGTCAGAGTGGACCACCACTGCATGCCGGAAAGTGTCACTGCCAGTCATCTCTGCTCTGGCACTGATGTTGACCATGACCGACTCCCCAGGATTCACTGTGACCTTCTGTGTGGTGTCATCAGCCTGGCTGAGAATGGAGACAGAGGCGGTGTCGTCTGACAGACTGGAGACGAAGAGGCACAGATAGGCCTTGCTGGACCCAGGCTGGTAATTCTGCAGGAAGGCCGTGAGGAATTCTTCCCCACCCGTGTTCCTGGAGTCCACTGTGGCCTCCTGGGTCCATCCTGGAGAAAACGCGGTTGTGGGTCCACTTACCTAGTCCTCCCCATTACAGACCCAGCCCGCTGGCCTGCGCCTGGGACCCTGCTGAAATAATTCTCCCCTCGGCTCCTATTTCCTTCCGCACGCAGCGTCCACCTGTGAGCCTTTCCGGCCTCTGCTGCCCAGAGCGGGGGCACCTTGCGCAGGGCTCTTACTGAACTCAAACGCTGCAGGGGCCAGATGAAGAAATGTGTGTGGTGGCCTTGGCAGTGACCCTGGACGCTGGAGCACCACACTCCACCTGAAACAGCTTTCACTAATTGCTAATACAAAAGATTGGAGCCCTAAAAAGAAAAATACCACACACTCACGTGTTTTTTTTTTTTCAAGAAAACCTGGCTGAGGGCTGGATGAAGTTCTAAGTGGGTCCTTCCTGCCTCAGTATGACTCCGAGGTTTGTGTGAGGAAATGAAGGGGAAAGGGGGCGGCGGGAGTGTGGAGAGAGTGTGAGAGACAGAGCAGAGGGCAGCGGCCTTCTCAACATAAGAGGGAGGGAGGGAAGGGAAAGAGAGAGAGATAGAAACGGAGACACACAGAAAGAGAGAGGTGTAAATGGCGTCTACCCTGTTTCCTTCAGTGCCTAAGGGACCTCTTCAGTTTCAGCAGGCCTCTGCCTCATTGAGGTCAGCCTGGGGAAGGCACTGGGAGGTGGTTTGTGGAGGGGACAAAAATATAGGGTGCTGACCAGGGCAAGCAGAGATTCTCAGACATGAATCGGGGGGCGGGGGGGCTCGATCTGACTTACCCCACAGGAGGGTTGCTCCAGCCCAGAGGGCCCACCAGCTCCACAGGGATCCCATGCCTGCAGCAAAGAGAGAGGGGGTTCAGAGGGTGCCGGCCTGTGGGAGACCATTCCAGAGGGAACAAAGGGGACTAAGGGGCCAGTCCTAGGACAAGAGCCACATGGGTGCACGGAAGGGTCCAGTGGTAAGAGAAGTTGAATAAATAGGACCAGATGGGTTTGGGGTGGGGGTGAGGTGAGGAGGACAGGATCAGGGGCCACGTATGAGGTGTTGGCTATATCCAGGGGTCCGAGAGCAGAGGTAGAAGAGGTGATCCAGGGCCCAGACCCAGAATAGGATGTCAGTTAGTTGTCCCACCTCCGTAGGGAACCCCATCCCTTCTCTCACCTGCGGGAGTCCCAGAGCTGCAGGACCAGATTGCAAGCCAGGCTATATAGAGGGGAGATTCCTGGCTCCTCCGACCACACCCCGGGTCACCTGACCAGGGCACAGCGCCAACTTCCCGGAGAAGGATGCTGATCTCAGACCAGGTGGAATGGGGCGCCCTGAAGACCTGCCAAGGGTGGAGGATGTCTCTGTAGCCTGTGTTCTGGGAGGGCTGTGCGAGCAGCTGGTGGCTGTACACCCTGACAGCTCATGGATCAGTCGGGTCATGGAAGGGCGTTGTCCTTGTGGGGACAGCTGGGGAGCAGCATGTTGAGAGCCTGACTCCCTGGGCAGGGGTAGGGTGGTGGGCAGGGTTTGAAACCAAGACAGGAGGTGGCGACTGGTCATGTTTGCCGGCTCACTGGGCAGATTAGTTTCCTTGACCCCTGCCAGAAGCCGCAGTAAAGGACCCATATCCGGGTCCTAATTCCTCGCAGTCTCAAGCTGAGCCTTGGTCCCTGGCTGTCTCATATCTTCTTTCCAGTCACCAGCAGAGGACAGGTGTCTGGGTGTGGGCAAGGGGTCTGAGGCCTTGGCCCGGGGCCTGTAGTGTGGGCCTTAACGCCCTTACCCTCAGTCCATCAAAGTCTCCTGGGTTTCTCACCTGTGAAGTGTAAACACGAAAAACCCAGCTTTGCTGATCTTCTTCATGTTCTGGTTGCTCTTTAACTACTTGTGGTAAGGCAGGGGTGGGGGTGAGGCAGGTGCCGGGGCTCAGTCTGTGTGTGGTTAAGGCCAGAGGTCTCTATTTCCTGGTCCCATGAGACCATGCGGGTTTCACTTCCTGGAGAATTATTTGGCTTGGGGTTTTCAAAAATGTCTGTGGTTTTGTTGCTCCCTCTCTTGTATTTTCTTCCTTTCTTCTTTCCTTTGTGCCCGTAGATAGGCTTTGGGTGGCTGTGCCTCTCCATTACCCTGCAACTGGTCTGAGGTGAGGGCCAGGTGGCACAGTGAGAGGCAAGGCGGTCTGGGCTGGAGTCAGCTTGTCTCGTGGGGTTGGCCTGGCCCATGCCATACTCTCCTGAGCTCTACTTTGGGGACCACTGTTTGCTGAGGAGTCTTCTCAGGAAACAGCAGCTGCAAAGCCTGGTGCCCTGTGTCAATACTTCCCGCCCTCCCCTCCTCCCTTATCACTAAGGCCTAGACTTCTGTGCAGCCAGGGTGGGTGGGGGAATCTTCTCTCTCTAGGGCTGTGACTTTTCAGAGGGAAAGATAAAGCTTTGGTACTGATAGGGCCCTCAAGTCAACCAGGAAAGTGAAGTGAATAAATAGGAGGCTGGCTATAAGCCAGAGATAACAAAATCAAGTGGGTGCGGGGTGCGGGTGCGGGTGCGGGGCATGGGGCGTGGGGTGTGGGGTACGGGGCATGGGGTGTGGGGTGCGGGGTGCGGGTGCGGGTGCGGGGCATGGGGCGTGGGGTGTGGGGTACGGGGTGCGGGGCGTGGGGCGCGGGGTGCGGGGTGCGGGGTGCGGGGCGTGGGGCGTGGGGTGCGGGGTGCGGGGTGCGGGGCGTGGGGCATGGGGTGTGGGGTGCGGGGCGTGGGGCATGGGGTGTGGGGTGCGGGGTGCGGGGCGTGGGGCGCGGGGTGCGGGGTGCGGGGTGTGGGGTGCGGGGCGTGGGGTGTGGGGTGCGGGGTGCGGGGTGCGGGGCATGGGGTGTGGGGTGCGGGGTGCGGGGTGCGGGGCATGGGGTGTGGGGTGCAAGGTGTGGGATGCAGGGTGCAGGCTGTGGGGTACAAGGTGTGGGATGCGGGGTGCGAGGTGCAGGGTGTGGGGCATGGGGTACAGGGTGTGGGGTGTGGGGTACTTGGTGCAGGGTGCGGGATGCAGGGTGCAGGATGCAGGGTGTCAGGCATGGGGTACTAGGTGTGGGGTGTGAGGCGTGGGGTGCTTGGTGCAGGGTAGAGGGTGTGGGTTCAGGGTGTGGGGCATGGGGTACAGGGTGTGGAGTGTGGGGTACTTGGTGCAGGGTGCAGGATGCAGGGTGTCAGGCATGGGGTACTAGGTGTGGGGTGTGAGGCGTGGGGTGCTTGGTGCGGGGTAGAGGGTGTGGGTTCAGGGTGTGGGGTGTGGGGTACTAGGTGCAGGGTGCTGGATGCGGGGTGCAGGGTGAGGGGTGTGGGGTGCGGGGTGAGGCCCATGGCGAGTGAGGAATGCCCATATCCTCAGGGAAATCCTGTGAGAGCTGGCTGGGAGAACACTACTGTGTCCCTGAGAGGAACATGGGTCAGAAGAGAAAGGACTCCCAAGAAAGCGATTGCAAACTAAGATGTCAAAACACGCAGTGTGGGTATTTTCTTCTCTCTCAAGACACTCAGAGAAAGGAGACAGGAGACGTGAGCAGGAAACCATCAGGGCGAGTTCTCGGAGAGAATTCTGGCCTCCTTTCCACTGGCTCTGTTGTAAGCCTTAATCTGCCTCCTCTGACTGAAACCAAAGAGAAACGTATGCTTTGATTACTGCTCTCTGCAGATGGAGACCTCAGAAATTGGGTGGTGGAGCAAATCTTACTGTAACTTGGCAAATTGCTCGGCCCCCCCCCCACCCACCCACCTCACCCCCCCCCCACCTCACCCCCCCCCCCCGCAGGGACCCTTGGCTGTTACCCTGTTCAGGGTTCAAAGAGTGTGTGTGTGTGTGTGTGTGTGTGTGTGTGTGTGTGTGTGCGTGCGTTATGATACTCTCCTGTGCCCTATCACAGATTATTTATATTCCCAGGAATTTCCCTACCTACCCTGGAAATAAGCTATGGGAACACTTCCTTATGGTCAGAAAGATTCTGTCCATCTGGCCAATGGCAGTGTTCTTTTGAGCCTAAGCAATGGGTGCTTCCATTTGAACCTTTGGGCCTCTCCGTGAGCAGGGCCATACTATGCCAGGCCCTGGAGACGTTCTTACCTGTCTGGGTTCTACAAGCCAGGGCACAGGACGAAGGATCTACTGTGTCCAGCTAAGTTCAGGTCTTGCTGGAAGTTTCTTTGCTTCTTCCTACTGGACCCCATGATCTGACTTTGCACATGCACAGAAAGTGCGTTGTGTTCTCCAGCGACCTGGTGCTTGCCACATGTTTCCAGATTTTTCCTCTGTAATATCAAACATCAATGTTTCCTTCTTGAAACTGTCTTGGCTTCCATGATGCCCCTTCCCGGATTTTGTGCTACTTTGGTCTGAATGCTGGTGGTTTTTAGAAACCATGTTTGCCCATGCTGTCCAATGGGACATCGTCTGGTGAGAGACACTTTCCTTTGCCTGCGGTAGACAATTGAGCTATTGTACTCATGTGGCTACTGAGCGTTGGAAATGTGACAAGTGCAGTCGAAGAGCTGAATTTTATTTTATTGAGTATATTTTCAAACGAGGACCTGTGCCCAGTGTCCGTGTTAGCTCCCACCCCACACCAGAGCTGTTCCGTGTGCAGGCCCAGTCCCTCTGCCCATGAGGTGTTGACTTGTGCTACCCACCCACATAGCGCGTCCCTTATTTGCTCTTTCATACTCCTTCACCCCTTTAGTTTCTGCTGGGACCCGGGAGTCTATTTCTTTAAGTACCTGATTAAAATAGGACGCGGTATTAATGAGTAAACAAATCATAAATGTATATAGCTCACTAAGTCCTCTCAAATAAACACACCCTTATAAGCTGCAGGTAAGGTTTTATAAGGCCAGGTGAAGTCTCCAGAAAGATCATTTCAGTATCCCAGAACCCCTCTTTGTGTTCCCTCCCAAACACTGTTCACTCCCTGCCTCTTAAAGGATAGTGACTATTTTGGCTGTTTCAGTTTTCAAGTCTGTGTAAATGGAGTCTGTCTTGTTTTGTGACCGTCTATTTACAGTCAAAGGCTTCTTTGGCCAAGTAACTATAGTTCATTTTTCAGTGCAACATGCTACTCAGTTATACTAAAATATACGTATCCATGAACATTTAGGTTGTTAACTAGTTAATGGGCTTTTGGTGAATGTATACAATTTCTTTGGAAAACAGTGCGAAATTCCTGTAAACTCTAAGTTTTCCAGGTCACTGATTAATATTTAGATGCTGTCAGTATTTTTTCAAAACTAAGGTACTGATTCTAATTCGCACAGTATGCGGTCATGCCACACCAATGCTTCTAAAAGTGTAGTGGTGTGGATCTATACATTTACTTTTTCGCATATCCGTGTCTGAGTGTATATGTCTGTGCACCACATATGGGCAAGAGCCCGTGGCGTGCAGAAGATGCTGTCAGATTTCCCCAGAACTGGAGTTACAGATGCTTGTAAGCCACCGTGTGGGTGCTGGGGACCAAGCCTGGCTCCTCTGCAAGAGCAGCTATTGCTCTCAACAGCTGACCCCCCTCTCCAGTGCCTGGCCTGACGCCCCGTCTCCAGTGCCTGACCTGACCCCGCTCTCCAGTGCCTGGCCTGACCCCCTCTCCAGTGCCTGACCTGACCCCCCTCTCCAGTGCCTGACCTGACCCCCCCTCTCCAGTGCCTTACCTGAACCCCCCTCCAGTGCCTGACCTGACCCCCCCTCTCCAGTGCCTGACCTGACCCCCCCTCTCCAGTGCCTGACCTGGCCCCCCTCCCCAGTGCCTGACCTGGCCCCCCTCCCCAGTGCCTGACCTGACCCCCCCTCTCTAGTGCCTTACCTGACCCCCCCCTCCAGTGCCTGACCTGACCCCCCCTCTCCAGTGCATGGCCTGACTGCCCTCTCCAGTGCCTGGCCTGACCCCGCTCTCCAGTGCCTGACCTGTAGATTTCATTTGTGTTTGTCAGTGAGGTTGAACCCATTTTCATGTTTACTGGCCGCCTGGATCTTTTTAATGGGATTTCAGTAATATACATATTCAAGTTTCTCTCCCAATATCTTTCGTTGCCTATCTGACTGAACTATATGAATTCTTTTTGTTTTGTTTTGTTTTGTTTTTTGAGACAGGGTGTCTCTGTGTTAGCCTTGGTTATCCTGGGCTCACTCTGTAGACCAGGCTGGCCTCGAACTCACAGCGATCCGCCTGCCTCTGCCTCCCTAGTGCTGGGATTAAAGGTGTGCACCACCACACCCGGCTTATGAATTCTTTATATGTTCTGAACATAAACGGTTTGTTGGTTGCATGTTTTGTAAATATTTCCCTCCTTTCTGTGACTTGGCTTTTAATATTCCAAAGAATGAAAAAGATCCTTAGTTTTAATGTAGATTTTATCCATCAGTATTATTTTTAGAATTGGCCTTTTTTTTTTGTGGCAATATTGAGTCATCTAATCCATGTACATTAATTTTCCATTTATTTAGATCTTGATTTCATCAGTTTTTTTTGAAATTTCTCAGAATATAAATCTTCTACTTATTCCCTTAGATGTAATAATAAATTTTAACTTTTATCTGGGG
This sequence comes from Acomys minous, assembly GCF_964271855.1. NCBI lineage: Eukaryota > Metazoa > Chordata > Mammalia > Rodentia > Muridae > Acomys > Acomys minous. The sequence continues at coordinate 23,622,086 of NC_140502.1, read as the reverse complement.
AAAATTATGCTTTTAATTTCAGATTCCCATGCTTTCATTGTTAGTGTACAAAAATTTATTCAGTTTTGTCATATTGGGCCATCCTTTGTCCAAACATGTTGGACTTACTGATCTCAGCAGATTTTTAGCAGGTCGTGGGACTGTTGAATGCAGTTATTTTATCCAAAAGTAGGGACAGTTTTAGTCCTATTTTATTTACTATTTGTTATATCTTGGGTATTTTTTTTCCCCACTGAGCGGGATGTAAGTTCTAGCAGTGTGCTAAGAATGGTGAGAGCAAACAGTTCTTGACTTTTTCCTAATCTGAGAAACATTCACTCTTTCACTGCTACATACAGTCCTAGTTAAGAGGCTTTGGTAGATGTGCCGGTTCTCTCCTATTTTCAAGTTGCTGAGAGTGCTGTCATAAATGAATGTTAGGTTTTACCAAATACTTCTCCTGTGTCACAGAAAATGGCTCCTGTAACTCGCTGAAGTGGCAAACTACACTAACTTCTTTTTTTAAGTACTGAATTAATTTTGCATACCTGGAAGAAACTGCACTTAGATATAGTATATACCAAAAATACTTTTTGCATACTTTGAATTCATTTATTAGTATCTCTAAGTATCTTAAAATCTAAGTTCATGAGACCTACTGTATAATTTTCTGTTCTCTCTGCTCCATGCCTTCCTTCTACGATGTTTTTGGTGTAGATGTCAAGGCCATGCTGGTCTCAGATTGAGTTGGAGAAATGTCCTTTCTTCTGTTTCCTGGGAGAGGGTGCATAAAATTGTTTATAATTCTTTAAGTGTGGGAAAGCTGGAGATTACTTTCTCTAAACCTGTGTGTGTGTGTGTGTGTGTGTGTGTGTGTGTGTGTGTGTTGCTATGGAAAAACACATTGACAAAAGCAACCTGAAAAAGAATTCACAGGGGATGGTGTGCACCTTTAATCTCAGAACTCAGGAGGCAGAGACGGGTTGACCTGTGAGTCTCAGGCCGGTCAGGGCTACGCAGTGAGGCCCTGTCTTTGAAAAGAAGGAAGGAAGGAAGGAAAAAAGGAAGGAAAGAAAAGACCAGGGGTGGAGGAAGTGTTATTATAGCTCACAGTTCAAGGTACAGTCCAGCAAGGCGGCAGATGCTTGAAGCACCTGGCTAAATCCATCCACAATCAGGAAACAGAGCGCCCTTTCTTTCTTTTCTTTTCTTTCTTTCTTTCTTTCTTTTTTTTTTTTTTTTTTTTTGGTTTTTCAAGACAGGGCTTCTCTGTGTAGCCTTGGCTGTCCTGAACTCACTTTGTAGACCAGGCTGGCCTCGAACTCACAGCGATCCGCCTGCCTCTGCCTCCCGAGTGCTGGGATTAAAGGTGTGCACCACCACGCCCGGCGACAAGCGCACTTTCGCTGTGCCGTATGGTCCAGGACCCCCTGCCTGGGAAGGGTCTCATCTGCAGTTAGGATGGGTGGTCCCACATCTACTAATGTAATCGGATGCTCCCCATCGGCACCTCCAGAGGCTCTTCTCCCGGATGATTCTGGATCCTGGCAAAGCTGGCAACTAACATCACGATGACGCGAACGTGTGTGTGTGTGTGTGTGTGTGTGTGTGTGTGTGTGTGTGTGCGCACGCCTGTGTGTGAGTTTAGAGAGAACAGTGCCTGTTGCTCTCCAAACTGAAGTGGAAGTTTCTGGCTTCTTTGAAGACTCAGTTGTGTCACGTGAGTGTGTGTGTGTGTGTGTGTGTGTGTGTGTGTGTTTGGTTTTGGTCCCAAGTATGGGACGTGGGAGTGTTTCCCCCACTGCTGACCTCTGTTAGTAGAAAACAGACCTGTGAGGGGGCATGTGATGTTCTGCTGGAAGCTGTGTTGTGTGAGAGGGTGAGTGACGCTGTCTTGTGCAAGGGGTGTGGTTTTCGCCAACTGCAAAGCCCAGCTTTTATGGCCTCTGGGAGGGGATAAACAGAAGCCCATAGACAGCGAGACGACGCGTTTGCATTGCTACGCCTTGTCGTTTTCCAACACGTCAGTAGAGCTGCTCATGGAGCTCCAGCCGAGCCCGCTGACTCCCACCGACCTGACAGGGCAGAGTTCTGCGGCTGCTGCTGGACCCTGCTGCTGTTACTGCGGCGTCGTGTTGCTGTTTCCTGTTTGCTGTTTGACTGGGCTGCTGGTGTCCTGACAAAGCGGAGGGCACCCCTCCCCCCGCAAGGAACTCTGTCTGAAAAGGTCCACATCCTCTGCCCCTATTAATCTTTGCTCTTTCCTACCTCTGGGATGATGGGTCGGAAAGGAGGCAGAAGTGTTTAAGAACCATAAATAAAGGACGTTCTTGAAAAATCTAAGCCTACACCAACCTTATTTTCTTTTTAAGACAGACTCTCTTATTGAATCTGCTGCGTACCTTCTGGCTAGTGTACAGGCGCCAGGCTGCTCGGTTGCCCTTCCCGACATGCAGGGACACATATTAGCACTGAAATTCTCGCTCAATCCCGTGAGGCCTGGTCCATCAGCTTCTGGGCCAGGCCAAGGCGCCGGTGGGAGCGCTTCACAGCCAGTGAGGCGGTGTGCCCATGAGGGGGCATCGTGGGGATCCTCTTCCATCTTGGCCAGGACGTACCCCACGAGGACTTCCCATCCTCATCCTCAGCAACGTAGGAGAGCTGGGGCCAAGAGAGACCGTGATAGGAACAGTACTCCATCTGGTAGTTCTCAGGGAGGCAAAGGAGGTTGCAGTGTCTCGTGTTTATCAGGTCATCTGGCCGAGCAAGGAAGATGTTCATGGTGGAAGACAGGCCTTCTAGACTCTGGAGAAGCAGAGAGGATGCCACAGAGCACAGTGACACCAACATCATTTGCTTTAAAACGGCTGGGATATCCAAACAGGACTCACACAAGATGAGGGACATCTCCCGCGATCTTCCATTTCTTCTCTGCGATGCTGCACAGAACCGTGTCCGTGTTCATGCAAGTGGGTTCCCAGATGTGTCCGAAATAAAGGATGACCACACGGTTCTCCTCCCAAGCGATGGCCTGGTCTCCCTGCCAGCCATCATGCAGAGGCTGAGGCATGTATGAAGTCCTGAGCACGTCTCCGGGGCCAGGTGCCGAGAGATGCCCCAGTGGTCCCAGCCACACAGGGCCACACCAGGTGACCTCTAAAACGTGGTGTTAGCTAGTACTTTCTTGACCTGTTTCAGTTCGTTTATTCCTGGTGTACAGCAGTGCTCATGAAGTGTGTATGTTCTTTCCGGGAACTGAATGTAGGTTCTTGTGTGTGCAAGGCTAGTGAGCGCTCTAACAGCAATGTTGCTCTAACAGCCCAATGTTGCTGATTTTTCTAAGATTTTATATTCTGTAATTTTGCTAAATTCATTTGTTAGTTGTAATGGGCCCCTTTAGGGGTGGGACCTTGTCTGGGCCCATGGGACAAATCGAACTGGGGTTCACCCAAAGAGAGGGTGCAGATTGAAAGTGGGAACAGAGATGTGAGAAAATTGAGTCGTCTGGAAATTTCTGATCAAGACTCTCTTTAATGCAGAGGAGTAAGACTTTATACAGCAAGGTCAACAGGATCTATGCAGATCCCACTCTCCCTAGCCCCAGGGCAAGAACACAATCACCTGTAAGAACGTCCTTAATCCTCTGGGTAGTTCCCGGTAAGGACTTCCTTATTTCTCTGGGTAGACAACCCAAAGATAGCCCAGAACACAAGACTTCCTTCAGCAAGGGTCAACAACTCGAAGGTCACAGGGCGCAGCCTAAGCACGGGATTTCTAATATGGCTAAATTTAGCATGGCTCCCCACAGGACCTGAGATTTTTCTATATATAAAATCATCTGCAAAGAATGCCAATTTGACTTTTTGTGTGTTTGTTTGTTGTTTTTTCAAGACAGGGTTTCTCTGTGTAGCCTTGGCTGTCCTGGACTCACTTTGTAGACCAGGCTGGCCTCAAACTCAAAATCATCCGCCTGCCTCTGCCACCCAGGTGCTGCGACTAAAGGCGTGAGCCACCAACCGTCCAGCTCAATTTGACTTTCTATGTCGGTGATTTCTTTCTCTTGCCTTATGATGAAAGCCAGCAGCCTACTCTCAGCTCCCATCTTGGGAAGCTTTCAATTTTACTCCATTCATTCCATTAGACATTGACCTGTCATATGTGGTACTTATGCTGAGACACACTCCTTCTATAAGTAATCTGTTCAGCACTTCAGTATGTGATGTGTGAACGCATGCATGCATGCGACGGCAAGTGTAGAGGACAGAAAACCACCTCAGGCACTGCACGCACAAAACTTGAAGTTTAAAAGAAAATGAAAAAAAAGTAAATTTACTTAACCTAGTAGCTATTGTTAGACATTCACAATTGTTTTTCCCGAAGTTTAATATCTCTTCCTTCCGCTCATATTCTTGCTGCCTTCCAAATGGTTCAGAGCTTGTAGAGTCGGTTCTGCTTTCACTGTTACTTGGCTTCTGGAGGTCGGACTGAGATCAACAGGCTTATGTGGCAAGGGCCTTTGCCCACTGATCCATCTCAATGGCCTTGTTCAGTCCTTTACCATGAAGAGATGTCGATTTTGCCAAATGCCTTTTATGCATCTATTGAAATGATCTTAATGGTGCTGTCATTCATCCTGTTAATGTGCTGTGTTGCAGCTGTTGAACCATCCTTGCAACTCTGTTTAGGTTTTTTTTTTTTTTTTATCCTTGTTCATCAAGAATATTGGTATTCCTTTCTTCTTTTCTGCTTTTCCTTTTTTGGTTTTTTTTTTGTTTTTGTTTTTGTTTGTTTGTTTGTTTTGTTTTGTATTTTGAGACAGAGTCTCTTTACCCAGCCTTGGCAGTCCTGGAGCTCACTATGTACATCAGGCTGGTGTCAATTTCACATAGATTTGTCTGCCTCTGTCTCTCTAGTGCTGGAATTAAAGGAATTTACCACCATTCCAGGCTATTAATTTTCTTTTTCTTTTTTTAATTATGATTTGTGATCATCACTCTTCATTGTCTACTGGGCTGGATTTAGAATCACCTAGGAAACACAACTTGGGGCATGTTTGTGAGGACACTTCCAGAGCGTTTTTAACTATTTCTTTTTACTCAGTCTGGGATGCCACCATAAATGCTGATGGCATCACTCATGCTGGGGGCCCAGACTGAGTAAAAAAGGAATAGAGAGGGTAAGCCGAGCACCAGCATCCATGTCCCTATGTGCTGACTGTGGCTGCAATGTGACTCTCCACCATAGGGTTCCTCTGACACGCCTTCCCCACTAGGACAGACTATTCCCTTATACCATGAGCTAAGAAAAACGTTTTCATGAGTTGTTTTTATCATAGCAATGAAAAAACCTGGAATTGGGGCTGTTGCTGTGACAAAGCCGATCGTGTGGTTGGTAGTCCTCTGGAATTGATTTTCTGGAGGAATGTGGAAGAGTTTAGAATGCAGTCTAAAGAAGTTCTGGATGCTAATCACAGAGGTTACCATAACATCCTGGTAGGTGTTGGAAAACCCAGATGATGACAAAAGGCAAACAGTGAAAACTGTGATTGAAGCACATGGATGCTTCTCTTTTAACCTGCATGGTATTTTGTTAAGTTTTAAACTAAACATCAACATTTTAAGGTTCAGAGATTTTCATTAGGAGTCATTTTGAGGGTGCTCTGGGTACCAGCGGGTGTAGGCAAGCACTCCCCCGCGGAACTTCCCCTCCAGTCCTCAGCTCTGAGCTTCTCCCGAAACATCAGCCCTAGCAACAATGACGTCACCTTTTGGCATGGCGGTGTTCACTGGGGCTGGGTGCTAACTTCTTCCTGAGGATGAGGGCTGTCTTCTCAGCCAGCCTGGCAATCTCCACTTCCTTGTTATCTGCTCCTGCACACCGAGCCTCTCCCCAAGCGCCCAAGTCCCAAGTCAGGATTTCTTTTAGATAGTGGGGGGACAGGGAGAAAGCAAGCCCTGGGCTTGCACCTGAAGAGAAGTTAAGTGAGGTTTCCTGGTGCGAGGTTTCCTGTGTCAAGTGTCCCCTATGGGCTGCTCTGGGGAGTGGGAGGGTAGGTTTTAATAATACAGGATACAGAAAGGTGGGTCTGCTGGACTCCGATCGCTGAGTCTATTCCTGCAAGCCCGTGAGAGCCAGAGTCCAGAGTCGACGCGAAAGCAAGGGCATTGTATTGAGCTGACACACTGGGGTCCATCAAGCTCAGAAGAGTCGGGAGACCCCGAAGGGCAGGAGCAAGGGCTTTTCATACCCTCACAGAAGCAGGACTAGCACAAACATGATTAGTTAGCTGACCTTTAAAACGATTGGCTAAGTAATGGCGCAGGCGGGAGAAAAAGGCTCGGGAGGAGAAAGGGTGTGGGTGGGACGAAACGGTGCGGTTTTCTGAGCGAGCTAACAATAGTTGGGGACATTCTCCACCAGGAGGGCTGAGCACATTCCTGAGGTAGTGGAAACTTAAACACAAGCTGGCCGTCCTTAGATCAGGCTGGACTCTTCAGGTCTGGCTTGAAAAACTCCTGAGAGAGCATTGGGTCTACTCATCCCTGAGGAAGATAGGCTTGCCTACGCACAATTTCTGGCACATCGATAGTAACTATCAAAAGATGCTAAGACTCAGGACTCTGACGTTAGTGCCATCCCTGTGACTTACTTGCTGCTTGGCAAATCACTTCACTTCCCGAGCCTGGCTTTCCAACGTAGGGCCCGAGGACATAGGAAAACCAGAGTTCTCATTTCAAGCACCATTCTGAGGACTCAATCCAGTGGTATGTGTGACATACTCAAAAATACTTAGTGTAGCCGGTGTGGTGGCGCATGCCTTTAATACTAGCCCTCGGGAGGCGGAGGTAGGTGGATCCCTAAGTTCCAGGTCGGCCTGGTCTACACAGAAAGTTCTGTTGGGGGCCGTGCAGGAGGAAAAACAAAGGAGCTCTAAAACTTTTTTTTTTCTTCAGTTTTTCGAGACAGGGTTTCTCTGTGTAGTTTGACTGTCCTGGACTCGCTTTGTAGACCAGGCTGTCCTCAAACTCACAGCAATCCACCTGCCTCTGCCTCCTGAGGGTCCACTGGTTAGCATAGCCATGATGGGCGTGTCTTGGGGAGGCTTAGCCCTGAGAACTAAGTGTCCAGAGGGCTTCACGCCATTAGGCAGCATGGCTCTGCTTGTCGCCCTTGGTCCTCACAAGCCTGCTAATATATGAACCGTGTGAGCACTATAAAGGGCTGCCAGCCCCTCACTGGGCAGGAGCGTGAGCACTCACGAAAACAAGGCTTGGTCTCTCTCAGGCATTTCAGGTTCAACCACCAGCCTGGACAAGAACCTGCAGATGGAGACCGCCAGCAACGACCACCACCCTTCGAAGGAATTTGGAAAGACAGATGGTTTAGCAAAGTAAGGTGAAGACAGTTTTGCTATCGGCTCTGACATAGAAAACCTTAGGGAACAAGCTGAAGAAGAAGGTGCACTCTTAATAGTAAAGCTAGGGGCTCTGAGGTTGGCGAGCAAAGGCAGTGCCCCAATTAGCACTGGCTGCCGTGACTCTCGCTGAAGCCGGCTTCAAGGTGACTGATTTCTTATACTTATTTTTGCCCTCAGCTTCCTGATATAACGGAAATTATTAATGAGTAGATGAGCACCTTTAGGATTTAAAGTAGAAATAGCTGATTGGTTTCTATAGAGAAGTTTAGATTTGTGATTCTTGTATGATTTTTTTTAATAAGATTACTTCTTAAGATAATTATTTTTGTAATCACAAATTGCAGCCTGCCAGTAAAGAAAAGCTGGGTTAAGAAATTCCCTTGCTTGCTTATACTCTGTTAACATACGTAACAAGTTGCTTAAGTTACAAATGTGTCTGTGTTCTTGCAAATAACTTGTTTTTCATGTTTGTTCCTCGCCCATAATATGTAAAACATTCGATGCTGTGAAGGTACCGAGGAACATGCCTTTCTCACATGTACTCAGTGTTATCATTCACTTAAAGAAAAATAGAATGCAACCATATTGTGAGTTTTGTACTGCTTCAGAGATCTTCCTGGGGTATACAAGCTATGGGAGAAATAATGAAGTGATTTGAACTCGCTCTTTGGAGTTTGTTTCATCCACCAAGTTGTGTGTATGTGTATATACGAATGTGTGTAAGGTTGTTGGAATCCATTTCCAACCATTCAATATGTGCGTGTGTGTGTGTGCGTGTGTGCGCATGTGTGTGTGCATGTGTAAAGTAAGAGAAGTTGGAAGAAGCAGCTTGTTGGAACCTACCTGCTGGAGTCTGACTTACACCATCATCAAGCGCAAGTGTGTGTACTTCTTTTCTCTCCTTATTTCCTTTCTCTTTTTGGATGCTTGCCACCACCCACGGAAGGCCCTGAGAGGAGCCGTCAGTCCTAGCCCCCACTTACATGGCAGCTGTAAGCCCCCGCCAGGAAGCTATCAGCATTTGCCCACCGCTGCCAACAACTTAATTAAGGGCCAGCTTCGATGTTAACTACTTGCTGCTGCCTGTCTTCTTTTCTTTGGAAGCCTCACCTGAGAGGACATGTTGTCCCACCCACGTCCCTCTCCATGAGATGCTGGGTCCAGCTGGCTGCCTCAACGGGGCTTCCCGAGCCACTTCTGATAAGTGAGACTGTCAGCACCCAATTTGATGATGGTATCAGTGTGTTGCTTGCGTTTGTTCTTTCTGGAAGCCCTGGGAACCCAAGAGGTCACTCTGCTCCACCTGGGGGTCTTTCCGGTGGGGATTCGAGCCGCACTGAGGCGGCATCACCGGCCTGTGGCGTCTGTTTATCTGGTACTTAGCTATTAAGCTGTAGTATGTGCACTGCTCCCCCACGATAAAAGATCCAGCGTACAATAACAGCAGCAGCGAGCCACCGTGCCCTCTGTGAGCCGCTGGAAAGCACACAACGTCCACCAGAGGCTGCCGCTGTCGCGTCTGTGGCTTCAAAATGAAACCGGGAGTTCAGCCATGGTGAGAACCCTCCACCTGGCTGGAACTCACCATCAGGCAGCAGCGGTGTCTACGGGGTGGCCGGAAGCACCAGCTTTGGTGTTACCTACTTGCCGCTGCCTGTCTTCTTTTCCTTGGAAGCCTCACCTGAGAGGACATGTCATCCCACCCACATCTCTCGACGAGGTGGGTCCAGCTGGCTGCCTCCACGGGACTTTGCCAAGTCACTTCAGATGAGTGAGACTGTAAGCACCCAATCTGACGATGCGAAGATATCAGTGTGTTGCTTGTATCTGGTTTTTTGTTTTTGGAAGGCTTGGAACCCAACTCCGCACTCGGCTCCACCCGGGACTTTCCGGTGGGGATTCGAGCTGCACTGATAGTGGCATCACCGATCTGCCACTTCTGTTTATCTGTTCTTTGCTATTTCTGATATGTACACGTATGGAGATATTTATACACACATACACTCATCCAAAACGGAAAGACAGGATAGACCCACAGTTTTTAAATGGCGCTTTTTTCCCCCTCCAACAATAATGAGTTTCCATTTCCTGGTGGTGTTTGGCCCCCAGGAGTTAAGTTTCCATTTCTCCAATGTACTGTGGACTTCTCTGCACCTGTAACACCACGAGAAGGAGAGGGTGCTGGGGTGCCCACTCTTACCTCAGTTATTTCCATGCCAGCGGAGGCCAAGAGAGGCCCGCCAGAGAAGGCGGCACAAAGACATCAATGGAAGAGAAGGAGGCGGTGGGACTCGTTTGTGGGACACCCTAAACCCGAATGAAAGCCCAACCGCCCTCCCTTAATAAAGTCGCAGGTCTCCCTTCCTCCCATATCTGCATTGCTTGCCAGCTTCGCTTTTTCCTTTGTGCCGACTGTTTTCCTGTCTTTCTTCAACTGGTGTAGGGGAAGGAAGGCGCCCGTATCACCACGGCGACCAGAGGCCACGCTCCATACCACACACAACACACAGGGGGCTCAATGTGTGCAGACTCGTGTAGCTGGACAGTAACAATTTGTGCCTGCTACCTATATATGCTCCAATTAAAAAAAAAAAGAAAAGTTTACTTAACAAAGGCTGTGGCTGTCACGCAGCATGGTAGTGTACGTCCCTGGTACCAGGAACACGGGTCTAAGGTTCCAACCCTGCTTTGCCATTTCTGCCGGCTGCTCAAGTGACTTCCGGGCTTGACACCTGTTCCCTTTCTCTGTAAAAGAGAACAAGATACATACTAAGAATTTTAGCTGGGCTTGTTTAGATATCAACCCCCGCCCCCGCGCCCCAAACTCCAGCACCAGCAACAAGAAAAGAAACAACAATAATTTGACAGGTAACTCCAGTGCCACAGGCTCTTTCGTCCAGTGCGCAAACACACTCGGATATACAAATACACACGTAATTAAATATAAAACCCTTTCAAGAAGGATGTATTTCTATTATTTCAAATCATGTGTACAGGGGTGTGTGTGTGTGTGTGTGTGTCTGGAAGTGGCGACGTGTGCCTGGGCGCAGGTGCCTGCGGAAGCCAGATGCTAGTGAGGGTCCCCATTACGTGGGCGCTGGGAACCGAACCCGGGCCTTCTAGAAGAGCGGCAGGTGCTCTTAAACGCTGAGCCATCTCTGCGGCCACCAAAGGCAAAGTTAAGAATAAGCCAAGGGAACGGAGGAAAAAAAAAAAGAAAAGGTTCCAACGGGGCCTGACATAGACCTGCAAGCCGCGGCTGCCTCGGTTTCTCTAGCTTCGGTGCGATCTGATTGGCTGGCTCCCGCCTTCCCCACCCCCACCCCCCACCCCCGCACCGTTCGGTGGCCTCAGCTCCTCTCTGCAGGCGGCGGGCAGAGGTGAGCGAGCGCCTCGGGTTTCTTCACAGCTCCGCTACCTTTCCCCGAGACTCTCCGGAGAGTTTCTTTAAGAGCGACGCAGCCGCGCCACCTACTGTGGAGAAAGAAACTTCTCACCAAGGCCGAGCTGCCGCGGGGCAAGATGGAGCCGGAGCGCGAGTTACTGCGCACGCGCGAACCGCCCCGCGTCGGGGGTGGGGGGGGAAGGGGGCGAGGCTCACGGGCGCAGGCACGCATCCTGGGGGCGGAGCCCGCGGGGAGGGGGCGGGGACCAAGTCTTTCCCGCCCTCCCTGCTCTCCGGGGCCCCGTCCAGTCGGCCCTCGGAGATAACTTAAAACTACGTTTCCCAAGATGCTCTGTGAGGAGGACTTCCGTTGGCGTCAGCGGAAGCCGTGACTAGCCCGGCTGCATTGAGGCCGGCTTGGTCACTATGGAGGAGATAGGCATTTTGGTGGAGAAAATTCAGGTGCGGTGGGGATCTGGGTTTTCTTGGCGCGTGCTAGACCTGGGGTCGGGGTGCTGGGTTGGTTTCCGGGATTCCCAGATCGGGGGGGGGGACACTGGGTGGTTTTCAGAGGCCCCCGGTGGAGAGCTTGGAGTGGTTCCCGTGGCCTGGGCTGGGTAGCCGTGTTTGTCAGAGCTCAAAAAGCAGAGCGGGAGCAAAGTGGCGTTCGGCTTAAAGACTCTTTTTTTTAAGACTGGGCGGTTTCGAGGCCTGGATAGCTGTGCCTCATAGCTTTTCTTTCGGTTTTGGGGGTTGGACCGAGTGGAGAGTGATGTGCGGGACCCCGTGGCCTAGGTACGTCCGCGGCCAAGTGGCTGAGCGGACTGACTGTGGTTGGGATTTGGACGGGGAGGCGTCGTGTTAAAGTATTATTTGTGGTTTGGCTGAGTGACCTTTGGGCCTTATAATGTGAGTTGGGAGTCTGACATGAAAGCTTTTTTTGGGGGGTGGGGGAGACTTGGAATGTGTGCTCTGACTTTAAAACCCATGTGGCTTTAAGAACCTCTTGAGGCGAGTGGGATGCTGGGATCTGGTGTATAAAGCAATTGCAGTATAATATTTGCATCCCTGTTAGGGGCGTTATATAAGCAGACGGGAAGGAGATGGTGGCGTACGAAGTTTTGTTTAAGGGGCCTGATATTAGAAACCTGCACAGGGGATTGCTCAGTCCCCGTGATTATTTAGAGGAACTGAGCTATGTCAGGTGCTGGAGGCAGAGTGGCTTCGTGGTGAAATGGAGTCACTAGCTGATCTCGTGAGATGATTCTCCCACTTCCGGCACCCAGTTTTCTTCTTCTGTCTTACAGGATGAGATCCCAGCACTGTCTGTGTCTCGGCCCCAGACCGGCCTGTCCTTCCTGGGGCCTGAACCTGAGGACTTGGAGGACCTGTACAGCCGCTACAAGGTTGTGTTCCACCCTAACCTGGGTCCTGCGTAGGGGGTTCCTGTCACCTGCTGCCGCGCTGTGGCCCAGCAGGGTCGCCCGCAGCCAACCCTTTGCTCTCTCTCTCTCTCTGGGACAGAAGCTGCAGCAAGAGCTGGAGTTCCTCGAAGTGCAGGAGGAATACATCAAGGACGAGCAGAAGAATCTGAAAAAGGAATTCCTCCACGCCCAGGAGGAAGTGAAGCGCATCCAGAGCATCCCGTTGGTCATTGGTCAGTTTTTGGAGGCTGTGGATCAGAACACAGCCATTGTGGGCTCGACCACAGGTGAGTGGTACGGAAGGTTGGGGACGTGGGGACGTCTGTGTCCAACACCCGGTTCTTCTGTACGCCGGGAACTGGGAGCTGCCATGTTCTGAGAATGGCAAGGCTGGGGGGTTGGGGGGGGAGGGTGATGTAACAAACTCAAAAGTGGATGTATATTTTATTTCCTGAATGTCTCTCTCTGCCTCTCAGTTCTTGTGCGTATATGTAAGAGTCTGACCAGCCAGGTATGACGGTGCACACCTTTAATCTCAGTTCCGCGAAGGCAGGGGCAGGAGGGTCTCAGTGATCTCTGTGCGTTTGAGACCAGCCTGGTCTATATAAGATTGTCCCAGGACTACATATGTTAAAACAAACAAACAAAAGTGCAGCCCACCCACCCCCACCCCCCGAGTTAATTTCACAACCGCTGCTGGATTTGGAGCTGCCGTGTGAAAGCTCTGGGAGCGCTTTGAAGGCTTTGTGCCCTGTTGAGGGCTGCCACGCAGTAACTGCTGTTAATTAGCATAAATCCATGCCCTGCCAACACCGGCTGTTGCTTCTGGTATCTTACCTTATGACAGTGGGGGCTCCCTGAGATAGCAGTGTGATTGGCGGAGGCAGCGACCGGAAGTTGAGGTTGTTGCGGGAGATGTCTAGGAGGCTGCTGTACCGTCGGGTCTTGCCCTGCATACTCAGCGTAACCATAGGGAGCAGACTGGAGAAGAGGGGTGGGGTGACCAGGAATCCACACAGACTTAGAAGATGGGGCCAGCTGGGGGCAGGGTCTGGTGGCGGGGATAGGTGAGAGCAGGGGAGGGATTAGTGGAATAGATTGGGGAGGTGGGGTGGAAAGTCGCATTGAATGAGGTGCCCCCCCCCGCCCCCCGAAAGGGTGGAGAGAGGGGTGCAGCGTGAGGCTTAGTCCTCTGCCTGGGAACTCAAGGACAGCGGGTACCCACGAGACAGATCCAGTAGAAACAGCACAGTTTAAAGAGAAATACAAGACTTTGTTGGGACACATTGGAAGACACCCGAGGGCATCCAGGAGATGGGGACGCAGGAGAGAATCAGGGCTGGGACAAAGGAGGACGTCATTAGTATAAGCGTGAGGGTGGGTCAGGGGAGGCAAGGCTGGAGGCTAAGCGGGGATGAACACCTTAGAAAGTGGCGGCTGTGGTGTAGAGGGAAGTGGGGAAGGAGTGATGTCAAGCCTCTGGCCCTTTTCACGTCCCCTTGTTCCTTCCTGTCCCCTTTCCGAAGGCTCTAACTATTACGTGCGCATCCTAAGTACCATCGATCGGGAACTGCTCAAACCCAATGCCTCAGTGGCCCTGCACAAACACAGCAATGCCTTGGTGGACGTCCTGCCTCCCGAGGCTGACAGCAGCATCATGATGCTTACGTCAGGTGAGGTGTGGGGGCACGCCCAGGGCCCTGGGAGTCTCAAGGGGACCCCGTGGGCCAAGCCGCAAGCCCCAGCTCTACTCTCCCACTAGACCAGAAGCCAGACGTGATGTACGCGGACATCGGAGGCATGGACATCCAGAAGCAGGAAGTGCGGGAGGCCGTGGAACTCCCACTTACGCACTTCGAGCTCTACAAGCAGGTGAGGGGGAGGAGGTGGCGGGGCAGGGAGAGGCCTGGCTGGCTTAGGAGGCCTTGGTTCATCCTTTGCCCGCTTCTTTCAGATTGGCATCGACCCTCCCCGAGGTGTCCTCATGTACGGCCCACCCGGCTGTGGGAAGACAATGTTAGCGAAGGCTGTGGCCCATCACACGACAGGTAGGCCTCTCATTGCTTCCCTGGCGTTCTCCTCGCCTCGCCTCCTGCGCCCCTAAGTTCCGTAGGAAATGGCATAACTTGGTATCCGTAAATACAGGCTCGGGGGACGTAGCCCAGGTAGTGGGCCTCCTATGGGGTGTGCAGTCCCAGGCAGGTGACTTGACCTCACTGTGCCTCAGTTTTCTCAAAATTAAAAACTAATGAGCCAGGTGTGGTGTCACATACCTTGAATCCCAGCTCCCAGGAGGTCTCAAAGCAGCTGTGTTGCTGTGAGTTCAAGGCCAGCCTGGTCTACGTGGGGAGTTCCCGAATGACTGGTGCTAAATAATGACACCCATCTTAATAAGGTAAAATAGAATTTAATAAGTCCATCTGACATGCTGGCCAATATCCTTAGTTCTAACTCCAGAGACAGGCAGTAAGTTAAGAGTTTGAGGCTATCCTGGGCCACCTTGTAAGACCCTTTTCAAACAAACAAGCAAGCAAACAACCCAAATAACCAAGCAAATAGACAAATTCCATCATAATTCCATAGGGTGCTTATGAGGAGTTAGTGAAATAATGCACTGTAATTTTTTCTTTCTTTCTTTCTTTTTTTTTTAAGATGTATTTATTTATTGTGTATACAGTGCTCTGTCTGCGTGTACACCTGCAGGCCAGAAGGGGGCACCAGATCTCATTATAGATGGTTGTGAGCCACCATGTGGTTGCTGGGAATTGAACTCAGGACCTTTGGAAGAACAGCCAGTGCTCTTAACCTCTGAGCCATCTCTCCAGCCCTGCACTGTAATTCTTATGTGGGTTTAGACTCAGTGGCTATCAACTTGATTGCTGGGTTGAAGCCACTGGGGCAAGTGCTTAGAGATAAGGCCAGGGAGGGGACAGGCCACAGAGTGCTCTCGGGAACTCAAGTGGACAGCGACGGTGCCCTGGACGTGCTGTCCCTCCCACATGGGCCTCTCAGGAAGTGGTTCCCGGGGGAAGCAAGGTGTGAGGAGGAGCCTGCCAGGCATGGAGACTGCGAGGAGGAAATCAGGTCAGGAAAGGAAGGCCCAGAGGTGAGAGGGGCGCATTTAGAGACTAGTGGGTAGACTGTAGATGCCACTAGAGCAGAGTCACACTGTGGGTTTTTCCTGGTGAGTGGCTGCCGCTAGAGCTATGTTTGGCAGCACCTAGGCGGCGAGGCTGAAGAGATTGTGAGGTGCCTGAGTGTAAAGACTTAGAGGATTTTAGTCTAAAAGAATCTGACGGCCGATCAAAAGACAAGAAACTGAGGGGCCCTGATACAGCAGCCTCATGCTGCATGCTCTGGCGTGGATGGTGAAGGGTGGCAGCGCTGAGATTTCCCAGGTGTAGTTGGCAAAAGGCGATTAAGAGCGGTCCCGAGTCCCTGGTGTGAGCACCCTGAGGTGATTGCCGTCTTCCACAGGACGGAGGGGTGAACTGGAGTGGGGGAGCAGTGGGTTCACTGAGGGGCAGAGATTTCATGACCAGGGAACGTTCAGCCAGAGACGTAAAGCACGGTGTACCATCCCGCTTTCATTGCGCTGTGCGTGGAGCTGTGGAGATCATCAGTGTGTCCTCTGAGGTCATGTTTATGGGTGTGAGCCAGGGCTCTAAACAGTGATGTCAAAATGGTAACAGCGGCGATCAGTGAAAACCACAGGGCTAGCAGGACACGTGGAATCTTCTCCTCTCCTCCGGAAGCTGTGTATACCTTTCAGAAAATGGCGCTGGTCCGCACTGACTGACTGTTGAGTGTCTGCCATGTGCCTGGGAGCTCTAGTTCCTGAGAGGCTGTGGCAAGCAAGTGTCCATTCCTGGGGCAAGTGGGGTGGGGGGCGTGGCTGGGAGGAGTAGATGCTGGTGGCTTTAAGATGGGCAAGAGTTTGCTGTGTTATAATTGCCTTTGGGAAGAGCTAGTTGCCTGGAGACATTGGTGGTACAAGCACAACGAGAGATGACAGGCGGAGTCAGTGCCCAGCTGAAGGGCGGGGTGAAGGAGAAGGTGAGGGAAGGCGCTGTCCTGGCAAGGAGGCCAAGGGAGCAGAGCAGTCACCTGAGGGCTGGATGTTCTCTGTGATGGCGGAGGTGGCTTAGGTGACATCTTTTGACAGCAAAAAGGCAGACAGAGGAGGGGCTACAGACAGTGGAAGGTTTAAGCGACAGCTGTGGAAATGCAAGGTTGTCCTGAGGGAGACCTAAGGAGTTTCTGTTGGGCACAGAGGAAAGTGGTGAGGGAATGTCTAGGACGAGAGGTTAGGATGTGTGGTGAGCCCTAAGGTGATGCAGGAAAGTGGGTACCTCTTGATACGTTCAGCCAGATGAGAAGTGTAGGCTGGAAGGGAATGTCGGGCCACGGCTGCAGCCTTGCTCGGTTCCTGCTTGGCCTGTGTGCATGAGTTCTGTCTCCTTGCTGCTGAGGTAGGAAAGAGCCCCAGGGGTGTGTTCCATACAGCATGCAGTCGTGCACTCACCAGGAAACAAGGGCAGGTGGGGGCTCAGAGCAACCCTGCCTCGGCCTTGCTGCCAGCTGCCACTTGTATGAGAAGACCCTCCCGGGATGTGAAAAGGTGGTTCAGAGACAGGCAAAGATGTGTGATCTCAGCACTGCCGAGCTTGCAACAGGACAATTGCAAGGTAGCCTGGCTGCAGTCACTCCTAGGCAAGGCTGGGCTGGATGCCAAGATCCCTTCTCCAGACACACAAGGATGGCTCACAGAGCAGACGTGAACTTGGTGCTGTTGGCCAGGCCGCTAACGTCTTAGGCTACAGGCATTTCTGTGGTGTTAAATGGTTTTGCATGCGTTCTGGAGATTGGGGGTTTTTAGTTTTTGTTTTGGATTTAATATTCTGATACTTTTTTTAGGCCCCCCAAATGACATATATATGCAGGGTTTGTGATTGGGGCTTCTCTGTCGTTGTGAGGCATGAACAGTGGCTGGATTGGGGACCCAGCCCTGTGCCTTTGCTGTCACCATGGGTAGTTATCCAAGAAAAGGACATCTCAGCAATTCCCAGGGCCAGTTAAAGCGCAGGGGACCCCAGAGGAGGGCGGTCCCCTCTCTAACCCCTGTCATTCTGACTTCAGCTGCATTTATCCGTGTGGTGGGCTCAGAGTTTGTTCAGAAGTACCTGGGTGAGGGCCCCCGCATGGTCCGGGATGTGTTCCGCCTGGCCAAGGAGAACGCACCTGCCATCATCTTCATAGATGAGATCGACGCCATCGCCACCAAGAGATTTGATGCCCAGACAGGAGGTGAGTAGCGCCGCAGTGGCCTGGGTCTTGTGCGGGCTCGACAAAGGCTGCCTTCCGGACTGGCTGTGTCTCTCTCAGCTGACAGGGAGGTTCAGAGGATCCTGCTGGAGCTGCTCAATCAAATGGACGGATTTGACCAGAACGTCAATGTGAAGGTTTAGGACTCAGGGTTGGCAAGGGGTGGAAATGGACAGGGACTAGGGGACACAGGGCTCGGCTCCTGAGGGCCAGGGGTCACGACAGGAAAAGAGGGTGTGGGCATGGCAGAAGCCTGAGCGAGCCCCTGCCCGTGCCAGGTAATCATGGCCACAAACAGAGCAGACACCTTGGATCCGGCTCTGCTACGGCCAGGACGCCTGGACCGCAAAATCGAGTTCCCGCTCCCTGACCGTCGCCAGAAGAGGTTGATCTTCTCTACCATCACCAGCAAGATGAACCTCTCTGAGGAGGTCGACCTGGAAGACTGTATCCTTCTTCAGAAGTGAGAGACGGGACCCAGCAGGGAGTGGAGTTTGGGTCTTCGGCACCAGCACTATTTGAGTAGAGGGGAAGGCCAGGGAAGAGGGGTGTTGCCCAGGACAGTATGCACTTCTAAGAATTGACCCCGCCATGTGAGGAAAGCGTTCTTTAACCCAGCTGCTGCAGATGTGGCCCGGCCAGATAAGATTTCAGGAGCCGACATCAACTCCATCTGCCAGGAGGTGAGCGATGTCTCTCTGATCTGAGCAGGGGGTTTGAGGATGTCTTCCCTTCTGCAGTGCTGGCCCCTTGTTGCCTCCCTGGGTTCTGGGCCTGTGTCCCCCTTCCCAACTCTCAGAGGGTCTGGGGTGGGGAGGGGAGGGGTGGGGGGGAGGGGTGCGGCGAGTGCAGTTTTCAGGTTTTCACTCCCCTTCCCTTCCTAGAGTGGAATGCTTGCTGTCCGTGAGAACCGCTACATCGTCTTGGCCAAGGACTTCGAGAAAGCATACAAGACCGTGATCAAGAAAGACGAGCAGGAACACGAGTTTTACAAGTGACCCCCCCCAACTTCCCCATGAGCCCCCTCCCCCCCAGGCGCCTGTCCCAAAAGCTAGTTTTCTCTTTACCCAGGATCGGTTTAGTCAATAAATGGACGTAATTGAATCTGTTTAGTTTCCTGGTAGGTGTTAGCTCCTTTAGGGACTATGGACCTTGAGTAGGATCCACTGGGGCCTCCTGTGTCCTGACAGATGAGCAGGCAGGGTTCCTGGCCTGGCTTGCAGCTTGAGAGCAAAGGATGTGAACGAAATGACTTGGGAGGTTTTGGGAAACGGGGTAGAAAATGAACCTGACTAAAGCCTTGACCACGAGATCGTTTGCATTTTCAGTCGTTTCTGCCTTCCTTGCATACACGGGGACCAGAGACAGAGGCAGTCAGTCCCCCAGTCTCTTCTGCCGGCGTTCTGCGGGGGATGGAGAAGCTGCCATGCCTTCTCCCGGGGGTTCTCAACCTTCCTAACGCCGAGACCCTTTACACAGTCATTCCTCATGTGTGACGACCCCCAGCCGTAGGGGTTTTTTTGTTGCTACTTCATAGCTCCAGTTTTTGCTACTGTTAGGAATAGTAACGTAAAATACCTGTTTCCCAGTGCCCTGTGAAAGGTTGTTCAACCCCCAAAGAGGTCATGACCCACAAGTTGAAAAACATTGCTTTAGATTTACTTTCTCTCCCCTCCAGACCAGGGCAGAACAGTCAGGGAGTGCCGTTTGGTCGTAGTGACGTCGACGTCGCCTACACATGGTAGATACTTGGGTGTTGTTTCCAAAACTGAGAGTATTTAAAAAACCAATGGGATCCTCCATTGTGTCTGGAGAGATGGCTGGGTGGGTAAGAGCAATTGTCGCTCATCCAGTACCCGGGGGATCTGATGACCCTGGCCCCTGTGGTCACTGGGCATGTACTGAGTATAGTATATATTGGGTCCTCACCATTACTCCTGGTTATGTTGTTTCCCTCTGTCATGGATGTCCCACAGCTTTGGATCAGCAGGCCTGGGCCTTTCACACGTCCCAACTATGCATAAAAGATAATAGGTTTTGGGGTGTGCCAACTCACCCCTGGATTAGGGCCTGGGTGGCAGCTGAGCTGATCTCCCTTATCTATACCAGCAAAACAAGCTCTCAAGCACTGCTCTGGCTAGGCCACTGGCAGGGGGCAGAGCCAGCTCTCATGCCCCTCGGGGCAGGCTCACCTGCTGCACCCAGACCTCCAGGGCCAACTCCAGTGTGCTGCCCAGTCAATTCACGAGGCCTACTCTCACAGCTGCTGCAGCCTGCAAGGGATTGATTGGGCCAGCTCTCCTCTCGCACCCTTGGGGCTGGCTCACTTCTTTTCGCCATCAGGGCCAACTCCACGTGTTGCCCAGGTGAGGTTCAGGGCCCGCTCTCCTGAGTGCTACAGTGAGTGAGGGGACATGGCTAATCTCTCTTGAGTTCATGCCTTCAGGCCCAGCTCTTCCAACTACCACAGGTGACAAGGGGGGAGCTTCACCCCCACACCCATGTCACTTCACAGTAGACAAGTGGTGAGGCCAGCTCTCCCACGCTCTGGCCCTTGGGCCAGCTCACCTGTGCTCCCTCCAGCAGGGGCATCTCTACTCTGCTGCTCAGGTGAGGTGCAGGGCCCCACTCTCCCGAGTGCTGCAGCTGGTGAGGGGCAGGGCTAGCTCTCCTTCACTCATGACTCCGTGGGCAGCTTTTCCAACTGCTAGAGGTGAGGGGCGAGGCCATTACCTCTGGCTGCCACTGGTGAGAGGTGGGGCCAGCTATGCAGAGCGCTGCAGACAGTCCTGCACAGCCCCCTGCACATTTGTCTGGCTCCCAGCAGATGCCCCGACCAGGGATGCCCTGTGTTCTCTAGTGGTGATATGAGCCATGGACATCAACACCGATCCCTGACGTATAGTCATGACCCAGACATGGCCCTCAGTGGCAGCTCTGGCTGGGACTTAACCATGGCCCCAAGTGGCAGCGCTGGCCACTCACAAGAGGCCACTTCTCCTCTCTACCCTGGGGATTCCAGTTCTGTCTCTCTTCATGATGCTCAAGCTACTCCATTTCGCTTTCTCTCTCATTGGCCTACTACATACTCACGCTGCAGACTGGCCATGTGGCTGGTGGGCCCCTGGGTCGGGGGACATCTTCCACCAAGTGGGTGTCTACAGCCCGCCTGTGTCGGTGGAGGCAGGTCTATAGACGTCTTTCCCTGCCAGCACCGAGTGACATGGCAGAATGCGTGGGTCTCTTTTTGTCTTCCTATTCTTCCCAGACTGAGCTTCCTGGATTGGATTGGATTATTTATGTGTCCTAGGCATAAAACAGCTTTGGCCACCAAGCCAGGTATCGAGCTAGTATGAACAAAGGACTGCCATCTGCTCTGCCCCTGACAGAAGAGCACCGCCAACAACAATGGGTCTCTTTGTACATTGCTGGGGGCAAGGGGTGAAAATTTAAAAGTATATATTATTAGGAAAAATAGAGAACGTCAGGTCCTTGAAGGGAAGGGAGTGATTTTTCCATAGCTGGCAGAACGGACACTCCTTGGGCTTCTGTACCCACACGCGCACACACATAATTTCAAAAGACCATGTATTAAAGAGGAATGCTCAAAACCCATCAGGCATTGCTTAGATTAGACACACTGATTTCTCTATCGTTTGCACACAGCTCAGATTCCCAGTGATGGACAGAAATACAATCGCATGATTGGGAAAGACTCAACATTTTGTCCAACACAAACCCTGTAAAGAGGAAGTGTGGATCTACTATCCAGGAGACGGTTGTGTTAGGTTTTCTGTTACTATGATGACATACCTGAG
This sequence comes from Acomys minous, assembly GCF_964271855.1. Lineage (NCBI taxonomy): Eukaryota > Metazoa > Chordata > Mammalia > Rodentia > Muridae > Acomys > Acomys minous. Next base: position 23,600,738 of record NC_140502.1, on the reverse strand, counting down.
CCTGTGCTTTGTTGTTTTGTGAAAGGATCTTGCTTTATAGCTGAAGCTGACCTTGAACTTGTAATCCTCTCCTATCGGCCTTCCAGGCAATTGGAATTAAAGGCACATGCAGGCCGGGCGTGGTGGCGCACGCCTTTAATCCCAGCACTCGGGAGGCAGAGGCAGGTGGATCGCTGTGAGTTCGAGGCCAGCCTGCTCTACAAAGCAAGTCCAGGACAGCCCAGGCTACACAGAGAAACCCTGTCTCCAAAAACCAAAAACCAAAAACAAAACAAAACAACAACAACAAAAAACCAAACAAACAAACAAACAAGGCACATGCCACCGTTCTGAGGGTAATTTATAAAGAAAAGAAGTTTGACTCACAGTTCTGGAGGGCGAAGGCGCAAGGGCTACATCTCTCACGGTCACTTTCCTGCTGGTGGAATCCCAAGACAGGTCTGAGAACCACAAGGCAAGGAGCAGAGCGCGCCCACACCCCCCCACATCCTCCCCCCACACCCCCCACATCCTCCCCCACATCCTCCGGTCTCACCCACTGTATTCAAACATACAGTCTCACCATGATAACCTTACCTAACCCTAATGACGTCCCCAAGGCACTACCTCTGGAAACCACATTTTTCTACCCTTTCTTTTCTTTCACTGTATTGCTGTTGTTGTTTTTCCTCGAAGACACGGAGGCCTGCTGTGGTCAAGATCGGCTTCAAACTCCCAGGCCCAAGTGACCCTTCTGCCTGGGTGTCTTGGGTAGCAGCTAGAACAACGCTCGCACGCCACTGTGTCCTGAACCGCACATCCGACACCTCACAGTGAGATTAAGTCTCACACGATGAGCTTGTAGAGTCAGTAAGTAGAACCAGATAGTACCATTAGCTCGTCAGTAAATACACCCACCACGTGCACTGCCTGTGATAATGCCTCGCATAAAACGACTTGGGTTGTCATTACTTATGCAATGTCATGTTTTATGCAATGTTTCCGTTTTCTGGGGTTGAGAGGTGAGGGCTGAAGACACGCCATTTTTGCTAGGCTTCCATCTTGATGCCCAACTGTCTCTGACTCCAGTCCCCAGCAATCTTGATTCAGTGACCCTAACTCCAAAAGCCTACAGCTGTGATTATATGCTTGTTATGACTCAGGGATTGATGGTTTGTTTTGTTTTGTTTGTATTGTTGTTTTTGCTTCTGTAACTTGCTTACGCAGATACCCAAATATGTTTAACGTGCCTTAACCACTTAACTTGGCAGAGCAGACCTGTTTTTCTTCCTTGCATAGATATTGAAGGTCGTCTTATGGTTTTTTTTCCCCTTTAAAAACCCTTTCCTATACCCCTCCGTCGTGGCATGCATGAGATCAGGACTTAAGGCTGTTGTGCTGCCAGCAGCCAATCAAATAAAGCCTTTAATTATAATTATATTGAGTCTATGGTGCTTTCCCGGGGGGCCACAAACTCCATAACAGAGATTCTTTTAGAGCACTTCTGTAGGAAAGCAGCTCCTGTAGGAATCTTATTCCACTTGGGATGAAAGGATGATGGAATTGACACATATTCAAAACAAATTCCAGGCGTGTGATGCAGTTTACGTAGGCATGATGCTCGGTTGCTCTGAGGAAGTTACATTGTTTCTTCATCCCCAGGCCATAGGATCACTACATTATCTCATCACACAGACACACACACACACACACACACACACACACACACACACACTCACACGCACGCACGCGCACACACACACACACACACGCACGCACGCACGCACGCGCACACACACATGCACGCACACACACTTTATAACAAGTGTTATAAAGCCACGTATGCCTTCTCCTTTAGGACTACTAACGCCCTTGCTTTTTCACACAGTTTTAGGGTGGACCCCTGCTTTCCTGCCTGCCGTGTTTCCTACTTCTTGCGAAGGAACTTTATCACAAATTGACATTTTTATTTGCAAACACAGATTTGTCACCTTCAGGTGTCCGTGGCATTCAGGGACACAGCCATAGCCCACCCTCATGAGGGGTGGACCTATCTAGAGCCTGCACAGAAGAACTTGTCTGGAGATGTGACGCTGGACCCTGCAGCAAGCTTGCCTCACTGGGTGAGATACATAGCCTGGTAACTGAATGTTTCTGCCGTAGCTTTCTCCGCTGTCCATTTTCAGGTAGCTGTTCTAGGAAATTCCCCTGAATTTTTGCCTTAAGTTCTAAAGAAAGCTTGAGCATTGTTTGGGCGGAAATGACACCTGTGTTATCTACTGCCTTCTTCCTCCAGCCCTTCAGGGACGTTCACGCACACCCTTCCTGATACTGCTCATCTTTCTAGTGTGTGTATGGATGTTTTGTCCGCATGGGTAACTGTGAATCGCATATACACAGTGCTTGCGGAAGCCAGAAGCACCAGATCTCTTGGTACTGTGGATGGTTGTGAGCTAGCATGCGGTGCTGGGAATCAAACCCAAGTCCTCTGGAAGACCAGCCAGTGCTTTCTACCACCGAGAACCTCTCCAGCCACCTGCTTGGTTTTCTGAGTCATCTCTAGGTTAGAGCAACTGCCTAGATTGGCTTTGCCTGTTTCCCACATGTTAGTTAGTTTGTTTAATGTCCTTGGAAGTGGAGCATAGCGCTTCAAAAGGGAAAGCCTCTAATCTTGGGATTTTCTGTTTTTAATATCCCTTTCTCCCAGCATTGAGAAGCCCTCTTTCTGTATATATATCATGGATGTGCATGGTAGTAAGGGTACAGCAGCTGTCCGTCTGCGTGGTGGTGAACGTCCCTTCTCCCCGAGAGCCTGGTCAGATCAATTAGCTCTGGGCTGAAGTACTCGGCCCTAGGTCTAAAAGTGACTATTGAAGGTCCCACATACCTGGTTTCATCTTAAATGGAGCTGCTCCCACCTCAGGAACTGAACCCTACTTATATTTCCAAATCCATTTAAGTTTCATAACTTTTTTTTCTTATAGGGCTGACTGGGTGCAAAATGCAATCTTTTTTTTTTTTTTTTTTTTTTTATTTATTTTTTTAACCAACTGTCCTCAGTTCTTCTAAAGAAGGTTTAGAGAAAATTGCCTCCTTGGTCAGAGTTGGACAAAAGGGAAAATGTGTTCTATCCTGGCTGTACTATCCATTAGTGTCCCCCCTGGACACTGACCTGCACCCAGGAAGTCCTGGTTTCTCTCCCCTTTTCGCAGAATGGTGGGTTTTTCAATTACACAGGTCACCTGAGGAAAGGATGATATAAGCCAAGAAAGGAGGGGAGTTTCGTACTGAGTACAGCAACAGTTGTTACACCACACGACAACATCACTATGCTATCCATTTAGAGGATGATCTCAATTTTTATTTATATTTAACCAAGATTAAACTATACATATCTGTGTACTGGAAGTAATAGTTTCTCCACGAAGATTACTTATTCACAACAAACTAGATATTTGAGTACATTTAGTGCAAACTAGACGTTTTAGTTGGTCTAGATGACCAACCTTAATTTCAGCAATCATGTGACAGCTGACACATAAATGTTTCTGAACATGCTGCAACATGACACACAGTCTACAATGCGTTCTTACTCACCATGTTTCTTCTGAACCTAACTTCCCATGGGTGGAAGGTACAACGGCTACGGCTGGGGATGCAGCTGGCTGACCGAGCCCATTGCTGCTGTGCACAGCCCTGGGCAACACTGAACATTTAATAAAGGCCAGAGCAAGGCCAAATCTCCATTGACATTTGCGTCTCCTCAGGCTATATACATTTGGGGGGAGGAAAAAAAAAGAGTTTGGAGGCCACTGACAAGTTTCTAAATGTCATAAAATTCTGGGTCATTTCCTTAAGAACGTGTATGGTTCCATGTTAAGGAGAGCATTCCCTCTTGGCTGGTGTAGTCAGGGGTAAAACGTCATGTCTACAGTTTTTGGGTTTTGTTTTGTTTTTTTTTAATAAAAGGTCTCCATTCTGCCAAAGTTAGACTTAAAGTCAGCATATAGTTAGGCTTGCTTTCAACTCTTTAGCACCTTGCCCCAGCCTTAACAATTACTAGGATTCAGGCATGCACTACCGTACCCAACTCTAAAACAGATTCTTACAGTCCCAAATATCAATGTAGACCAACAAAAAAAAAGGATCAATGTTGTAAATTGTTAAGTTTTGAACCTAGGTGAGGATCCAAAGGTGTGTTGTTGATGATTTCAAGTTTTCCATGTGTATAAAATTTTTCACATATGTATCTTTGTGTTTTCAATTTGGCTGCTTCTGTTACTGCGTTACAGAGAGCCCACCAAAGAAGACCACGCAGACACAGTGCATAGCCAACTGCAAGTCTTTAGTCCAGCCAGCTGGGAGCACATTCAGGTACTTGGGACCCAATATAACCCCAGGAATTTAAAGCAAACCCCACATCCTGCTATCTTGCTCAGCAGCTGCAGGGGGAGCTTTTATTCAAGCAGGCAGTTTAACAGAAGCCAAGATGAGCAGTTAGCAGAGGCGGAGGTTTAAACACACAAGCTGTTTAACAAACACCAGGATCAATTATCAGAGGCAATTTGACCTCCTAGATCAACTCTATTCTTAGAATACAGTTGGGTAAATTTCCTTAAGATTCTCCATCAAGAAAATAAAATTCTAGTAAACCTGAAATGGCCTCAGAGAGAGTAAGAGATGGCGGATCCTGTGGACTTACTATCCCTGTTACGGGCAAGTATAGTTTATCTTCAGGTGTGGGCAGAGGGCATAAATAAATTGAAATTTTTATGGGTTTCACTCATTTAGAAGGTACTTATTCACTAATGACTGTGTTTTTTAAAATCCCCACACAAATCCATAAGGAATGGATACACAATGTTACTTTTCATCCATTAGACATATCCAGAACAAAGTTATTTAAAATTTAATTGCAGGCGAACGTGTGAGGCTTTCCTAAACTGAACTACAATTAGGCTTTCATATCAGTTATACTAACGCTGATAAAAGTGAGAAAAATACAGAAGCTATCTTATAGAACATGGCCACTGGCCACATACTCTGAAAGATTTTACTATTTATTATAACCCTGTTGCCACAACTTTGGCTGGAACTGTGCTAGCCACTAACAAAATATGCAAAAAGAAAGTAAACATCCAATCTGACATCACAGGAGTCATGGGATGCTAACAGTGACAAGGAAGGCATCTCAGGTAAACTTAGTTCCAATAAGTGCTCTCCCTAAACTGACTGTCTTGGGTTGCGGAATTAAGATGAGAGTAAATCAGGAACATGACGCCTACCCTGCATCTCTGACATTAAAAGACAATCTCAGCAGAGTATCTTCTCTGGACAACGGACTTCCCACACTCTCATCCCAAAGGGTTTCTTGGCATGAACAGTATGTGAAAACTCTGGTGTTGACCAAATCCTAGAGCACATTAAAGCTCTCACATTCTTTTAAGTCACCATCTTCCCAATGTGAGTTCTCTGGCTTGTCCACCTTCCTTCCATGCACAGGACTCCTGACAAACATGGAGTTTCTGATGCTGTGTAAGATCACCATTTACAATAAAGGCTTTTTCAGTCTTTACATTCATAGGGTTTCGGAGCTATGCAGACTCTTTGAGGAGCTTTAAGAGCTGAGCTAATTCTGTAAATGTTCCCACATTCCTTGCATTCGTAGTGTTTGGCACCAACATGAATTCCTTTATGTGTAAGAAGGCCTGCGCTACACCTGAAGGTCTTTCCACAATCTTCACAGCGATAGGGTTCCATACAGGTAAGAATCTGCCACTCACTGAATAGTGACGGCTGAACTAAATCTAAACATTTTCCCTTACTTATATTCATAGAATTCTGTAATAGACAGCTAGCTTAGAATTACCGAAGGCATTTCCACAGCCCTTACCTCGTGAGACTTATTAATGTTAAATTTAGCATGTCAAACCAAGTTGCATATTAACTAAAGGTCTTCCCACACTGTTAGCACTGCTGAGGTTTTGCGTCGGTGTGAATTCTACGACGTACTTAAAGGTCTCTACCACAAGAAATGTCCTTCCTCACCCTTTACGTTCATAAGGATTTTTGCCAGGATGAATTCTAAAATGTCCAAGAAAACGGGTAGTGATACTGAAAGGCTTCTCCATACTCCTTACACTGGAAGGCGTCCTCACCAGTGTGGATTCCATGTTGAACTGGTAGGTTTGCTCCACGGACAACGCCCTCTCCACCGTCCACACACTCAAACAGCCGCACGTCAGTGTGAGTTCTCTGATGTTTGCTGAGTTGGGACTTAAGTCTGAAGGCTGACCCACACTGCTCACACTTAAATGATTTCTCTTGCGTGTGGATGCCCTGGTGCCTAGTGAGGTACGCCAGGACAACGAAGGCCTTTCCACACTCCTTACACTGAAAGGGCTTCTCAGCAGAGTGAAGTTTGTGATGGTGCAACAGGTTTGAGTGATGAATAAAGGCTTTCCCACACTCGTTACATTTATATGGCCTCACGCCGGCATGAATAATCTTATGTTGAACAAGGCTGGAATCACGCTTGAAGGACTTCCCACACACCTTACACTCAAAGGGTTTTGTACTTGTATGAACAATTTTATGGTTATTAAGTTCACTGGGAAGGTGGAAAGCCTTTCCACAGTCTTTACATTCGAAAGGTCTCTCACCGCTGTGAGACTTCTGATGGCGAATGAGGAGTTTATTAAGCCTATACAACTTCCCACAGTCTTTACACTCGAAGGGTTTGGTTCCACTGTGAATACTTAGATGCTCAGTTAAATTGGATCTTCGGCGAAACAGCTCTCCACAGTCCTTGCACTGATAGGGTTTCTCATCAGTATGAATTCTGTGATGTTCGCTGAGCTGGTACTTGCGTCTGAAGGCTGAGCCACACAGCTTACACTTGAAAGGTTTCTCTTCAATGTGAGTTTTCTGATGCTCAGAAAGGCATGCCTGAAGCCGAAAAGCCTTCCCGCACATATCACACTCAAAGGGCTTCTCACCAGTGTGAATACTCTGGTGCTGAACAAGGTGTGAGCTAGTACTGAATTTCTTGCCACATTCCTTACACTCAAATGCCTTCTCTCCAGTGTGAACGCTCTGGTGCCTGGTGAGCTGTGTCAGCACAATGAAGGCCTTCCCACACTCCTTACACTGAAAGGGTCTGTCACCAGAATGAATTTTCTGATGCTGCAGGAGGCTTTTGCGACGTTTGAAGGCTTTCCCACACTCACTACACTCATACGGTTTCACGTCAGCATGAATGATTCTATGCTCAACAAGGTTGGACACACGCTTGAAGGCCTTCCCGCACTCCCTGCACTCAAATGGTTTCGTGCCTGTGTGGATGGTTTTGTGGTACTTAAGCAGCTCGGGAAGATGAAAAGCCTTTTCACATTCATCACATTTGAAAGGTTTCTCGCCACTGTGAGATTTCTGATGCCTTCCAAGCTGTTGGGGGAGTCTGAAGGCCTTCCCGCATTCCTTACACTCAAATGCCTTCTCTCCAGTGTGAACGTTCTTGTGCCGAGTGAGCTGCGCCAGGGCGATGAAGCCCTTCCCACACTCCTTACACTGAAAGGGTCTCTCACTAGAATGAATTTTCTGATGCTGCAGGAGGTTTGAGCGACGTTTGAAGGCTTTCCCACACTCCTTACACTCATACGGTTTCACGTCAGCATGCATAATCCTATGGCCAACAAGGTTGGAGAACCGATTGAAGGCCTTCCCGCACTCCTCACACGCGTAGGGCTTCTCTCCAGTGTGGATGCTCTGATGCTGAGTGAGAGTGGACCTGCAGCCAAAGCACTTCCCACACTCCTTACACTCATGTGCTTTTCCTATGGTGTGAGTAAGAGTCTGGCAGGTGTGAGGAGGCGTTGGTTCCTTGTTACTAATCTTTTCATCAGCGTCCCCTTCTTGATAGCCCTGTGGTCCCCTGGATGTACTACAGTTGGGGCCATTAGTAAAACTAGCGCCTTTAAGGTCATAAGTTTTACTTAATTGCTGTATGCTTTCTTTGGGTAAATTTCTATTATAAATATGATTTTCTGGAGATATAGTTTCAGCATCATAATCTGCCTCCAAATCTGAAAGAAAAGGAGAAAGCAAGAATAATCTATTTTGCAGTAACACACATATGTACACTTTCCTGTAACATAAAACCCATTAAATGAACGGCCAGACTCTAAAGTTATTTCTGCAACGCTGAACGGGAGCAAGGAGAGCGGCAACAAGGGAAGTGTAGGTAAGACAACACTCTGTACCGTAGAGCAGGCCGGACATGGAAAGACCTGTCTGCAGTCAGAGTTTTGGTTTCTTTAAAAACATCGAGATTTTGTTTTGTTTTTGTTTTTTGAGACAGGGTTTCTCTGTGTTAACAGCCCTAGCTGCCCTGGACTCACTCTGTAGACAAGGCTGGCCTCAAACTCAACAGAGACATGCCTGCTTCTGCCTCCCGAGTGCTGGGGTTAAAAGTCTGAGCCCCACACGTGGCCTGTCCTTCTAACCCCAGGAGCTAGATGCGGGCTCCCTCAGACTGTCCACAGCAGCAGACTTTGATTTGCCTCTTGCTCCGGCAGGGGCGTGAGCCTCAGACAGTTTTTACAAGTATGGCATTGGGAATCCTGAGGACTCTTGAGAAGGTGCAGAAGTGGGGAGGCTCAGGACAGGCTGTGGCCGCTGCTGCTCCTGCTGCTCTCGCTGCAGTTTGCCAGGTAGCTGTGCACAGTGACTAGGGGAAACTGGACAGCCAGAAGGGCCACATCAAACTTGCCCCCAGAAACCCAATGGCTCTGATCAGTCGGAGGTACATAACACCACCAATGCCCCCGCCCCCAGCCCTCTTTCCCGCCTTCCTGCTGTTGTGGAGTGGAGGGAGGAGCAAAGGTGGAGAAGGGGGTTAGAAAAAACAAACAAACAAACAAATAAATAAAGTAGCCGAAAGTCCAGCTACACAGTCTGCTTAATGAGATGACAACTGCACTGAGGTATAAGCCTAGGTGCACACGACTCAGAACACACAGGGAGTAATCCGACGTTTCCGCCAGCCTGCCTTCAGGGACCTGGCTGCAGCAGCAGCAGCTTACATTGTCACCCGCAGTGCCAGGCAAGCCAGCTGTGCCAGGGGCAGCGCATAAAAGTCCCCAGCCACCCCAGGTCACTCCCTCTCCCCTCCCTCCCTCTCCCTCCCTCTCCCTCTCCCTCCCTTCTCCATCTCGTTCATTTTCTCTGTCCTTCTCTCTGTCTCTCTCATGTCCCCACTGTGAGACAGGCGGTCACTCTCCCACAGTAGGTGGTCTTTGCTACTTTATGGGTTATTTCCCCACCCTTTACCCCCCCCCCCATTTTGCCCTCTAACACTAGACAGGAGAGAAAGAAGGACAGGTGGGGGGGACAGAGAGCCATGAATCTAATTTCTTTCCCAACCATTTCCATGTCCAGCCCAGCCCCCTCCAGCGTTTCTCTGACCGCTCCCCACTCAGCTCCCCAGCGTGCTTAAACAGTCCCCGCTCCCGCTTTCCCAACTGCCAAGCCATAGTGACTGTGGAAGCCTATGTGCTCAGCTCGGCTTCTCCTGGCTCACCTGTCTCCCAGCCGTGTGCTCTGCAGCAGCTGCTGCCTCTTCTCTCTCCTCAACCTCCCTTCTCCGCCTCTGCTGGCTTTTTTTTTTTAAATATATATCCTACACTCAAGGTCATGCAGTCAAGTTGTTCTAATGGCTAAGAATTCTTAAAGACCAATGTTGGCGGCCGCGGCTATGGTTGCAGGTCTTCATGACTGCACAGCTTTGAGCTTTGCAAAATGACGGACCCCCCTTTGTCAGCAGGGCTCCCTCATCTCTGCCTGACCCGGGGAGCCCAAATCCCCACAGCCTCTACCTGAGAAATGTCAGGAAGCCTTGAGGGAAACTACATATTCAACCCTCTTTCTCCTGACAGAAACTGCTCAATAAGCCCTGGGATTCCTCTCCATCCCAGTGAGGCGTCTCAGCACCTCAGCCCCGCAGCCAATGGCATTCACCCACACTGGATCTCCTCACCCACTCCCCAAAATTCTATATAACCATCCCTCACCCCAAATAGAATTGATCTGCCTTCCCGCAGCTGATCCCGGAAGATCCTTTCTGTCCGTGCTCACAGGCTGTGGAGCCCCCAGTTCATCACTTCTGCTCCCTTGTCCCTGGGGACTGACGCACACAGCCCTGGGAACAAGGGAGCAGAGCAGAGCAGCCCAATTGAGTGGCAACTGGGGACCCTTTAAAGGGCCAGGTGCACAAGATAAATCACACTACACCCCACCCCAAAATGACCCTCTTACCCTATATCTACAGTGTGGTATAATTTCTTAGCCATCCACCCACCACAGGCTTGCCAAAGGCACCACACCTTCTCACTTCATCCTAACACATACACTTGGTTAAATGTTTTTGAACCAATCCTGAGAAACAAAAAAGCAGACCACACAAATACATAACATCTGTCATGCTCTAAGAAAACCGGCCTGAAGGTGGAATTCTTTTAAAAAGAAAGGTGGTGGGTGTATACAATTACAAGCTCATCAAAGAGAGGCCAGTGGCAGGGGCCACATGAGTTACATGAGTTTCAGGCCAGCTTAGCCTAGATAGACTCTGTGAGAAAACCAAAAACAAGCTACAAAAACAGAAAGAAACAGGACAGAATTCATTAGACTTTTTAAGAAGACAGGATGTGCAGCCAGGGAACAGGCAGGCTAACAGCAGATCTTTACCTATCCCCCCTGCCCTCCAAATCCAATCCCACAGTCTCATGCCCAGCTCTGTAGCACACTGCCTGCTTGGCCCCTCCTTCATTCCCACCCCATCTCGGCCCATCACCCAGATAAGCACCTCCGAACTTCCTTTTCTCCGCTTTAACCCAGCCCCCAACTCCAACATGCACTCCTTGAAAACCCGAAGGTCAGTCTGATCAGTGAAACAAGGACGCCAACCGCCGATCTCCACCACTTCCTCCGTCCTTCCTGGTCCATTGCTCACTCTCAAGCCCAGCTCTGCAGCAGACCTTCTGTGGGCCCTCCTCATGCTGCCCGCCTCACGCCGCCCTCCTCACGCTGCCCGCCTCACGCCGCCCGCCTCACGCTGCCCTCCTCACGCCTCACGCTGCCCGCCTCACGCTGCCCTCCTCACGCCTCACGCTGCCCGCCTCACGCTGCCCTCCTCACGCCTCACGCTGCCCGCCTCACGCTGCCCTCCTCACGCCTCACGCTGCCCGCCTCACGCCTCACGCTGCCCGCCTCACCCCTCACGCTGCCCGCCTCACGCTGCCCTCCTCACGCCTCACGCCGCCCGCCTCACGCCTCACGCTGCCCGCCTCACGCCTCACGCCGCCCGCCTCACGCCTCACGCCGCCCGCCTCACGCCTCACGCTGCCCGCCTCACGCCGCCTGCCTCACGCCTCACGCCGCCCGCCTCACGCCGCCCGCCTCACGCCTCACGCTGCCCGCCTCACGCCTCACGCCGCCCGCCTCACGCCTCACGCCGCCCGCCTCACGCCTCACGCTGCCCGCCTCACGCCGCCTGCCTCACGCCGCCCGCCTCACGCTGCCCTCCTCACGCCTCACGCTGCCCTCCTCACGCCTCACGCTGCCCGCCTCACGCCTCACGCTGCCCGCCTCACGCCGCCCGCCTCACGCTGCCCTCCTCACGCCTCACGCCGCCCGCCTCACGCTGCCCTCCTCACGCCTCACGCCGCCCGCCTCACGCCGCCCGCCTCACGCCTCACGCCGCCCGCCTCACGCTGCCCTCCTCACGCCTCACGCTGCCCTCCTCACGCCTCACGCTGCCCGCCTCACGCCTCACGCTGCCCTCCTCACGCCTCACGCCGCCCGCCTCACGCCTCACGCCGCCCTCCTCACGCCTCACGCCGCCCGCCTCACGCCTCACGCCTCACGCCTCACGCCGCCCGCCTCACGCCTCACGCCGCCCGCCTCACGCCTCACGCCGCCCTCCTCACGCCTCACGCCGCCCGCCTCACGCCTCACGCCGCCCGCCTCACGCCTCACGCCGCCCGCCTCACGCCTCACGCTGCCCTCCTCACGCCTCACGCCGCCCTCCTCACGCCTCACGCTGCCCTCCTCACGCCTCACGCCGCCCTCCTCACGCCTCACGCTGCCCTCCTCACGCCTCACGCTGCCCGCCTCACGCCTCACGCTGCCCTCCTCACGCCTCACGCCGCCCTCCCCACTGTGCCCAGGGGACTAAGCAGGCCCTAGTAGAGCAGCTGCTTTCCTCCTTCCCGTGGACAACTCACTCCTAAGCGTCAGCTCCCAACACCCAGCGACACATTCCACTGGAACTCCTGGTGGCCACACCTCTTAGAGTCCCACAACAATTTCCTACCAAGCAACACATAGCAACCACAACTCTCCTTAGAACCAGAGAGGGCACAGAGACCAAGGAACAAAAGACACACCAAACGAGGACAAGACCAGATAATCAGCATTTAGAATTGTACTCTTCCCAAATGCAGATGCCTACATGCCACCACAAAGACACAATAAAAGCTAGGACAGTGCGTGTGCACTAGAGCCCAGCGTCTACCACAGCAGGCCCTGAGGGCTGCAGCAGACCTGAAGCACGGGAAAGCATTAAGGCAGCTTGTATAAATGTGATAGAAGCGATTACAGAGGAAAAACCATCCTTAAAGAAATCTAGGGAAACACAGACAGTGAAAGAAGCGAATGAAACAGTTCAAGGCCTCAAAGCAGAAATAGAATCAGTTAAGAAAACCAAAACTGAGATAATTTTGAAAACAAAAAGCTTAGGAACTGGAACAGAGCATCAGAGGCGAGCCTCACCAACACAATACAACAGAGGGCATCTGTGTTGGGCTAATACCCACTTATAAGTGAGTATATACCATGCGTGTCTTTCTGGGTCTGGGTTACTCACTCAGGACCATCTTTTCCAGTTCCTTCCATTTGCCTGCAAATTTCAAGATTTCCTTGTTTTCAATAGGTGAATAGTATTCCATTGTGTAAATATACCAATGCTGATCACTTCCCCCTGGCTGGGCAGCCTTGCCAGGCCACAGAGGAAGAGGATGAAGGTGGTACCGACGAGACTTGATGGGTTGAGGTCAGATATTAGGAGAAGAGGGCTCCACTTTCTGAGGACTAGGGGAGGAGGCGGGGTTGGGAGCTGATGAAGGAAGGGGCTACAACCAGGATGGAAAGAATTTTAAACTGCAGAACCAGCTGGTAACTTGTACTGCTAATCCCGCTACGTGGGACTAGCGCGGAGGCTGGCCGAGACATGAATGTCTATGCACAGACAATGCTTCTTGCTGGTCACAGGGTCCCTGGGGTTTAGGATTAGATGTCATTCTTCCTATGGCATGAATGAAGATTTGCAGATGTCTTTCTTCTGCTCATACAGAGAACAGAGAGCCAGCCTTAACTGTTCCGTGCATCCTGCACACCTCATACATTTATAGTTTTAGGACTGTATAATGCTTGTGAGAAATTATATGTTTTTAGAACAAAAGAACCGGACATTGAACATGAGTCGGACCTGACAGGATTTTAGGTCTAGACAGATGTTTTAAGTTGACAGAGATGAGAAATGACAGATAGTGATTTACATTCAGAATCTTAGACTCACCAAGGCAGGAAAGAAGTCTTCTTCAAGTTGTCAAATACAAATAGCCAAAATAATATGAATGTCACATTTATATAATTCCTGACTGTCTCGCAGTTCCTCTTGTTGTATGTAGTTTATTTTATATGTGTGTAATAATATAAAAGTATATGTAAAAAACATTAACTTAAAAAACAGATGGAAGAGAAAATCTCTTTGAAGACACAATAGAACAAATAAATACCCTTGCTCAAAGAAAGTGGTAAATCTTAAAAAAAAAAAAAAACCTGCACAAATCATCCAGAAAATCTGGTACACAATGAAAAGACCAAATCAAGGAGTAAGAATAGAGCAAAGAGACACAGGGAATATTTTCAACAAGATCATAGAGAAAAACAATCCCGCCAGTTAGTGCTGGCGCACATCTTTAACACTGCGCTCAGGAGGCAGAAGCAGGTGGATCTCTGTGACTTTCAAGGCCAGCAAAGTCTGCAGATGGACGTCCAAGACATGCAGGGCTACACACAAGAACCGTATCTTGAAAAACCAAATAAATAAATATAGATAGACACACACACACACACACACACACACACACACACACACACACACCAATCCCCTAAAGAGTGAGATGCCTATTAAGGTAAAAAACAAAACAAAGAAACAAAAGACAATGCAGAACACCAAACAGACTGGAACACAAAAGAAGGTCCCTTAAGCACAAATTAATCAAAACACTAAACATACAGAATATTAAAGAGTAGTAATAGAATATTCTTACAACGTAGAGAATATTAGACGCTGCAAGGGACACAGATCAAAAATAAAGGCCCGCTTATTAGAATCATGCCTGGCTTCACAATGGAGGCGTGGAAAGGCAGAAGGGAACGGACGGGTACTTTCCATACTGTGAGAGATCACAGATGCCATTCCAGAATATTCCCAGAAAATTTTCTATCACCATACATAGAGAAAATAAGACATTCTGTGATAACAACCAAATTGAAGCTGTATCTATCTACAAATCCAGACCTAAAGAAGGCACTAGAAGGAAAACTTCAACCTAAAGAAAGTAGCCATACCCAAGAAAACATAAGTAATAAGTAATCCTAGACCACCAAATCAAAACACACACACACACACACACACACAGACACACACACACACCACACACACACACCACACACACACACAGACACACACACACCACACACACACACCACACACACACACACAGACACACACACCAAAAATTCCAGGATAGCAAAAAAAAAAAAAAAAAGAAAAGAAAAGAAAAAGAAAAAGAAAAAAAACCAAGTGACTGTCCTCAATCTCAAGTTGAACCACAGAGCTATAGCAATAAAAACAGTGCGGTACTGGCACAGAAGCAGCCACATCCACCAAGGGACGTGAACGGAAGACCCAGACATAAACCCACACACCAGGACAACTGACTGTTGATAAAGAAGCCAGAAATACCCGCTGAAAATAAAACTGCATCTTCAACAAACGGAATAAAAGAAGGGCGGCTGCAGGTACAAGAACTTAAATTGATCCTGCTATCACCCTGCACAAAACTCGACCCCTCATGGACCAACGCTCTCAGTGTTAAATCAGACACCCTGCACCCGATAGGAGAGGAAACAGGGAACGGAGCAGAGTTCATGCGCACAAGAAGACTGTGAACAGGACACCACAGGCACAGGCGTGGAGAGTAACAGTGAGGGACGGGGCCTCATGCAACTGAACAGCTTCTGCACAAAAAGCGGCAGCCTGCAGAACGGAAAACCGTTTTACCAGCTGCACGTCCAGTGGAGGACTAACAGCCAAATATATAAAAAAGCTTAAAAACTGACATTAAGAAAACAAATAACACAACTGGAAAACGGGGGAACAGAGAGAATTCTCCAAAGAGGAGAGACAAACGGCCGAGACACACTTAAAGAAATATAAACCAAACGACTTTGATCAAAGTGACCACACATGTTGGCCAGCGTGAGGAGTCAGGGGAGCACACGGCCATCCCTGGTGGGGGTGCAAACTTGTCCGGCTACTATGGAAAGTGGTGAGTTGATTCCTCAATAAGATTCAATTGAATTCAAGATCCAGATGTACCACTCTTGGGCGTGTAGCCAGAGGACGTGTCATCCTCGCACAGACGCCTGCTCAAACATGGCCAGTGCTGCTCTATTCATAACCGCCAGAAATCGGAAGCGACAGACATCCTTCAGCAGAGGGGTGCATAGTGAAAATGCAGTGCATTTACAGAATCGAATGTTACTTGGCCTTTCAAAGGCTTGTAGTTCCCTCCTTGCTTCCCTTCTGTGTGATCTCCACCCATCTAAAAAGAAGTAATGACAAGCTTTTAAAAAAACAAAACACGACCTGGCGTGGTGGCGCACGCCTTTAATCCTAGCACTCAGGAGGCAGAGGCAGGCGGACCGCTGTGAGTTCGAGGCCAGCCTGGTCTACAGAGCGAGTCCAGGACAGCCAAGGCTACACAAAGAAACTCTGTCTCAAAAAAACAAAACAAAACACCCCCTGCCCCCTCCCCCGCCTTTCCCCTGCCCCCTCCCCCACCTCTGCACCCCTTCCCCAGCAGGCAGTTCTGCCCCAGCCCTGCCCCACCCTTCCTAGGGAGAACGAACCACATCTTTGACAGCCACATTAAATAACAGGAGCTTTTTAATGTTTTTTGTTTTTGTTTTTGTTTTTCAAGACAGGGTTTCTCTGTGTAGCCTTGGCTGTCCTGGACTCACTTTGTAGACCAGGCTGGCCTCGAACTCACAGCGATCCACCTGCCTCTGCCTCCCGAGGGCTAGGCTTACAGGCGTGCGCCACCACCGCCCGGTTTTCCTGCTTTTTAAAAGGAAGCCTTTAAGAACCATGAAACGTGTATTAAGTGAGAGAGAAGAAATAAAGATTAGCAGCCAGGCCTTTCTGCAGGAGTGATTCTGCTCAAAAATGGTTGCAGTTACCTGACAGGCCAAGCGCTGCACGTCTTACGAGTGCTATCAGTGAGCTCTGACTCGCCAGCTTGTGCATTAAGAGGGGCCAGTGAGGACCCCTCGCATTGCCAGTGTGCATTATGAGGGGCTAGTGAGGACACCCCGCATTGCCAGTGTGCATTATGAGGGGCCAGTAAGGACACCCCGCATTGCCAGTGTGCATTATGAGGGGCCAGTGAGGACACCCCGCATTGCCAGTGTGCATTATGAGGGGCCAGTGAGGACACCCCGCATTGCCAGTGTGCCCACCAACCAGCATCACACAACCTAACCCAGGGTGTTTTTACTGTCCAGCCCCTTCCTCTTCCCCTTTCCCTCCCTTTTTTTCTTCTGTTCCTTTTACTTTTTTCTTGATTTTTGTGTGTGTTAACTGAAATTCATATTTGATATGCCTTAAGGTATTTCAGAAGGTCATCAGACTGTGAGACTGCTTCCTTGAAACATTTTTGTGTTATTGTTTAAAAATAATTTTAAAACAGTTGGCGTTTAAAAAAAATGTCACCAGGGCTGGAGAAATGGCTCAGAGGTTAAGAGCACTGACTGCTCTTCCGGAGCTCCTGAGTTCAATTCCCAGCCACCTGTACATGCAGGCATAACTCTGTATACATAATAATAAATAAATGAATCTTTAAAAAACAAAAAATAAAAATAAAAAATGTCACTGTGGGGAAAAAAAAAGTGAAATCATGGAATTGGAAGGGAAAAGAATGGAACAGACCACGAATGCTGCAGCTGCTCAGTGCACGAGGCTGACGTCTGTCTCCAGTGCCCGCTGCAATGCAGGAGAGCGAGGCCGCCATGACAGGGGAGGGACTAACACGCCAGCATAGTGAGGGGAGCAGGCAGAGCCGAGCTTCCTTCCTCCACAGCCTCTCTACAGGCGCCATGTTTAAGGCGTGGCCCAGATTTCAGGGGGATCTTCCCACCTCAGAAGACCTGGGTCAGAGGTGGGTTTCCCACCTCAGATGATTTGAGAAAAACCTCTCACAGGTGGATCCATGTGTTTGGGGTCCAGTCAATTCCAGCTGTGGTCAAGCTGACAACCAGGAAGAGCCATCAGAGCCCTGGCAGGCAGCAGGAAGCTGTGCTGTGTGCACGCAGATGTGGTTCCCCTGGCTCCTCATCTATTCTGTTTCAGTCGGGGTCTCTCATTGACTGGCGCTGACGAGCAAACGAGGCTGCCTTGCCAGCGCGCCCAGGGGCTCTGCCTCTCCACCTCCCCAGCACGGAAGTTAGAGCACAGGTTAGCTACGCCATCACACCTCGGCTAGAGTGAGTGTGAAGACACGGAACTACATTTGGTGTGCTCACCGCGTTACAGCTCTCACTGCTACTCACACTGTCTGCTCATTGGTTCCGTGCTTGACAGCACTGACTGCTCTGCCACAGGCCCTGGGTTAGAGAACCAGCTGACCCTGTAACTCCAGCCAGGGGAGCTGACTCTCTCTGGTGGCCTCTTTGGATACCTGCACACACGTGTGCACACACACAAGCAATAATAAAATACCTTTAAAAGTCATAGAAAGAGGGCACCTGCCCAGTAACAGGGAAGAAAATAAGAACAAATTAAAATGATTCATGGAGCAGGATCCCCTTTGTCAGCCTTTACTACGACCTGACCTCCTCCCCAGGGCTCAGGCACGGTTCCCACAGGCCCTGGGGAGCTGAAGGAAGTTTGTCAAATCCAGGGGCCGCTGTGTGGGGCCTCTGAGCACGCGCTGTGGCTGGCAATGCTGGAGTCTCACCTCACACCTACTCACCTGGGCGCGGCCTGTCTGCTTCTTCCTTCACAACCATCCAGGGCTCTTTCTCCTGCTCTAACAAGGTGATCAGATCTGGCTTGGAAACGCAACTTCCCACTTCAAAGAAAGAAAAAGTGGCACAGAGTTAAGACTTTTCTTTTTTCAGGCTCATCTCTCTGATTAACTCAGGACATCCCGGAAGGTGGTATGTAGACCAGGCTGGCCTTGAACTTCCTGGATCTGCCTGCCTCTGACTCCCAGATGCTGGGACTGAAGGTGTGTGCCACCATGCCCTTCCTGTGCAGAGTTTTAAAATACAGACTTATTTAATATAAAGGTCTATACAGCTTGGCCCAGTGGATCGTGCCTGTGAGCCCAGCATTGAGAGAATGAGCTGACCTTCTGGGCTGGACAGCAAGACCCTCATCTCAGAAAACAAAAGCAAAAGCAAAAATTCCAAAAGTCAAAATAATACAGAAGACTTCAGAAAAGGAGGGTAAAAAAGGAACGTGGGTGAGAAGCCATCTCTTTCAGATTAGGGTTTTAATGTCATTTAAATGCAGGTGGGGGCTTGTCACTAAAGAGGAAAGTGAGACCATAAACCCTTAGGCTGTAGTGTCTAAGGTAAACCCCATCTCTGCAGCTCAGTAATAGTGCCATTTATTTAAGCAAGCCCCATGAGATTCTCTACTCAATTTTTCCCATCTAAGGACCCGGCATGGTGGCGCACACTCATAGTCACTTGAAGGGTCAAAGCAGGCAGATGGGAAGCTCTGGGCTAAATCCTTCAGGTGCACAGCAGGTCCACAGTCAGCCTGCTCTGTGGGAGGCCTGGCCTCGGAAACACAGAAAATAATTGGGACTGAGTTAATGATATCTATTGGAAAGGGCTGATACTAACATTAAACACTATATTCAAATAGTTTGGAGATTGTCTGATGTAGATTAACACAAAGTCATTACTTCTTACATTTCCATTTTTAAATGGAGTAACGGAGGGGATGGAACGAGGGCCCTGAGCATGCTGGGAAGTGCGCTACCACTGTGTACCATCCCCAGCCACGTAACTGTTACCATTGTGGTTATGAACGCTGCCTTTGTCACAGTTACACCTCAAGCTCACAGATTAGCTCAATGAATAAGACAAACTTATAGCCCGGCATGGTGGTGTACCCTTTAATCCCAGCACTCCGGAGGCAGAGGCAGGTGAATCGCTGTGAGTCCGAGGCCAGCCTGGTCTACAAAGCGAGTCTAGGACAGCCAAGGCTACACAGAGAAACCCTGTCTCGGAAAACCTTAAAAGAGAAAGACAGACAGACAGACAGACAGACAGACAGACAGACAGATAGACAAACTTTACACCCCAAAAATTCCACTACAAAGCAGGTAAAGAACATGTTCACCAAAAGTCGCGTTTGGAATCAACTCTATTGACTCATTAGTAAACCATAAGGGCTCTTTTACTTAGCTGTATAAGTACAGTGTACGTACGTGTTCATGAGGGTGTGTGCACACGTGTGTGTAGGAGTGCAAGCTTGCCTGTGTGTACAGGGCAGAGACCAGGGTTAGGCGACTTCACTGATTGCTCTTTACTTTAGTGTTTGACACAGGGTCTCTCACTGAACGTAGAGCTCGCTGAGAGGACCAACAAAGGGGGGCAACGGCGGGCGCTTCATGAAGTAACTATTTTCAACCCAACAAATCTCACATTATATCACTGGGTTGAAGGAGGAATTCAGCTACCACTTTTGACATTCTATTGATTAAAATTCATTTTATGTATGTATGAGGATATGTCTGCATGTATGACTAAACACCACATACATGCACACTGCCCGTGGAGGCCAGAGGGAGGCGTCAGATCCCCTGGAACCGGAGTTACACATGGCTGTCACCCACCCTGCGGTGCTGGGAACTGAACCCGGGTCCTCTGCAAGAGCGGCTGGGTCTCCTAAGCACCAGGCTGTTTCTCTAACCCTGATTCTACTTATGGCTTCATCTCCTTTATATTTCGTCTCTTTGTTTGCTCTGTTTTGTTTGAAACGAGGCCTCAACCTGTCCACTGAGCCACTCTGGATCTCAGTATGTAACTGAGGGTGATGCTGCACTCACAGCAATCCTCCTGCCCCAGCCTTCTGAGTGAAGCAATGACAGGAATCGGCCACCAAGCTCAGCTTCAGCCTCCGCTGGAAAGATGGTACTGCCTTCTAGTTCAGAGTGAGGAAAGCAGACAGTGTAGAGGACGCATCCCCCACTCACGGCGACAGATGCCTTACCCACTGTGACGAGGTGGCTGTAGGTCTCCAACATCATGTCCCTGTATAAGACCCTCTGAGTGGCATCCAGGCAGGCCCACTCCTCCTGGGAGAAGTCAACAGCCACATCCCTGAACGTCACTGACCCCTGAAACCACAAACACAGGGACAGTGAAATGGGGAAGCTTTCAAGATGGAAACACGGAAGGGAAAGGACTGAAGAGTGGGAAAGGAGCCACATGGAAACGCTCAAGGCACCTGACTGTGTGAGCTCCCCATAAAGGATGACTGTGCCCGCCCTACACACCCAATAAACGTGCATGTCCCTTCATCCACATCCTTCTAGTTACACTCCACAAAAGAGACATGTCACCCAGGCTCCGTGTAAAATACCTAGGAAATACTGTGAGTCCCTGAGTTTATTATAGCGTCCCATGATATCATTAAGATTTTTGTCATGAGAATAATTTTATACACTACATAAGAGTCCATAAGATTACTATATATACACAAATCCATATCACCTGCATATTAGGTTTAACCTTTTTGTTGCTGTTGTTGTTGTTTTCAAGACAGGGTTTCTCTCTGTCTGTGTTTGTGTCTGTGTCTGTGTCTGACTGTCCTGGAACTTACTCTTTAGACCAGGCTGGCCTTGAACTCAGATTCACCTGGCTCTGTCTCCCAAGTGCTGGGATTAAAGTTCCATCACTGCCTGGCAGGTTTAACTTTTTTTGTCATTTAAAAAAAAAATTGAAGGTGGTCAGTGTGCCTCAGGTCTTCCTAGCCTGCAGACTACCATCACCTCCCTATCACAGCCTGGATGACCTTTCCCTCTGGTCACTGAACGCTCTCCTAAGCCTCCTCAAGCAGGTCACCTGGTCACACACATGCACTGAGGACAGTCACTCTCACACCCTGGGTCATCAGCCGGAAAACACCAGAGATGTCAAGCAGACTTCCCAGGGCAGTCAAAGGAGACCATCACCTCAAAGTCCTGACACCCCAAGGCGAGCTTCCCTGTGGGGCTGACGCCCCCCTGCACCCACAGTCCTCCCTGACCATAGACCCAGCAGACAGCACATGAGGAGGAGTGCAGTCAAAGAAAACCCAGGAGCAGCTGGAAAGAGGCACAAACAGGAAGTGCTCTGACCCTCCAACCTCACTGTAAGGGGCAGACAGGGCTGGAGGGTTTCAGAGCCTTGGGAAGCTTCTAGACAACAAGACAGGAAGGAGTCACCTAACCTGGAAGTCCCCCTGTGTCAAAGGCAGAAGCGACAACTTACACAGACTGTGTGGTGACAACTGGAGCCGGCCATCTTCAGGCTTCCTCCCTGGGGACAGAAAGAAAGCCTCTGGTTGGACTGTGACCTGACGTTCCCCGACTGGCTCCTGTCAGGATGACGTCATCGACCTCTTTATTTCCCGAGCGTCCCCACTCACTGTGTCCTCTCACCGCTCCCAGCCTCCCTCACACGAACCAGAAGCCGACAGGAGCCACACAAAGCCGGTCCTCTCCTAACCCAGACAGCCCAGTGCACAAGGCTCAGTGTGGAGAGCAGCCATCAGCACGGCTGCCTTGGAGGTGCTGCAGAAGAGGCCAGCAGAGGAGCCCATCTTCACCCTGGGATCAGCCAGGCCTAGGGCTGGGCCTCTCCTCCTCCTGTGAGGAGACCTTCCTCCTGGAGTCCCGCCTAGCAAGGCTGACGGGGCTCACAGCATCCGCATGGCCGCTCAGGGCTGAGGCACAGCAAGGCTGGAGAGGCTGCAGCCGCAGTGTCAGGCAGTGCCCAGCATTCCGTACCTACTTTAGTAAATGGGACCAGACTCCATGGCCGGCTTTCCTGAGGACGCTGGCTCATCGCTAACGGCTTACACTGTATCGATTAAAGCATGATGCTTGATAAAGATAACGGACTCTAAAGCATGCTGTCACAGGTAACGAGTATGGTTTGCTTCCCCCCCCTTTCATAGTATGGGATATTGTGCACAAAATAATTTTATATTCATTCAGGTGTCTGAAGCCTTTTGATGCTTAAACTGTTCCTCACCCTCAGCACCGTCGACACAACCGCTCTGTCTTGGCGTGTGCGGGAGGACAATCTGTGCTCTGTTCTACCTTCAGCAGCATTCAGCCTCCTCTCACAAGACCTGAGCAGCGCACACACCTCACTACGCCCTAAGACCCTGCACCAGGGAGCAGCCAGCACCACATGGGAACCGGCGCTCTAGCCCACCAGGTCTATGACTTGGTTCAGCACACTGTGGGACTGTGTGTTTAGTTGGTTTTTGAGACAGAATCCTGTGTGTCCCAGGCTGAGCCTGAACTCCCAATGCTTCTTCCTCCATCTCCCGTGCTGACATCACAGCCACGCCCAGCTCTCAAGTGCACATCTGAGAATCTTATGAAATTATACTATTTCCTCTCCTCATCAAATTCACAAACAAGTTTCCCTTCTCTCATTGTCCTTCCTTCCCTCCTGCCTCTGCACACACCAGGCTAGCCAGCCTTGCAGGGACTCTCTCGTCTCCACCTCCCATCCTGCCATAGGAGGGCTGGGATTGCAGACGTGCACGGCTGCGTCTGGCGTTGCACAGCTGCATGCCTGTAAGCACTGTACCCACTGAGCCATCTCCTCCACACACACGTGTGCGTTTCTATGAGTTTTTGTACATTTTTATACATTTCCAAGAGATATTTACACTGCTGCTTGCATTCCAGGATGATTTACATGGCATGATACGCAGCTGAATGGATGAACGGATAAGACACATGCAGGATGCGGCTCAGGACACAGTGCAGTAACATCCAACCATTTACTACAATAAGGGTGAACACGGGGAGTAACACGTGGAATAAGCTATAGAGCCGAAGACAAAGGCTGGGGCTGGAAGAGTGCCTCAGAGCCTGAGAGCTGGTTTGGCTTTTCCAGAGGACAGGAGTTCAGTGTCCTGACCGGTCCCAAAGCCTGTATAACCCCAGCTCCAGCAGATCCTATTACCGCTGGCCTCTGAGGACACCTGTGCTCCATGGACACATAATTTGGAAGAAAAGTAATTTTGTTTAAAGTAATCTTTCAGCAAAAAGACAAATACCCACAATGTCACTCAAGTAGAATCTGTAACTGTTCTCTCCCAGGGAGAAGTAAAATATGACGGTGCCTGGGGGTTGAGTGGCTGAGGCTGGGGTGTGCAGCCTCGTGGGTGACCGCAGGAGACGCAGCTCTGTAAGGAAGGCGCTGACCACAGACTACAACAGCTCAGCCACACAACAGAAGTTCCTATGCCATGAAACACGGGGACTATGATTTAATAGCTTTGGAAAGACTAAGAATAGACAGGAAAGTGTGCTCACCACAAAAGCGTTACAGTAACACAAGCCTCCAAAACATCATACTGAACACAATACCAAAAAAAGAAAAAAGGTCCTATCTATCTAAAAATCCTGGGAAAGAGGGTTGATCATAGAAAGAAGATGTCAAGGATTATTGAAAGAACGGCGTGAGCACTAAGTGGAAAGAGAAGAAACAACGCGAGGGTCACAATGATGGAGGTATTTATTTGCACGTACCCGAAAAAGTTAACTTTTATTCACCTGATATAACTGTTGTCTCAGAGGCTTTCTTCCTCTGTCTGCTAACCTAGGCGTAGTCCTGGAAGCTTCCAGCCTCCGTGCAATCTAATCTAGGCCTAGAATGTTTTCAGCCTCTGACCTTTCTTTCTAAGCTCTGGCTGGCTGGTTCAACTCAGCTGTTCTGGCTCAAACTCCTCTTCCCAGACGACTGACTCAATGTGGCTTCTCTCGGGCTCTAACTGAATTGCTGCGGTTGGTCTCAGACTAACACGTTCTAGTCTTCTGGCTCCTCCTCGTTCTCCAGGTCTTGCCTTCGCCTGTGTCTAGCATGTTCTCTCTGCAACCTGTGTGTGTACAACTGTCCTGGTAACACTGGGCTGCTCCCTCTCCTAAGGCCACTATTTCCTGTCTCTTCTGGTAAAAGTTGGCCTTGCCCTATCGCGACTCATCCTGTCAAACAGCTCTCCGACTCATCACTTTGTCTCTCAATTAGATGTCGCTTTCAAACATGCTTCCTTCTACAAACGAACTCTGCCTTCATTGTTTAGGATTAGAGATGTGTATGAAAGGCGCGCAAGACATTTATGGTGCCTGCTAGGGACTGTCTGGATTCCAGCCAGAGTAGCCATGTTGTTGGATTAAAATCTCTTTGCACGACCCTCCTCCAGTTACTGACAATTCTAAACCTGAAACCTCGTTTCTCAAACAGAGGGAAAGAGTAGACTCGCTCTTGGATCCCAGCTGTGTCGCCGAGACGCCCTCCTCCTGCACGGCCGACGCGGGGCGCCTGAGCAGCCTGAGGTCCCAGCCCGGCTCCGAGCGCATCCCCGGCGAGCGCTTCCCCTCACGCCCCACAGCGCTCACCACGCCTAGGGCGCTGACCAAGTCCCGGGGCCGCACGGCAGCCGCCCTCCTAGGCGGCCCTCGGAGCCGCTTCCGGCCCCGGAACGCTCGCCCCGAGCTCCAGTCTGCAGCCCAGGGAGAGTTTCCCATCAGACCCCGCGCCCCAGCTCTCCTGACTGCAGCTCAGGCCTCTGCCTCGGGCCCTGCGGCCGCGAGAGAGAGCAGGGGCGGAAAGCGAGCGACACAGGACACACGTGATGCAGAGGAGGCCGGAGCGTCCACAGACAGACACACAGACACACAGACACACACACACACACACACACAGACACACGGACACACACACACACACACAGACACACACACAGACAGACAGACAGACACACACACACACACAGACACACACAGACACACAGACAGACACACACACAGACACACAGACAGACACACACACACACACAGACACACACACACACACACAGACACACACACAGATAGACACACACACACACACACAGACACAGACAGACAGATAGACAGACAGACACACAGACAGACACACACACACACAGACACACACACAGACACACACACAGACAGATAGACACGCAGACAGACCGACAGACACGCAGACAGACAGATAGACACACAGACAGACACGCAGACAGACACACACACACACACACACAGACAGGCAGACACACGCACACGCCAGCATCCGCCCACCCCGCCCCACCGCCCACGTCCACACCCAGCCCGCTGGCTCTCGCCTTACTCTGTGGAGCCTGAAGCCAAGATGAAATTCCTTCCTTTCACCAGAATAATTCAGATGATTCCGCATCAGCGGACCCGGGACACCAAAAAAAAAAAAAAAAAAAAAAAAAACCGTCTCCGTCGCTTCCGGCGCGGTGTCCCCTGGGAAATACAGTCGCCGCCAGCGGAGCCGCCCCCGACCCGGGAGAAGCCAGGCGCTTCACGGGAGTTCCCAGCATGCACCCTGGGCCAGCCCAGTGGATTGTGGGAGTTCCCGGCAGGGGCGCGCTCCTAAAACGGGGAGGCTCCCTGCACGGGTCAGAAGGAGCTTCCGGTTGTGCGGGCGACCCGCTCTCCTCCGTGGCGCGGACGCAGGCGCCTGAGTTGTAGGACGCAGCACAGAGGGATCTGGTCGAGCCTTGGCCTGAGGCCCACTGAGCAGGGTCCCGCCGCGCTGTGCTCTGGTAGGGACCATGACAAACGTGAAAAGGAAAGGAATCGGTTGGTTTTAAACGTGTGTAATTTGCATCGGTTTTCAGAGAGCCGGCTGTTCTGGGCCGTCCAGGCTCCGGCGCCCCTGTTATCTAAAAGGAAAATACGTGACCGAGGACCACGTTATCCCGTGCTGGATAGTGAATACCATCACGTACAAAGGCATCTTAAACACGCCACGTTCATGTAGGGAAAAAAAAACGTTATTAATAGTAACATGGCATTATCGAACCTTCAAAACCACTTTCGTTGTTTCTAATACTTACATAAGTCTTTCCCCCCCCCCCTCTGGAATGTGCTAGAAAACAAATGCCAGGACGCTAGACGATCCGCATTAAAAGTACTATAAATTATCTAAACGCTAAAGTATAGGTTGTCACGCTAGATTTAAAAATAGCTCAGACGAGATGGGGCGCGTTCTGGGTGGGAAGGCTGTACACGTATAAAGCTGCTTGCCCCTCAAGTGGGTTCCCTAACAATTGGGCGGGGGGCGGGGGAGTAGTTCTGACTTGGACGCTGTTGCCTCCCTCTGGATCCCTTTTCCTTATCAAGGATGCCTTGTCTTGCCTCAGTGAAAGAGGGGGCACCTGATTCGCCTTGATGTGCCAGGGTGGGGTGGGGGCAAAGGGGGTAGAGGTGGAACGGTGGGCCTGGAGGAGAGGAGGGAGTGGGGTTTCCACTGGGATGTAAAATGAACTAATAAATTAATGAAGAAAAGAAAGCAAAAGTAATAAATAAATAATAATAATAAATAAATAAAAAGTCAGACCAAGTTATGTGTTAACTACAGAAAGTATGGTAAAGATAAATAACTCCTAGCATATTCAACGTGACCATCCTCACAATAATCACAACACAACTTAACTTGAATTTAAAATCAAGGCACATTTGGGGGCAGAGAACATTGCCAGTAATAAGAAGGAGGGCAAACCAGCAAGTGAAAATAAACATAGCTGGGTGCGGTAGCACTCCCCTCTCTCTTTCTGTCCCCACCTCTCCACGTGGCACAGCTCAGTCTGGTCGTGTACCCAGTGGACTCTCCCAGATGCCCCTGTCTCTGGCTCTGCTCTCCCACGTAGCTACGATAAACCTTCTTCACCATACCTAGGAGAAGCCATGTTTCTTTCCTTTTAATTTTATTATTATTATTATGATGATGATGATGATGATGATGATGCAGTGGAAGGAAGAACAGGAGGTAGAATGAAAGAAGTAGGGAGGAAGAAAGAAAAATGAAAAGAGGGAAATAGATGGACAAACAGACAGAAGAATTGTCTGGAAAGAAAGTGGTTGGGCATCACAGATAATCATTCTGGACGGTGTACTGAGCACAGTGCCTCCCGGAAGGTCCCAGAAG
This sequence comes from Acomys minous, assembly GCF_964271855.1. Classification (NCBI taxonomy): domain Eukaryota; kingdom Metazoa; phylum Chordata; class Mammalia; order Rodentia; family Muridae; genus Acomys; species Acomys minous. The sequence goes on along the minus strand of NC_140502.1, from coordinate 23,573,129 downwards.
TGCCTGGTTCTGATGCTCTGGGAAGCTCTGCAATCACGGCAGAGTCTCTTCTTAGCAATCCCCCTGCAGTCCTTCTTGGTTATTTGTTACAGTATTTTGTATCTGTTTGGCCTACAAAGCAAATAACTGACACAGAGAGACTAAACCTAATTTAAAGCTGCCAGCACTTTGCCAGGCAGAGTCTGAACTGACTCTGATCTACTCGTAAACTAAACAAACTACTCTAAACCTTATACATATATTCCAAACACTTGCCACTATGACCCCTTAGGCCTGTCCCATCCAGTTCCCACCGTCCTCCTCCAACTGCCCAAAAACCTTGTCCCTCTCCAACTGTCAAACCTTTTCTCCTCTCCTCCAGGAAGTCCCGCCTTCCACTTCCTGTCCTTCTGCCCAGCTGATTGGCTAAACAGCACTTTATTGATGGTTGACACACTCACTTAGCATTCCTCCACAGTTCCTTCCCTGCATTGGTTTTGCCTCTGAATTCTCTGGTTTATTCGCAGTCCTTGCTTCGTGTACCACAACGTAGGAAGGACTGTAGGGCTGGAACGCAGAGTATCTTCAGGTCCTGGGCAGCACCAGTGCAATGCTGATAAGTTAACTGCAACAGAGGGGATGTTCAGGGTGAGGGTGAGATGCTGGGCAACCTTCATTTGCATGGAGAGAAATCCCAAGTGTTAGGCTATGTGATCACCCCGGGACTTATAAAGGTTAGGGGTCAAGACTGTGTGTACCATGGTACGTGAGCACAGAGCAGGGAGGGTGATCCTCATTCTTGCTGGCCTCAAGATTAAGATGTTTGGGGTTTGTACACATCTCAACCTAGCTCTAGCTCCGTGCATGTGTCCCAGGCGGCACAGTCTGGATGCCCCACGACTCCCCCACAGATCCCCCCTCTCTGTTTTATAAAGGGGAGGTGTCGTCATAGTCATTGCCTCCCATGTTGGGAATGGGCTGTCCCTGAGCCGGAACCTGATTGGAAGGGGTTCTTGAAATACTACTCATTTGCCGTTTTAAAAAGTGAACGAGGCCGGGTACCAGGAGAAACAATGCTCCGATGGTCAGTGTGGGGCCAAGGAAGGGAAGGAGCCAAGCCACCAGAGGGTTTGAGCACTGTGGGGTGGGGGCGGTGGGAGCACGGCGCGCCTGGAGATCTTTGCGCACTTGTAGCCTTGTTCCACCAGCCCAAATGCATTGACATAGGAGCAACATTCCTCCCCCAACACAATGCAGGCCCCTCCCTGCCCAGCAGCCAATAGGTCCAGAGCTCTCTTGTTTTGGAGAACAACCCCCAGTAGGGAAGGTGATGTGCCATCGAAGGGGTCAAACTTGTCCTAGAAGTCACTGGCCAGATGGTGTTTTGAATGAGGAATGTTCCAGTGGCTCTTGTGACACCCAATGAGAGAACAAGGCCCAGTCTGATGAGCAATAGGCATATAGATCTCACTTTTCTTTCTTTCTTTCTTTCTTTTTTTAAGATTTATTTATTTATTATTATGTATACAGTGCACTGACTGCACATACACCTGCAGGCCAGAAGAGGGTGCCAGATCACATTATAGATGGCTGTGAGCCACCATGTGGTTGCTGGGAACTGAACTCAGGACCTCTGGAGGAGCAGTCAGTGCCCTTAACCTCTGAGCCATCTCTCCAGGCCAGATCTTTCTTTTCTTTTGTTCTCCTCCCAGCTGTAAAGTGAGTTCTTCAGGCTCATAGAGATAAACCTGGGGAACAGTAATCACGAGGGTCCAGAAGCCTTGAAAGGGGGAAGGGGGCACAGAGGGGTTAATGCAGGAGCCGGCAGTGCTGTTGCACCAGGGAAGAGCAGGGGGCAGGGGAGCTGGCACATATCGGTTTGGTGACCGTGAAGTTACAGGAACATGTACGATAAGATCTCGAAGAGGGACCTCCAAGGCGAAAGGGGGTGGGTGGATTGAAGACAGGAATGTCTGTGACACTCATGTGAGCAAGCGTCCATGGGATACAGGAAGAGGAATGTTACTGGGAAGAGCGGCCAACGGTGGTTGAGACAGGGAAGCGCAGAGAAAACACTGGGAGGAGCTGGGGGTGCGTGGTTAGGAAAAGGAGCTCGGCTGCGTATTGGATGTATTGCAGCCAGGAAACGGTGGCTCGGAGTTTCTTCCCAGTTGGAGTCTCCTGTTGAAGAATGTTCACGCGGGTAAAGAACGCTTTGGGGAGCAAGGACAAGCTGGTGAGAAAAAACATTTTGGTTGGCTGTACAGTATTTGGCAGAGCCATTAGGGCAGAGCTTACCCACGACTCCCCTCCACCGCTGTTCCCTGGATCACTGACGGAATGCTGAAAATGAGCTTTAAGGTTGGTGAGCACTAGTGCCACCATCATTGGTCAGCATGTCCAATGTCTTAAGCCTCCACATAGGGAGGCCCTGCTGGGGGCAGACACCCGTATTCTAGTAAGGAAAGCAGAGGAGGGGCTGGCAAGAGGCTCTAGGAGGAAATCTCAACCCTGGTCTGGCATCCTTCAAGTGGGAAGTCTTGGGTTTCCGTGGTTTTGTTCTGTCCGCTGTAGGTCTCCCTAGCAAAGAATGGCCAGTGGTGGGTACTGGGGGGAGGGGCGAATGGCCAGTGGTGGGCACTGGGGGGAGGGGCGAATGGCCAGTGGTGGGTACTGGGGGGATGGGCGGTAGGAAGACGCTGAGCAGTGGCAGGGTTAGAATAAAGAATCGCAAAAACAGCCATAAGAGGAGGAAAGGAAAGCCTGCGGAGGGGACTTGGCGTGGGCGACGGCCACCAGATCGTGAATATCCTTCCAGGAGATCTTATTGTTTCGTTGGGGGTGGAGTCTCCACTTCCTCCATCCTTGATCCATCAGCAAGAAGGGGGCCATCTTGATCAGTGGGGCGGAGGCCACTGGCAGGGACCCATATAGACCTAGGCTGGTGCTGTGGGAAGACACCGCAAAACCCATTCCAAATCCCACTCAAGGGATCATAGTAGCATTGTACTAGGCTGGGAGGGGTCATTCCTGGTGTGTGCCAAGGGAGAGAGAGAGGGGAGGGCGTTTGGAGCTCTTGTAACTGTTAAATATATTTAGGGTAGTCGGTGCCATCTAGTTGTATATTAGGGGGTAGGTGTTTGCCTTCTGTTTTATAAGCTGGGATTTTATATTTTGATGTGTTCTTTCTATAACCCCTTGGCCCTGAGGGTTGTGATAAAGCCTATTTGGTCATGGTGAATGATATTTTTGGTATGGATTCGGTTTGCAAGTATTTTATTGAGTATTTTTTTTGGTAAATTTTCATAAGAGAAATTGGTCTGAAATTCTCTTTTATTCGGTTTGTAAGTATTTCATTGAGTATTTTTCATAAATTTTCATAAGAGAAATTGGCATGAAATTCTCTTTTGTTGGAAGACTTGATGACTGCTTCCATTTCCTTAGGAGATATAGGACTATTTAGTTTGTTTGCCTGATTGTGATTAAACTTTGGTAAGTGGAATTTATCAAGAAAATTGTCCAAATCATTTAGATTTTCAAATTTTGTGGCATAAAAGCTTTTGAAGTAAGACCTAATGGTTCTTTGGATTTCCTCAATGTCTGTTGTTATGTTTCCTTTTTCATTTCTGATTTTGTTATTTGAATACTCTTTTAATTCATTTGGCTAAGTGTTTGTTTATCTTGCTGATTTTCTTGAATAACCAGCTCTTGGTTTGGTTGATTCCTTGAGTTGTCCCTTTTTCCTAATTTATGGATTTATTGATTTCAACCCTGAGCTTGATGATTTCCAGCCATCTATTCCTGTTTGGTGAGTCGGCTTCTCTTTGTTCTAGAGCTTGCAGGTGTGTTATTAAGTTGCTAGTACGGGATCTCTCCAATTTCTTTACAAAGGCTCTTAGTGCTACAAACTTTCCTCTTAGCAATGATTTCACTATTTACCATAACTTTAGGTATGTTGTGTTTTCAGTTTCATTGAATTTAGTACGTTTTTAATTTCTTTTTTTATTTTCTTCCTTGCCCAGATATCATTGAACAGGAACTTGTTCAGCTTCCTTGAGTTTGTAGGCTTTCTGTTGTTTCATTCCAGCTTTAATCCATGGTGGATTTAATCTCAAAAGATGCAAGGGATTATTTTGATTTTCTTGTATCTATTGAGGTTTGCTCTGTAACAAAGTACATGGTCAATTTTGGAGAAGGTTCTGTGAGGCGCTGAGAAGAAGGTGAATTCTTCCTTGTTTGGGTGAAAAGTTCTGTACACATATACAGAGTTACTTGATTCATGACGTCTATTAGTTTCATTGTTTCTCCATTTAGTTTCTGTGACAATGATCTCTCTATTGGAGAGAGTGGGTGTTGAAGTCTCCCACTACTATTGTGTAGGGTTGGATGTGTGACTTATGCTTTAGTAATGTTTCTTTTTATGGATTTGGGTGCTCCTGTATTTGGGATATAGATGTGCAGAATTGAGACATCATCTTGCTGTATTTTTCCTTTGATGAGTATGAAGTCTCTTCCCCCATATCTTCTGATTAGTTATGGTTGAAAGTCTATTTTATTAGACACTAGAATGGCTGCTCCAGCTTGGTCCTTTTGCCTGGAATTCCTTTTTCCCGCCCTTTACTCTGAGGTAATGTCTACCTTTACTGCTGAGGTGTGTTTCCTGTATGCAGCAGAATGATAGCTCCTGTTTTCACATCCATTCTGTTAGCCTGAGTCTCTTCATTGGGGAGTTGAGGCCCTTGATGTTGAGAGATATTAATGACCAGTGGTTATTAGTTCCTATTATTTTGATGTTGGTAGTGGTAGTGTGTTTGTGTGTGTTTCCTTTATTTTGCTTTTGTGGGTATAGAGTTATTTATTTCCTTCATTTTCCTGTGTAAAATTACCCTCCTTGGGTTGGAATTTTCCTTCTAGTATCTTCTGTAGGGCTGGATTTGTGGTCAGGTACTTTTTGAGCTTGGTTTTGTCATGAAATATCTTGTGTTCTCCATCGATGGTGATTGACAGTTTTGCTGGGTATAGTAATCTAGGTTGGCATCTGTGATCTCTTAGTGTCTGCATGACACCCGTCCAGGCCCTTCTTGCTTTCATAGTCTCCCCTGAGAAGTCAGGTGTAATTCTGATAGGTTTGCCTTTATATGTGACTTGGCCTTTTTCTCTTGCAGCTTTTAATATTCTTTCTTTGTTCTGTATGTTTAGTGTTTTGATTATTATGGCCCCAGGAGGATTTTCTTTTCTGTTCCCATCTATTTTGAGTTCTGTAAGCTTCTTGTATATTTATAGGCATTTCTTTCTTTAGGTTAGGGAAGTTTTCTTCCATGATTTTATTGACAATATTTTCTGGGCCTTGCTGAAGGGAGTCTTCTTTTTCTTCTATCCCTATAATTCTTAAATTTGGCTTTTTCATAGTGACCCAGATTTCTTGGATACTCTGCATCAGGAGCTTTTTAGATTTAACATTTTCTTTGACTGTTGTAATCATTTTTTCAGCCATATCTTCTATCCCTGATATTTTTTCTTCCATCTCTTTTTTTTTTGTTTGCTTGTTTTTTTTGTGCTTTTTTTGTTTGTTTGTTTTTGCAAGACAGGGTCTCTCTGTGTAGCCCCGGCTGTCCTGGACTCACTTTGTAGACCAGGCTGGCCTCGAACTCACAGCAATCCTCCTGCCTCTGCCTCCCGAGTACTGGGATTAAAGGCGTGCACCACCACGCCCGGCTTTCTTCCATCTCTTGAACTCTGCTCTTAATGCTTGTCTCTGTAGGTCCTGTCCTCTTCTCTGGGTTTTCCATTTCCAGGATTATCTTGTATTGTGTTTCCTTCATAGTTTCTATCTCCATTTTTAGGTCTTGAAACCTTTTATTCATTTCCTTCTCCTGTCTGATTGTAGTTTCTTCAAGCGATTTGTTCGATTCTTTCATCTTTCCTTGTGTTCTCCTGTTCTAGTTTGAGGGAGTATTTTCCTCCTTTGAGGCCTCCATCATTTTCATAACCTCAGGTCTGAAATCCCTGTCTTGTGCATCACAGGCGACAGTATCTCCAGGCTTGCTGTGGTGGTGGGACTGCTGATTTCTTGTGGTATCAAATGGCCCTGGGGATTGTTGTTTGTGTTTTTATGCTGACCTCTTCCTCTTGTGATGTCTGTGGTTGGAGCATGTGCCCAGTGCCTGACTGGACCCTGGAACTTTCTGTGGAATTGCTGGATGACCTGAAGTCAGAGTCACTAGTTTTCCTGACTTGATGTTTGCTCTGTGCTAGAACTCGCAGGTGCTGGTGTTTTTGTGAGCCAAAGCACACTCTGCACCCTGGGGAGTTCAAGCTGCCTTCCAGCCAGGCGTGTAGTGCTAGCACCGGTGCCCAGTGGCTGCTTGGACCCTCCCCCAGTGCTTTCTGTGGCCTTTCTGGGTGACCTTGGGTCAGATTCACTTATGTTTCCCGACTGTGGTGTCTGCTCAGTGCTAGAACCTACAGACCCTGGTGTTTTTGCAAGCCAAGGTTCACTCTGTGCCCCAGGATTTCGGAAGCTGCTTGCCAGCCATCTTGGATCACATTTGTTTTTCTATGTGTCTTATGTCAACTTGACACACAAACTAGAGTTATCTGAAAGGAGGGATTCTTAATTGAGAAAACACCTCCATAAGACCCATAACATTTTTTTTTTTTGAGATAGGGTTTCTTTGTGTAGCTTTGTCTGTCCTGGACTCACTTTGTAGACCAGGCTGGCCTTGAACTCACAGCGATCCACCTGCCTCTCAAGTGCTGGGATTAAAGGCATGCGCCACCACCGCCCGGCTCCCATAACATTTTTAAAATTAGATTCTGATGGGGAGGGCACAGCCCATTATATGTGATGCCATCCCTGGTTGGGTGATCCTGGGCTTTATAACAAAGTACACTGAAAAAAGCCAGTAAGCAGCAACACTGTTAAGGCCTAGCTCTGCCTCCACGAGTGCTGGGATTATGGAATGTGTCACTGCCCCTGGCTGTCTATTTAGTTCCTTAAAATCTGTAACTGCCTGGATAAAGGCTAATGTGTCTATGGGGGTTGAGCCAACTATGCTGACAATGACAAGACGTGCGATGAAGACCAGCAAACTATTCTCTTCATGGTTCCATGTCCTATTAATATGTATTTCCCCTCCTTTCCCATGATACAGGCATACATGGGGCAGAATGTGTGCTGTGATGCATAAAAGGTGTTCTCAGTTTGGAAAGCCTCAGAAGAGGCACATTACTCAAAACACTAGGACATGTTCACCGAGTAGTCTCGAGGATTCAGTAACCCTGCTGCTGTCCAGATGAGTGAACCCACAAGGCAGAACAGCAGGCATCGGAATAAGGGGAAGTGCCTGAGTTAACATTTTTAGATATTAGACCAGGTCAAGGCACTTGTCAGTCATGTAATGTTAAGTTGTCTGTCCATCTGCAGTGAGTTCTGTCTGCCAGTGGCTGACAGTCTGGTTAGTTCCTATTCCCGTATAGTGTGGGGACCGAGGATGTAAGCATGACCAGCAATGCTGGATGATTACCAGCTGGGAACAATTAACTAAGTGGTCAACCTTTCCAAGAGGTAAAATAGGGCTGGGGAATCTCTCGGCTTCCTGGACAGTGGGAGGCAGGACTGTGGCTCCAGGTGTGCTAGGTAAAGTAGTTTCCTTAGAGGGGAGAGTTGGGCCTTTGTTATGGGTAGCCCATTTTAGGATCCAAAGGTCTGGGGACCAAGAAATAGGGGTAGTTTACTCTGCACAGTGAATCTATTCCAAGGGTCCCTTCCTGTGGCAGTGTCTGGGCACCCAGGGTTTCCCTGTTCCAGATAGCAAGATTTTTCTTTCATGTCCTTGCAGTGGAGCATGACACCACCAAACAGCCTATAGGAGGGGCCAAGGTGTTCTTTCTTAATGCCTTGCCAGCATTGAGAAGCCCTCTTTATAAATGATGTGGGCTTGCATGGTAGTAAGGGTAGAGAAACCGTCGGTTTATATGGTAGTGGGTTTTCCTTTTCCCCGTCTGAGAGCCTGGGTCAGACTGATTAGCTCTGCTCTCTGGGCTGAGGTACCTGGCCCTAAGGCTTGGACCCTAAATCATTTCAGTTAAAGTAACTATAGAAGGCCTCACATACCTGGCTTCGTCTTTAATAAAGCTGTTCCTGTGTACACAGAGCACTGCATTGAGATCTTTCAGGGGGATGTTATCTTGACACAGTCATGAATGAGCACCTGGAGGCCCTCACCAGGCAAGAGGGTAGCAGGACTGGTGGCCATGGGGTTCTTTTCTTTCTTCCTTTCTTTCTTTTCATCTCTTGAGATGGGGTTTCTCTGTGTAGCCTTGGCTATACTGGGCTCACTTTGTAGACCAGGCTGGCCTTGAACTCAGAGCAATCCGCCTGCCTCTGCCTCCCTGAGTGCTGGGATTACATGACGTGCGCCACCACACTCGGCTAGTCACAGGTTTCTGAAACTGAACATGAGGTAGTCCAAGAGTAAGGCCTGGTACTCACACAGGCATTCGACAGCCACCACTCTTGTGTTTCTTGGAGGAGGGCCTCAATCAGTTGGGGTGCAGCGAATGTAAGACACTACCCCAGGGTTAACTTGTTTGCTTCCCTCCACAGCTCTAGACAAGTGGTCCATCCTGTGGACACAGCGTCTGATTATTTGGACGAGTATGTCACAAGACTTTTCCATGGCTCCAAAGTTTACAGCCAGGATAGTTGCTCTCTGTAGCCGCCCTCTGGGTCTGTCCATTCAAAAGCAAAGATGGGTTGACTCACCTCTGCCTATGAGAGGCTGAAGAATGAATCTCTCAGGTCCAAGATAGTGATGCCTGTTTCTCTGGATATCAGATTCATGAGAGCGCATGTGATTGGAACCATGGAGTGGATAATCTTGAGTGAATTATTTTTCTCAGATTTTGGATAAGTCTATGGTCAGGGGTCCCAGGTTTAGACCCAGAAAGGAGAGGTTTGTTTCAAGCGTGTCTAAATAACCCAGGCAATATGGATTGCAATTTCCCTTTGGGGTTCCAGGGCCATTGGTATTGTTTAACCTGTCCAGGGGTGATTGAACTGGTTAATTGAGCTTGGTACTGGTATTGATATTGGTATTGGGAGAATTGATTTCTGCCCTCATCCCCAGGAATCTTTACGATTAATCTGAATGATGTATCTTTTGATTGGGAACACAACTTTCAGCTAAGAGATATTCGTCTGACAGAGGGCAAGACACCAAAATTGTGCTGACTGGCTGTAGTCTAATTGTATCTCATCAATAGAGAAGGCGATCATGGCTTTCCAATTATCCAAAAGTTCTTGTCTCTGAATCAGCTTTTTGTTGTTGTTGTTGACTTTTAAGCTCCAAGACCTGTGACTTATTTAAACTTTTAAATTAATCTAAGTTTTATGACTTTTTTCTAATATGTGATAGGGCAGACTCATTAAAAAAATGGCCATCCTTTTATCAGCTGTCTTTAATTCTTCTAAAGAGGACTTTGAGAAGATTACCTCCTTGGTCAGTTTTGGACAAAATGGAAAATCCACCCTATCCTGGCTACATTATCCATCAGTGTCCCTCAGGGCATTAATCTGGCCCCCGCACCCCCGACACACACACACACACACACACACACACACACACACACACACACACACCACACACGCACACACACACAGAGACACACACCACACACATACACACCTGCCTGGGAAAGCCTGAGAATGGATTCTCTACTCTTCTCACAGAATGGTGGGGTTTGAGTTTTCAAACAGCACAGGTGAGCTGATGAAAAGAAGATGTAAACCAGGAAGGATGGAGCTGGGACGACAGAGCACACCGTCAGTCACACCACACCACCTGAAAGACGTTATTCATGGCACACCACATAACACTATTATGCTACCCATTTGGAAGTCGATTTCAACTTTTATTCCCATTTAACCAAGATTAAACTATACATATCTATCATTGGAAGTTGAATTTAAACCCTTTGATGTTCCTTTTCATCCCTAAGATGTATCCAGAATGAAGCTACTTAAGATTGAATACTGGGTGAATGCGTGGGCACTGCACTAAACTATCCGAAGCACGCGTAGCCTTTCATGACAGTTGTCCTAAGGCCAATAAAAGTGAGAAGAATGCAAAAGCTATTTTACAGAATATGGCTATTGACCAAACACACTCGAGGATTTTATTATGTATTTTGCCCCATTGCCATAACTTTGACTGGTACTGTGCTGGCCACTAACAAATTATGCAAAAAAAAAAAAGTAAACATCTGATCTAATATCACAGAGGCCAATGGTTGTTAATTGTGACGAAGAAGGCATCTCAGATAAATCTAGCTCCAATAACAGCTCTCCCTAAGCTGGCTGTCCTGGGTGCCTAGTGATTGGTGAGTTATGTACGTAACAAGATGAATATTAATCAAGAACATGCCCACTGCCCTGTGTTTCTCACATTAAAAGACAATCTCAACAGAGCATCTTGTCTGAACAACCAACTTCCCACACTCTCATCCCAAAGGGTTTCTTGGCATCAACAGTATGTGAAAACTCTGTGTTGACCAAATCCTGGGGCAGATTAAAGCTCTCACATTCTTTTAAGTCACAGTTTTCCCAATTAAGTAATCAAGAATTAAGTAAAGTTCCCTGCAACGGCTTGTCCATCTTCCTGCTGTGCACGGGGTTCTGGCGATTGGGGATCTCACGTTCTGTAAGTTCATCCCTTACAATAAAGGCGTTTCCAGATTCTTCCTATGCACAGGGTTTCAGACCTGCACGGGCTTCCTTACGAGGTTCAAGACCTAATTCTGTAGATGTTGCCATCCTCCTTGCCTTCATAGTGTTTGACATCAGTGTAGATTCCTTTACGTTGAAGGCCTGAGCGCCAAGTGAAGGTCCTTCCACAGTATTTACAGTGATAAGACTTCCTACCAGTATGAGCTTTCCACTGTGCACCGAAGGCTGAATTAAATCTTGGAGATCTTCTCACCTTACTTACGTTCATTGAATTTCTCACCAGTAGGATTTCTCTGATAGACAGCCGCCAGCTTAGAATTACTGAAGGCATTTCCACATTCCTTACATTGTAAGACTTTTTGTTAATGTGAAATTTAGCAGATCAAACCAAGCTTCATACTCAACTAAAGGTCTTTCCCACATTGTTAACATTGGTAAGACCTTTCATCAGTGTGAATTCTGTGGTGTACTTTAAGGTCTCTACCACAGGTAAAGTTACTTCCCACGTTCTTTACATTGATGAAGAGTCTTGCCAATATGAATTCCAGAATGTCCAAGGAAACGGGTAATGCTATGGAGGTTTCCCCGTATTGCTTACACTGAAAGGCCTCTCACCAGTATGGATGCTCTTTTCCACCTCCCCTGCACTGAAAGAGCTTCACATCAGTGTGAGTTCTCTGGTGTTTATTGAGCTGGGACTTACGTCAGAAGGCCGACCACACGGCTCACAGTCAAAGGATTTCTCAGCACTGTGGATGCACTGATGCTGAGCGAGGTCAGCGAGGACAACGAAGGCCTTTCCACACTCCTTACACTGAAAGGGCTTCTCGGCAGAGTGAAGTTTGCGATGGTGCAACAGGTTTGAGCGATGAATGAAGGCTTTCCCACACTCGCTGCATTCATAAGGTCTCACGCCAGCATGAGTAACCCTGTGCTGAATGAGAGTGCACGCACGCTTGAAGCATTTCCCACAGGCCTTGCACTCAAAGGGTTTTGTGCTTGTATGAACAATTTTATGGTTATTAAGCTCGCTGTGAAGACGAAAAGCCTTTCCACAGTCTTTACACTCAAAAGGTCTCTCAGCGCTGTGAGACTTCTGGTGACGAATGAGGAGTGTATTAAGCCTATAGAATTTCCCACAGTCTTTACACTCGAAGGGTTTGTTTCCAGTGTGAATACTCTGATGTTCAGTAAAACTTGACCTTTGACGAAAGAATTTCCCACAATCCTTGCACTGATAGGGTTTTTCATCAGTATGAATTTTCTGATGTTCACTAAGTTTGTACTTCCGCCTAAAGGCTGAGCCACACAGCTTACACTTGAAAGGTTTCTCTTCAGTGTGAGTTTTCTGATGCTCAGAAAGGTACACCTGAAGCCGAAAAGCCTTCCCGCACACACTACATTCAAAGGGTTTCTCACCGGTGTGAATACTCTGGTGCTGAACAAGGTGTGAGCTAGTACTGAATTTCTTGCCACATTCCTTACACACAAATGACTTCTCTCCAGTGTGAACGTTCTGGTGCCTGGTGAGCTGTTCCCCGGTTCTGAATTTCTTGCCACATTCCTTACACTCAAATGCCTTCTCCCCAGTGTGAATGCTCTGGTGCCTGGTGAGCTGTGTCAGCACAATGAAGGCCTTCCCACACTCCTTACACTGAAAGGGTCTGTCACCAGAATGAATTTTCTGATGCTGCAAGAGGCTTTTGCGACGTTTGAAGGCTTTCCCACACTCACTACACTCATACGGTTTCACGTCAGCATGAATGATTCTATGCTCAACAAGGTTGGAGAACCTATTGAAGGCCTTCCCGCACTCCCTGCACTCAAATGGTTTCGTGCCTGTGTGGATGGTCTTGTGGTACTTAAGCAGCTCGGGAAGATGAAAAGCCTTTTCACATTCATCACATTTGAAAGGTTTCTCGCCACTGTGAGATTTCTGATGCCTTGTAAGCTGTTGGGGGAGTCTGAAGGCCTTCCCGCACTCCTTACACTCAAATGCCTTCTCTCCAGTGTGAATTGTCTGATGCCGAGTGAGCTGAGCCAGAGCAATGAAGCCCTTCCCACACTCCGTACACTGAAAGGGTCTCTCACCAGAATGAATTTTTTTATGTTGAACGAGGTTTGAGCGACGTTTGAAGGCTTTCCCACACTCACTACAGCCATGCGGTTTCACGTCAGCATGCATAATCCTGTGGCCAACAAGGTTGGAGAATCGGTTGAAGGCCTTCCCGCACTCCCTGCACTCAAATGGTTTGATACCTGTGTGGATGGTCTTGTGGTACTTAAGCAGGTCAGGAAGATGAAAAGCCTTTCCACATTCATCACATTTGAAAGGTTTCTCGCCACTGTGAGATTTCTGGTGTCGTGTAAGGTGTTGGGGATGGCGGAAGGCCTTCCCGCATTCCTCACACGCATAGGGCCTCTCTCCAGGAGGAATGCTTTGATTCTGAATAAGAGTTGAATTACAACCAAAGTACTTCCCAAACTCTTTACATTCATATGCGTTTTCTATATTTTGGGTAAAACTCGGGCAGGTATAAAGAGGTATTTGTTCCTTATAACTAATCTTTCCATCAGCATCTCCTTCATTACTCTGCAGTCCCTTGATTGCGCCACATTGGGGGCCATTACTAAAACTGCAACCCTTGAAGTTAAATGTTTTATTTAATTGCTTTATGTTCTCTGTGGGTAAATTTCTATTATAAATATGATTTTCTGGAAATATATTTTCAGCATCATAATCTGCCTCCAAATCTGAAAGAAAGGGAGAAAGCAAGAATACTTTATTTTCTGCGCTCTCTCTCTCTCTCTCTCTCTCTCTCTCTCTCTCTCTCTCTCTCATAATATAAAAACCATTCAGTCAATGGACAGAGTCTAAAGTATTTTCTGAAACGCTAACCGGGACCGAGAAGAGCAGCACTAAGAGCTTATGTAAGACAAGACTCTTCCCAGTAGATCAGGCTGGAAACGGGAAGACAGGTCCATAGCGAGAATTCTGCTTTCTTTAAAAATACAGAAATGTTACAGGGTTGTTGTTGTTACTGTTGATTTGTTTGTTTTCGAGACAGGGTCTCTCTGTGTAACAGCCCTGTCTGTCCTGGACTCGCTTTGCAGACCAGGCTGGCCTCAAACTCACACAGATCCCTCTGCCTCTGCGTCCAGAGTACAGGGATTAATGGTGTGCGCCACCGCACCCAGCCTACTTTTTTTTTTTTTAAGATTTATTTATTATTTATACAATGTCCTGCCTGCATGTACGCATGCACACCAGAAGAGGGCGCCAGATCTCATTATAGATGGTTGTGAGCCACCATGTGGCTGCTGGGAATTGAACTCAGGACCTTTGGAAGAGCAGATGGTGCTCTTAACCTCTGAGCCATCTCTCTAGCCCCCAGCCTATGTTTTTTATGCTAGGTGTAGGATAGGGAGCTACTTCAGATTGTCCACAGTGGCAAACTATGATTTGTCTCACGCTCTGGCAGGTGTGATTCGCCAGTTGCCAATAGTTTCTGCAAGTGTAGGATATTTGCAATTCTAGGGACTCTTGAGAAGTTATGTAAGTGCTAGAGAGAGGCTGTGGCTCCCCCTGCTGGTGGTGGTGGTGGTTACAACAAGAGAGGCTGTGGCTCCCCCTGCTGGTGATGGTGGTGGTTACAACAAGAGAGGCTGTGGCTCCCCCTGCTGGTGGTGGTGGTGGTTACAACAAGAGAGGCTGTGGCTCCTCCTGCTCCTGGCGGTGGTGGTTGCTGCTGTTTTGGTTTGTGATGTGATCATGCGCAAAGAGATGAGGAGAAAATGTGGATATTTTGAAGGCCAAAATCAAAATTGCTCCCCCAAATTCAGTGCCCCTCATCAGTAGGAAGAGCTCGATGACACTGATGCCCCATTTCCCCTCCAGCCTTCTTTCTCTCCTAGTGTTGGGGGGGTGGGGGTTGGAAGGGTGAGATAAGAGTGAAAAAAAAAGTGGTAGAAAAAGGAACCTAGAAAGTAGCCAAAAGGTCAGCTACGCACGTCTACTTAATGGATTATAACTGTGCTGAAGCAATCGTCATGTGCTTATTTATATACGACTTGAGATACACAGTTAAGAATGTCTTCCGGGATCTCTCTGCAGCACCTTAGGACATCACAGCCACCAGCTGAGCCAGGTGTGCCAGGTACAGCAGTAAAAGTCCCCAGGCACCCAGATCTCTCTCCCCCTTTCCCTCTCCCCCATCTCCCTCTCTCTCTCAATCTCTCAAGTCCTCTGCTATAAGACGTCCTTTCACTCTCTGCCATGTAGGTGGTCTGTGCTAATTTTATTTTATTTTTTACCCATCCTTTATCCCTCTGGGTTTACCCCCTAACACTAGATAGGAGAGAAAGAAGGAAAGAGTGGGAGGGAGGAAGGGAGGGAGAAGGACAGAGAGAGAGAGAGAGAGACAGAGAGAGAGAGAGAGAGAGAGAGAGAGACACAGAGAGAGAGAGACAGAGAGAGAGATCCATGAATCTAATTTCGTTCCCAAACACTGCTCCCGGTGTCCAGCCCAGCACCATCAAACATTTTCCCAGCTGCTCCTCCCTCAGTTCCCCACGGTCTGATTAAATAGTCCCCCCTTTAAGTCTGCCCAGTGCTAGCAGCTCCAAACTATGGCTCCCGCTTCAGCCTATGTGCTCAGCTCAGCGTCTCCTGACAGTGTGTTCTGCGCCACCTGCCGTCTCCTAGGCCACAGCTGCGCCAACTGTCCTTCCTTCTCTCTCCTCAATTTCCCTTTCTTAGCCTCCGATGGCTTTTCATATCCTGCACCGAGGGTCATAGGGCACGGCAGTTCCAGGGGCTCAGAGTGCTTAAGTGGCCAGTTGTCCAGCAACTGGGGGTCCTTTAAAGGGCCAGGCACACAAGATAAGCCATACGACACCCCATCTCCCAGTGAGCCTTCTACGTTCAGTTGGTTGTGTGGTGTAGTTTCTTAGCCACACCCCTGCCAAAGGTACCCCCGCCTCACCTCTTTATCCTAACACACTGTGTGGTAAAGGTTTTTGGACCAAATCATATTGCAGACAGAATTTGATCCCATAGTGAACCCCAAGATTGTGAACTATAAAAAGCTGTTTGTTTGATGTGGTCCAGTCCTAACACAAACGTTTATTCCAAGAACCTTGTGTTTACTGTAAGCAGGCGATTATGCTGCGGTTCACCTCTAGCACACTTTGATTCCAAGGTCTATCTGTACACAAGACAAAGTTAACCCCAGCTGGAGCTATTAACCAGATGGCAGGGATTACATAGGAGGGCGGGACATTGTGAGAAGGGTATTTCAGACAGCCCGGGGAAGCAGGAGCTCTGTGGCTTTGAGCTTTGGGCTTTTTCTTCCTGGGCCGTCAGGAGAGCTGCCAGGCCTCTTCCTCCTGGGCCGTCAGCTGATCTGGCAAGCTTCCGGCCTTGGGCTTTTGGCTTGTGGCCTTTTGGGTTTTGGGGCTTTCTGGATTTGAGCTCTTAGGTTTTAGTATTTGGTTTTTGGCTTTTTGTTTGGGGTGTGAGCTGAGTAGGAAGGTCAGCTGGGTGCTTTCTCTGCCTCTCTGAGCTGGCAGGTTTCCACCCCAGCACCTGGCTCCTGCATCTTCACTGGTAAAATCAAACACTTTAGGTTTTTCTTTCTTTATAAAAACAAAATCATTTCATATATATGTACACACATATATACATACACACATACGTATATATACATGTATGTGTTGGTATATATATGTATGTATAGATATAGGTTTACACGCCAGCCAGGCACAGTGGCACATACCTATAATCCCAGCACTCTGGGAGGTAGAGGCAAGCAAAGCTCTGTGAGTTCGAAGCCAGCCTGACCTCCAGAGCGAGTCCAGGACAGCTAAGGCTACACAGAGAAACCCTGTCTTGGGAAAAACCCAAACCCAAACCAAACCAACAAAAACACACTATCTGTCATGCTATAAGAAAACTAGCCTGAAAGTGAAATTCTTTAAAAAAGAAAGGTGGTGGTGATGGAATCCCATCAGAAAGAAGCCAGTGGGAGTGGCTTCCTGAGTTCTAAGCCAGCTTAGACTAGATAGCTGCAAAACCAGAAAGAAAAGGACAGAATTCATTAGACTTTTTAAGAAGACTAAGGATGTCCAGCCAGGGGAACAGGCTAACAGCAGATCTTTACCTACCCCCCCCCCCAAATCCAATCCCACAGTCTCCTGCCCAGCTCTGTAGCACGGCGCCTGCTTGCTCTCTCCTTTACTCCGCCCCATCTCAGCCATCACACAGATGAGCGCCTCCCAACTTCCTGCTCCCCACTCACTGCTCTCACCCAGCCCCGACCCCAACAGCTACGGCTTGGAGGCCCAGAGGCCATGATGATCAGTGAAACCAGCAGGCTCCCTGCGGCTCCTCACGTCGCCCTGCGGTGACTAATTCCCGGCCTCGCCCCCAGCTCTGCAGCAGGCCACCTGCTGTGGCCTCTCCTCACTCTGCCCCATTCCCAAGGGGCTAAGCAGATCCTGAAGGACTAGCTGCTCGCTTCCTTCCTGCAGTCACCTCAAAACCCCCCCCCCCGCCCCAGCCTATCCCCATTTCTAAGTGTCAGTTCCCCAAACCTAGAAACACATTTTACCTGGAACCCCCAGCGCCCACACGAATCAGGATCCCACAAGAATCCCCGACCAAGCAACACACAGCTACCAGATGGGGGTGGGGGAGAAAACCCACCTAAGACAAAACCAGTTATCAGCACGTAGAATTATAGGATTCCCAAATCCAAATACCTAAATGTCAGCATAAAAACAGAATAAAAGGTCGTCCTAGAGCCCAGCAACCCCACCACAGGCTAGCTACGCCATCGCACCTCGGCTAGAGTGAGCGTGAAGACACGGAACTACATTTGGTGTGCTCACCGCATTACAGCTCTCACTGCTGCTCACACTGTCTGCTCATTGGTTCCGTGCTTGACAGCACTGACTGCTCTGCCACAGGCCCTGGGTTAGAGAACCAGCTGACCCTGTAACTCCAGCCAGGGGAGCTGACTCTCTCTGGTGGCCTCTTTGGATACCTGCACACACGTGTGCACACACACAACCAATAATAAAATACCTTTAAAAGTCACAGAAACAGGGTACGTGCCCAGTAACAGGGAAGAAAATAAGAACAAGTTAAAATGATTCATGGAGCAGGATCCCCTTTGTCAGCCTTTACTACGACCTGACCTCCTCCCCAGGGCTCAGGCACGTTTCCCACAGGCCCTGGGGAGCTGAAGGAAGTTTGTCAAATCCAGGGGCCGCTGTGTGGGGCCTCTGAGCACGCGCTGTGGCTGGCAATGCTGGAGTCTCACCTCACACCTACTCACCTGGGCGCGGCCTGTCTGCTTCTTCCTTCACAACCATCCAGGGCTCTTTCTCCTGCTCTAACAAGGTAATCAGATCTGGCTTGGAAAAGCAACTTCCCACTTCAAAGAAAGAAAAAGTGGCACAAAGTTAAGACTTTCCTTTTTTCAGGCTCATCTCTCTGATTAACCCAGGATGTCCTGGAAGGTGGTATGTAAGCCAAACAAAACAACTTTCTTTAAATAAACTATGAACTTATACTAACTAAGGGGTCAGATCGCTAGTTCTGCTCCCTGGCTGACAGTGTGGAACCATGCAAACACTCCCTGCCTCAGAGGAATAGCTAGTTCATACATTGTTGCCACAAAGATGGCGCCACAGGAGCTCATAGACTAGCTCCAGTTAAACACGCCACCCTCCCCGAATTCCTGTCAGCAGCAGCCGCCATAACCAAGGCCTCAGGTGTCCCTGCCTTCCCTGAGGCTTTAGCCTCTCAGTTTCTCCAGGAGTCTGATTTCTACAGGAGGCTCTCAGCACTGTGGAGACTTAACCTGAGCCACTCTAGTCGCTTTCCAGAAGAGTAAAGAGACCAGCAGCACAGCCTAAAGATCCAAGCACCCCTTTCAGGGACCACAGGGTGTGGCAGGGAACTGAGGAGCAGAAAAGGGGTACCCAGGGAAGGATGGAGGGGGGGCCCAGAGGCAAAACTTGAAGCTGCCCAACCTGGCTGCTGGAGCTCCTCAGCAGGGGCATGGACACTTTCCTGAAACGTACACAAAGCTTACAAAGTGTGCAGAGTAAAGAAAGGGCGTCTCAAAAAGCCAACAGTGATGTGTTCTTGAGAGTTGTGCACAAGTGTGAGTATGTACGGATGGATGCACAGATGTGCGTATAGGGCAGGGACCAGTGTCAGGTGTCTTCATTGGTTGCCACCCACTTTAGTTTTTGAGACGAGGTCTCTCTCCAAACTCAGAGAACCAACAAGGGTGGAAAAGCAGGTGCTTCATGAAGTTCCTATTTTCAACCCAACAAATCTCACATGATGTCACTGGGAAGAAGGAGGAGGAATTCAGCTACCTATTTTAAAATTCCACTAATTAAAATGTATGCGTATGTGGAGATTTATCTGTATTTAAGACTGAGCACCACATGCATGTAGAGTACCCATGAAGGCCAGAAAGAGGTGTCAGGTCCCATGGAACCGGAGTTACACATGGCTGTCAGCCACCCTGCGGTGCTGGGAACTTAACTTGGGTCCTATATAAAAGCAGCTGGGTCTCCTAAGCACCAAGCTATTTCAATAGCTCATGATACTATCAATAGATTCATATTCTTACTTCTGTAATGTATTTGTTTGAAACGAGGCCTCACCCCGTCCACTGAGCTACTCTGGATCTCAGTATGTAACTGAGGGTGATGCTGCACTCACAGCAATCCTCCTGCCCCAGCCTTCTGAGTGAAGCAATGACAGGAATCAGCCACCAAGCCCAGCTTCAGCCTCTGCTGCCTTCTAGTTCAGAGTGAGGAAAGCAGACAGTGTAGAGGACACATCCCCCACTCACGGCGACAGATGCCTTACCCACTGTGACGAGGTGGCTGTAGGTCTCCAACATCATGTCCCTGTATAAGACCCTCTGAGCAGCATCCAGGCAGGCCCACTCCTCCTGGGAGAAGTCAACAGCCACATCCCTGAACGTCACTGACCCCTGAAACCACAAACACAGGGACAGTGAAATGGGGAAGCTTTCAAGATGGAAACACGGAAGGGAAAGGACTGAAGAGTGGGAAAGGAGCCGCATGGAAACGCTCAAGGCACCTGACTGTGTGAGCTCCCCATAAAGGATGACTGTGCCGCCCTACATACCCAATAAACGTGCATGTCCCTTCATCCACGTGTTTCAAGTTACACCCCACAAAAGAGACATGTCACCCAGGCTCCGTGTAAAATACCTAGGAAATACTCTGAGTCCTTGAGTTTATTATAGTGTCCCATGATATAATTAAGATTTTTGTCATGAGAATAATTTTATACACTACATAAGAGTCCATAAAATTGCTATGTAAGAGTCCATATTGGGTGCATATTGGGTTTATCCTTTTTACCATTAAAAAACAGACAAAGGAAAAAAAAGAAAACTTTGAAGGTGGTCAGTGTGCCTCAGGTCTTCCTAGTCTCAGACTACCATCACCTATCACAGCCTGGATGACCTTTCCCTCTGGTCACTGAACGCTCTCCTAAGCCTCCTCAAGCAGGTCACCTGGTCACACACATGCACTGAGGACAGTCACTCTCGCACCCTGGGTCATCAGCCGGAAAACACCAGAGATGTCAAGCAGACTTCTGACACCCCAAAGCCAGCTTCCCTGTGGGGCTGACGCCCCCCTGCACCCACAGTCCTCCCTGACCACAGACCCAGCAGACAGCACATGAGGAGGAGTGCAGTCAAAGAAAACCCCAGGAGCAGCTGGAAAGAGGCACAAACAGGAAGTGCTCTGACCCTCCAACCTCACTGTAAGGGGCAGACAGGGCTGGAGGGTTTCAGAGCCTTGGGAAGCTTCTAGACAGCAAGACAGGAAGGAGTCACCTAACCTGGAAGTCCCCTGTGTCAAAGGCAGAAGCGACAACTTACACAGACCGTGTGGTGACAACTGGAGCCGGCCATCTTCAGGTTTCCTCCCTGGGGACAGAAAGAAAGCCTCTCATTGGATTGTGACCTGACGTTCCCTGCAGGGGAGATGAACCATGAACCTGGTTTCCTTTTGATGCCAAGTGTGGGATGGAGAAGAGGACAGGATGTTCACCACTTAGATGTGAGAGAGCAGGATGTGTTTTCACTTAAAGTCAAACCACTTCGTGGGGGACTTGGTTGTTGCCAGATGAAAAACATCCTTGAACAGACTGAGAGGAGGGGTGTGTGTGTGTGTGTGTGTGTGTGTGTGTGTGTGTGTGTGTGTGTGTGTGTGTCCCCATGCATACACACATCCAAAAACAGGAGACGGAGTTTTTTGGTTGGGACTTGGCTTTTAGCTGTTCAACCCTGTACTTCGAGATGCTCCTAGAGAGACCCACTCCAGGAAAAGCTTCAAGGCTTTGGACTCCAGCTGAGGCTCCGGGTTCCCGTTGCTCCAGGTTCCAGCAGCAACATTGGTGGAATTGCTGGGCTGCTGAAATCCTGCTGACTACGCCAGGAGAATCGTTCCTAGGAACTGACACTCACGTTTCATTCCTGTTTTCCTTAATTTCCTTTCCCTTTTATTTAGGCTAGTTGGGTTATAAGGGAGGTAGGCTTGTTTAATAAGCTCATAATAAAATATAATTGTTAAGAATATTGAGCCTACAGTTCCCAGACTGGCTCCTGTCAGGATGATGTCATCGACCTCTCCTAACCCAGACAGCCCAGTGCACAAGGCTCAGTGTGGAGAGCAGCCATCAGCACGGCTGCCTTGGAGGTGCTGCAGAAGAGGCCAGCAGAGGAGCCCATCTTCACCCTGAGATCAGCCAGGCCTAGGGCTGGGCCTCTCCTCCTCCTGTGAGGAGACCTTCCTCCTGGAGTCCCGCCTAGCAAGGCTGACGGGGCTCACAGCATCCGCATGGCCGCTCAGGGCTGAGGCACAGCAAGGCTGAGGGGGCTGCAGCCGCAGTGTCAGGCAGTGCCCAGCATTCCGTACCCACTTTAGTAAATGGGATCCCACACCGTGGAACTTTCCTGAACACTTTCCTGAGCACCTTTGTCATCCATCATCCATGATCACAGCTTATGTTGTGTCAATTGGCGTGTGCGGGAGGACAATCTGTGCTCTGTTCTACCTTCAGCAGCGTTCAGCCTCCTCTCACAAGACCTGAGCAGCGCACACCCCTCACAACGCCCTAAGACACTGCACCAGGGAGCGGCCAGCACCACATGGGAACCAGCGCTCTAGCCCACCAGGTCTATGATTGGTTCAGCACACTGTGGGACTGTGTGTTTAGTTGGTTTTGAGACAGAATCCTGTGTGTCCCAGGCTGAGCCTGAACTCCCAATGCTCCTTCCTCCATCTCCCGTGCTGACATCACAGCCACGCCCAGCTCTTAAGTGCACATCTGAGAATCTTATGAAATTATACTTTTTCCTCTTCATGTGAAATTCACAAACAAGTTTCCCTTCTTTCATTGTCCTTCCTTCCCTCCTGCCTCTGCACACACCAGGCTAGCCAGCCTTGCAGGGACTCTCTCGTCTCCACCTCCCATCCTGCCATAGGAGGGCTGGGATTGCATTCGTGCACGGCTGCGTCTGGCGTTGCACAGTTGCATGCCTGTAAGCACTGTACCCACTGAGCCATCTCCTCCACACACACTTGTGCATTTCTATGAGTTTTTGTCCATTTTTATACATTTCCAAGAGATATTTACACTGCTGCTTGCATTCCAGGATGATTTACACGGCATGATACGCAGCTCCCGGCGGGGGAGGGGGGGGCGGTGAACGGATAAGACACATGCAGGATGCGGCTCAGGACACAGTGCAGTAACATCCAACCATTTACTACAATAAGGTTGAACATGGGGAATAAGCTAAAGACAGAAGACAAAGGCTGGGGCTGGAAGAGTGCCTCAGAGCCTGAGAGCTGGTTTGGCTTTTCCAGAGGACAGGAGTTCAGTGTCCTGACCGGTCCCAAAGCCTGTATAACCCCAGCTCCAGCAGATCCTATGACCACTGGCCTCTGAGGGCACCTGTGCTCCATGGACACACAACCCCACACACTGAAATTTCATGAAAAGTAATTCATCTTTCAACACACAAACAAAAAATACCTACGATCTTACTCACTTTGAATCTGATACCACTACGTCGTAGGAAGAAGTAAAATAGGACAGTTCATGGGGGTTGAGTAGCTGAGGCTGGGTGTGCAGCCTCATGGATGACGAGGGCTGGGAAGACACCGACCATAGACTACAACATTTCAGCTACACAACAGAAGTTCTAGAGAAATACCGTGAAACACGGTGGTTAGGATTAATAGTTTTGATTTTGTTTTTGTTTTTTTTGGTTTTTCGAGACAGGGTTTCTCTGTGTAGCCTTGGTTGTCCTGGACTCGCTATGAGTTCGAGGCCACCCTGGTCTACAAAGGGAGTCCAGGACAGATTAATAGTTTTGAAAAGGCTTAAGTGAGTAGACAGTAAGAGCGCTCACTACAAATACGTTCCAATGCAGCCATTCCAAAGTACACAATACCAAGAAGAAGAGAAAAAGAAGAGGAAGAAGAAGAAGAAGAAGAAGAAGAAGAAGAAGAAGAAGAAGAAGAAGAAGAAGAAGAAAAGAAGCCCTAAGCCCTAGAGATTCCTATTTATGACGGGATGAGTGTGGAGAGATGTCAAGCATCACTGAATTATGTGAATATTAAGTGGAAAGGGAAGAGCCAACATAAGGGCCACAATGACGGTGGTATGTCTTTGCACGTTCCTCCTTCAGTTACTGACAATTCTATATTCTAAACCTGAAACCTCATTTCTCAAGCTGAAATAGAAAACTGGCTCTTGGATCCCAGCTGTGTCGCCGAGACGCCCTCCTCCTGCACGGCCGACGCGGGGCGCCTGAGCAGCCTGAGGTCCCAGCCCGGCTCCGAGCGCATCCCCGGCGAGCGCTTCCCCTCACGCCCCACAGCGCTCACCACGCCTAGGGCGCTGACCAAGTCCCGGGGCCGCACGGCAGCCGCCCTCCTAGGCGGCCCTCGGAGCCGCTTCCGGCCCCGGAACGCTCGCCCCGAGCTCCAGTCTGCAGCCCAGGGAGAGTTTCCCATCAGACCCCGCGCCCCAGCTCTCCTGACTGCAGCTCAGGCCTCTGCCTCGGGCCCTGCGGCCGCGAGAGAGAGCAGGGGCGGAAAGCGAGCGACACAGGACACACGTGATGCAGAGGAGGCCGGAGCGTCCACAGACAGACACACAGACACACAGACACACACACACACACACACACAGACACACAGACACACACACACACAGACACACACAGACAGACACACACACACAGAGACACACACACACACACACACAGACACAGACACACACACACACACACAGACAGACACAGACACACACACACACACAGACACACAGACACACACACAGACAGACACACAGACACACAGACACACAGACACACACACACACACACACACACACAGATAGACACACAGACAGACAGACACACAGACACACACAGACACACAGATAGACACACAGACACACACACAGACACACACACACAGACAGACACACAGACACACAGACACACACACAGACACACACACACAGACAGACACACAGACACAGACACACAGACACACAGACAGACACACAGACAGACACACACACACAGAGACACGCAGACAGACAGACACACACACACACACAGACAGGCAGACACACACACACACACACACACAGACACACACACACAGACACACACACAGACACACAGACAGACAGACAGATAGACACACAGACAGACACACAGACACACACACAGACACACACACACAGACAGACACACAGACAGACAGACAGATAGACACACAGACACACAGACACACAGACAGACACACACACACAGAGACACACAGACAGACAGACACACAGACAGACAGATAGACACACAGACACACACACACAGACACACGCACACGCCAGCATCCGCCCACCCCGCCCCACCGCCCACGTCCACACCCAGCCCGCTGGCTCTCGCCTTACTCTGTGGAGACTGAAGCCAAGATGAAATTTTTTTTCCTTTTACAAGAAAGATTCAGAAGATTCCGCATTAGTGTCACCTGGACACTATGCTACTTCCGGTGCGATGGACTCTGGGAAATGCAGTCCTCGCTGGCGGAGCCCGGGATGCAACTTGGGCCTATCGGGGAGCTGCGCCCAGTGGACTGTGGGAGTTCCCACGGAGATGCGCTCTTAAAGGGGAGGCTCCCTCCATTGATCAAAAGGGACTCCCTGAGTCTGTGCATAATTTATTTTCTCACCCACGGCGCGTACAAAAGAGCCTAAGCTTTAAAGCGCAGAATACGAAACAAGATCTGATCGAGCTGTAGCTGACTTGATTACGCTTTGCCTGAGACCCACTGAGTAGGATCCCGCCGCGCTAGCAGGGACCATGATAAATTTGAAAAGACTGAACTTAAGATTTGGCTGGTTTTAAACGTGCGTTGTTTACACCAGAGATTTCAGAGAGCTGCTCTGGACCTTGCAGGCTTCAGTGTCCCTGTTACCTCGACAGAAAAATGTGACTGAGGACCACGTCGATGTGTATCAATATCTCCATTAGACGGTCATTTGCCTCCTGTTGGAGGATGAGTAATATTACATGAACGTATCCTAAACCAACGCAAAAAGCACGCCTCGTTTTTGTAGGAAAAACCGTATTTGTTGTAACAGGGCACTATTGAAGTTTTGAAACCGCTTTTGTTGTTTCTCATAATCGTAAAACAACAACTTCCAAAACGTGACAGAAAGCAACTGTCAAGAGACTAGACGGCCCTAATAATAAAACCGATCTCATTAAATGTGCTGTAAATTATCTAAACGCCGAAGTAGAGGTCGTCACATTAGATTTGAAGATAATTTGAGACCCACCAATGTGTTAAGCAGAGTAGATACGTTTAAGATAAATACTCCGGCAGATTCAAAGCGACCGCCCTCGCAATAGTCAAAAGAAAACTTAAGTCGGTTTTAAAATCCAGGCAGATTTTAGGACAAGTAACATTGCCAGTGATAACAAGGAGGGCAAATCACCGAATGACAATAAACTTGGCTGCGTGAGGTAATCCAAGCATTTTAATCCCAGCCATGGGGATGCCCAGCCAGGTGGATGTGTGTGGGATTAGGCAACTGCTCATAAGGGCTAAAATTAACCTATAAGGCCAGTTTGCCCAAGGACAAATAACTTCCTGGAATGCTGAGGCTGTTGTCAAGTACGAATGTTTGAAACGAGCAAAAGAAACATATTCTAAGTACTACTATTTTGTTTTCAGACTCCGTTTAATCATAGCAGAAAAACTTGAGTTCAAGGTCCCAGGGCCTCCTAGGAGAACCAGAGAATTCCCAATATCTGGGCAGCTTCTGTTATAAAGAAACATCTCTCTTTTTTTTGTTTTTTGTTTTTTGAGACAGGGTCTCTCTGTGTAGCCCTGGCTGTCCTGGACTCGCTTTGTAGACCAGGCTGGCCTCGAACTCACAGTGAGCCGCCCGCCTCTGCCTCCCGAGTGCTGGGATTAAAGGCGTGCGCCACTACATCTCAGAGGCAACTCCTACGTCTTGCTGGCAGAGTCAAACAAGTCCGTGTTCCCAGGCCCAGGGACCTACTCCGATCCTGATTGGTAGAAACTTCCTTGCTCAACCCCTTATGTCAAAATAGGATCGGACAATGCTGCAGCCCACCCTGGCCTCTTGCGCTATTATCTTCACCCTTTAAATATGCAATATGGCTCCTCCTCGGGGATATGGCTGAGATCTCAAACTGGCTGCCTCCCTGGGCTCAGAAAAATAAAGCTTTCATTTTAAGCTGCTATATCTGAACTGAGTTTTCTCGGCTTCCACCCTGAAGCCGCCCAGATAACAAGTCACGTGCTTTCACTTTAGTAAAGGGGGTTGATTGCCTCAGCTGCACAGAATGGTCTCACATAGGTGGGAGATACGGAGGCAGAAAGTGCATAGCCCTGTGCGTTTGGCCTTTATGACACCTGACGAACCTACTTCTGCATATTTCTCTTGGACTCCTGGGCGTGGACCTGGCCAATATCCTTCTTTCTGGCCAGTATTTACTAAAGCTTGCTTCGACTGGACAGCGACAGGGTCAAACACTCTCCTTCCAATGTCCTTCCAAAGCAAATACCAAAGGATTTTAGCAGTACGGATGGTAGCAGTACCAACGGCTTATCTGAAGTCCATAAAACTCTTGGAAACGGACTTAAGAGACAATCTTACCCAATGGCAACTGACCTGCGCCCCCCCACCCCCGCAGAGATGGGATTATACTCTGAAATGGCTCTACAAATACCATGCTGCACTTTGTATTTGTGTTAAGTAGCATTTCTGGCATTGACAACTACAACAACCTTGATCAGCTCTGGGAAAATTTAAAGATGTAGTATGTTCTGTAGTATCACATGCTCAGTAAAGATGTTAAATTCTTTTTACTCAACTCTCATTTACTTAATGTGACTGGGTGTTCTGCCTGCTTTTATGTCTGTGCATCACTTGGTGTGCCTGGTGTAGGCAAGTTGGATTCCCTGTAACTGGGTTAGTTACAGATAGTTGTGAGCCAACCTGCTGGGTGCTGGAACTGAATCCAGGTCCTGTGTAAGAGCCATAAGTGCTCCTATGTGCTGAGCCATCTCTGCAGCCTCAAAGAGGTAATTCTTTTTATGAAAATACACAAGCAATCTATCTCATTAGGATGTTTTCTTTTTGACCTCAATAAATTGTAAGATTATATGTATTTCAAGGAATTGTTTTAAAGTAGGTCTTTTTTTTTTTTGAGACAGGGTTTCTCTGTGTAGCCGTGGGTGTCCTGGGCTCACTCTGTAGACCAGGCTGGCCTCGAACTCACAGCGATCCGCCTGCCTCTGCCTCCCGAGTGCTAGGATTAAAAGCCTGCGCCACCACCGCCCGGCTTAAAGTAAGTCTTGATGACTCAGTGAGTGTTTGACTTGTATACCATTTTATATGTTGACTTATGTGGAGTTTTATAAAGATTTCCTTGTGAAAATATGTGGCTAGTGGAAAAAGTTTAAGAAGTGCAGTCTTAGGTAATATAACTAAGTAGACCTATTAAGAAATGTAAACACAGTGGAGCAGTAGAGTTTTAGGTCTTTAATTTCAGCACTGGGGCAGCAGAGGTAGGTGGATCTCTGACTTCAAGGCCAGCCTGGTTAACAGAGTGAGTTCCAGGACAGCCAGTGCTATACAGAGAGACCCTGTCTCTAAATAAATAAAATCCCAAAATTTGTGGACAAATGGATGGAACTAGAAATGATCATCCTGAGTGAGTTAACCCGGAAGCAGAAAGACTCACATGGTATATACTCACTTATAATTGGGCACTAGCCCAAAGGGGATGTCCCATGAAAGTCTTCACTTACCAGGAGATTGGGATAGATGTGAGGACATCCTACTGGGACTCTAGATGAGAGAAGTATGGGAGATAGGGAAATAGAAGGATCTAGAGGGTCCTAGAAACCTAAAAGAAGAACATCATGATGCTCGGATCTGGACCCAGGGGACAACGCATGCAGTAAACATTGAATCCCTACTCAGATCTAGCCAATGGACAGGATGTTCTGCACAGTTGTGTGGAGAGCGGGGACTGACTCTGACATGAACTCTGATGCCCCATATTTGACCACTTCCCCGTGGTGGGGAGGCCTGGTGGCACTCAGAGAAAGGATAAGCAGGCTACCAAGATGAGACTTGATAGCCTATGAGCATATAGTGGGGGAGGAGGTCCCCCTCAGTCACAGACCTAGGGGAAGGGAATAGGATGAAAGTGGGAGGGAGGGAGGAACGGGTGGATACAAGTGAGGGGAAAACAATTTAGATGTAATCTAAATAATTAAATAAAAATAAAGTTAAAATAAACAAAAGAAACCGTGTCTCTAAATAAAGAAACCACGTTGCTAAATAAATAGGAAGGAAGAAAAAGAAACTAAACACACACACATATATAAAAGAAAAGTGACCACTAATTCCATAATCTGAAGCATACAGTAAGTATGCATCTAAATTTAATTTTAAAACAGATTTTTAACACACTGAAGTCAAATTAATCTGACATGTGTGAAAACAATGTAGAAATAAGTGTGACTATTCTAAATAATGCCCAATGAGTTTTGAGCATTCATCTTTAATACAAGATGATCTTTTAAATTTTTTTCAAGTGAGTATGGTGTGTGTATTTGTGTGTAATGTGTGTCTGTGTGTCTGTCTGTCTATCTGCATGTGAGTGTGTGTGCTGTTAGGGAAAAAAAAACATTTCCCACAAAGGGATCTTTAATATTGAATTATTCCATTACAAGGAACACACACATTTAAACAAAAATCAAGCAAAGAAACTACAAGAATGTTCTAGATCCTGGGGCAGTTGTAGTCATGCTGCAGCAGCAGAGCCCCGCCCATAATTCCTTGGAATTCAGGAGTTGCTTCTAGGCCATCGCTGGACCTTGAAGAAAAAAAGAGCTGGCAGGCAGCTCCCAGCCAGAGAACTCAGTTCCAGCTGCCATTGATATATATATGGAGAGAGAGAGAGAGAGAGAGAGAGAGAGAGAGAGAGAGAGAGAGAGAGGGAAGGATAGAGGGAGGGAGGGAGAGAGAGAGAACCCTCCTCCTTTCTCAGTTCGTATAGGGAAAAAAAATCCTTTTTTCCCCCCCTTTCTGGTTGTTTGTTCCAGAACCCTTCCTTCTAATTTGTACCTGCAATATGTGCAATATTTGTGTAGTTAATGCTTTCCCTTTTAACAAGAATTTTAGCAGCTGTACATATTGCTGCTCCTGAGACACAGAGTACCACAGGTCTCTGCCAAACCCTGGAGCCTCACTTACACTGTGAGTGTAGATCACCTGCAGTTCTGCAGTTTCTGGAGCCTTCTTTTCTCTGAGCCCCACTGATAATTTAGTCACAAAAGGCTACGCCAAAGCCTCGGGTGTCATCACTCCAGAATCCATGTCAGATATAATAGCTCTGCTAAAATTCTGCCACAGGCTCCAGTTATTTCAATTAAATCTTTGCTTTGTTTTGTGGGGTTTGTTTTGTTTTAGTTTTTGATTGTTTTACGTGGCGTGCTAGCCAGTCTTATGTGAACTTCACAGAGTTATCTGAAAGGAGGGATCCTGAATTGAGAAAAGGTCCCCGTAAGGTCCATAACACGCTTTCCTAATTAGATCCTGATGGGGAGGGCACAGCCCACTGTGGCTGACGCCATCCCTGGATGGGTGATCCCAGGTTCTATGACAAAGCCGAGAGGAGCGAGCCAGCGAGCAGCACCCCTCTGAGGCCTCTGCATCGGCTCTTCAGGTCCCTGCCCTGTTCAGTTCCTGTCCCCCGACTTCCTTTGATGATGAGCAGCAATATAGAACTAAAATCCAAATAAACCATTTCCTCCACAACATGTTTTGTGGTGATGTCATTTCCTTACAGTAATAGTAATCCTTAAAAAAAAAGATACAAGATTTCTTTTAAATACTCTTGAATGGTTAGTAATAAAAAGAATAGGTTTCTCCTAAAGCCATATAGTCCTCCTTATTTATGGAAAGTAAGTCTGAAACCTCTTTGATTTTGTAGGACAAATTAAGCCGAGCAGTCTAACTGCTGTTTCAATTCAGAAACGGAACTTTTTAATACCTCTGAACACTGATCAACCTGTCTGCTTAGTTTCTGAAAGTTTTTATGTGCCTTGATAAAGGATGATGTGCCTATGGCCGTCAGGCCCACTATGCAAGCAATGGCAGCAGTGAGATGAGCACCAGCACACTCTGTCCCTTTGTGCTCCTGGGTCCTATTAATACCTATTTTCCCTTCTTTCCCATTATATAGGTATACATGGAAAAAGAATATGTACTATGATGCATAAAATGTGTTTCTGAGTTCGGAAAGCATAAGAGGCACACTTAGTCAAAGACATTACCTCATGTCCACCATGTCAGGGACCCGGCAGCACTGCTGTTGTTAACCCACAAGGCAAAGCAGCCGGCAGCAGAATGGGGGAAGTGCCTAGGTTAGAGGTTTAGGACATCAGGAAAGACCCGTGCACCTGTAAGTCATCTAATGTTAAGCTGGGCTGTCCAGTCGCAGTGAGTTTTGTCTGTCAATGGGCTCGCTGACTGCTTACTTCCTATCTGTATATACTATGAGGACCAAGGGTCTAAGCACGGCCAGCAATCCTGGCTGGTTTCTGGCTGGGAAAGATTCGCTAAGTGGTGGACATTTCCAAGCGTGGAAAATAGGGATGGGGATCTCTCAGCTTCCTGGACAGTGGGCGGCAGGACTGTGGCTCCAGGTGTGCTAGGGGAAGTAGTTTCCTTAGGAGACAGAGTTGGTTGGGGCTTTGGTACGGGAGGGATCAAAAGGTCTTAGGAACAAGAAGAGGGGAGTGTTTGTTCTAGGTAGTAAATCTATTCCAAGGTTACCTTCCTGGGGCCTGAACTCTGACACAAGTTTCCCATAGCCAGAAATTTTTTGATGCCCTTGGCCGTGTAGCATAGCACCTCAAAAGGAAAGGCAAATAGGATGGCCAAGATTTTCTCTTTGCTTTTAATGTCCTCCCCCCCCCCCCATTCCCAGCATTGAGAAGCCTTCTCTCTCCACCATATATATATCATGGATTTGCATGGTAGTAAGCGTACAGCAACAGTCTGTACGTATGGTGGTGGGTCTTCCTTTTCCACATCTGGGAGCCTGGGTCAGATTAATTAGCTCCGCTCTCTTGGCTGAGGTACCCAGCCCTAAGGCGTGGGCTCTAAACATACCAGTAAAGGACACTACTGAAGGCCCCATCTACCTGGTTTCATCTTTAGTGAAGCTGGTCCCACCCACCTAGAACACTGCATCAAGATCTTTAAGGGAGATGTCATCCCGAGACAGTTAATACATGAGCAACTGTAGATCCTCATCGGGCAAGAGGGTAGCAGGATTAATGGTCATGGGTTTCTCAAGTTGGGCACAATGGTGGTCCAATATTAGGGGCTGGAACTGGGTCAAACAGTCATTAGACAGCCAGCACCCTGGTGTTCCTCTGATGAGGGCCTCAACGACGTTACTGGGTTTTATAAGACACTGACCCGGCATTAACTTGTTTGTATTTCATTAGATGAATAGTTGCCAGGGCAGCTCTTAGACGCGTGGGTGTTGGTCTGATCTATTTTGGTGCTAATTAATAAAAAGCCATCACACGTGAGCAGGGCAGATGAGACAGGCATGGCTACCGTTCCCTGGCTCGGGGAGGGAAGAGAGAGTCTTGGGAAGAGGAGAGACCAGAGAAGGAAGGAGAAGGCTGCGCCATCATGGGTTAAGTGGAGAAGCATATGGCCAGCGTGGATGGAGACTTGGCCCAGATGAAGAAGAACATGAGCAAGTATTTGGGATCACGGATGGGGGGAAGCTTGCTAGAAGTTATTAGAAGCAGATGGCATGGGATTGGGGCAGGGATCCCAGGCCTGTCCCACTATGGGAAGTCGTTTAGAGGATTAATGTCTGCCCTGCAGACATTAGGTTAAGCAAGGCTACTTTAAAATATAACAGGTGTCTGTGTCTTGATTGATGGCTAACGGGTGAGAAAATACTGTTGTAATTATAATTATAGGCCTAATGATAGACATTATTAGGCCACACTGGCAATTTAACAAGTATGTCACCATACAGCTACAGGGCCCAAATGTTGGGACATGTATTTCATAGGGCTTTGCCATGGGCCCAAAATTTGGGCTAAAATCCCTTTCCATTTTGTTCAATGAACAGATGAAAAGGTTTTGAGATGTCTGGGCCAGAGCTGATCTTAAAGCCTCAAATTGCTGAGAGTAGTGTTCCATAGTGTAAATGTGCCACAGTTTCTTTAGCCATTCTCCACCTGAGGGACATCTAGGTTGTTTCCAGATTCTGGCTATTACAAATAAGGCTGCTATGAACATGGCTGAGCTATGTCCTTGTTGTGTGGAGGAGCATCTTCTGGGTATATTCCAAGGAGTGGAATAGCTGGGTCTTGAGGAAGCCCTATTTCCAGTTTTCTGAGAAAAGTGCCTTTCATGTAGTCTTTAGTCAAAATGAGGTCCTCAGAGCCCGGTTTATTCTGGCTTACGAAAGTGCTGCCATTTCCTCAACCAGAAATACACAGATGAACCTGGGAACCCTTAAACCTGACTCTTGGCCTTTGATGTCGTGATCTGAGTGGTGGCAGCGGTCCTCCTCTGAGACAGACTCCTTTGGCCTCGGCTCATCAAGTAGCCTCTGACGTACAAGGCTGGGCTTTCTGAGCTGACATTATGTGATCCCCAGTTCTACAACCCTGGCAGGAGCCCCTTGGTGATTCTTTATGATCTCTGATAGTTTTAAAGGCTAGGAGGAGGCCATCCATATATTGTGAGAACATGGTCCTGAGGGACACCTGATGGAGGGGCAAGAGGTCACCACTTAGTGTCTCATCGGAGAAGGTCGGAAAGCTTTAAAATCCGTGGGGCAGCCTGGTCCAGGGTAGTCGCCCCCTGTGACCTCCAGCTGCAAAGATGGGTTGACTCACCTCTGTCAATGGGAAGTTGAAGAATGTATCTTTCAGGTCCAAGACTAACCAGGCACCAGACAGCGTGAGCCACATACGAGCATGAAACAGTATGTGTTTGGGACCATGGGTGGATCATCTTTATCCTCTTGATTATTTTTCTCAGATTTTTGGACAAGTCCATGATCAGAGGTCACAGGTTTCATCGCACGAAGAAGAGGTATGTTTCAAATCTGTCTAAGCCAGGCTTACCCTTGAAAATACTAGACAAAGCGTATTTCTGTTATTAACTAAGCTAGTACCTAACAAGACCACAAGTAAGATTATTTGTAGATGTAACTACTAATTTGTATCTCCAGTCATCCTGAAGTTTGCAATAGTTAGCTTTCATGAAACTAAACTTTACTCACAGCGATCCACCTACCTCTGCCTCCCGAGTGCTGGGATTATAGGCGTGCGCCACCACGCCCGGCTTTTTTTTTTTTTTTTTTTTTTTGAGACAGGGTTTCTCTGTGTAATCTTGGCTGTCCTGGAGCTCGCTCTGTAGACCATAGCCTGGAATGCACAGAGACCCTCCCACCTCTGCCTCCCGAGTGCTGGAATTAAATGCGTGCACCTGGCTCTTAAAAGAGAGAGATTGGAGGGATGCATCCAAAAGTGGCTGCCTCTTCTCCCAGGAAAAGACAGCAGAGAACTGAGGGTACACAGCCTTTATATAGGATTTTTTTTCTTTTTTCTTTTTTTTTTTTTTTTTTTTTTTTTTTTTTTTTTTGATGTTTCAAGACAGGGTTTCTCTGTGTAGCCTTGGCTGTCCTGGACTCACTTTGTAGACCAGGCTGGCCTCGAACTCACAGTGATCCACCTGCCTCTGCCTCCTGAGTGCTGGGATTAAAGGTGTGCCCCACCACAAACGGCAAGATTACTTATCCACAGCACACTGGACTTTTTAGTGGACCTCTAGCAGCCAGCATCTTACCGAATGTGACAGTGGGATTCTAAATGCTTCTAGACATGCTGCACAGAGATACACAACCTGTTCTTAGCCCAAGTGTTTCATGTGCACTTCCCTTCCCTTGGATTAGAAGAAACAATGGCTAAGGGCTGGCAATGCATCCGAACGGCCAGGCTCAGGCCAACCACACACAAGAGCCTACCTTATATCAACACTGAAATTTTAATGAAGCGTAGGGCAAGACCAAATCTGTATCCATGCTGGATTCTCCTTAGGATGTGCACTCTTGTAAAAAGACAGTTTGGAGGCCAATGACAATTTTCTGAAAGTCATAAAATTCTGGATCATTTTCTTAACCTTAGCTGATGTAGTGCGGGGAAAAAATGTCATGTCCACAATGCTTTTTTTGTGGAAGGGTTGCCATACAGCCATAGTTGCACAACGTAACTAGGCTTGCCTCCAACTTTTGATCCCCCTGTGTCAGCTTTCCCAGACTGGGTTTCAGGCATGTACTACCACACCCAACTCCAAAAGACATTCTTAATGCTACAGCCCCAGTACCCATATATACAGAAAAATAGGGTAAACATGGTAAATTGTTAACAATTTTGAATCCAGGTGAGACTACAGAGATGTGGGTTTTGTTTTTGTTTTTGTTTGTTTTGTTTTTTGCTCCTCCAATTTTTCCACCTGTATGAAAAACTTCACACGTGTATATTTCTATGATGTTGATTTTGGCTATTTTTGTTCGTGGTTTATGCAAAGCCCACCAAAGAAGATCACTGAGACTCAGGTTTAGCCAACTGAAAGTCTTTATTCCAGCCAGCTGGGACTACACTCCAGCATGTGGGATCAAGTGTAACCCTAGGCATTTAGAGCAAGAGGCTATTAAAAGCAAAAAATACATTCTGTTACCTTGCTTGGCAACTGCAGGGGGGAAGCGGGCACAGCAGGAAGTTTAGCAGAAGCCAAGATAAGCAGTTGGCTGAAAGGGGAGGTTTGCACAGCAGGAAGTTTAGCAGAAGCCAACACAAATTAGCAGGGGACTCTTGACCTCTGGCTCCTAGAACAGAGTTGGACAATTTTCCCCAAGAGTCTCCATTAGCAGTCAAAATTCCAGTCAAACGTAAAATAGCCCGGCAGGAACCCTGAGGTGGAGGAGGCTCTGCAGGGTCTCGCCTGTCACAGATGTATTTTGTCTTAATGTCTGGGCAAAGAGCATAAATGACAGGTTTTACCTTTTGAAAGGTTTATGCTTAACTCCTGTAAAAAGTGCATACTCACCAAGAGCTATACTTTTAACATCTCCACAAAATACCTGAACAGATTCTCAATGAGAATCCTTTCCTATACCTTTTCACCCATCAGAATTTATCCACAATGAAGTTATTTGAAATTTAATAATTAAGGAGTGCATGAGGTTTTTCTAAACCATCTGCAATACAATTTAGCTTTCCTATCACTTACAGTAATGCCAGTAAAAGCAGGAACACTGTAAAAGCTACTTTACAGAACATGGGCATGAAACAAATACTATTTCAAGAGTTCTTTGTCCTATATAACCCTGTTTCCCAAACTTTGGCTGATACTGTGCTTACCATTAACAAATTAGGAGAAAGCAAACATCCACTCAGATATCACAGGAACCCCAGGATGTTAATGGTGACAGGAAGGTGCCTCATATAACCCTAACTCCCATAACTGCTCTCCCTAAATCGGCTAAATAGTATTTGGAAATTAAGTCTATATGATTAACAGTTGTGCTAAAAATCAGATAAATCAAGCACATGATGGCTACACTGGATTTCTGACATTCAAACACACCTCCTCTATTCTCATTAGACCAAGGGTTTTTGGTATCAAGAGAAAATAGATAATCTGACGTTGATCAAACTCTAGGGCAGATTAAAATTGTTCCCACATTCTTTTCAGTTAGTCTTATCAATGAGTTCCTTGATGTTCAGTAAAATTTCCAAAGGCTTGTCCGCCTTCCTTTCCTGGTCTTGTCAAAGCTCATCATTTACAGACATGGCTTTTCTGCGTTCTTTACATTCATATGGTTTCCGTCCTATATGAACTCTCTGAGGAGCTTTAAGAGCTCAGCGACTCTAAAATAATGTTCCCACATTCTTTGCATAGGGTCCCACGCCACCACAGATCCTTTTATGTTGAAGACAGCCTACGCTCAAGTTGAAGGTCTTTTCACATTCTTTATGCTGATAGGGTTTCATACAAATATGAATTCTCTGATGTGCACTGAAGGTTGAACTTAATCTAAACATTTTCTCACGTTTCTTACATTCATTCTCACCAGTGTGAATTCTTTGATGTATAGCTCAGTGTTACTGACGACTTTCCACGTTTCTTACATAAGGCTTCTTATAGAGATTGCAAGGTCAAGCAGAGTGTGATTTCAACTACAGGCGTTCCCACACTCTTAACATTGGTAAGGGCTCTCACCAGTGTGAATTCTCTGGTGTGCTTTAAGGTCTCTACCACAAGTAAAGCACTTCCCACACTCTTTACATTCATACGGGTTCTTCCCAGCATGAATTCTAAAATGTCCAAGGAATTGGTAGTGATATTGAAAGGCTTCTCCACATTCCTTACATTGAAAAGGCTTCTCCCCGGTGTGGATTCTCTCATGGATCCTAAGGCCTGTGCTACGAAGAAAGCCCTTTCCACATTCCTTGCACTGAAATGGCTTCACATCCGTATGAATTCTCTGATGCTGAGTAAGCTGGTACTGAAGTCTGAAGGCTGACCCACACTGCTCACACTCAAATGATTTCTCTCCAGTGTGAATGCTCTGGTGCCGAGTGAGCTGTGCCAAAACAGTGAAGGCCTTCCCACACTCCTTACACTGAAAGGGTCTCTCACCAGAATGAATTTTCTGGTGTTGCAGGAGGTTTGAGCGACGATTAAAGGCTTTCCCACACTCCTTACACTCATACGGTTTCACACCAGCATGAATAATTCTATGCTCAACAAGGCTGGAGACACGTTTGAAGGCCTTCCCGCATTTCTCACACTCATATGGTGTTTGACCTGTATGAATGGTTTTGTGGTAATTAAGCTGGCTGGAAAAATGAAAAGCCTTTCCACATTCTTTGCACTCAAAAGGTCTCTTACCACTATGAAATCTCTGATGTCGAATGAGATGTATATTAAGTCTAAAGACCTTCCCACAGTCTTTACACTCAAAGGGCTTCTTTCCTGTGTGAATACTCTGATGCTCAGTAAAGTTTGACCTTCGACGAAAGAATTTCCCACAATCCTTGCACTGATAGGGTTTCATGTCAGTATGAATTCTGTGATGTTCACTAAGCTGGTACTTGCGTCTGAAGGCTGAGCCACACAGCTTACACTTGAAAGGTTTCTCATTGGTATGAGTTTTCTGATGCTCAGAAAGGTACAGGTGAAGCCTGAAGGCCTTCCCACATGTATCACATTCAAAGGGCTTCTCACTGGTGTGAGTACTCTGGTGTCGTAACAGGTAAGAGCCAGTACTAAATATCTTCCCACACTGATGACATTCGAATGATTTCTCCGCAGTATGAATGTTTTGGTGCCGAGTGAGCTGTGCCAAAGCAGTGAAGGCCTTCCCACACTCAGTACACCGAAAGGGCCTCTCACCAGAGTGAATTTTCTGGTGTTGCAGGAGGTTTGAGCGACGATTAAAGGCTTTCCCACACTCCTTACATCCATACGGTTTCACACCAGCATGAATAATCCTGTGTTGAAGAAGGGCGGAGACGCGACTGAAGGCCTTCCCGCACTCCTCACACGCATAGGGCTTCGTGCCTGTGTGGATGCTCTGATGGTACTTCAGCAGGGTGGAAAGATGAAAAGCCTTTCCACAGTCATCACATTTGAAAGGTTTCTCACCACTGTGAGATTTCTGGTGTCTTGTAAGTTGTTGGTGGAGTCTGAAGGCCTTCCCGCACTCCTCACACGCATAGGGCTTCTCTCCAGTGTGAATGCTCTGATGCTGAGTGAGATTTGACCTACAGCCAAAGCACTTCCCACACTCCTTACACTCATATGGTTTTCCTATGTTGTAAGAAAGAGTCCAGCAGGTAAGAGGAGGCGTTGGTTCCTTGTTAGTAATCTCCTGATCAGCGTCTCCCTCTTGATAGCCCTGTGGTCCCTTGAATGTACTAGGGTTGGGGCCATTACTAAAACTGGAGCCTTTGAGGTCATAAGCTTTACTCAGTTGACTTGTGCTCTGGTTGTGTAACTTTATAATACAAATATGATTCTCTGGAGATATATTTTCAACTTCATAACATGACTTCAAGTCTGAAATTAAAGGAGAAAGCAAGGATACTTTATTTTCCTGTCATGCACACACACATTTACCTGAAACATATAACCCAGTGAATGAACGACCAGACCTCAGAGTATTTTCCGAGATGCTGAACAGGACCAAGGAGGGCGACAATGAGGAAAGTCTTTACAGTAGAACAGGGGGAAATGGGAAGACCTGACTACATAGCGAAATAATAACAAACCAAGGGGAAATAATCTTATATGCTTCTTGCACACTACAGGAAATATACACGAGTTGGTGAATGTTTTTTTTCAACCAAATCATAAGATAAAAAAAATCTATACCACACAAATATATAATACAGAATATCTGTTACACCATTCAGTGAAGGTTTTTGAACCTGGGGGGACATGACAGCCAGCCCCTAACTGACGGCACCGTGTTATTGCCCTCACTAAAATGAACTGTTCTTTCCCAGTCATCAGAGTTCTCAGGAACAAGTAATAATTTACACAGGTCCCCCCTGATAACTATAAAAATTTAGTATGGATCCAGGCATCCTTTAAAGGCCATCGACCTTCTGTTCTGGAACGCCTGGGAGAGCCTAGTGGTCT
Source organism: Acomys minous (assembly GCF_964271855.1). NCBI lineage: Eukaryota > Metazoa > Chordata > Mammalia > Rodentia > Muridae > Acomys > Acomys minous. The sequence goes on along the minus strand of NC_140502.1, from coordinate 23,534,022 downwards.
GCAGGTGAGAGACGAACGGGTAGGCTAATGGGCTGTGAGGGTTAACACCTGCCTTTGCTTCTGTAAAACTCACTTATTGGGGGGATGGGGACGGCATGACAAAACAAACAAACAAACAAACCTGAAAGAATCAACCAAACCAAACAAATGAACGTTATCTGTGTGTGAAAGAGATGAAATGGATGTTTTATTAATCTGCAGTAGAAAAGAAAGAACAGCAGCTGGGGGAGGTAAAAATCGTTCTGCCCAGCTGTGGATTCGAATGGCAGCTGTAATGCACACCTTTCTGGTGTCCCCATTACGAGCCCCACTTGCCAGCCCTTCCAGGCTCTAAGCCTGCGCTCCGGCTGCTAGCAGTAGAAATTAATTCATTAATTCACTTCATCTAAATTTGAATTGAGTCTAAGTCTTTGGTCTTTCACAGTGGATTCAATGCCACAACAAACCAAATCAAGAGAAAAAGTATGCTATAAAAATAGATAATCTGTTATCCTTTAAGAAAACTGGTCCGGGCTTGGATTTTATTTTACCTTAATTTTGTTTTGTTTTGTTTTGTTTTTTAAGCCCAGGCTTCTCTGTGTAGCCTGAACTGCCCTGGAACTCGATCTGAAAACCAGGTGGCCTTGAACTCAGAGATCCACCTGCCTCTGGCTCCCCAGAGTGCTGGGATTAAAGGTGTGTGTCACCACCTCCTGGTCTGGACTTCGGACTCTTTAAGAAAGGAAGTGGGTAAAATCTGTCCAATATTGTAATCCTGGCAACAAGGAGCCAGAAGTAACTGGGCCAAATTGCACTAGATAAGACTCTGCCTGAGAAAAACAAGCCAAAAAGAAAACAGAAATGAGGCAGTAATTCAATAGAATCTGCAAGAAGACAAAGGACCTCGGGTCTGGAGAGACGTCTCAGAGGTGAAAAGCACTGACTGCTCTTCCAGAGGTCCTGAGTTCAATCCCCAGCAACCACGCGGTGGCTCACAACCATCTATAGTGTGTTCTGGTGCTCTCTGCTGGCCTGCAGGTGTATATGCAGATGGAGCACTGTGTACATAAAATGAAATTTTAAAAGACTAAGGATGTCTCTCCAGGGAAACAGGCTACAGCAGATCTCTGCCTGTGCCCCCCCCATGCACTCCCCCAGTCTCATCCTGCAGCAGCCATTCATCCGTGTCCCCATCTCCACTCCACCACACAGACTGACACCCCCAAACTCCCTTCCCTCCACTCTCTGCTTTACCCCAACTCCAACAGGCATTCCCTGGAGACCCCTAGGACACGCTACCCAGTGAGCACTCTGGGCTCAATACAGATCTTCACCTCTACCTCCGAGTCCTCTGCTCTCACCTCCAGCTCGGCAGCAGACCATCTGCTGTGGCCTCTCCTCACTCTGCCCCAGGTGCTGTGCAACGCCTGCTTTCCTCCCAACGGTGGACACTCTCAACACTGCCCACCCTTCCCACGCCCATTCCTAAGTGTCAGGTCCTAATACCTAGAAACACATTTTACCTGAAACCCCAGTGACCACACCTATCAGTTGACTACTATGAAAACACAAACAAGACCTGAAAGTAGAATTAGAATCAATAAAGAAAATACAAACTGAGGGAGGGAAATCTGGAAATGAAAAGTTTAGAAACTCGAACAGGCACTTCAGAGGCAAACTGCACCAATAGCATATAACCAAGAAAAGACACTCTCAGGCACTGAAAACAATAGGAGAAATTGGTACCCACATGAAAGAAAATGGTAACACTAAAAACATTCCAACACACACACACACACACAAAATCCAGAAAATCAGGGACACAATTAGAAGACCAAATGGAGGAATCAGAGTAGAGAGCCCCAAGTCAAAGGCACAGGAAATCAACAAAATCAACAAAGTCAACAAAATCAAAGAAGAAAAATTCCCAAGTCTAAAGAATAGGGTGCCTGTCAGAATACCAAATATACTGGAACAGAAAAGAAAATCCACAGTGCCCCCATATCCCAGCATATAATAATCAAAACATTAAACGTACAAGGCAAAGATCATTAAAAGCTGAAGAGAAAAAAAAAACCTGCAAAGGAAACAAACCAAGTAACACTCCAAGACACTTGGCTTCTCAATGGAGGCTTTAAAGGCCAGAGGGGCTGGACAGGTGGTCCACAGACACTAAGAGACCACCGGCGACAGCCTAGACTACTATACCCAGCAAAACTTTCAATCGCCATAGATAGGGGAAATAGAGCAATCCATGATAATGCCAAATTTAAGCAATCCTAGGAATCCAGCCCAAAAGAAGGTATTAAAGAGAAAGGTCCAAAACACAAGGAATGACAGTCCCAGACAACCAACTCAAAAGGGGAAATATACTAACCGCAACCAACTCAAAAGGGGGAAATATACTAAGCACAACAAAATAAAACAAAATAAGAGGAATTAACAAACGCTCCTCACTCATCTCGCTCAACATCAATGGTCTCTATTCCCCAATAGACATGAACTAACAGAAGAGAGAGAGAAGAACATTACATGTTCATCAAAAGGGAAGTCCACCAACATCTACGCACCAAACACAGGCCACCCAAGAAGCAATACTAGAGTTTAAATCACATATTTGGCCTTCAGACACAATAGTGGAAGACTGCAATATCCCACTCTCCAAGAGACAGGTCATCTGGACAAAAACTACACAGAGAAATAATGGAGCCGACATTACAAACCAAATGGACTTAACAGATATTTATAGAATATTTCACAGAAACACAACAGAATAAACTTTTTCTCAGCAAATCAAACGTTCTCCAATATCAACCACATACCTGGATACGAAGCAAATCTGAAAAGACACAAGAATTCAAATAATACCTTGCATTCTATCTAACCATCAGAGATAAAAGGCGGGCTATCAATAACCAAACACAGCAAAAAGTATGCAAACTTACAAAAAACAAAGAATTTCTCATTCATATCCTGATTATATATAATCTGTTTAGTTTTTATTCATATTGGTATTGACTTGATTCAGAGTATGATTACTTTTGGTTTGAAGTCTATTTTGTCAGATATTAAAATGGGTACTCCAGCTTGCTTTTAGGTCTATTTGCATAGAATTAGAAGATCCTTTTCCGTTCTTCTACCCTGAAGCGATGTCTATCACTAACATTAAGGCATGATTCTTGGATGTGGCAGAAAGATGGAGCCTTTTGTGCATTCATTCTGTTAGTCTGTCTTTTAATTAATTTATTCAGATTACAACTCAATTGTTATCCCGTCCCTTGTATCCTCCTGCTCCTCCCTCCCTCCCGCTTTCACCCTATTCCCCTCCCCTATGTCTGTGACAGAGGGGGACCTTCTTCCCCACGATATGGTCATAAGCTATCAAGTCTCATCTTGGCAGCCTGCTTATTCTTTCTCTGAGTGCCACCAGGCCTCCCCATCACATTGAAGTGGTCAAATATGGGGCACCAGAGTTCACAGTTAGTCTGTGTCTTTTTATAGGGGAATTGAGACCACTGATGTTGAGAGATATGAATGAAAATTTCAATTTTATTATTGAATAAAAAATGGGCCAAGACGTGTAATCCCAGCAATCCAGGAGGCAGAGGCAATTGGATCTCTGTGAGTTCAAGGCCAACCTGGCCTACAAAGTAAGTCCAGGACAACCAAAGCTACACAGAAAACCCTGTCCAAAAAAAGGAAATGAAAGAAAGGAAGAAAGAAAGAAAGAAAAAAAGAAAGAAAGAGAAAATGAGTAATTCCATAGTACTGTGCACCAACACAAAAGAAAACTGGAGAGACTGAGCAGCTTTGGGCTTGGATCTCTCTCCACTCCTCACTGGCCTGGCCCACCCAGGACACAGACAGCAAACCATCGAGGAAGCAATGGCCACCGGAGGAGCTTTGGGCTTGCACGTCCCCACCCATTCCTTACCAACCTGGCCCCTCTGAGACAGACAGCAACCCGGCAGAGGTGAGTTGGGTGCAGACCACAACCCACATTGTCTGCCATACCAAGGAGGCCTGTGGAGGACCCGAGCAGCTTTTGGCTTGAAGCTCTCCCAGCCTGCTCCTCACCTGCCTGGCCCAACTGGGACACAGAAAAGGAACCCAGCAGGGCCGAGCTGGGCGTGGGCTCTATCCCCCATGTTCACCATCTTGATGAGGCCTGCAAGGAGCCCCTGCAAGCAGCCTTCAGCGTGGAGGTCTCCTCACCTGCTCCCGATCTATCTGGCCTACCTGGGACACAGACAGAGACCCCACCAGAGAGACCCCTAGGCCTGCTAACACTGAGACAACCAGGTGGCTAGAAGCCAGCATCAGAACATGAGCAGCACAGCGCAGAGCCAGCCGTCCTACCGCACCAACCCCTGGAGACACTAACACTCAAAAAGCACAAGAATAAGAAGGTTTTAAATCTGAGGTGATTTAATGATAGAAGGCTTGAGGGAGGAAAGTAAGTCTTTCAAAGAAATACAGGAAAATACGTTCAAGCAGATGAAGGAATTGAATAAATCCTTTAAGGAATTACAGGAAAATATAAACAAACAGGAGAAAGAAATGAATGAAACTATTCAAGACCTAAAAATGGAATTAGAAGCAACAAAGAAAACACAATCTGAGGCAGTGCTGGAGTTGGGAAAATCTAGGGAAGAGAACAAGAGCTGCAGACACAAGCAACAGCAACAGAATACAAGAGATGGAAGAGAGGATCTCAAAGGTAGAAGATATGATCGAAGAAATCAATACATCAGTCAAAGAAAATGTTAAAACTAAAAAGTTTCTGATACAAAACATTCAAGAAATCTGGGACACTATAAAAAGACAAAAGCTACAAGTAATAGGAATAGAAGAAGGAGAAGACTCCAAGGTTCATAGCCCAGAAAATATTTTCAACAAAATCATAGAAGAAAACGTCCCCAACCTAAAGAAATGCCATAAGCATACAAGAAGCCTAGAGAACTCCAAATAAATTGAACCAAAAAAGAAAATCCTCCCACCACATAATAATCAAAACACCAAATGTACACAAGACAGAAAGAATATTAAAAGCTACAAGAGAAAAAAGGACAAATCTCCTATAAAGGCAAACCTCTCAGAATTACACCTGACTTCTCAACAGAAACTGTGAAAGCCAGAAGAGGCTGGACAGATGTCATGCAGACACTGACAGCTAGCAGATGCCAGCAGAGGACACTATACCCAGCAAAACTGTCAGTCAACACAGAAGAAGAAAACAAGATATTCCACAACAAAGCCAAGTTTAAACAGTATCTAGTCACAAATACAGACCTACAAAAGGTATTAGAATGAAAACTCCAACCCAAGAAAGCTAACTACACCCAGGAAAAAACAGGAAATAAATGTCCCCACATCCACAAAACACACACTACCAACAACAACATCAAAACAACAGGAACTAACAACCACTGGCCATTAATATCCCTCAACATCAGTGACCTGAAAACAGGGCCCATCGTTCTGCTGCACAGAAGAAACACACCTCAGCAACAGAGGTAGACACTACCTGAGAGCAAAGGGCGGGAAAAAGGTATTCCAAGGAAACGGACACAAGAAACAAGCTGGAGTATCAGCTTCAAACTATTCCACCAACAGAAGAAACACTAGTGCTAGTCTAACTGGAGATTTACTTGTAAAAAAATGCAAATAAACCGTTATCACCCTGCAGAAAGCTAAAACCCACGTGGATTAAAGGCCTCAATATAAAGCCAGACACATTAAGTCTGTTAGAAGAAAAAGTGGGGAAGACCACTGAAGTCATTGGTACAAGGAAACAACTTCCTGAACAGAACACCAACAACTCAGACTCTAAGATCAACAATTAATAAATGGAACTTCATGAAACTGAAAAGCTTCTGCAAGGCAAAGGACACTGTCAAGAGAACAAAGGACAGCCTACAGACTGGGAAAAGAGCTTCACCAACCCTATACCTGACAAACAGATAACATCCAAAATATATAAACAAGTCAAAAAATTAAACACCAATAAATCAATAATCCAATTTTAAAAATGGGGCACAGTGCTAAACAGAATTCTCAGCAGAGGAATGTTGACAGGCTGAGAAATACTTAAAGAAATACTCAAACCCATCAGGGAAATGCAACTCAAAATGGCTCTGAGATTCCATCTTACACCCATCAGAATGGCTAAGATCAAAAAGTCAAGTGACAGAGCATGCTGCCGAGGATGTGGAGAAAGGGGAACACTCCTCCACTGCTGGTGGGAGTGCAAACTTGTACAACCACTTTGGAAATCAATCTGGCACTTTCTCAGGAAATTGGGAATATCTCTACCTCAAGACCCAGCTATACCACTCCTGGGCATATACCCCAAAGACGCTCCACCACACAACAAGGACATTTGCTCAACTATGTTCAAAGCAGCTTTATTCATAATAGCCAGAATCTGGACACAGCCTAGGTGTCCCTCAACCCAAGAATGGATAAAGACACTGCAGTACATTTACACAGCTGTTAAACAAGGAGATCTTGACATCTGTAAGCAAACGGATGAAACTACAGAATCACCCTGCATGAGGTAGCCCAGACCCAGAAAGACATGCATTGCATACACTCACTGATAAGCAGATATCAGCCACAGAGTACAGGACAGCCACACTACAACACACCAACCTAAAGACGTTACATAACAAGGAGGACCCTAGGCAGGATGCTTAACTCTCATTCATAAGGGCAAACAGAATAGATCCCAGAAGCAGCTGAAGAGAAGGAACAGGAAGGGCGCCCACCATAGAGGCCCTCTGGAGACTCCACCCAGTGGGGAATCAAAGCAGATGCTGAGACTCACAGCCAAACTTTGGCATGGAGTGCAGGGAGTGTATGGAAGAGTTGGGGGATAGAAGGACCTGGAAGGAGGGGGGACCACAGAGACTGAGGCACCAACTGAGGACCACGCATGGTGAGGACCTAGAGCCCTTGCTCAGACGTAGTCGATAGGCAGCACAGTCTCCTGTGGGTCCCATAATATGGGGTGAGGGGTTTCCTCTGACATGGACTCTGGTGTCCACTCACTGATCACGTCCCCCTGGCCTGATGGCCTTGCCAGGTCACAGAAGAGGATACAGGCAGTCCAGATGAGACTTGATAGGCTGGGGTCAGATGACAGGGAAGGAGGGCTCCTCCTTTCTGAGGACAAGGGAGGGGAGGAGGGGGAACAAGGAGGGAGAGTGGGACTGGGAGGACACGAGGGAGGGAGCTACAACCAGCATATAAAGTGAATTAATTTTCTTAAATAAAATGTAAAAGGAATAAAAAAGAAATTGAAGAGTGTTTGGTTTGGTTTTTCGAGATAGGGTCTCTCTGTGTAACCCTGGCTGTCCTGGACTCCCTTTGTAGACCAGGCTAGCCTCGAACTCACAGTGATCCTCCTGCCTCTGCCTCCCGAGTGCTGGGATTACAGGCATGCGCCACCACGCCCGGCTGAGATTTCATAGTGTCAACACCACACCTGAAAGCTCTAGAACAACAACAACAAACAAACAAAAAGACAAAACTATACCCAAAAGGAGTATCTGGCAAGAAATAAGTAAACTCAGGGCTAAAATTAGAAAAAAAGAAAACAACAACAACAAAAATCAATAAAATAAAGAGTTGGTTCTTAAAGAAAATCAGTATGATTGGTAAAATCTTAGTCAAAGGAAAAGGAAGCAGAACCAATGAAGAAAATTAGAGATGAAAACAAGACCTAACAGCAAACACTGTGGTGATTTGAACAGAATAACCCGCATACTCTTATGTCTGAATGCTCGGTCCTAGGGGGTGGCACCATTAGGAGCTGTGGCCTTATTGGAGGAGGAGTAACAAGAGGGATGGGTTTTAAGGTCTCAGAAGCCGAAGCCAGGCCTAGAGTCTCATCAGCTCTCTTCCTGCTGCCGCTGGATCAAGACGCAGAACGCTTAGCTTATCCCCAGCACCACGCCTGCCTGCGTGTCACCACACTTTCTGCCATGACAGTAGTCTACCCTGCCAGCCCGCCCCAGTTAAATGCTTTCCATTGTAACAGCTGTCATGGTCATGTGTCTATTTACAGCAATAAAACCCTAGCTAAGACAGAAGCTGGTGCCAGGGACTGCAGTGTGGCTGTGACAGCCTGCCTGTGCTTTTGTTTGGAAGAATGTGGACTTTAGGACTTTAGATTAGAAAAGCAGTTGAATGTTCTACCTGGGGCCTAGGGGCTATTCTGGTAGGAACACAGAAGAGAGCAGTGCTGATTTGATCAATGAGGGCCTAGCTCCAGAGGTTTCAGAGGAGAGTCATTTTAATATGTGTCCTAGAGACTGTTCTTGTGATATTTTGGTGAAGAATGTGACTGTTTTGCCATTATCTTAAAAAAAAAATCTGTCTGAGGCTAAAATAACAAGTTTGAGTCAATCGCTTTGGCAGAGGACATCTCCAAACAGACTAGTATTGAGTGTCCTGCAGTGGTCAGCGGTCACTCTTTTGCAGATCTATAATGAAAAGGAGAAAGCTGAGCAATAGGAAATGTACTGTTCAAGGAGCAAGCAGGATGGAGCACTGGCAGGCAGGATGGAGCTAAAGCCTGTGTTAAAAGAGACAAACAGTTCAAAGGAAAGTCGTATGTTAAATGGGACAGAGTGGTGACCTCAGGGCCAGGTCCTCCACAGCAAAGCTTCCAGCTTGTGAAAAGGAATTAGAGCTCACAGCCAGGGGTGGTGGCGAACACTGCTCGTCACAGGACGTCAGAGGCAGAGGCAGGCAGATCTCTGAGTTCAAAGCCAGCCTGGTCTACAGAGAGAGCTCCAGGACAGCCAAGCTTAGCAGAAGGAAACCACTGAAAACTGAAAGCTAAAGAAGACGTCACTGAAGGAGGGGGCCGTGTTCCAGCCCCAGCAAACAGCAGAACGTGGACGCTTCAGCCATGTGGGTCTGGCTCTACAGTCAAGGACAGAAGGGGTTATGGAATTTTCCTCCACCACTGAGACAAGCCGCTGGGCTGGGCATGTGCCAGGGGTGTCCCCGCATGGAAGCCCAGATGGAGAAGAAGCCATGTGTGAAGCTGTGAAAGTGAAGCTGGGATTGCCGTGGACACCTGCCAAGGAGAGCTGCTAGCAGGGCAAGGAACCGCCCAGCAGAAAGAAGTGTGCAGGAGCCAACAAGCTGAGAGGACCGGGCGATCTGAAGAGCAGCTGGACATCACACATGGGGAGGCAGTGGTTAGTTTACCCAGCGGACTTTTAGTCTTGCTTTGGTCCAGGATTTCCTCACTATGCTGTTTGAAACGGTAATGGATACCCAGTGCCACCATATGCTCGAAATACGTGATCTGCCTTTTTTATTTTGATTTTACGAGGGATTACAGTTAAAAGATGAATCTCAGGAGAGACTCTGAACTTCAGACATTTAATCAACTTCGAAACTGCTATACGCTGTGGGGAAATTTGAAGTTAGACTGAATGCATTTCTGCACTAAGACACAGCCACCAGCCTATGGAGACCGCAGAGTGCAATGTGGTGCCTTGATGGGAAAGACCCATAGGCCATAGGGAGGGGCACCTAATGGAGGCGCGGCATCCTTGGAGGAAGAAGGTGGATGGGTCAGGCTCTGAGGCCACAGAAGCTCACGCCAGGCCTAGTGGCTCATGAGGCCCCTTCCTTTGGATCAATATGTCTAAGTCTCGGCTCCCTCCCCAGCACATGCCCGCCTGCATGCTGCCATGCTTTCCACCATGATGACAACAGACTAAATCTCTAATAGTAAGCCAGCCCCAGCTAACTGTCTTCCTTTGTAAGGGTTGCCGTGGTCACGGTGTCTCCTCACAGCAATAAAACCCTAAGACAGACACAAAGGAAACTCAGAGAATCATAGGGACATACTTTAAAAGTCTGTACTCTATAAAATTGAAAAATTGAAGGGAATTCATATCTTTTTTCAACCAGTTATCAGGGTTAAATCAAGATCAGAGAAGCAATTTGAAAGACTTGTAACTCCTAGTGAAACAGAATCAATAATTCAAGGTCTCCCAAACAAAGTCCGGTGCTGGATAGATTTTTTGTTTTTTGGTCTTTTGGATTTTTTGTTTGTTTGTTTGTTTGTTTGAGGGGGAGGTTTTCAAGGCAAGGTTTCTCTTTGTAGCCTTGGCTGTCATGGACTTGCTTTGTCAACCATGCTGGTTTGGAACTCACAGTAATCCACTGTGAGTGCTGCCTCCGAGTGCTGGGATTAAAGGCGTGCACCAGGCCAGATGGTTTCAATGCAGAATTCTACCAGACTTCCAAAGAAGAGTTCACGCCAATATTCCTCAAATTATTCCTCAAAATGGACACGAAAGGAACACTACCCACTTCTTTTTTCGAGGCCACAGGCACCCTGATATGCAAAAGATATAAAGACCCAATAAAGAGAATTACATACCAATTTGCCTGGTGAACTTATATTCAAAAGTTTTCAATAAAATATTTGCAAACCAAACACATAAAAAAGATCATCCGCCATTATCAAGTAGGCTTCATCCCAGAGACGTAGGGGTGCTGTGCTACAGGTGTATCTATAAATGTATTCAACATACATAAGTTAATAAATGCAATCCGCCATAAATAAGCTGAAAGACAAAAGCCACAAGATCGACTCATCAGATGCAGAAAAGGCCTTTGACAACATTCAACACCGACTCGCGATAAAAGTTCTGGAGAAATGAGGTACACAAGGGACAGACCTCAACATAATGAAGTTGAGTACATCAAGCCCATAGCAAGCATCATCGGCTTAAGTGGCGAGAAACATAAAGCGATTCTATTAAAATACGGAACAAGACAAGGCCGTCCACTCTATGCACACTTGCAGAAACACACAATCAATAATAAAATACCTTCTAAAGTCATAGAAAGAGGGCACTTGCCCCAGTTACAGGGAAGAAAATAAGAACAACTTAAAATGATTCAGGGAACAGGATCCCCTTTGTCAGCCTTTACTATGCCCTGACCTCCTCCCCAGGGCTCAGGCACGGTTCCCACAGGCCCTGGGGAGCTGAAGGAAGTTTGTCAAATCCAGGGGCCGCTGTGTGGGGCCTCTGAGCACGCGCTGTGGCTGGCAATGCTGGAGTCTCACCTCACACCTACTCACCTGGGCGCGGCCTGTCTGCTTCTTCCTTCACAACCATCCAGGGCTCTTTCTCCTGCTCTAACAAGGTGATCAGATCTGGCTTGGAAACGCAACTTCCCACTTTAAAGAAAGAAAGAAAAAAAAAATGACACATAGTGTAGATATTGAGACTCGGTCTCTCTAACTATCCGAGGATGTTCTGGAACTTGATTTGTAAGCCAGGCTTGCCTTGAATTTGACCTTAATTTTGCTGCCTCTGCCTCCCAAATTCTGGGATTAAAGCTGTGTGCCGCCAGGACATGCCTACATGCCTATACGGGTTTGTTTGTTTTTTTAACTACAGGCTTATTTATTTTGAAGGTCTATACAGCTTGGCATGGAGGATCGTGCCTTGAGCCTACAAGACAGGGGAATGAGCCAGGGTAGTCGGACCTCCACAGCAAAACTCTTGTCTCAAAAACAACAACAACAACAACAACAAGAACTAAAAGCCAAAATGATACTGAAAAGAAAAGAAAGGAAAAGGCAACTTGGGTAAGAAGCCATCTCTTTCAGATTAGGGGTTTATTTCATTTAAATGCAGTTAAGGCCTTATCACGGGAGAGGAAAGTATAGTTGAGTAGGTAAGAACACAAACCCTTAGGCTGTACTGCCTTGTGTAAACCCCATCTCTGCCGTTAATGATGCCATCTGGAGATTCTATGCTCAATTTTCCCATCTGAGAACCAGGTGTCACAATAAAATGTATCAGTTCAGCCTAGGAAGCCAATAACTGACGCAGAGTCTGAAACATACTTTAAAGCCACCAACACTACACCGGGCAGAATCTAAACTGATTCTAATCTACTCATAAACTAACATAAACTACTCTAAACCGCATAACATACATATACCCCAAGCATTTGCCAATTTGAGCCTCGGAGGCTTCTTCCTACTCAACTGTCAACTTTTCTTTCTCCCTCTCAACTATCAATCTTGGCTCCGCCCCCTCTCCAGGAAGTCCCACTTTCTACTTCCTGTCCTTGTGCCCAGCTGATTGGCTAAACAGCGCTTTATTGACAGTTGTTACATCCACTCAAGACATTCCTCTCCAATGGGCGCGGTGGACACTTGACATCACTATACTTGAGAAGTGGAGGCTGGCTGACTAAGAAGTTCAAGTCCGGTTTTAATTTGATGGCAAGTCCAAAGCCATTCTGCACTACATAAGACATTCTCATAAATACCAAATAATGACAACAGCGGCAGTAGAGGCACGTGCCTTTAATCCCAGCACTTCAGGAGGCGGAGGCAGAGAGGTCTCTGTACTTCAGACAGAATCTCTGTCTAGAAAAATTGTGAGTATTTAGGTTGACTTGATCATTTCTATTGGACAGGATAGATTGTAAGATTAATACAACATTCAAATACTTTGAACAGTCTGACCTATATGAACACAAAATCATTTTCTACATTTCCATTTTTTATTTAGTGGTGGTGAAGATGGAACAATGGCCCTGACCATGCTGGGAAGTGCTCTACCACTGCGTAGCATCCCCAGCCACGACTATGTTACCACTGTGGTTATGAACGCTGCCTTTGTCACGGCACACCTCATGCTCACAGATTAGCTCAATGAAAAGGACAAACTTCTCACCCTAAAACTTCCACTACAAAGTGGGTAAAGGAAGTGGCGCCAGCCTGTAATACCACCACTCGGGAGGCAGAGGCAGGCAGATCGCTGGGAGTTTGAGGCCCGCCTGGTCCACAAAGAGAGGCCAGGAAAGCCAGAGACACGCAGAGTGTCTGCTTTGAGGGTCCTCCACTTGATTTTTTTAAGCAGAGTCTCTCATTAAGCCAAGAGCACACTGAGAGGACCAACAAAAGGTGGGAAAAGCAGGTGCTTCATGAAGCTCCTACTTTCGAGACAAAAATTCTCTCCAATTCTTTCTTTGGGAAGGAGCAAGAACTCAACTCCCTCTTTTAAAATTCTATTGATTTAAATTTACTTCATTTTATGTGCATGTGGGTGTCTCTTTGTAGGTAGGTCTGAGCACCATATTCGTGCTGGGTGCCCAGGGAGGCCAGAGGAGGGCATCAGATTCCTGAAACTTGTGTTACACGTGGTTGTGAGCCACCTTTTAGTAGTAGAAATTGAACACAAGTCCTCTGCAAGAGCAACCAGTTCTGGTAACCATCAAGTTTTCTCTCTGTCCTCTAATTATATTGACTGATTGATTTATCTATTTATTACATGACTTTGTTTAGTTTGAAACAAGGCCTTAACATATAGATGAGGCTAACCTGGAACTCACTATGTATCTAGTGACCTTGAACTCACAGCAATCTGCTTGCCACAGCCTTCTGAGTGAAGCAATGACAGGCATGGGATACCAAATCAAGATTCACCTAAAACTTGAAAGACAGCCATGACTCTAAATTCAGAGTGAGGAAAGCAGACAGCGTAGAGGACCCATGCCCCACTCACAGCAATAGATGCCTTACCCACTGTGACGAGGTGGCTGTAGGTCTCCAACATCATGTCCCTGTATAAGACCCTCTGAGCAGCATCCAGGCAGGCCCACTCCTCCTGGGAGAAGTCAACAGCCACATCCCTGAACGTCACTGACCCCTGAAACCACAAACACAGGGACAGTGAAATGGGGAAGCTTTCAAGATGGAAACACGGAAGGGAAAGGACTGAAGAGTGGGAAAGGAGCCGCATGGAAACGCTCAAGGCACCTGACTGTGTGAGCTCCCCATAAAGGATGACTGTGCCGCCCTACACACCCAATAAACGTGCATGTCCCTTCATCCACACCCTTCAAGTTACACCCCACAAGAGAGATGTCACCCAGGCTCCGTGTAAAATACCTAAGAAATAGTGTTGAGTTTTTTTTTTTATAGCATCAGATGATATAAAGATTTGTTGGCAGATTTGTTGGCTGGGGCCTGGAGAGACGGCTCAGACCTTAAAAGCACTGCCTTTTCTTCCAGAGGTCCTGACTTCAAGTCGCAGCAAGCACATGGTGGCTCACAGCCATCTATAATAAGATCTGGTGCCCTCTTCTGGCCTGCACGCATACATGCAGGCAGAACACTGTATACATAATAAATAAATACATAATTTAATTAAAATATTTGTTGGCTGAATGTGGTGGCGCACAACTTTTCCCCAGCACGTGGGAAGCAGAGGCAGGTGGATCTCTCTGAGCTCCAGGACACTCTGTCTCTAAAAGCCAAATTAAAAAGAGAGAGAGCAAGAATGATTTTTATAAACTATGTAAGAGTCGATAAAGTATGTGGGTGTCCTTATTACTGTCTTTTTAAAAAGAACTTTCCAAGTGGTCAGTGTGTCTCAGGTCTTCCTAGTCTCAGACTACCATCACCTCCCTATCACAGCCTGGATGACCTTTCCCTCTGGTCACTGAACGCTCTCCTAAGCCTCCTCAAGCAGCTCACCTGGTCACACACATGCACTGAGGACAGTCACTCTCACACCCTGGCTCATCAGCCGGAAAACACCAGAGATGTCAAGCAGACTTCCCAGGGCAGTCAAAGGAGACCATCACCTCAAAGTCCTGACACCCCAAGGCGAGCTTCCCTGTGGGGCTGACGCCTCCCCTGCAACCACAGTCCTCCCTGACCACAGACCCAGCAGACAGCACATGAGGAGGAGTGCAGTCAAAGAAAACCCAGGAGCAGCTGGAAAGAGGCACAAACAGGAAGTGCTCTGACCCTCCAACCTCACTGTAAGGGGCAGACAGGGCTGGAGGGTTTCAGAGCCTTGGGAAGCTTCTAGACAGAAAGACAGGAAGGAGTCACCTAACCTGGAAGTCCCCCTGTGTCAAAGGCAGAAGCGACAACTTACACAGACCGTGTGGTGACAACTGGAGCCGGCCATCTTCAGGCTTCCTCCCTGGGGACAGAAAGAAAGCCTCTGGTTGGACTGTGACCTGACGTTCCCCGACTGGCTCCTGTCAGGATGACGTCATCGACCTCTTTATTTCCCGAGCGTCCCCACTCACTGTGTCCTCTCACCGCTCCCAGCCTCCCTCACACGAACCAGAAGCCGACAGGAGCCACACAAAGCCGATCCTCTCCTAACCCAGACAGCCCAGTGCACAAGGCTCAGTGTGGAGAGCAGCCATCAGCACGGCTGCCTTGGAGGTGCTGCAGAAGAGGCCAGCAGAGGAGCCCATCTTCACCCTGGGATCAGCCAGGCCTAGGGCTGGGCCTCTCCTCCTCCTGTGAGGAGACCTTCCTCCTGGAGTCCCGCCTAGCAAGGCTGACGGGGCTCACAGCATCCGCATGGCCGCTCAGGGCTGAGGCACAACAAGGCTGGAGAGGCTGCAGCCACAGTGTCAGGCAGTGCCCAGCATCCCATACCCACTTTAGTAAATGGGATCCCACACCATGGAACTTTCCTGAACACTTTCCTGAGCACCTTTGTCATCTATGATTATGGTAATCCTCCTGTTTCTGCCTCCCAAGATTAAGGTGTATACCATAAAACCTGGCTTTTTTTTTCCAGTCGTTTTCTTAAAAACACAAGGAGTAATCGTATAATTTCTAGTATTCCCTTCTACCTCAGAAAATTGATGAGAATGAACTCAAACGACCACATAGAGCAACAACTAAAAGACACTGGACCCTTACCGTATAGCAGGCACTGCACTAACAAGCTCACAACCGTCATTCCCAGGCTCAAGACAAGCCTAGAAAATTACAACCGGGACACCCCAGACACCCCAACACTGCCCACCTGGATCTGGGCCAGTATTAGCTGTGTTGACACACAGACACCCTGAAAACTACTAGGTCTCAAAGATGCCGAGTTTAGCGCTACCACGTTCCCACTCCTGAAGTCCTCACGAGTGAACAGAAATCCTCTAGCACCTCCATTTTCCACTGCTTTAATGGTCAAAGGCCATCTGAGGTGCGATTGCCACCGAAATAGCAGTCGATTTAGCAACTCGGAGCTGGAACGCCCTTCAGGCTAACCTCTGGAGATTCCTACCCATGACATTACGGGGAAAGGGAGTGACTGAAGATGGAAGATGTCAAGGGTCATCGAAACGATAATGTGCCTGCTAAGCGCAAAGGGAAGTGACACTGTACGGGCCGCAATGGTGGAGGTGTCAATTTGCACGTTCCTCCTTCAGCTACTGACAATTCTATATTCTAAACCTGAAACTTCGTTTCTCAAGCTGAAAGAAAAAGTAGACTCGCCGGGCGTGGTGGAGCAAGTCTTTAACCCCAGCACTTGGGAGGCAGAGGCAGGTGGAGCCCTGTGAGTTCGAGGCCAGCCTGGTCTACAAAGTGAGTCCAGGACAGCCAAGGCTACACAGAGAAGCCCTGTCTCAAAAAACTACAAAAAAAAAAGAAAAAGAAAAGAAAAGTTAGACTCGCTCTTAGATCCCAGCTGTGTCGCCGAGACGCCCTCCTCCTGCACGGCCGACGCGGGGCGCCTGAGCAGCCTGAGGGTCCCAGCCCGGCTCCGAGCGCATCCCCGGCGAGCGCTTCCCCTCACGCTCCACAGCGCTCACCACGCCTAGGGCGCTGACCAAGTCCCGGGGCCGCACGGCAGCCGCCCTCCTAGGCGGCCCTCGGAGCCGCTTCCGGCCCCGGAACGCTCGCCCCGAGCTCCAGTCTGCAGCCCAGGGAGAGTTTCCCATCAGACCCCGCGCCCCAGCTCTCCTGACTGCAGCTCAGGCCTCTGCCTCGGGGCCTGCGGCCGCGAGAGAGAGCAGGGGCGGAAAGCGAGCGACACAGGACACACGTGATGCAGAGGAGGCCGGAGCGTCCACAGACAGACACACACACAGACACACACACAGACACACACAGACACACATACACAGACACACACACACACAGACACACAGACACACACACACACACACACACACAGACACACACACACAGACACACACACACAGAGACACACAGACACACACAGACACACAGACACAGACACACACACACACACACACAGAGACACACAGACAGACACACACACAGACAGACACACACACACACACACAGACACACACAGACACACAGACACACACACACAGAGACACACAGACACACACACACACACACACAGACACACACAGACACACACACACACACACACACAGAGAGACACACAGACAGACACACACACACACACAGACAGACACACAGACACACACACACACAGACAGACACACACACAGACACACAGACACACACACACACACAGACACACACACAGACACACACAGACACACACACACACACACACAGACACACACACACACACACACACAGACACACACACACACACACAGACACACACACACACACACACACAGACACACAGACACACACACAGACAGACACACACACACAGACAGACACACACACAGACACACACAGACACACACACACAGACACACAGACACACACACGCACGGACCCCGCGCCCCCACACGCAAACACACGCTTCAACACCCTCCCACCTCACACCACCATCCACACCCAGCCCGCTGGCTCTTGCCTTACTCCGCGGAGACCTAAGCCAAACACCAACTTCTTACTCCCACCTGAAAGACCTGACCGTCGGCAGTGGCTCCGCCAGACCGCCGGAAGTTGGTCCTACTTCCGGCGCAAGGGCACATGGGAAATGCAGTCCGAATGCACAGGACTCTCGGAAGCCGGTTCAGGGAGATCCCGGCCTGCTGCTTGGGCCAGCCCACCTGGGAGCCTCGCCCAGTGGATTGTGGGAGTTCCCACGGCGGGGCGCTTAAACGGGAGATTCCCTCCATTGATAAAAAGGCACTTCCGGGTTCTGCGCGTTAACTTGTTTTCTCGCCATGGGCGGGGACCGGCCACGTTTCAAAATTGAGACTAGGAAGTAAGGTCAGATCGAGACGTGACTGACTTGATCACGCCTTGGCCTGAGACCCTCTGAGTAGGATCCCACCGCGCTGTGCTCTGGCAGGGACCATGATAAATCTGAACTAAGGAATCGGTTGGTTTTAAACGTGTGTGATTCACATTAATTTGCAGAGGGCCAGCTCTTCTGGACCTTCCAGGCTTCAGTGTCCCTGTTATCTAGATAGAAAATATGTGACTGAGGACCACGTCGATGTGTATCAACACAATTTGCTGAAAACCGAATGCCTAGCGCGTAAAAATATCCTAAACAAACACAAACGCACGCTTCGGTTTTTTTGTAGGAAAAAAAACTTCGTTTATTGCGACATGATATGACTGAACTTTAAAAACCACTTTTGTTGTCTCATATTTACACGCAACTTCTTTTTCATCCAAGAACATGATGGAAAATGAATGCCAAGATAAAAGACGATCCTAGTAATATCACTAATCGCATCGAATGCATTGTAAATTATCTAAACGCTAAAGAATAGATTGTCAGATTTGAAATAAGTCAGATTAGCCACGTGTGAACTACAGAAAATATGTTAAAGCTACTAGCCGGTTAAAAGTGACCTCACACTATTCCACAGAGGGCTTTAAGTGGAAGGCGGGCGAGGGGGTGCAGGCCTTCCGTCCCAGCGCCGGGGAGGCGGAGTATCCTAGGGCCAGACACCAGCAGAATCGTCGTCAGTGAGACCGGAGAGACTTCATCCAGCAACTGGCGGGAACAGCTGGAGAGCACCACAGCCACACATGAGGTGGGGCTCGGAGTCCTCCAGAGGCTGGGGAGGAAGGCTTGGACAAACCAAGAGGGGTTAGGGGCGCACAGGATCAACTGGCTGCTGAGTCGTGGGAACGCGGGAGATCATGGAACTGGTACAGGTCTGACATAGGCCCTCTACATATACATTACGGCTGAGTAGCTTGGTAGCCTTGGGTGTGGTGCTCTGAACACCTATGGCTCCCGTGTTTGAATGCTTGGCTCAGGGAGGGACACTTTTCGTAGGTGTGGCCTTGCTGGAGGGGTGTGGCCTTTCCTTAGGGGGTGCGGTCTTGCTGGAGGAAGGCTGTCTCCTTGGGGGCTGGCTCTACCACCCCCTGGCTGGATCTTAAGTCTCAAATAATGTGAGACCTCCATCTAATGAACATTAACTATGCCTACTGTAGTTAATGAGCCTAGAGCGCTGACCAAGTCCCGGGGCCGCACGGCAGCCGCCCTCCTAGGCGGCCCTCGGAGCCGCTTCCGGCCCCGGAACGCTCGCCCCGAGCTCCAGTCTGCAGCCCAGGGAGAGTTTCCCATCAGACCCCGCGCCCCAGCTCTCCTGACTGCAGCTCAGGCCTCTGCCTCGGGGCCTGCGGCCGCGAGAGAGAGCAGGGGCGGAAAGCGAGCGACACAGGACACACGTGATGCAGAGGAGGCCGGAGCGTCCACAGACAGACACACACACGCACACACAGACACAGACAGACACACACACACACACACAGACAGACACACACACACACAGACACACACAGACAGACACAGACAGACAGACAGACAGACACACGCAGACACAGACACATACACACACACACAGACACACAGACAGACAGACAGACACACACAGACACAGACACACAGACACACACACACACAGACACACACACACACAGACACACACATAGACACACACAGAGACAGACAGACACACAGACAGACAGACACACACAAACACAGACAGAGAGACACACAGACACACACACAGAGACAGACAGACACACACAAACACACACACACAGACACACACACACACAGAGACACACACAGACACACACACAGACACACACACACACACACACACACACACACACACGCCCAGCCCGAGCGGCTCCCGCCTGTGGCGACCTGAGCCAAACAGCGATTTCTTCCTCCAACGAAAAAAGAAGTCTGACTTTCGCGGCAGCGACGCAGGACTCCGGGAAATAACAGTCTTCTCCGCAGAACTCCCGGAAGCCGGGCGCTCTTCCCGGCATGCAACTTGGGCCAGCCAATCCCGGAGCTGCGCCCAGTGGATTGTGGGAGTTCCCACGGGGGTCGCGCTCTTAAAGGGGGAGGCTCCCTCCAGCGAGCGAAAGGAACTTCCGGGTTCTGCGCGTGAACTTCTTTTCTCTCCCGTGGCGCGTACGGAGCAACTTAAGTGTTTAAATTGAGAATAGGAAGTAAGATCTGATCGAGCTGTAGCTGACTTGATTACGCTTTGCCTGAGACCCACTGAGTAGGATCCCGCCGCGCTGTGCAAAACTAAGGAATTGGTTGTGTTGTTTGGTTCGTTGTTTGTTTGGTTGGTATGGTTTGGTTTTGGTTTTGTCTTTTGTGATTCTTTTTGGTTTTTCGAGTCAGGGTTTCTCTGTGTAGCCCTGGCTGTCCTGGACTCACTTTGTAGACCAGGCTGGCCTCGAACTCGCAGCGATCCGCCTGCCTCTGCCTCCCAAGTGCTGGGATGAAAGGCGTGCGCCAACGCGTGTGTAATTTACATCAGACAGCCAGGTATTCTGGACCTTGCAGGGCTCAGTTATCTAGATCGGAAAATGCGACTGAGGACCACATCAATATGGATCAACAGAACTGTGCCCATCAGACAGTCATTTAGCTCGTGAAGAATCAGTGACTCGCATGGGAAGGATTCCTTAACAAGCATAAATGCCCGCTTCATGCTTGTAGGAAAAAGCGCTTCTGTTGTAGCGTGACACTATTGAACTTTTAAAAAAATCACTTTTGTGTTTCTTATATATACAGAAAACGTGTTTCATCTCAGAACGCGATGGAAAACAAATATCAAGGTAATAGACAGACCTAGCGATATCACTGCTCGGATTAAATGTAAATTATCTAAATGCCTAAAGTATAGATTGTCCAGTTAGATTTGAAATACATCAGACCCAACCATGTGCTAAGTGCAGAAAATATATTTAAGATAAATACTCTAGCAGGCTAAAGTGACCGTCCTCACAACAGTCAAAAGAAGACTCAAGTCGATTTTAAAATTGAGGCAGATTGGGGGACAAAGAAAAAAGAGGGCAAATCATCAAATGAAAATAAACTTGGCTGGGTGTGGTCGCACCTGCCTTCTAATCTCAGTAATGGGGAGGCAGCAGCCAGATGGGAGACATAGGCCACTAGGACTGTATACTGAACCCCTGTTTAAAAACTAAAATAATTGGGCCCAGGGGTCCCGCTCAAACTAAGGCACCAGCCAAGGACAATACAGGCGGTAAACCTTAAACCCCTACCCAGATCTAGCTGATGGTCAGAACACTCTCCACAGTAGAGTGGAGAGTGGGATATGACTTTCTCAAATACTCTGGTGCCTCACCTTTGACCATGTCCCCTGGAGGGGGAGACCTGGTGGCACTCAGAGGAAGGATAGCAGGCTACCAAGAAGAGACTTGATACCCTATGAACATACACAGGGGGAGGTAATCCCCCCTCAGGAACAGTCATAGGGGAGGGGAGTAAGGGGAGAATGGGAGGGAGGGAAGAATGGGAGGATACAAGGGATGGGATAACCATTGAGATGTAACAAGAATAAATTAATTTTAAAAAATTAAAAAAAAACTAAAATAAACTCATGGTATACTCTAATAGCACAACTCCAAACATGCAAGAGGGAAAACCTGCTAGAGCAATAAGGAGTGACAGCCAAATCTACGATCACATTTTCAATCTTCTTCATGTTTTTGTTTTCAAAAGAGTGTTGCTCTATGTAGGCCGTGCTATCCTGGAACTCCCCCTGTAGAGCAGGCTGGCCCGAAAAATCAGATATACGCCTGCCTCTGCCTCCCAGGTGCTGGGACTAAAGGCGTGCACCATTACCACATGGCCAGTTGTTTTCTGTCTCAATAATTGATAGAACCAGAAACCAGAAAATCAACAGAGCATAGTTGATTTGGACAGCATATCAACTGTGAACTCTCGGCCAGAATAAAAATGGAGATAGTTAAACTTTAATGGAATCAGGGAGCCTTGAAGGGAGTGCTTTCTTATTACACACCTATGGCCGAAATGCCCATTAGCTGGAGATGCTTCTGTTGAAAACTTTTTATTATGCTTTAAAAAAAAAAAAAAAACTAATATTTAAGCCGAGCGGTGGGGGCGCACGCCTTTAATCCCAGCACTCAGAGAGGCAGAGGCAGGCAGATCACTGTGAGTTCGAGGCCAGCCTGGTGTACAAAGCGAGTCCAGGACAGCCAAGGCTACACAGAGAAACCCTGTCTCAAAAACAACAAAAAGAACCCTAATATTTAAAAAAACTAATATTTCATATTTTTTCTACTCCACTTCTTAAAAAAAAAAAGACCATGTCTATTTTAAGATAGTTCATGGGGGAGCTGGGCGTGGTGGCGCACACCTTTAATCCCAGCACTAGGGAGGCAGAGGCAGGAGGATCGCTGTGAGTTCGAGGCCAGCCTGGTCTACAGATTGAGTCCAGGACAACCAAGGCTGTACAAAGAAACCCTGTCTTTAAAAAAAAAAAAAGTTCATGGGCTGCTTAAAGTAGACACAGTAGGTAGGGTGTCTGTGGTGGTTTGACTAGAAATGGCCCCCACAGGCTTGTTTGTTTGAATGTTTGGTCCATAGGAAGTGGGAATATTAGGAGAAGTGGCTTTGCGGGAGTACGTGCGCCCTCGCTGGGGGCAGCATGCCACTGTAGGAGTGGGCTTTGAGGTCTCCTAGGCTCAAGCTACACCCTGTATGGTTCACAGACTTCCTTCTGCTGCCTGAGGGTCAAGGTGTAGCACTCTCAGCTCCTGCTCCAGCACCGTGTCTGCCTGCACGCTGCCATGCTTCCCGCCATGATGACAACAGACTAAGCCTCTGAAACTGCAAGCCAGCCCTGCTGCAGGACACTTGATCCCACTGTGAACCGCAAGAGTGAGAACTGTAAAAACTCTGTTTCTTGTTTCGTGCGGTTCAGCACTAAAACACACATCTTTTAAAAAAAATATATATTTTTTTTATTTAATTTTAATTTATGTGCATTGATGTGAGGGTGTCAGATCTTGGAGTTACAGGCAGTTGTGAGCTGTCATGTGGGTGCTGGGAATTGAACCCGGGTCCATTTAAGGATGAGCAGGCAGTGCTCTTAACCACTGAGCCATCTCTCCAGCCCCTAAAACAAACATCTTTAACCCAAGAACTTTCCGTTTATTGTAAACGTGATTCTGGTGTGGCTCATCCCTAGTACACACCTTTAATCCAAGAGCTTTCTGTACTCAGGATTTAATCATCTTAACCCTAGGTGAAGAGGCAGAGCTAGTGACCAGATGACAGTGATTCAACAGAAAGGAGGGACTTTTAATCAAAGGTTATTTAAGACAGCAAGGAGAAGAAGAAAGGCTTTTAGCTTTTCTCTTCTGGGTTGTTGGTGAGCTAGCAGGCCTTTCCTCCTGGTCTGGCAGCTGAGATAGCAAGTTTTTGGCCTTAGGCTTTGGGCTTTTTCCATCTGGCACCTGAGCTGAATAAAAAAGGCTTTTCCTCTGGGATGTGAGCTGAGTCATAAGCCCAGCATTGTGATTTTTCTGCTTCTCTGAGCTGGTAGGCTTTCACCCCAGCAGCTGGTTTTTGAATCTTAATTGGTTAAAAAAAAAAAATGAACGATTTGGGATTTTAATAACAACACAGCCCCCAAATGAAATGTTTATAAGAGTT
The DNA here is from genome assembly GCF_964271855.1 of Acomys minous. NCBI lineage: Eukaryota > Metazoa > Chordata > Mammalia > Rodentia > Muridae > Acomys > Acomys minous. The sequence continues at coordinate 23,510,341 of NC_140502.1, read as the reverse complement.
GCCATAGTTGGTGACATTGGCCCACAGTTTCAGTTCACTTGTGGCACCTGAGAAAGCACGGCGTGGCTGAGACCTCTTCTGCTTCTGAAGTGCCTGCTGCCAGCATGAAGAGGCCAAAGTTAAAGAAAGCGAATAAATGTATGACCTGCCATAAGCATTATTTAAAAAAAAAAAAAGTCATTGGAAATTAAGGAAGGAGGCTAAAAACTGGGGTCACAAGAAGCCTGGGAAGGATCCAAGATGGCTCAGCGGTTAAGGTCACCAGCTGCTTTTCCAGAGGTCCTGAGTTCAATTCCCAGCAACCCGCGTGGTGGCTCACAACCATCTATAATGTGATCTGATGCCCTCTTCTGGTGTGGAGGTGTACATGCAGGCAGAGCACTGTATACATACTAATAAATAAATAAATCTTAAGAAAAGAAAAAGAAAGAAAGCTAAATCAGGCAAACAGAACCTAAAGAAGTTACACTGTCAGGAACTTAAAAGCGTGGCTGAGGCCTCAGATGTTGTGCTGGGGGTTTTGAGTGCCGGAGTTCCTCTTGGTTGCAGATGTTCTCGAGGAAAAGAAGTGGTTGCCCAAAGTGGACATAAAAAGCTGGTACTGTATTGAATAACTCAGATCTAGTACCAAAGGAGAATTTGGGGAACAGGCTAAGTATCTGAATAAAAGAATTGCCAACCGTGGTATTCACAACCTCAAGAGACATCAAGGGCAGAGAGAAGATACGAGAAAGAAGAGGAGAAGGAAGAGGAAGAAGAAAAAGAAAGAGGAGGAGGAGGAAGAGGAGAAGAAGGAAGAGAAGACGAAGAAAGCTTTTCCATTCCAGAATAAAATCTGCTGTGGCAAGGAAGCCCTTTGGAAGCTTCTTGAAGGTTTCCAGCAGTCATGTGGAAAAGAGATTCGGGTTGGAGCAACTGGTTTTCCAAAAGTGAGGGGGAAACAGCATCGTTAATAGCTTAGAACAAGAACGGATTTGCAATGTTGGCTCTCCATGTGACTCACAAGGGACATGCAAACTGTCCCTTTAGACAAGCAGAGCATGGTCACAGATGGTCCGTGCCTCACTATTTCACCGTGTAACTCCTCTCCTGCACCTGCCCTATGAAGCCTAGCAAGCATTGAAGAATTAAGATCCTTGGAGGCTGCCAGCGCCATTCTGCCCCAGGCTGATGGCCAACAGGTGGTGTGAAAGTTCACTGTCCCGGGGTATAAGGGTTTTATTTATATATATATATAAACATATATATATATTACACAAGCCATTGTTTTAATTTCTCCTTTGAAACCCTCAACTATAATTCCCAGACGTACAATAAATCCTTGGAAAGTCAAACTGCTCCTCCCAAGCCTGTTCTGACTGTCCCTGAGGGCAAGGGACCATAACCACCAATAGATATTTTACAACATAGAACGTTGGGGGATTGTGAAAGTTGGCTGTCCACGCCAGGTCTAGAGCAGCACTGCCTTGCAGTAGCATGCATTACATCTGCAATACTTCGTTGAGGTTTTTTTTTTTTTTCTTCCTGTGTGTTATTTCCTGGTTGACAAAAAGTCAATGTCTCACAGTTTTGGCTTCAGACCAGCTGAGACACCCAGCCTTGTGAGCCTTGGCAACTACTAGATTCTTGGACTTTCCATTCACAGACAGCCATTGTTGGGTTAGCTGAACTGCAGCCTTGAGTCATTTCACACACACACACACACACACACACATATATATATATGTATGTATATATATATGTATGTATATATATTACATATATAATTATATATAACATAATATAGACATAATAGATAACATATACACAAACACAGATAGATAGATAGACAGACTAGAGACAGACAGACAGACCCATCCCATACGTTCTGTGACTCTAGAGAACCCTAATACAGGTGAAAACAATAAAATGTTCAATGTTACCCATTAGCGAATATTCTACTAGACAAAACTCTTCACCATGACAAACTTGATTCAGACGAATCCCTCACAAAAGGCATACACATGAAGGCATCACTCAAGATAGGCACTAACAAAAAGAAAGTTGTGTGGTTTGTTTGTTTTTTGGTTTTCTGAGACAGGGTTTCTCTGTGTAGCCTTGGCTGCCCTGGACTCACTTTGTAGACCAGGCTGCCCTCGAACTCACAGTGATCCTCCTGCCTCTGCCTCTCTGAGTGCTGGGATTAAAGGCGTGCGCCACCATGCCCGGCTAAGAAGGTAAATTTTTGAGGTGGCACCATATACTTTAGGCTCCAGTAAAATAACAAATCCAAATGACTGTAGAAACATAAATGGAAAAAAGTCAGTGTAAATGTATGATCTTGAAGAAATACTTTTCTCTTCTGACATTAAAGCGATCATTATCGGGGCTGGAGATGGCTCAGCAGTTAAGAGCACTTGTGCTTCTGCGTATTGGACGCATGTTCAATCTCTATTACCCACACGGTGGCTCAGGCTCCAGGGCCAGGGGACCATCTTCTGGCCCTCTCAGGCACCAGGCACACAGAAAGTGCACCTTCATACATGCAGGCAAGGCACTCATATATAAAAACTTAAAATATCGCAAGACTGTGGTGGGGCACGCCTTTAAAGCAGCACTTGGGAGGCAGAGGCAGGCGGGGCTCTGAGTGTGGTGCCAGCCTATCTACAGAGTGAGTTCCGGAACTGCACAGAGAAACCCTGTCGCCAAAAATAAACAAGAATAAAAATGGCCTAATCATGAAACTATATCCTATCATTTACTGCTACTGGTATCTTTTTTCTTTTTTTTCTTTTTTGTTTTTGTTTTTGAGACAGGATTTCTCTGTGTAGCCTTGGCCATCCTGGACTCACTTTGTAGACCAGGCTGGCCTCGAACTCACAGCGATCCACCTGCCTCTGCCTCCCAAGCGCTGGGATTAAAGGTGTGCGCCACCACGAACGGCAAGATTACCTATCCACAGCACACTGGACTTTTTAGTGGACCTCTAGCAGCCAGCATCTTACCTAATGTGACAGTGGGATTCTAAATGCTTCTAGACATGCTGCACAAAGATACACAACCTGTTCTTAGCCCAAGTGTTTCAAGTGCACTTCCCTTCCCTTGGATTAGAAGAAACAATGGCTAAGGGCTGGCAATGCATCCGAACGGCCAGGCTCAGGCCTACCACACACAAGAGCCTACCTTATATCAACACTGAAATTTTAATAAAGCGTAGGGCAAGACCAAATCTGTATCCATGCTGGATTCTCCTTAGGATGTGTGCACTCTTGTAAAAAGACAGTTTGGAGGCCAATGACAATTTTCTGAAAGTCATAAAATTCTGGATCATTTTCTTAACCTTAGCTGATGTAGTGAGGGGAAAAAATGTCATGTCCACAATGCTTTTTTTGTGGAAGGGTTGCCATACAGCCATAGTTGCACAACGTAACTAGGCTTGCCTCCAACTTTTGATCCCCCTGTGTCAGCTTTCCCAGACTGGGTTTCAGGCATGTACTACCACACCCAACTCCAAAAGACATTCTTAATGCTACAGCCCCAGTACCCATATATACAGAAAAATAGGGTAAACATGGTAAATTGTTAACAATTTTGAATCCAGGTGAGACTACAGAGATGTGGGTTTTGTTTTTGTTTTTTTTGTTTTGTTTTTTGCTCCTCCAATTTTTCCACTTGTATGAAAAAACTTCACACGTGTATATTTCTAACTGATGTTGATTTTGGCTATTTTTGTTCGTGGTTTATGCAAAGCCCACCAAAGAAGATCACTGAGACTCAGGTTTAGCCAACTGAAAGTCTTTATTCCAGCCAGCTGGGACTACACTCCAGCATGTGGGATCAAGTGTAACCCTAGGCATTTAGAGCAAGGGGCTATTAAAAGCAAAAAATACATTCTGTTACCTTGCTTGGCAACTGCAGGGGGGAAGCGGGCACAGCAGGAAGTTTAGCAGAAGCCAAGATAAGCAGTTAGCTGAAAGGGGAGGTTTGCACAGCAGGAAGTTTAGCAGAAGCCAACACAAATTAGCAGGGGACTCTTGACCTCTGGCTCCTAGAACAGAGTTGGACAATTTTCCCCAAGAGTCTCCATTAGCAGTCAAAATTCCAGTCAAACGTAAAATAGCCCGGCAGGAACCCTGAGGTGGAGGAGGCTCTGCAGGGTCTCGCCTGTCACAGATGTATTTTGTCTTAATGTCTGGGCAAAGAGCATAAATGACAGGTTTTACCTTTTGAAAGGTTTATGCTTAACTCCTGTAAAAAGTGCATACTCACCAAGAGCTATACTTTTAACATCTCCACAAAATACCTGAACAGATTCTCAATGAGAATCCTTTCCTATACCTTTTCACCCATCAGAATTTATCCACAATGAAGTTATTTGAAATTTAATAATTAAGGAGTGCATGAGGTTTTTCTAAACCATCTGCAATACAATTTAGCTTTCCTATCACTTACAGTAATGCCAGTAAAAGCAGGAACACTGTAAAAGCTACTTTACAGAACATGGGCATGAAACAAATACTATTTCAAGAGTTCTTTGTCCTATATAACCCTGTTTCCCAAACTTTGGCTGATACTGTGCTTACCATTAACAAATTAGGAGAAAGCAAACATCCACTCAGATATCACAGGAACCTCAGGATGTTAATGGTGACAGGAAGGTGCCTCATATAACCCTAACTCCCATAACTGCTCTCCCTAAATCGGCTAAATAGTATTTGGAAATTAAGTCTATATGATTAACAGTTGTGCTAAAAATCAGATAAATCAAGCACATGATGGCTACACTGGATTTCTGACATTCAAACACACCTCCTATATTCTCATTAGACCAAGGGTTTTTGGTATCAAGAGAAAATAGATAATCTGACGTTGATCAAACTCTAGGGCAGATTAAAATTGTTCCCACATTCTTTTCAGTTAGTCTTATCAATGAGTTCTTTGATGTTCAGTAAAATTTCCAAAGGCTTGTCCGCCTTCCTTTCCTGGTCTTGTCGAAGCTCATCATTTACAGACATGGCTTTTCTGCGTTCTTTACATTCATATGGTTTCCGTCCTATATGGACTCTCTGAGGAGCTTTAAAAGCTCAGCGACTCTAAAATAATGTTCCCACATTCTTTGCATAGGGTCCCACGCCACCACAGATCCTTTTATGTTGAAGACAGCCTATGCTCAAGTTGAAGGTCTTTTCACATTCTTTATGCTGACAGGGCTTCATACAAATATGAATTCTCTGATGTGCACTGAAGGTTGAACTTAATCTAAACATTTTCTCACGTTTCTTACATTCATTCTCACCAGTGTGAATTCTTTGATGTATAGCTCAGTGTTACTGACGACTTTCCACGTTTCTTACATAAGGCTTCTTATAGAGATTGCAAGGTCAAGCAGAGTGTGATTTCAACTACAGGCGTTCCCACACTCTTAACATTGGTAAGGGCTCTCACCAGTGTGAATTCTCTGGTGTGCTTTAAGGTCTCTACCACAAGTAAAGCACTTCCCACACTCTTTACATTCATACGGGTTCTTGCCAGCATGAATTCTAAAATGTCCGAGGAATTGGTAGTGATACTGAAAGGCTTCTCCACATTCCTTACATTGAAAAGGCTTCTCCCCGGTGTGGATTCTCTCATGGATCCTAAGGTCTGTGCTACGAAGAAAGCCCTTTCCACATTCCTTGCACTGAAATTGCTTCACATCCGTATGAATTCTCTGATGGTGAGTAAGCTCGTACTGAAGTCTGAAGGCTGACCCACACTGCTCACACTCAAATGATTTCTCTCCAGTGTGAATGCTCTGGTGCCTAGTGAGGTGTGCCAAAACAGTGAAGCCCTTCCCACACTCCTTACACTGAAAGGGTCTCTCACCAGAATGAATTTTCTGGTGCTGCAGGAGGTTTGAGCGACGATTAAAGGCTTTCCCACACTCCTTACACTCATACGGTTTCACACCAGCATGAATAATTCTATGCTCAACAAGGCTGGAGACATGCTTGAAGGACTTCCCGCATTTCTCACACTCATACGGTGTTTGACCTGTATGGATGGTTTTGTGGTAATTAAGCTGGCTGGAAAAATGAAAACTCTTTCCACATTCTTTGCACTCAAAAGGTCTCTTACCACTATGAAAACTCTGATGTCGAATGAGATGTATATTAAGTCTAAAGACCTTCCCACAGTCTTTACACTCAAAGGGTTTCTTTCCTGTGTGAATACTCTGATGCTCAGTAAAGTTTGACCTTCGACGAAAGAATTTCCCACAATCCTTGCACTGATAGGGTTTCATGTCAGTATGAATTCTGTGATGTTCACTAAGCTGGTACTTGCGTCTGAAGGCTGAGCCACACAGCTTACACTTGAAAGGTTTCTCATTGGTATGAGTTTTCTGATGCTCAGAAAGGTACAGCTGAAGCCTGAAGGCCTTCCCACATGTATCACATTCAAAGGGCTTCTCACTGGTGTGAGTACTCTGGTGTCGTAATAGGTTAGAGCCAGTATTAAATATCTTCCCGCACTGATGACATTCGAATGATTTCTCCGCAGTATGAATGTTTTGGTGCCGAGTGAGCTGTGACAAAGCAGTGAAGGCCTTCCCACACTCAGTACACCGGAAGGGTCTCTCAATCGTACCAGAGTGAATTTTCTGGTGTTGCAGGAGGTTTGAGTGACGATTAAAGGCTTTCCCACACTCCTTACATCCATACGGTTTCACGCCAGCATGAATGATCCTGTGTTGAAAAAGGGCGGAGACGCGATTGAAGGCCTTCCCGCACTCCTCACACGCATAGGGCTTCTCTCCAGTGTGAATACTCTGATGCTGAATAAGATTTGACCTGCTGCCAAAGCAGTTCCCACCCTCCTTACACTCGTGTGCTTTTCCTATGTTGTAAGAAAGAGTCCAGCAGGTAAGAGGAGGCGTTGGTTCCTTGTTAGTAATCTCCTGATCAGCGTCTCCCTCTTGATAGCCCTGTGGTCCCTTGAATGTACTAGGGCTGGGGCCATTACTAAAACTGGAGCCTTTGAGGTCATAAGCTTTACTCAGTTGACTTGTGCTCTGGTTGTGTAACTTTATATTACAAATATGATTCTCTGGAGGTATATTTTCAACTTCATAACATGACTCCAAGTCTGAAATTAAAGGAGAAAGCAAGGATACTTTATTTTCCTGTCATGCACACACACATTTACCTGAAACATATAACCCAGTGAATGAACGACCAGACCTCAGAGTATTTTCCGAGATGCTGAACAGGACCAAGGAGGGCGACAATGAGGAAAGTCTTTACAGTAGAACAGGGGGAAATGGGAAGACCTGACTACATAGTGAAATAATAACAAACCAAGGGGAAATAATCTTATATGCTTCTTGCACACTACAGGAAATATACACGAGTTGGTGAATGTTTTTTTTTTTAACCAAATCATAAGATAAAAAAAGACTATGCCACACAAATACATAATACAGAATATCTGTTACACCATTCAGTGAAGGTTTTTGAACCTGGGGGGACATGACAGACAGCCCCTAACTGACGGCACCGTGTTATTGCCCTCCCTAAAATGAACTGTTCTTTCTCAGTCATCAGAGTTCTCAGGAATAAGTAATAATTTACACAGGTCCCCCCTGATAACTATAAAAGTTTAGTATGGATCCAGGCATCCTTTAAAGGCCATCGACCTTCTGTTCTGGAACGCCTGGGAGAGCCTAGTGGCCTGCAGGTGAGAGACAAACGGGTAGGCTAATGGGCTGTGAGGGTTAACACCTGCCTTTGCTTCCGTAAAACTCACTTATTGGGGGGATGGGGATGGCATGACAAAACAAACAAACAAACAAACAAACCTGAAAGAATCAATCAAACCAAACAAATGAACGTTATCTGTGTGTGAAAGAGATGAAATGGATGTTTTATTAATCTGCAGTAGAAAAGAAAGAACAACAGCTGGGGGAGGTAAAAATCGTTCTGCCCAGCTGTGGATTCAAATGGTAGCTGTAATGCACACCTTTCTGGTGTCCCCATTACGAGCCCCACTTGCCAGCCCTTCCAGGCTCTAAGCCTGCGCTCCGGCTGCTAGCAGTAGAAATTAATTCATTAATTCATTTCATCTAAATTTGAATTGAGTCTAAGTCTTTGGTGTTTCACAGTGGATTCAATGCCACAACAAACCAAATCAAGAGAAAAAGTATGCTATACAAATAGATAATATCTGTTATTCTTTAAGAAAACTGGTCTGGGCTTGGATTTTATTTTACCTTAATTTTGTTTTGTTTTGTTTTGTTTTTTAAGCCCAGGCTTCTCTGTGTAGCCTGAGCTGCCCTGGAACTCGATCTGAAAACCAGGTGGCCTTGAACTCAGAGATCCACCTGCCTCTGGCTCCGCAGAGTGCTGGGATTAAAGGTGTGTGTCACCACCTCCTGGTCTGGACTTCGGACTCTTTAAGAAAGGAAGTGGGTAAAATCTGTGGTGGTGGTGAGGGTGGTGCTGATGGTACAATATTGTAATTCTGGCAAGAAGGAGCCAGAAGTAACTGGGCCAAATTGCACTAGATAAGACTCTGCCAGAGAAAAACAAGCCAAAAAGAAAACAGAAATGAGGCAGTAATTCAATAGAATCTGCAAGAAGACAAAGGACCTCGGGTCTGGAGAGACGTCTCAGAGGTGAAAAGCACTGACTGCTCTTCCAGAGGTCCTGAGTTCAATCCCCAGCAACCACGCGGTGGCTCACAACCATCTATAGTGTGTTCTGGCGCCCTCTGCTGGCCTGCAGGTGTATATGCAGATGGAGCACTGTGTACATAAAATGAAATTTTAAAAGAAGACAAAGGATGTCTCTCCAGGGAAACAGGCTACAGCAGATCTCTGCCTGTGCCCCCCCCATGCACTCCCCCAGTCTCATCCTGCAGCAGCCATTCATCCGTGTCCCCATCTCCACTCCACCACACAGACTGACACCCCCAAACTCCCTTCCCTCCACTCTCTGCTTTACCCCAACTCCAACAGGCATTCCCTGGAGACCCCTAGGACACGCTACCCAGTGAAGCACTCTGGGCTCAATACAGATCTTCACCTCTACCTCCGAGTCCTCTGCTCTCACCTCCAGCTCGGCAGCAGACCATCTGCTGTGGCCTCTCCTCACTCTGCCCCATTTTCAAAGGACAAGGCAGATGCTGTGCAACGCCTGCTTTCCTCCCAACGGTGGACGCTCTCAACACTGCCCACCCTTCCCACGCCCATTCCTAAGTGTCAGGTCCTAGAAACACCTAGAAACACAGTTTACCTGAAACCCCAGTGACCACACCTATCAGTTGACTACTATGAAAACACAAACAAGACCTGAAAGTAGAATTAGAATCAATAAAGAAAATACAAACTGAGGGAGGGAAATCTGGAAATGAAAAGTTTAGAAACTCGAACAGGCACTTCAGAGGCAAACTGCACCAATAGCATATAACCAAGAAAAGACACTCTCAGGCACTGAAAACAATAGGAGAAATTGGTACCCACATGAAAGAAAATGGTAACACTAAAAACATTCCAACACACACACACACACACAAATATCCAGAAAATCAGGGACACAATTAGAAGACCAAATGTAGGAATCAGAGTAGAGAGCCCCAAGTCAAAGGCACAGGAAATGTTTTCAACAAAATCAAAGAAGAAAAATTCCCAAGTCTAAAGAATAAGGTGCCTGTCAGAATACCAAATATACTGGAACAGAAAAGAAAATCCACAGTGCCCCCATCTCCCAGCATATAATAATCAAAACATTAAACGTACAGGACAAAGATCACTAAAAGCTGAAGAGAAAAAAAAAAAGCTGCAAAGGAAACAAACCAAGTAACATAAAGGAAGACACTCGGCTTCTCAATGGAGGCTTTAAAAGTCAGAGGGGCTGGACAGGTGGTCCACAGACACTAAGAGACCACCGGTGACAGCCTAGACTACTATACCCAGCAAAACTTTCAATTGCCATAGATAGGGGAAATAGGGCAATCCATGATAATGCCAAATTTAAGCAATACCTAGGAATCCAGCCCAAAAGAAGGTATTAAAGAGAAAGGTCCAAAACACAAGGAATGACAGTCCCAGACAACCAACTCAAAAGGGGAAATATACTAACCACAACCAACTCAAAAGGGGGAAATATACTAAGCACAACAAAATAAAACAAAATAAGAGGAATTAACAAACGCTCCTCACTCATCTCGCTCAGCATCAATGGTCTCTATTCCCCAATAGACATGAACTAACAGAAGAGAGAGAGAAGAACATTACATGTTCATCAAAAGGGAAGTCCACCAACATCTACGCACCAAACACAGGCCACCCAAGAAGCAATACTAGAGTTTAAATCACATACTTGGCATTCAGACACAATAGTGGAAGACTGCAATATCCCACTCTCCAAGAGACAGGTCATCTGGACAAAAACTACACAGAGAAATAATGGAGCCGACATTACAAACCAAATGGACTTAACAGATATTTATAGAATATTTCACAGAAACACAACAGAATAAACTTTTTCTCAGCAAATCATCAAACTTTCTCCAATATCAACCACATACCTGGATACGAAGCAAATCTGAAAAGACACAAGAATTCAAATAATACCTTGCATTCTATCTAACCATCAGAGATAAAAGGCGGGCTATCAATAACCAAACACAGCAAAAAGTATGCAAACTTACAAAAAACAAAGAATTTCTCATTCATATCCTGATTATATATAATCTGTTTAGTTTTTATTCATATTGGTATTGACTTGATTCAGAGTATGATTACTTTTGGTTTGAAGTCTATTTTGTCAGATATTAAAATGGGTACTCCAGCTTGCTTTTAGGTCTATTTGCATAGAATTAGAAGATCCTTTTCCGTTCTTCTACCCTGAAGCGATGTCTATCACTAACATTAAGGCATGATTCTTGGATGTGGCAGAAAGATGGAGCCTTTTGTGCATTCATTCTGTTAGTCTGTCTTTTAATTAATTTATTCAGATTACAACTCAATTGTTATCCCGTCCCTTGTATCCTCCTGCTCCTCCCTCCCTCCCGCTTTCACCCTATTCCCCTCCCCTATGTCTGTGACAGAGGGGGACCTTCTCCCCCACAATATGGTCATAAGCTATCAAGTCTCATCTTGGCAGCCTGCTTATTCTTTCTCTGAGTGCCACCAGGCCTCCCCATCACATTGAAGTGGTCAAATATGGGGCACCAGAGTTCACAGTTAGTCTGTGTCTTTTTATAGGGGAATTGAGACCACTGATGTTGAGAGATATGAATGAAAATTTCAATTTTATTATTGAATAAAAAATGGGCCAAGACGTGTAATCCCAGCAATCCAGGAGGCACAGGCAATTGGATCTCTGTGAGTTCAAGGCCAACCTGGCCTACAAAGTAAGTCCAGGACAACCAAAGCTACACAGAAAACCCTGTCCAAAAAAAGGAAATGAAAGAAAGGAAGAAAGAAAGAAAGAAAAAAAGAAAGAAAGAGAAAATGAGTAATTTCATAGTACTGTGCACCAACACAAAAGAAAACTGGAGAGACTGAGCAGCTTTGGGCTTGGATCTCTCTCCACTCCTCACTGGCCTGGCCCACCCAGGACACAGACAGCAAACCATCGAGGAAGCAATGGCCACCGGAGGAGCTTTGGGCTTGCACGTCCCCACCCATTCCTTACCAACCTGGCCCCTCTGAGACAGACAGCAACCCGGCAGAGGTGAGTTGGGTGCAGACCACAACCCACATTGTCTGCCATACCAAGGAGGCCTGTGGAGGACCCGAGCAGCTTTTGGCTTGAAGCTCTCCCAGCCTGCTCCTCACCTGCCTGGCCCAACTGGGACACAGAAAACGAACCCAGCAGGGCCGAGCTGGGCGTGGGCTCTATCCCCCATGGTCACCATCTTGATGAGGCCTGCAAGGAGCCCCTGCAAGCAGCCTTCGGCGTGGAGGTCTCCTCACCTGCTCCCGATCTATCTGGCCTACCTGGGACACAGACAGAGACCCCACCAGAGAGACCCCTAGGCCTGCTAACACTGAGACAACCAGGTGGCTAGAAGCCAGCATCAGAACATGAGCAGCACAGCGCAGAGCCAGCCGTCCTACCGCACCAACCCCTGGAGACACTAACACTCAAAAAGCACAAGAATAAGAAGGTTTTAAATCTGAGGTGATTTAATGATAGAAGGCTTGAGGGAGGAAAGTAAGTCTTTCAAAGAAATACAGGAAAATACGTTCAAGCAGATGAAGGAATTGAATAAATCCTTTAAGGAATTACAGGAAAATATAAACAAACAGGAGAAAGAAATGAATGAAACTATTCAAGACCTAAAAATGGAATTAGAAGCAACAAAGAAAACACAATCTGAGGCAGTGCTGGAGTTGGAAAAAATCTAGGGAAGAGAACAAGAGCTGCAGACACAAGCAACAGCAACAGAATACAAGAGATGGAAGAGAGGATCTCAAAGGTAGAAGATATGATCAAAGAAATCAATACATCAGTCAAAGAAAATGTTAAAACTAAAAAGTTTCTGATACAAAACATTCAAGAAATCTGGGACACTATAAAAAGACAAAAGCTACAAGTAATAGGAATAGAAGAAGGAGAAGACTCCAAGGTTCATAGCCCAGAAAATATTTTCAACAAAATCATAGAAGAAAACGTCCCCAACCTAAAGAAATGCCATAAGCATACAAGAAGCCTAGAGAACTCCAAATAAATTGAACCAAAAAAGAAAATCCTCCCACCACATAATAATCAAAACACCAAATGTACACAAGACAGAAAGAATATTAAAAGCTACAAGAGAAAAAAGGACAAATCTCCTATAAAGGCAAACCTCTCAGAATTACACCTGACTTCTCAACAGAAACTGTGAAAGCCAGAAGAGGCTGGACAGATGTCATGCAGACACTGACAGCTAGCAGATGCCAGCAGAGGACACTATACCCAGCAAAACTGTCAGTCAACACAGAAGAAGAAAACAAGATATTCCACAACAAAGCCAAGTTTAAACAGTATCTAGTCACAAATACAGACCTACAAAAGGTATTAGAATGAAAACTGCAACCCAAGAAAGCTAACTACACCCAGGAAAAAACAGGAAATAAATGTCCCCACATCCACAAAACACACACTACCAACAACAACATCAAAACAACAGGAACTAACAACCACTGGCCATTAACATCCCTCAACATCAGTGACCTGAAAACAGGGCCCATCGTTCTGCTGCACAGAAGAAACACACCTCAGCAACAGAGGTAGACACTACCTGAGAGCAAAGGGCGGGAAAAAGGTATTCCAAGGAAACGGACACAAGAAACAAGCTGGAGTATCAGCTTCAAACTATTCCACCTACAGAAGAAACACTAGTGCTAGTCTAACTGGAGATTTACTTGTAAAAAAATGCAAATAAACCGTTATCACCCTGCACAAAGCTAAAATCCACGTGGATTAAAGGCCTCAACATAAAGCCAGATACATTAAGTCTGTTAGAAGAAAAAGTGGGGAAGACCACTGAAGTCATTGGTACAGGGAAACAACTTCCTGAACAGAACACCAACAACTCAGACTCTAAGATCAACAATTAATAAATGGAACTTCATGAAACTGAAAAGCTTCTGCAAGGCAAAGGACACTGTCAACAGAACAAAAGGACAGCCTACAGACTGGGAAAAGAGCTTCACCAACCCTATACCCGACAAATAGCTAACATCCAAAATATATAAACAAGTCAAAAAATTAAACACCAACAAATCAATAATCCAATTTTAAAAATGGGGCACAGTGCTAAACAGAATTCTCAGCAGAGGAATGTTGACAGGCTGAGAAATACTTAAAGAAATACTCAAAGCCATCAGGGAAATGCAACTCAAAATGGCTCTGAGATTCCATCTTACACCCATCAGAATGGCTAAGATAAAAAAGTCAAGTGACAGAGCATGCTGCCGAGGATGTGGAGAAAGGGGAACACTCCTCCACTGCTGGTGGGAGTGCAAACTTGTACAACCACTTTGGAAATCAATCTGGCGCTTTCTCAGGAAATTGGGAATATCTCTACCTCAAGACCCAGCTATACCACTCCTGGGCATACACCCAAAAGACGCTCCACCACACAACAAGGACATTTGCTCAACTATGTTCAAAGCAGCTTTATCCATAATAGCCAGAATGTGGACACAGCCTAGGTGTCCCTCAACCCAAGAATGGATAAAGATGCTGCAGTACATTTACACAGCTGTTAAACAAGGAGATCTTGACATCTGTAAGCAAACGGATGAAACTACAGAATCACCCTGCATGAGGTAGCCCAGACCCAGAAAGACATGCATGGCATACACTCACTGATAAGCAGGTATCAGCCACAGAGTACAGGACAGCCACACTACAACACACCAACCTAAAGACGTTACGTAACAAGGAGGACCCTAGGCAGGATGCTTAACTCTCATTCATAAGGGCAAACAGAATAGATCCCAGAAGCAGCTGAAGAGAAGGAACAGGAAGGGCGCCCACCATAGAGGCCCTCTGGAGACTCCACCCAGTGGGGAATCAAAGCAGATGCTGAGACTCACAGCCAAACTTTGGCATGGAGTGCAGGGAGTCTATGGAAGAGTTGGGGGACAGAAGGACCTGGAAGGAGGGGGGACCACAGAGACTGAGGCACCAACTGAGGACCACGCATGGTGAGGACCTAGAGCCCCTGCTCAGACGTAGTCGATAGGCAGCACGGTCTCCTGTGGGTCCCATAATATGGGGTGAGGGGTTTCCTCTGACATGGACTCTGGTGTCCACTCACTGATCACGTCCCCCTGGCCTGATGGCCTTGCCAGGTCACAGAAGAGGATACAGGCAGTCCAGATGAGACTTGATAGGCTGGGGTCAGATGACAGGGAAGGAGGGCTCCTCCTTTCTGAGGACAAGGGAGGGGAGGAGGGGGAACAAGGAGGGAGAGTGGGACTGGGAGGACACGAGGGAGGGAGCTACAACCAGCATATAAAGTAAATTAATTTTTTTAAATAAAATGTAAAAGGAAAAAAAAAGAAATTGAAGAGTGTTTGGTTTGGTTTTTCGAGACAGGGTTTCTCTGTGTAGCCCTGGCTGTCCTGGACTCACTTTGTAGACCAGGCTAGCCTCGAACTCACAGCGATCCGCCTGCCTCTGCCTCCCAAGTGCTGCGATTACAGGCGTGCGCCACCACGTCCGGCTGAGATTTCATAGTGTCAACACCACACCTGAAAGCTCTAGAACAACAACAACAAACAAACAAAAAGACAAAACTATACCCAAAAGGAGTATCTGGCAAGAAATAAGTAAACTCAAGGCTAAAATTAGAAAAAAAGAAAACAACAACAACAACAAAAATCAATAAAACAAAGAGTTGGTTCTTAAAGAAAATCAGTATGATTAGTAAAATCTTAGTCAAAGGAAAAGGAAGCAGAACCAATGAAGAAAATTAGAGATGAAAACAAGACCTAACAGCAAACACTGTGGTGATTTGAACAGAATAACCCGCATACTCTTATGTCCGAATGCTTGGTCCTAGAGGGTGGCACCATTAGGAGCTGTGGCCTTATTGGAGGAGGAGTAACAAGAGGGATGGGTTTTAAGGTCTCAGAAGCCGAGGCCAGGCCTAGAGTCTCATCAGCTCTCTTCCTGCTGCCGCTGGATCAAGACGCAGAACGCTTAGCTTATCCCCAGCACCACGCCTGCCTGCGTGTCACCACACTTTCTGCCATGACAGTAGTCTACCCTGCCAGCCCGCCCCCAGTTAAATGCTTTCCATTGTAACAGCTGTCATGGTCATGTGTCTCTTCACAGCAATAAAACACTAGCTAAGACAGAAGCTGGTGCCAGGGACCGCGGTGTGGCTGTGACAGCCTGCCTGTGCTTTTGTTTGGAAGAATGTGGACGTTGGGACTTTAGATTAGAAAAGCAGTTGAATGTTCTACCTGGGGCCTAAGGGGCTATTCTGGTAGGAACACAGAAGAGAGCGGTGCTGATTTGATCTATGGGGGCCTAGCTCCAGAGGTTTCAGAGGAGAGTCATTTTAATATGTGTCCTAGAAACTGTTCTTGTGATATTTTGGTGAAGAATGTAGCTGTTTTGCCATTATCTTCCAGCTTGTGAAAAGGAATTAGAGCTCACAGCCAGGGGTGGTGGTGAACACTGCTCGTCACAGGACGTCAGAGGCAGAGGCAGGCAGATCTCTGAGTTCAAAGCCAGCCTGGTCTACAGAGAGAGCTCCAGGACAGCCAAGCTTAGCAGAAGGAAACCACTGACAACTGAAAGCTAAAGAAGACGTCATTGAAGGAGGGGGCCGTGTTCCAGCCCCAGCAAACAGCAGAATGTGGACGCGTCAGCCATGTGGGTCTGGCTCTACAGTCAAGGATAGAAGGGGTTATGGAATTTTCCTCCACCGAGACAAGCCGCTGGGGCTGGGCACGTGCCAGGGGTGTCCCCGCATGGAAGCCCAGATGGAGAAGCAGCCATGTGTGAAGCTGGGATTGCCGTGGACACCTGCCAAGGAGAGCTGCTAGCAGGGCAAGGAACCGCCCAGCAGAAAGAAGTGTGCGGGAGCCAACAAGCTGAAAGGACAGGGCGATCTGAAGAGCAGCTGGACATCACACATGGGGAGGCAGTGGTTCGTTTACCCAGCGGACTTTTAGTCTTGCTTTGGTCCAGGATTTCCTCACTATGCTGTTTGAAATGGTAATGGATACCCAGTGCCACCATATGCTGGAAATACGTGATCTGCCTTTTTTATTTTGATTTTACGAGGGATTACAGTTAAAGAGATGAATCTCAGGAGAGACTCTGAACTTCAGACATTTAATCAACTTTGAAACTGCTATACGCTGTGGGGAATTTTGAAGTTAGACTGAATGCATTTCTGCACTAAGACACAGCCACCAGCCTATGGAGACCACAGAATGCAATGTGGTGCCTTGATGGGAAAGACCCATAGGCCATAGGGAGGGGCACCTAATGGAGGCGCGACATCCTGGGAGGAGGAAGGTGGATGGGTCAGGCTCTGAGGCCACAGAAGCTCATGCCAGGCCCAGTGGCTCATGAGGTCCCTTCCTTTGGATCAATATGTCTAAGTCTCAGCTCCCTCCCCAGCACATGCCCGCCTGCATGCTGCCATGCTTTCCACCATGATGACAACGGACTAACTCTCTAATAGTAAGCCAGCCCAAGCTAACTGTCTTCCTTTGTAAGGGTTGCCATGGTCATGGTGTCTCCTCACAGCAATAAAACCCTAAGACAGACACAAAGGAAACTCAGAGAATCATAGGGACATACTTTAAAAGTCTGTACTCTATAAAATTGAAAAATTGAAGGGAATTCATAATTTTTTTCAACCAGTTATCAGAATTAAATCAAGATCAGAGAAGCAATTTGAAAGACTTGTAACTCCTAGTGAAATAGAATCAATAATTCAAGGTCTCCCAAACAAAGTCCAGTGCTGGATAGATTTTTTGTTTTTTGGTCTTTTGGCTTTTTTCTTCGTTTGTTTGTTTGTTTGAGGGGGAGGTTTTCAAGGCAAGGTTTCTCTTTGTAGCCTAGGCTGTCATGGACTTGCTTTGTCAACCATGCTGGTTTGGAACTCACAGTGATCCACTGTGAGTGCTGCCTCCCTGAGTGCTGGGATTAAAGGCGTGCACCAGGCCAGATGGTTTTAACGCAGAATTCTACCAGACTTCCAAAGAAGAGTTCATGCCAATATTCCTCAAATTATTCCTCAAAACAGAAACGAAAGGAACATTACCCACTTCTTTTTTCAAGGCCACAGGCACCCTGATATGCAAAAGACATAAAGACCCAATAAAGAGAATTATATACCAATTTGCCTGATGAACTTATATTCAAAAGTTTTCAATAAAATATTTGCAAACCAAACACATAAAAAAGATCATCCGCCATTATCAAGTAGGCTTCATCCCAGAGACGTAGAGGTGCTACAGGTGTATCTATAAATGTATTCAACATACATAAGTTAATAAATGCAATCGGCCATAAATAAGCTGAAAGACAAAAGCCACAAGATCGACTCATCAGATACAGAAAAGGCCTTTGACAACATTCAACACCGACTCACGATAAAAGTTCTGGAGAAATGAGGTACACAAGGGACAGACCTCAACATAATGAAGTTGAGTACATCAAGCCCATAGCAAGCATCATCGGCTTAAGTGGCGAGAAACATAAAGCAATTCTATTAAAATATGGAACAAGACAAGGCCGTCAACTCTATCCACACTTGCAGATACACACAACCAATAATAAAATACCTTCTAAAGTCATAGAAAGAGGGCACTTGCCCCAGTTACAGGGAAGAAAATAAGAACAACTTAAAATGATTCAGGGAACAGGATCCCCTTTGTCAGCCTTTACTACGACCTGACCTCCTCCCCAGGGCTCAGGCACGTTTCCCACAGGCCCTGGGAGCTGAAGGAAGTTTATCAAATCCAGGGGCCGCTGTGTGGGGCCTCTGAGACGCGCTGTGGCTGGCAATGCTGGAGTCTCACCTCATACCTACTCACCTGGGCGCGGCCTGTCTGCTTCTTCCTTCACAACCATCCAGGGCTCTTTCTCCTGCTCTAACAAGGTGATCAGATCTGGCTTAGAAAGGCAACTTCCCACTTCAAAGAAAGAAAGAAAAAAAAAATGACACATAGTGTAGATATTGAGACTCGGTCTCTCTAACTATCCGAGGATGTCCTGGAACTTGATTTGTAGGCCAGGCTTGCCTTGAATTTGACCTTAATTTTGCTGCCTCTGTCTCCCAAATTCTGGGATTAAAGCTGTGTGCCACCAGGACATGCCTACATGCCTATACAGGTTTGTTTTTTTTAACTACAGGCTTATTTATTTTGAAGGTCTATACAGCTTGGCATGGAGGATCGTGTCTTGAGCCTACAAGACAGGGGAATGAGCCAGGGTAGTTGGACCTCCACAGCAAAACTCTTGTCTCAAAAACAACAACAACAACAACAAGAACTAAAAGCCAAAATGATACTGAAAAGAAAAGAAAGGAAAAGGCAACTTGGGTAAGAAGCCATCTCTTTCAGATTAGGGGTTTATTTCATTTAAATGCAGAAAAGGCCTTATCACGGGAGAGGAAAGTATAGTTGAGTAGGTAAGAACACAAACCCTTAGGCTGTACTGCCTTGTGTAAACCCCATCTCTGCCGTTAATGATGCCATCAGGAGATTCTATGCTCAATTTTCCCATCTGAGAACTGGGTGTCACAATAAAATGTATCAGTTCAGCCTAGGAAGCCAATAACTGACACAGAGTCTGAAACATACTTTAAAGCCACCAACACTACACCGGGCAGAATCTAAACTGATTCTAATCTACTCATAAACTAACATAAACTACTCTAAACCTCATAACATTGCCAAGCATTTGCCAAACTGATCCTCGGAGGCTTCTTCCTTCTCAACTGTCAACTTTTCTTTCTCCCTCTCAGCTATCAATCTTGGCTCCGCCCCCTCCCCAGGAAGTCCCACTTTCCACTTCCTGTCCTTGTGCCCAGCTGATTGGCTAAACAGCGCTTTATTGACAGTTGTTACATCCACTCAAGACATTCCTCTCCAATGGGCGTGGTGGTACAGACTTGACATCACTATACTTGAGAAGTGGAGGCTGGCTGACTAAGAAGTTCAAGTCCGGCTTTAATTCGATGGCAAGTCCAAAGTCTTTCTGCACTACATAAGACATTCTCATAAATACCAAATAATGACAACAGCGGCAGTAGAGGCACGTGCCTTTAATCCCAGCACTTCAGGAGGCGGAGGCAGAGAGGTCTCTGTACTTCAGACAGAATCCCTGTCTAGAAAAATTGTATTTAGGTTGACTTGATCATTTCTATTGGACAAGATTGATAGTAAGATTAATACAACATTCAAATACTTTGAACAGTCTGACCTATATGAACACAAACTCATTTTCTACATTTCCATTTTTTATTTAGTGGTGGAGAAGATGGAACAATGGCCCTGAGCATGCTGGGAAGTGCTCTACCACTGCGTAGCATCCCCAGCCACGACTCTGTTACCACTGTGGTTATGAATGCTGCCTTTGTCACGGCACACCTCATGCTCACAGATTAGCTCAATGAAAAGGACAAACTTCTCACCCTAAAACTTCCACTACAAAGTGGGTAAAGGAAGTGGCACCAGCCTGTAATACCACCACTCGGGAGGCAGAGGCAGGCAGATCGCTGGGAGTTTGAAGCCCGCCTAGGATACAAAGAGAGGCCAGGACAGCCAGAGATATGCAGAGTGTCTGCTTTGAGGGTCCTCCACTTGATTTTTTTAAGCAGAGTCTCTCATTAAGCCAAGAGCACACTGAGAGGACCAACAAAAGGTGGGAAAAGCAGGTGCTTCATGAAGCTCCTACTTTCGAGACAAAAATTCTCTCCAACTCTTTCTTTGGGAAGGAGCAAGAACTCAACTCCCTCTTTTAAAATTCTATTGATTTAAATTTACTTCATTTTATGTGCATGTGGGTGTCTCTTTGTAGGTAGGTCTGAGCACCATATTCGTGCTGGGTGCCCAGGGAGGCCAGAGGAGGGCATCAGATCCCTGAAACTTGTGTTACACGTGGTTGTGAGCCACCTTTTAGTAGTAGAAATTGAACACAAGTCCTCTGCAAGAGCAACCAGTTCTGGTAACCATCAAGTTTTCTCTCTGTCCTCTAATTATATTGACTGATTGATTTATCTATTTATTACATAACTTTGTTTTGTTTGAAACAAGGCCTCAACATATAGACGAGGCTAACCTGGAACTCACTATGTATCTAGTGACCTTGAACTCACAGCAATCTTCTTGCCACAGCCTTCTGAGTGAAGCAATGACAGGCATGGGACACCAAACCAAGATTCACCTAAAACTTGAAAGACGGCCATGACTCTAACTTCAGAGTGAGGAAAGCAGACAGTGTAGAGGACCCATCCCCCAGTCACGGCGACAGATGCCTTACCCACTGCGACGAGGTGGCTGTAGGTCTCCAACATCATGTCCCTGTATAAGACCCTCTGAGCAGCATCCAGGCAGGCCCACTCCTCCTGGGAGAAGTCAACAGCCACATCCCTGAACGTCACTGACCCCTGAAACCACAAACACAGGGACAGTGAAATGGGGAAGCTTTCAAGATGGAAACACGGGAGGGAAAGGACTGAAGAGTGGGAAAGGAGCCACATGGAAACGCTCAAGGCACCTGACTGTGTGAGCTCCCTATAAAGGATGACTGTGCCGCCCTACACACCCAATAAACGTGCATGTCCCTTCATCCACACCCTTCAAGTTACAGCCCACAAAAGAGAAATGTCACCCAGGCTCCGTGTAAAATACCTAAGAAATAGTGTTGAGTTTTTTTTTTTTATGGCATCAGATGATATAAAGATTTGTTGGCAGATTTGTTGGCTGGGGCCTGGAGAGACGGCTCAGACGTTAAAAGCATTGCCTTTTCTTCCAGAGGTCCTGACCTCAAGTCGCAGCAAGCACATGGTGGCTCACAGCCATCTATAATAAGATCTGGTGCCCTCTTCTGGCCTGCACGCATACATGCAGGCAGAACACTGTATACATAATAAATAAATAAATAATTTAATTAAAATATTTGTTGGCTGAATGTGGTGGTGCACAACTTTTCCCCAGCATGTGGGAAGCAGAGGCAGGTGGATCTCTCTGAGCTCCAGGACACTCTGTCTCTAAAAGCCAAATTAAAAAGAGAGAGAGCAAGAATGATTTTTATAAACTATGTAAGAGTCTATAAAGTATGTGGGTGTCCTTATTACTGTCTTTTTAAAAAGAACTTTCCAAGTGGTCAGTGTGTCTCAGGTCTTCCTAGCCTGCAGACTACCATCACGTCCCTATCACAGCCTGGATGGCCTTTCCCTCTGGTCACTGAACGCTCTCCTAAGCCTCCTCAAGCAGGTCACCTTGGTCACACACATGCACGGAGGACAGTCACTCTCACACCCTGGGTCATCAGCTGGAAAACACCAGAGATGTCAAGCAGACTTCCCAGGGCAGTCAAAGGAGACCATCACCTCAAAGTCCTGACACCCCAAGGCGAGCTTCCCTGTGGGGCTGACGCCCCCCCTGCAACCACAGTCCTCCCTGACCACAGACCCAGCAGACAGCACATGAGGAGGAGTGCAGTCAAAGAAAACCCCAGGGGCAGCTGGAAAGAGGCACAAACAGGAAGTGCTCTGACCCTCCAACCTCACTGTAAGGGGCAGACAGGGCTGGAGGGTTTCAGAGCCTTGGGAAGCTTCTAGACAGCAAGACAGGAAGGAGTCACCTAACCTGGAAGTCCCCTGTGTCAAAGGCAGAAGCGACAACTTACACAGACCGTGTGGTGACAACTGGAGCCGGCCATCTTCAGGCTTGCTCCCTGGGGACAGAAAGAAAGCCTCTCGTTGGACTGTGACCTGACGTTCCCCGACTGGCTCCTGTCAGGATGACATCATCGACCTCTTTATTTCCCGAGCGTCCCCACTCACTGTGTCCTCTCACTGCTCCCAGCCTCCCTCACACGAACCAGAAGCCGACAGGAGCCACACAAAGCCGATCCTCTCCTAACCCAGACAGCCCAGTGCACAAGGCTCAGTGTGGAGAGCAGCCATCAGCACGGCTGCCTTGGAGGTGCTGCAGAAGAGGCCAGCAGAGGAGCCCACCTTCACCCTGAGATCAGCCAGGCCTAGGGCTGGGCCTCTCCTCCTCCTGTGAGGAGACCTTCCTCCTGGAGTCCCGCCTAGCAAGGCTGATGGGGCTCACAGCATCCGCATGGCCGCTCAGGGCTGAGGCACAGCAAGGCTGGAGAGGCTGCAGCCGCAGTGTCAGGCAGTGCCCAGCATTCCGTACACACTTTAGTAAATGGGATCCCACACCGTGGAACTTTCCTGAACACTTTCCTGAGCACCTTTGTCATCTATGATTATGGTAATCCTCCTGTTTCTGCCTCCCAAGGAGATTAAGGTGTATACCATAAAACCTGGCTTTTTTTTTCAGTCATTTTCTTAAAAACACAAGGAGTAATCGTATAATTTCTAGTATTCCCTTCTACTACAAAAAATTGATGAGAATGAACTCAAAACGACCACATAGAGCAACAACTAAAAGACACTGGACCCTTACCGTATAGCAGGCACTGCACTAACAAGCTCACAACCCTCATTCCCAGCCTCAAGACAAGCCTAGAAAATTACAACCGGGACATCCCAGACACCCCAACACTGCCCACCTGGATCTGGGCCAGTATTAGCTGTGTTGACACACAGACACCCTGAAAACTACTAGGTCTCAAAGATGCCGAGTTTAGCGCTACCACGTTCCCACTCCTGAAGTCCTCACGAGTGAACAGAAATCCTCTAGCACCTCCATTTTCCACTGCTTTAATGGTCAAAGGCCATCTGAGGTGCGATTGCCACCGAAATAGCAGTCGATTTAGCAACTCGGAGCTGGAACGCCCTTCAGGCTAACCTCTGGAGATTCCTACCCATGACATCTCGGGGAAAGGGAGTGACTGAAGATGGAAGATGTCAAGGGTCATCGAAACGATAATGTGCCTGCTAAGCGCAAAGGGAAGCGACACTGTACGGGCCGCAATGGTGGAGGTGTCAATTTGCACGTTCCTCCTTCAGCTACTGACAATTCTATATTCTAAACCTGAAACTTCGTTTCTCAAGCTGAAAGAAAAAGTAGACTTAGCAGGGTGTGGTGGCGCACGCCTTTAATCCCAGCACTCGGGAGGCAGAGGTAGGTGGATTGCTGTGAGTTCGAGGCCAGCCTAGTCTACAAAGTGAGTCCAGGATGGCCAAGGCTACACAGAGAGACCCTGTCTCAAAAAACAAACAAACAAACAAACAAACAAACAAAAAAGTAGACTCGCCGGGCGTGGTGGAGCAAGTCTTTAACCCCAGCACTTGGGAGGCAGAGGCAGGCCGATCGCTGTGAGTTCGAGGCCAGCCTGGTCTACAAAGTGAGTCCAGGACAGCCAAGGCTACACAGAGAAGCCCTGTCTCAAAAAACTACAAAAAAAAAAAAGAAAAAGAAAAGAAAAGTTAGACTCGCTCTTAGATCCCAGCTGTGTCGCCGAGACGCCCTCCTCCTGCACGGCCGACGCGGGGCGCCTGAGCAGCCTGAGGTCCCAGCCCGGCTCCGAGCGCATCCCCGGCGAGCGCTTCCCCTCACGCCCCACAGCGCTCACCACGCCTAGGGCGCTGACCAAGTCCCGGGGCCGCACGGCAGCCGCCCTCCTAGGCGGCCCTCGGAGCCGCTTCCGGCCCCGGAACGCTCGCCCCGAGCTCCAGTCTGCAGCCCAGGGAGAGTTTCCCATCAGACCCCGCGCCCCAGCTCTCCTGACTGCAGCTCAGGCCTCTGCCTCGGGCCCTGCGGCCGCGAGAGAGAGCAGGGGCGGAAAGCGAGCGACACAGGACACACGTGATGCAGAGGAGGCCGGAGCGTCCACAGACAGACACACACACACAGACACACAGAGACACAGACACACACAGACACACACAGACACACACACACACACACACACAGACAGACACACAGACAGACACACAGACACACACACACAGACACACAGACACACACACAGACACACAGACACACACACACAGAGACACACACACACAGACACACACACACAGACAGACAGACACACACACACAGACACACACACACAGACACACACACACAGACACACACACACAGACACACACACACAGACACACACACACACACAGACACACACACAGACAGACACACACACACAGACACACACACACAGACACACACACACAGACACACACACACACACAGACACACACACAGACAGACACACAGACAGACACACACACAGACACACACACACACACAGACACACACACACACAGACACAGACACACAGACAGACACACACACACAGACAGACTGACAGACACGCACGGACCCCGCGCCCCCACACGCAAACACACGCTTCAACACCCTCCCACCTCACACCACCACCCACACCCAGCCCGCTGGCTCTTGCCTTACTCCGCGGAGACCTAAGCCAAACACCAACTTCTTACTCCCACCTGAAAGACCTGACGGTTCACAGTGGCTCCGCCAGACCGCCGGAAGTTGTTTCTACTTCCGGCGCAAGGGCACATGGGAAATGCAGTCCGAATGCACAGGACTCTCGGAAGCCGGTTCAGGGAGATCCCGGCCTGCTGCTTGGGCCAGCCCACCTGGCAGCCTCGCCCAGTGGATTGTGGGAGTTCCCACGGCGGGGCGCTTAAACCGGAGATTCCCTCCATTGATAAAAAGGCACTTCCGGGTTCTGCGCGTTAACTTGTTTTCTCGCCATGGGCGGGGACCGGCCACGTTTCAAAATTGAGACTAGGAAGTAAGGTTGTAAGACCCCCAGCACGGTGGTCTTAACGTGGAGACCCCCACCAAGAACCAGCGAGACCAAGGTTTCGGTTGCAACACGCAAGAGGCTTTATTGCAGGGGGTCGGGTACCCGGGCGTCTCAGTCTCTGGAGAGGCTGGCGCGCTGAGCGAGTCTTTTGGGGGTCTTTTATAGGGATTTTAGCGGGAAGCGAGAAGCGAGAAGCTAGAAGCATAGTTACAGGGCTCTGATTGGTAAATTTAAATGAGGCGAGGTTATGGCCCGGTCATCAGATGGGCTTTGGGAACAGGGGAGTTCGCCTGTTCTCTGGGCCAGGTGGCCGTCCATAAATATCTTGTTTGACATGAGGTGAGGTTATGGTCCGGTCATCAGATGGGAACAGGGGAGTTTACCCGTTCTCTGGGCCAGATGGCCGACCATAAATATCCTGTTTGGCAAGGACAAACTGTTTCTGTTATCTCAGCATGCTTTTATCTTTCTCCTCTGGGCCCCAGGCCTCATCTTATCCCGGGAACCTATTATTCTAGTCTTGCCTTGCAAGATAGCGTTACTGCTGCTATGCTTGCTATGGCGGGTGCACAGGGGAGGGGGTCTTACACACACACATATTTCAAATAATGTGAGCCCTCCACCTAATGGGCAGCATTAACTATGCCTACTGTAGTTAATGAGCCCGAGTTGCAGCCTTTTCTCCCCACCAGTCCTGACCTCTCTTTAAATCCCGTGAGGCTCCGCGTGACCTGCAGTAGCACCTATTGAGTGGGTGTTGCTCGCTCCCTTCTGGTTCTTAGTCTTTCCTTTTTCCTGTGTGTGTGTAGTGTGCATGTTTGCCCATGTGTGGGGAAATGGTGAGTGTGCAAATGTACACAAGCAAGCAGCCAATCAGAAAGGAAGCTGTCAGGTCCTGCTGCCGGGCCTGGCTGGCCTGGCCTCTACCTAGGGGCGAGGATTCCCTTCTCCCAGAGAGTACCATCTAAACCAGACATTTCGGTTCCAGGGCCTCCTTTTTTATCCTCCTCCCTACCCTCTTTCCCTCGCTGCCCCCGTCCCTCCCCCATCCCGTGCCGCTTCCAGTAAACCTGCATTTAAATATTATAGCTTCGTCGCCAATTAGTTCATTCTGTTTATTTGATCAACCAAAAGCCAAAACAATGCATAAGAAAACAGAAAATTCACAAAAAATACCATTGCATTAATTTTGGTTTCGCCAGCTACTCCTGGGCATGTGGCCCACCCTGATATGGTTGAGATGCCCAGTGAGACTGCAAGGGGGGGGGGGGAAGAATGATTTTTCCATTGCCAGCTGGTATCAATTACGGATAGTTCACTAGCCTGGGGTGGGACCACACGTCCACTTCCCGCTCTTAGTGGTGAGACTCTGGCTTGAACCTGCTGCCTGCACTCTGTGAGCTCATATGTGTGACCAGTCCTGCTGTGTCCTAAAGACACTGTTTCCCTGGAGTCATCTGCCCCCTCTGGTTCATTCAAGCTTTCTGCCTCCTCTTCTGTATAGAGCCCTGAGCCCTGAGGGTTTCTTGTGCTTTTGTTTATTTTGTTTTTGCTTCCCGAGCTAGCCTGGAACTCCACACATAACCCTAGCTTGTTGGCTGTTCACACTGACTCTAGGAACAGGAGAAAAGCCTTCTCTGCCATAGATTCCCTTTGTTAACTTTGTATACTTTGTAGCAAAGTGTGCAGGCCCGGGCCTGAGGAGCTTCAGCAGCCAGTGTAGGCTGCTTCAAGTTTTGCCTCTCGGTTCCCTCTACATCTTTCCCTGGGTACCCCACTTTAGCTATTCAGCCCTCCTCAGTGTCATCCTCTGTGGAGACTGAAAGGGGTGTTGCGATCTTCAGGCGGTGCTGCCGGCCTCTCTACCCCTCCTGACAGCAACAGCTCAGGACTCCAGCATGTGGCTAAAGCTCCACAGCACTAGGAACCTGAGGTCACACACCTGGAGAAGCAGCCCCTGAGGCCTCAGTTGTGACTGCTGCTGACAGGGAAGGCAGGGGAAGGGAGGCATGTCCAACTGTGAGCTCAGCCGCCATCTCTGTGGTAAGACCAGCTTTACGTGATCTGACACTGCCAGCTGGGCACCAGGACTAGGAATCTGACCCTTACTATAAGTTCACAGTTTAGTTAAGGAAAGTTGTTTTGTTTAGAGTTCACGTCTGTAAGCCTGCTGAGGCATGAGTTAATAGCCCCCTCCTCCATAGCTCTTTAACTAGCTCAACAGCAGATCCAGTCTCCCTCCCAAAGGCCATCTCCAGCCCCTGAGTGGGACCCCTCCCAGATTATGCTAATTTTACCCGAAAAGTCTAAACACAAACCCATCAATTCCTCAATTTCCCCCAATCTCAGGATTTGAAATCCCACCAATTCTCACTCTGCAAATTCTGCCCTAGAACACTCCACCTCCTTAAAAAAAAATCCTATATAAAGGCTGTGTGTCCTTGGTTCTCTGCTGTCTTTTCCTGGGAGAAGAGGCAGCCACTCCTGGATGCATCCTTCCAATTAAAGGCCAGGTGCATGCCTTTAATCCCAGCACTTGGGAGGCAGAGGTGGGAGGGTCTCTGTGCATTCCAGGCTATGGTGAGCTCCAGGACAGCCAAGATTACACAGAGAAACCCTGTCTCAAAAAAAAAAGAAAGAAAGAAAAGAAAACAACAACAGCAAAGCAACTCTTTTAAGAAACTTGCTTCCTGGTATGACTCATTAAAAAGAAGCCAAGAAGCCTGGAAGAGAAGACTCAGAGGAGCAGGCCTGAGGCGTCTGAGCTCCTCGGCTCAGCTGGGGTTGGGGGAACTCTCCCTCGGGGGCTGCAGTGGCTCTGCTGAGGAGCATTCCTCTCAGAGCTGTGTGCTTCCTGGGCTCCCATGCCTCAGGATGGCCTGTCCTACCTCACAGCTGTATGGTTCCCAGACTTCAGAGTTGTGGCTTTCCTGGACACCTTCCCATCCGATCAGGAAAGCCAACAAGGCTTGCCTGCAATGTCTGGCAATTCTCCTGCCTTAGCCACTCAGATTCTGGAATTGCAGGCAAACGCCACCATGCCTAGCGTCAGTCATTAGAAAGAAAGGACTCTTTGAACTGCAGGCATCCAGACTCTTCTAGGCATTAGAGCCTTCGGGGCTTTGTTGTTGCTGTTGCTGGAACAAAGGCAGAGGCAGGTGCATCACGTGGAGTCCCTCATAGTCTGTCAGCGCTCTGTGTCCTGACCCTGTAGGGAGCACAGGGAAACTTTCCTTCCAGTCACTTCTGGCAGCATCCTGGGACAGGCTCTGCAAACTCAGTCAATTTGGACACTTAGGATGCTGGGGGAAGTGGTCGGCAGACTTTTCCTGCCGACCTTGTCCCCGAGGGCAGAAATGACACAAGAATCACTGCTCCAGAGAGACAAAGTTAGCAGCACCTATAACCGAGGGCCCATCCTTCCCTCCAGTGATGAGTCTGGGAGACTCCCTGGAACAGAGGTGAGTTGTGCGGTATTCAGACTTGTGGTGGGGCACGGGTGCAACCCCAATGCTGGGGAGGTCTGTTTCTTGCACATAAAAGCTCTGGAGCTTCTTGGAAATCTATTGGCCGTCGTTTGGAGTCAAGTGATCCAGTGATGGTTCAGGCCCTTCTGAGACAGGAACGCATCTACTCTCATCACTTTCCCTGGGTGGACTTTCTCTGGTGGGAGACATCCCACTTGCATCTTAGGACCTGTGGCCTCTTGATGGGGATCCAAACTCTTGGCTCTGCCCGGTCTCCCAGAAAATCCTGTTCTCGAAGCTCTCCAGCCCCTGGAGCTTTGCTTGTTTTATCACTTGAGTCCAGCTCTTGGTCTTGAGTAGCCCTGTTTCCTGTATGGAAGTGAGGAGGGGCCTCCGGCCACCTATTTGGAACACACACAGGGAGGGAGTAATAATCTCCCTTCCATCTTGAGACGAGGGCCACACCTTCTCCTGAAAGGCCACACCTCCTCTTCCTCCTCTTCCTCCTCCTCCTTCTATATAAGGGCATAGAAGGAAGCTTTTGTTCTTTGCTTTCTTCCCCTCACCTTGCTACCACATCCATATTTCAGTGGCACTGGAGCCTACTTCTTCGCTATTCCCGCGTATATAGACCAGCTGACATGCAGCCTTGGGAAACCGAGCAAGCACAAGACGCTGGACTGTCCATTCACAGCTAACGTTGTTGCATTAGCTGCACTGCAGCCGAGAGGACCTGGCGCCCTGGCCCCCTCAAGCATCAGGCACAGGGAAAGTGAACTTACGTACAGGCAGGAAAGACACTTGTTACGGTTTGAATGAAAATGGCCAAGTCTGTATCTACATTGGATTCCCCTTGTGATAGATACACGCGTTTGTTTTTGTTTTGTTTTGTCAACACAGGGTCTCTCTGTGTAGCCTTGGCTGCCTGGAACTCACTCTGAGGACCACGCTGGCCTCGAACTCAGAGATCCATCTGCCTCTGCCTCCCGAGCGCTGGGATTAAAAGCTTGCACCACCACCACACAACAGGATACATACGTTTGTCAAAATGACAGTTTGGAGGCCAATGAAACATTTCTGAAAGTTGTCAAATTTTGGATCATTTCCTGAAGAATAATTATGGTTCTGTGTTAGGGTTAGGTCTGATTACCGCCCAAATGAGGAGACTCATGTACCCCAAAATGTTTGTAGCCTTGCATAAAAAACTGATTCCTGTTTGACCAATAAAAAGCCATCACATCCAGGCAGGGAAAGTGAGATAGGCGTGGCTACAGTTTCCAGTGAAACAGGATCTTGGGACAGAGATGGCAGGGAAGAGAAGGAAGAAGGCTGCCATGGGTTAGGTGGAGAAGCACACGGCCGGTGTGGATGGAGAATGCAGCCCAGATGATGAACATTAGCAAGTATTTGGGGTTACAGATGGGAGGTAGCTCAATGGAAATTATTAGAAGCAAATGGCCTGGGATTTTGGCAAGGAGACATGGCAAGTAGTTGAGGGGATTAATATCTGCCCAGCCCCTGGTGACCTGAGGCTATTTTAAAATATAGCAGGTGTTTGTGTTTTCATTGATCGCTAGTGGGTTAGAAGTTACTGCCATAATAATAATTAGCTTAATAATGAACATTTATTAGGCCATACTTCTAAAGTAACCCCAACAAGCCAGGCGTGGTGGCGCACGCCTTTAATCCCAGCACTCGGGAGGCAGAGGCAGGTGGATCGCTATGAGTTCGAGGCCAGCCTGGTCTACAAAGTGAGTCCAGGACAGCCAAGGCTACACAGAGAGACCCTGTCTCTAAAAACCAAAAAATAAAAATAAAATAAAATAAATTAACCCCAGCAGTTCTGTGACATTTAGATGGCATTCCATGTTGGCTAATATAGTAAGGGATAATTTAATTTTTCTTCTTTTGAAAAGCTGGGCAGTGGTGGTGCATGCAGGTGGATCTCTGTGAGTTCCAGGGCAGCCTGGTCTACAAAGTGTGTCCCAGGACAGCCAAGGTTATACAGAGAAATCTTATCTCAAAAAGAAAGAAGAAAGAAAATGAAAAATGAAAAAACTATATAGATAGGTTTGCCTTCAACTTTCTTTTTTTTTTTTAAGATTTATTATTTATATAGTATGCTGCCCACACGTGTGCCTGCCCACTACAAGAAGGCGCCAGATCTCATTACAGGTGGTTGTGAGCCACCATGTGGTTGCTGGGAATTGAACTCGGGACCTTTGGAAGAGCAGCTGGTGCTCTTAACCTCTGAGCCATCTCTCCAGCCCATCGCCTCCAACGTTCAATCATCCTCCCTCAGGTTTCCAAGTACTGGAAGTCAGGCATGCACTCCCGCACCCAAGTCTAAAACATATTTATTTTTAATTTATGTGCATTGGGGTGTTTTGCCTTCATGTGTGTCTGTGTGAGTGTGCTGGAGTTACAGACAGTTAGGAGTTGCCATGTGGGTGCTGGGAATTGAGCCTGGGTCCTCTGGAAGAGCAGGCAGTGCTCTTAACCATGAAGCCATTTCTCCGTCTCCCTAACGCATCCTTAATGCTACAACTCCAACAACCCATACATACAAAAACTAGGGTCAGCATGCAATCTGGAATCCAAGTGAGGATACAGAGGATGTTTTTGAGTCTTCCAATTAATTTCTTCATATGTATGAAAATTTTCACACATGTCTTTTTATAAGTGGTTTTGATTTTTGCAATTTTTGTTCATGTTTTACAGGGAATCCACCAGAAAAGACTACTTGGGCACCATTTTAGGCAACTGAAAGTCTTTACTCCAGTGATCTGGGTCTACACTCAGGTTTTTGGGATCCAAGTGTAACCCCAAGTGTTTAGAGCAAGGAACAATGAAAAGCAAAAGCCATGTTCTGTTATCTTGCTTAGCAGCTGCAGGGGGGGCGGGAAACAGGCAAAGCAAGCAGTTTAACAGAAGCCAAGATAAGCAGTTAGCTGAAGGGAGAGGTTGGCACATGCAGGCAGTTATGCAGGCAGTTATGCAGGCAGTTACGCAGGCAGTTATGCAGGCAGTTATGCAGACAGTTACGCAGGCAGTTTAGCGGAGGCCAACACAAACTAGAATGAATATCTTGACCAATGGTTCATAGAATAAGAGTTGGGTGATTTTCCACAAGATTCTCCATGAAGAAGAAAATCAAATTTAGCCGGGAGGTGGTGGCGCACGCCTTTAATCCCAGCACTCAGCAGGCAGAGGCAGGTGGATCGCTGTGAGTTCAAGGCCAGCCTGGTCTACAGAGCGAGTCTAGGACAGCCAGGGCTACACAGAGAGACACTGTCTTGAAAAAAAAATTAGGCAGAAAGTAAACACATCCAGTCTAATATCACAGGAGCCATGAAATATTAATGGCGACAAGGAAGGTGCCTTAGACAAACCCACCAATAACTGCTATTCCTAACCTGACTGACTGGTGTCTGCTTACGTTTTGGGTTTGTTTGTTTGTTTTTTTTTGTTTTTTTGTTTTTGTTTTTTCGAGACAGGGTTTCTCTGTGTAGCCCTGGCTGTCCTGGACTCACTTTGTAGACCAGGCTGGCCTCGAACTCACAGCGATCCGCCTGCCTCTGCCTCCTGAGTGCTGGGATTACAGGCGTGCGCCACCATGCCCGGCAGCTTACGTTTATAGAATTAAGAAGATGAGAGTAAATCAAGAACATGATGGCCACGTTGTATTTCTGGCATTCAGACAAATCCTTGAACAGACTTCCCACACTCTCCTTCTCAGAGGGTTTCTTGGCATCAGGAGTGTATGAATGCTCAGATGCTGACTGAATGCTACGGCGCATTAAAGCCCTTCCTACGCTCTTTACGGTCAGTCTTGCCAATGTGAGTTCTGACGTCCAGTAGCTTTTCCATACAAAGGTTTGTCCGCCTTCCTTCCATGCACAGGACTCCTGGTGAACATGGAGTTTCTGATGCTGTGTAAGATCACCATTTCCAATAAAGGCTTTTCCACAGTCTTTACATCCACAGGGTTTCAGAGCTATGCGGACTCTCTGAGGAGCTTTAGGAGCTGAGCTAATTCTGTAAATGTTCCCACCTTCCTTGCATTCGTAGTGTTTGACACCAACATGAATTCCTGTATGAAGAAGACCTGAGTGACAACTGAAGGACTTTCCACATTCCTTATGGTGACAGGGTTTCCTACCAGCATGAATTCTCCAATGTGTGGTAAAAGCTGAACTAAATCTGAACATTTTCCCACATTTCTTACATTCACAGGGTTTTGTGAGAGCCAATGTTACATTTCAGTGTTTAGTTACTATGCTTAAAAGATCCATTAAACAAAAATGCCTCTAACCTCTAGTCCCTTGCCCAAGATAAACACTACCTGAAACGCTGGGGGCTGTTATTTACGGGAGGTAACGGCCTCATGTTTCCACTCCCCTTAGCAAGTTTGACCCAAGTATACAGGAAGTGCTTGACCATACGTGGGAGGGGAGGTCCGTGTGCAGGAAATGGTTCAGTATATACGCTTGCCCCTGACTTGGTGTGTAAGTGTGTAGGTGATTGGCAGGAAGTCAGTCAGGATGCATGCTTGCTCCTCATCGTACCCAATAACAAGTACGGTGGCCTTGTGGGGTTGCCTTTGTAAGCTTCGGCAAGGCATGACTCGTGGGTGATTTTTTTTTTTCTTTCCAGAAACCCAGAGCTGGACATGGCCAGAGATCCCATCGCCTGGCCAGTATTTACTTAAAGCTTCAATTTGGGCTTTAAACGGTGGTAAGTGGCCTTATTCTCTAATAGTGGGATTAACATTTTCTTGACAGTATGAATTCTCTGACACACAGCTAGCTTAGAATTACTGAAGGCCTTTCCAGGTTCCTCATATAATAAAGATTATATGAATTTTAGCATGTCAAACCAAGTTTGGTTTTCAACTAAAGTCCTTCACCAGTGTGAATTCTCTGGTGTGCTTTAAGGTCTCCACCACGAGTAAAGCACTTCCCACACTCTTTACACTCAGACGGGTTCTCGCCAGCGTGAATTCTACAGTGTCCGAGGAATTGGTAGTGATACTGAAACCCTTCTCCACATTCCTTACACTGAAAGGGCCTCTCCCCAGTGTGGATTCTTTCATGGATCCTAAGAGCAGTACCACGAACAAAGCCCTTTCCACATTCCTTGCACTGAAATGGCTTCACATCTGTATGAATTCTCTGATGCTGAGTGAGCTGGTACTGAAGTCTGAAGGCTGACCCACACTGCTCACACTCAAATGATTTCTCTCCAGTGTGAATGCTCTGGTGCCGAGTGAGCTGTGCCAAAACAGTGAAGCCCTTCCCACACTCCTTACACTGAAAGGGCCTCTCACCAGAGTGAATTTTCTGGTGCTGCACGAGGTTTGAGTGACGATTAAAGGCTTTCCCACACTCCTTACACTCATACGGTTTCACAGCAGCATGAATGACCCTATGTTCCAAAAGGCTGCAGGCTCGCTTGAAGGCCTTCCCGCATTCCTCACACTCATACGGTGTTTGACCTGTATGGATGGTTTTGTGGTAATTAAGCTGGCTGGAAAAATGAAAACCCTTTCCACATTCTTGGCACTCAAAAGGTCTCTTACCACTATGAAATCTCTGATGTCGAATGAGATGTATATTAAGCCTAAAGACCTTCCCACAGTCTTTACACTCAAAGGGCTTCTTTCCTGTGTGAATACTCTGATGCTCAGTAAAGTTTGACTTTCGGCGAAAGAATTTCCCACAATCCTTGCACTGATAGGGTTTCTCATCAGTATGAATTTTCTGATGTTCACTAAGCTGGTACTTGCGTCTGAAGGCTGAGCCACACAGCTTACACTTGAAAGGTTTCTCATTGGTATGAGTTTTCTGATGCTCAGAAAGGTATAGGTGAAGCCTGAAGGCCTTCCCACATGTATCACATTCAAAGGGCTTCTCACTGGTGTGAGTACTCTGGTGTCGTAACAGGTAAGAGCCAGTACTAAATATCTTCCCACACTGATGACATTCAAATTTCTCTGCAGTATGAATGTTCTGGTGTTGAGTGAACTGTGCCAAAACAGTGAAGGCCTTCCCACATTCCGTACACTGAACGGGGCTCTCAGCACAATGAGTTTTCTGATGTTGCATAAGGTATGAGCGACGTTTAAAGGCTTTCCCACACTTGTTACATTTAAACGGTTTTACGCCAGCATGAACAGACCTATGTTCAACAAGGTGGGAGACGCGCTTGAAGGCCTTCCCGCATACCTCACACTCAAAGGGTTTTTCAGCTGTATGAACGGTTTTATGGTACTTCAGCAGGGTGGAAAGATGAAAAGTCTTTCCACAGTCATCACATTTGAAAGGTTTCTCACCACTGTGAGATTTCTGGTGTCTTGTAAGGTGTCGGTGGAGTCTGAAGGCCTTCCCGCACTCCTCACACGCATAGGGCTTCTCTCCAGTGTGGATGCTCTGATGCTGAGTGAGATTTGACCTGCAGCCAAAGCACTTCCCACACTCCTTACACTCATGTGCTTTTCCTATGGTGTGAGTAAGAGTCCGGCAGGTGTGAGGAGGCACTGGTTCCTTGTTAGTAATCTCCTCATCAGCGTCTCCTTCTTGATAGCCCTGTGGTCCCCTGGATGTACTACAGTTGGGGCCATTACTAAAACTGGAGTCCTGGAGATCAAAAGTTTTCCCTACTCGCTTTATGCTCTCTTTGGGTAAATTTCTATTATAAATATGATTCCCTGAAGATATATTTTCAGCTTCAGAACAGGTCTCCAAATCTGAAAGAAAGGGAGAAAGTAAGAATACTTTATCTCCCTGTAACACACACACACATTTTCCTGTGACATAATACTCATTAAATGAATGCCCAGACTCTAGAGTCGTTTCTGAGAGGCTGGACGGGAATAAGAAAAGCAATAAGGGAAGTTTGTGCAAGACAACACTACAGCAGAACAGGCTGGTAATGACGTGTGTTCTTGATGAGATTATAACAAACTTAGTGGGATAATTTTATCTGCCTCTTTGTACACCACTGGAAATATACTGTTTGGTGAAGGACCTGTGGGGATGTGACGGCTAGCCCTAACCTGATGGTACTGTGTTAAACGACTGCCTGAAAAGTGAACTGGTTGACATCAGCCATTAGAGTAATAATTTATTCCGGTACCCTGGGATAGGTAAGGAAACTTAAAATGGAGCCAGGCATCCCTTAAGGGCCGCGGGCCTTTTGTTCTGGGAATGCAGGTGAGGTAAGATAGGACAATGCGCTGTGAGGTGTTAACAGCTGCCTTTGCTTCTACAAAACTTGCTTATCAGTGTGGAAAGGGAATGAAATGGTCTTTTTAATTACTACATAGTAGGAAAGGGGGGACAAAAAAGCTGAGGGAAGTAGAGCAAGTTTCCTACCCGGCTGTGGATTCCAAGGACGGTTCTAACGTGCACCTTCTTTGTGTCTGCCTTTCCCACCCCTTCTGCTCAGTTTTCATCCCTGCCTTCCGGCCTCTACAAAAGCCCTGGTTCCAAGCACCAAGTCCCTTCCCTGGCTTAGCCAGGCTGACCCTGACCCCTGCTGGGTGTGGTGATGACCCACTGGTCGGCTTGGTCCTAGGTCGGTCCTCTCTGAGTCCTGGGGATGCCCACAACTACGGGCTGCAGTGACATTTTCCTTCCCCTTTCTTATCCACGGGAAGAATGTGTTCCACACCCTCCCATTCCCCCGTGGGATACCTCTTTAAAAACCTCCAGCCTCAGCCAGGTGGCGCACGCCTTTAATCCCAGCACTCGGGAGGCAGAGACAGGAGGATCTCTGTGAGTTCGAGGCCAGCCTGGTCTACAGAGTGAGTCCAGGACAGCCAAGGCTACACAGAGAAACCCTGTATCAGGGAGAAAAAAAAAAAAAAACAACCAACCCAGCCTCTACACCTAGCACTGGACCTGAAGCACTTTAAAGTCGTCTGCTATTGCAATCAAATTAGGCCTCAATACCCCTACATAATCCATCCCAATGGCCACGTAAAGACACAAAATTATTCGAGACCTTTACAACTACTGCCAATTATCAGGGAAATGAAAAGAGATTCTCTACACCCAAGCCTTCTCTCTGCACTTCTTGTTTCCCCCAACCCCCTCCCCCCTCCCTCCCCCTCCCCCCTCCCTCCCCCTCCTCTCCTTCCCCCTCCCCCCCAGCTCCTTCTGGCTATGAAGGTGGAACAGCATAGTCTTCCACTACCCCTGACCCAGCTAACGAGCCCTCCTCCCTATGAATCAAAACCCACAGCTCCCTCTCCTCTTCCAGCCCCTCCAGTTTCCCTTTCTCCCTCCTGAGCGACAGGTCACCCAAGTCGGCTCTCACTGGCACCCACTTTCAGCCCACAGCCAGCCCTAGTCCCGCTACTCGCTTCCACTCCACCACGGGACCCACCCCCTTTCCCTCCCCCCTATGTTGGGGACGAGCTATATGGCCAGTGTTCAGCCATCTTGTCAGGGCCTACACCTTTAGGCTCCTATTTCTCCAGCAGTCTGTCATTTACCAGAAACCAGCTGACCCTGCCGTGGTTCGGCAGTTAGACACCTGTTGTGGTGTACTGTGGGGGACGGTCATTCTAAGACCCCCGAGCTCATAGTAAGAGCTACTCCTTTCTGGCTATAAACTAGCTTTTCCAGTAAGACTACTGGTAAAATCAGATTAAAGGTCAGCTGCCTGCTTTTTCGTGACTAACCACATCTTTTACAACTTCCCTTTCTCTCTGGAATTCCTCCATCTTCTGTGATTATAGCAGCTGTAAAGGTAGACACCTGCTGGAGCATTCCAGAGTTAGGTATCCATAGCAACCCTTGCTTATGCAAATACCCATACCCAAGTGCCTATAAAAACTCTGTGAAAAGCCGGGCGTGGTGGCGCACGCTTTTAATCCCAGCACTCGGGAGGCAGAGGCGGGCGGATCGCTGTGAGTTCGAGGCCAGCCTGGTCTACAAAGTGAGTCTAGGACAGCCAGGGACAGAGAGACCCTGTCTCGAAAAACAAAAACAAACAAACAAACAAACAAACAAAACTATGTGAAAATTGTCAATAAAAGGGACTTGATCAGAATCCAGACTTGCCCTCATTTCTTTGTGTCTCCTGACCCCACACTTGTCTGCCCCCTCCACAGGTACCCATTGAAGACCCCGCAGGCCAGGACACCCCTTTTCGGCTTAAACTGGCCACAGTTCTCCCTTTGCAGAAGGTTGCCGGGGTGGATGGCTTAGCCGGCACGCATTTCCCTTTTTAAACAGGAAAGAGATTGGGGTCCTGCATGGCCAACTCGTCCACCGTTATTAAAGAGTTTCAGTATATTAACCCAAGCTCACAACATCACCTTCTATGATGTCTATATGCTTGTCACCAACAATCATCGCCCAGAGGAGCACAGGTGACTCAGGGACCAGGCTGGGGCACATGGAGATGAAACCCACCAAATCCATGACACCCACCCACTTGGGAATAAGGCGGTCCCCGCCCCGGCCCTCTTACAACACACCAATCTGGATCCTGAGACCCCAGATGGAAAATAACTCTTTATGGCCTACCTCTCCTTCCAGTGTGTCCCTGATACTAGGGCCAAACTTAAACGTCTAAAGAAAGAGGAAGAACCCAGGGCACCTCCGATGGGAGGCAGGAGTCGCTGCTACACTTTACCATAGCATTTATCGCAGCCACCCATCAGGCGCAATCAAAATACAGAGGGTGCACCTCCCACCCGCTCAGCCCCTACATAGAGACAAGGTAGAAGTGGTCCAAAGCTCCTCAAAGGTCCTCACATCCCTGATATCACCCCCGTTAGATGACACTGATCCCACCTCCCTGTCACACCAGCTCTTGACCTCTGCGTATCTGACACTGACTAACTTTCTGCCTGACTACCTTGGAGAATGTTGGTCATGTGTCCCTCCTGGGTCAAACTCATGCTTGGCAATTCACCGCAGAGAAAGCCTGCCCCGCCAGCCTCCCTTTCTTTACTTTACACGCATTGTAAGCTTTGTGTACTTTGCAGGCAAGTGTCCAGGCCCCTGCTGAGGAGCTCACACAGCAGCCAGGCTGGGCAGCTTCAAGTTCCCCTAAGTCCTTCCCTGGATGTCCGTCCCCCTTTACAGCCCCTCAGCTCCCCTGGGTGCCACCCCCTGTGGTCCCTGAAAGGGGTGCTGGGATCTTCAGCCTCTGCTACAGCTCCGGACAGCAACACCTCAGGACCCTAGAGTGGCTACGGTCAAATCTCCACAGTCCTGCAACCTGAGATCAGAGGCCACAGAGAAAGCAGCCACACCTGAGGCCTCAGTTATGGCTGCCGCTGACAGGGAACGCAGGGGGAGGGAGGCGTGTCCGACTGTGAGCCGCTGTCGCCATCTCTGTGGCAGGTACATAGAAACTAGCCGTTCCCAGGAAGCGGAGAGCTTTGCGTGGTCTGACTCTGCCAGCAGGGGACCAGGACTAGGGATCTGGCCTCTCGACCCTCAGTATAAATTCGTAGTTTATTTAAGTTGTTTTGTTTAGTCTAGAGTTCCCGGCTGTAAACCTCTGAGGGCATGGGCCCCTCCCCCACACGTCCTTAACTGTCAAACTGGCAGTTCCCGCCTCTAACTGTCACAAAGGCCATCCCAGGCTTCTCAGTGGGACCCCTCCCACTAACTTTAGGTGAAAAAGGCTGACTAACAGCAACAACAAAGTCACCAGTCCCTAAGCTTCCCCCAAGCTCAGGACCTGAATTCCCACCGATCCTCACTCTGGAACGTCTACCCTAGAAAGTTCTGGCCCCTAAAGAAACCTGTGTCTGCCCGGTTCTCTGCTGTCTCCTCCTGGGGACAGAAGCAGCCACTGCTGGATTCATCCTTCCTCGCCTGGCCTCGTCCCTCCAATTAAGAGATTTGCTGCCTGGTATGACTCCCTCAGTGGAGGAAGGAGTTAAGAAAGAGCAGGGGGGGGTGGGGGGCTCAGGATCCAAAGTTCCTCAGCTCATCAGGGGTTGGGACAACCAACCCTGCCCTGGGAGCTGCACGTCCCTGCTGAGGAGGCCTCCTCCTCCCAGAGCGGTGTGCTTCCTGGGCTCCTGTGTCTCGGGATGCTGAAGGGGAGATAAACCTGTTTCTGTTTTGATCCCAAGTGTGGAACCGAGCAGAGGGCAGAATGTTTACCACTTAGATGTGAAAGAGCAGGATGTTTTTCCATATAGCAAGTCGAACTACTTCGTGAGGGAGCTTGGCGAAAAACACCCTTGAACAGACTGATACATATATATTCCCAAAACAGGAGAGTGGGCTTGTGGTTGGGACTTGGTTTTGGCTGTTCATCGCTGCACTTCAAGAGGCTCCTAAAGAGAACTGCTCCAGGGAAAGCTTCAAGGCTTTGGACTCCAGCTGAGGCCTGAGGTTCCAGCTGCTGCTCCTGGTTCCAGCAGTAGCCTTGGTGGAATTGCTGGTCTGCTGAAATCCTGCTGACTATGCCAGGGACCTGATAGCCTTAAGGCTTCATTGTAGTGTTCTTTAATATCCTTTTCTGGTTGTTTGTGTTAGTTGGGTTGTTAGGAAGGTAGGCTCATTTAACAATAAGTTCATAATAAAATATAATTGATAAGAAAATTGGGCCTGCAGGATGCCCCTCCCTCTCCTGGACATCCTTACCGGATCAGGAAGGCAGGCCAACACTCATGACCACCATCTGTGCCCTCGCCCACTGTCCTGTTAGATTCTCTCACCTTGCCACTCATTAACTGCCCTAAGCCAAATATGATTATGTGAGCCAAACGTCATACCAAAACCCAGATTTGACCTTCATGCTTCTTTCTTTTTTTCCTTTCTTTTTAAAAAGATTTATTTATTATGTATACAGTGCTCTGCCTGCATGTACACCTGCAGGCCAGAAGAGGGCGCCAGATCTCACTACAGATGGCTGTGAGCCACCATGTGGTAGCTGGGAATTGAACTCAGGACCTCTGGAAGAGCAGTCGGTGCTCTTAACCTCTAAGCCATCTCTCCAGCCCGATCTCTGTGTTCCTTGAGGAGCACCTCACCATTGCACTCCAGTCCTTACTGTGCACTGGCTGCAGCCCTCGATGATGTGTGACATTCCAGGTTTGCCAAGACCATCTTGTGACTAACATCATGCGAAGGCTGGAAAGCTCCCTCAGAAAAGTGACTATAAACCACAGCAAACATCACCACATTCTACAAGGATTTCTTCAGGGTCCAGGAAAGGACTACTTCACTCTGTGTGCTCTAGACTCAATGACTCCAGACTCATTTGTTCCTCTACACTGACAACTCCAGATGGATCTCCCAAAAAATGTGAAGAGACAGCTGGATGCCTCTGGCTACATCAAGAAGTGGGTTATTGGCAGTCCAACATGGAATTGGTTTCTATTGTTCTTAGCCCCCCACCCCTTTCCCTACCTTTTCATAAGCCTACTAATCACACCCTGCCTCATAAACTTCTTACCTAGATTTCTTCAGCAACAGAGCCCATGTAAGGCGCGGCCGCACCCGATAATGGCGGCAACCGTTACCACTTGGCGGCGACCGTTACCACTTGGCGGCGACCGTTACCACTTGGCGGCGACCGTTAACGCTCCCACGCAAGCGCAGACATAAGCCCTCTCAATGCACCCCTCCCGAACAGGGGTATGCAAATGAAGCACCCCAACACGGCCCTCTCGACTGCGGCCATGCTAATGGAGCATGCTAATGAGGCATGCTAATGGAGCATGCTAATGAGGCATTCTAATGAGGCATCCAAATACAACCAATGAGACTTTGACACGCCACATGCAGACAGTATTTAAACGACATGCTCGCAGGCATTCGGGATCTTTCGCTTCAGCTTCAAGGTCGCTCCCAATAAAGCGCGATTGAGAAGGATCCTGGTGTCTGCGTCGTTCCTGCCGGCGGGAGGGCGCGACAAGCCCAAGATTTCTTTTTTTTAAAGATTTATTTATTATTATGTATACAGTGCCCTGCCTGCATGTACACATGCACACCAGAAGAGGGCGCCAGATCTCACTATAGATGGTTGTGAGCCACCAGGTGGTTGCTGGGAATTGAACTCAGGACCTCTGGAAGAGCAGCTAGTGCTCTTAACCTCTGAGCCATCTCTCCAGCCCGAGCCCAAAGGTTTCTAACTGGACTTTTAACCAGTTGCTATTGCAAGAACACCAGCCCCTAGCTGTGGGGTCAGAGGCCTGCAGGACCCGGTTATTCCCTGACACTGAAGATCAACGCCCCCAGGACTTCGATGCCCCCGTTCAGACAGAAGTGGTCTAATGGTAATCTCGTCCCGCTATCCAGTTCCCGATCGTTTATTAATAATAAACAAAAATGGGTAAAAGGGCCAGGAAGGACACTCTGACCTAACTTGACCCCGTCTCCAGAGCCAAGGAGTATGGTGGTTCCTAAGGAAGGGGAGAAGCTTCTGCGAAGACACAAAATTAAAATATTTGCTTTGCCCCACTGTGTTACAGCTCTCACTGCTGCTCACACTGTCTGGTCATTGGTTCCATGCTTGACAGCACTGATTGTTCTGCCACAGGCCCTGGGTTAGAGAACCAGCTGACCCCTGTAACTCCAGCCAGGGGAGCTGACTCTCTCTGGTGGCCTCTTTGGATACCTGCACACACGTGTGCACACACACAACCAATAATAAAATACCTTTAAAAGTCACAGAAACAGGGCACCTGCCCCAGTTACAGGGAAGAAAATAAGAACAAGTTAAAATGATTCATGGAACAGGATCCCCTTTGTCAGCCTTTACTACGACCTGACCTCCTCCCCAGGGCTCAGGCACGTTTCCCACAGGCCCTGGGAGCTGAAGGAAGTCTGTCAAATCCAGGGGCCGCTGTGTGGGGCCTCTGAGCACGCGCTGTGGCTGGCAATGCTGGAGTCTCACCTCATACCTACTCACCTGGGCGCGGCCTGTCTGCTTCTTCCTTCACAACCATCCAGGGCTCTTTCTCCTGCTCTAACAAGGTGATCAGATCTGGCTTGGAAACGCAACTTCCTAATTCAAAGAAACAAAAAGTGGCACAGAGTTAAGACTTTTTGTTGTTTAGGATGCTTATCCTAGGATGTCCTGGGACTCAATATATAGACCAGGCTGGCCTTGAATTTAGTTGATCTGCCTGTCTCTGCCTCCCAAATTTAATCTGAGATTAAATATGTGCTACCAAGGCTAGGCAGTGGTGGCACATGCCTTTAATCCCAGCACTTGTGCAGATCTCTTTGAGGGTCGAGGCCAGCATGATCTACAGAGTGAGTTTCAGAGGAGCCAGGGCTACACAGAGAAGCCCTGTCTCAAAAAACAAACAAACAACAACAATATAAAGTGTGTTCCACTACGTCTCCCAGTCCATATTTTTAAAAAATACACAATTATTATAACTGTCTGTTCAGCTTGGCACAGTGCATCCTGCTGTGAACCCAGATGGTGCAGAAGTGAGCCAGGCAGCAGGAGCTGCATAGCAAGAGCCTTGTCTGAAAAATACAGATAAAAAGTTCTAAGAGCCAAAACAATACTGAGGAAAGACTTCAGAGATGAAGAAAAAAATCAACCTGGGTAAGAAACTAGCAGTTTCAGAAAAGGGTTTTAATGTCATTTAGATGCAGATAGGGGCTTGTCCCTTGAGAGGAAAGCGTAACTGAGTGGGTTAGGACGTGAGTCCGTAGGCCGCACTGCTCGTGTAAACCCCATCTCTGCAGCTCACTGATGATGCCGTTTATCAGGCAAGACCCATGAGGATCTCTGCTGAGGACTGGGCGTGGCCCACACATAGAGTCACAACACTTGAAGAGTGAAGGCAGGCAGACGGGACGTTCAAGGCCACATTTATTTTCAGAGCAAGTCCAAACCCATCCTGTACTACACTAAAGCCATCCTGTGCTACACCAAATCCATCCTGTGCTACACCAAAGCCATCCTATGCTACACCAAAGCCATCCTGTGCTACACCAAAGCCATCCTGTGCTACACCAAATCCATCCTGTGCTACACCAAAGCCATCCTGTGCTACACCAAAGCCATCCTGTGCTACACCAAAGCCATCCTGTGCTACACCAAAGCCATCCTGTGCTACACCAAAGCCATCCTGTGCTACACCAAAGCCATCCTATGCTACACCAAAACCATCCTGTGCTACACCAAAGCCATCCTGTACCCCTGGCATCATAAAACTCAAGTAATAAAAACGACAACGATGATGATGATGGTAATAAATTAATGATAGTAACTTAGATGGAGTCTGGGATAGCTATTGGATAGAGGTGACACTAGCATCACTCAACTCAAACACTTTGAATACTGAACACCTAAAAGAACATGACGTCACTGTTTTTTCACTTCTATTCATTTGTTGGCAAACACTGGGGATGAAACGAGGGCCTCAAGCATGGTGGGCGAGTGCCGTCTTGCGGACTTGCATCCCCAGCCATGAGCGGTGGTATCGGTGGTGCTGTGTGCTGCCTTCTGTCACGTTTACACCTCACTCTT
Source organism: Acomys minous (assembly GCF_964271855.1). Taxonomy (NCBI): domain Eukaryota; kingdom Metazoa; phylum Chordata; class Mammalia; order Rodentia; family Muridae; genus Acomys; species Acomys minous. The sequence goes on along the minus strand of NC_140502.1, from coordinate 23,465,982 downwards.
ACGGATCTGCTCAACGGAAATGGCAAAGGTCACAGCTAAAGCCTTCCGCCACCATCAGGGAGCTGAAACCTGTCCACTTCTGTCCACCTCTGCTTTAAATCAATCTCCTCCGTCCATTAGTAAGTAAATCCTACAGGGCTTCCATCTAGTTCTGCACGTGTGCACACAAGAGTTTGTGCACAAGCGTGTGTGGGTAGGAATGCACTCTCGTGTGTATAGGCGAAAGACCAATGTTAGGTGTCTTTTATTGCTCTGCAGTATACATATATATATATATTTTTTTTTTTTTGAGACAGGGTTTCTCTGTATAGCCTTGGCTGTCCTGGACTCACTTTGTAGATCAGGCTGGCCTCGAACTCACAGCGATCCGCCCGGCTCTGCCTCCCGAGTGCTGGGATTAAAGGCGTGCGCCACCACGCCTGGCTATACATATATTTTTTAAAGATTTATTTATTTATTTATTATGTATACAGTGCTCCACCTCCATGTACACCTGCATGCCAGAAGAGGGCGCCAGATCTCACTATAGATGGCTGTGAGCCACCATGTGGTTGCTGGGAATTGAACTCAGGACCTCTGAAGAGCAGCCAGTACTCTTAACCGCTGAGCCACCTCTCCAGCCCACTGTACTATATTTTTTGAGACAGGGTCTCTCACTGAACCTAGACCTCGACAAAAGGATCTCCAAGGGCTGGGCAGAGGGTAGGTGCTTCCTGAGACTCATATTCAAGCCAAAGAAGTCTCTGATTATTGCTTTGGGGAGGAGGAAGGACTCAGCAATCTCTTTTAAAATTCTATTGATTTTAAACTTGTCTTAGTCTATCTGTACGTGAGTGTCTGTCTGCACACATGCCTGAGCAACACACGCGTGCACGGTGTGCATGGCGGCTGGAAGAGGGAATCAGGTCCCCTGGAACTGGAGTTACAGCTAGCTTTGAGCCACCTTCTGGTGGCGGGAATTGAACCCAGGTCCTCTGCAAGAACAACCAGTTGTCTTAACCACTATATTATCTCTCAAGCCCCTAATTATAGTTATTGATTTATTTATTTCACATAGTTTGTTTTGTTTGAAACAGAGCCTCACCATGTTGACTGGGCTAGCCTAGGACTCACTACGTATCTAGTGGCCTTGAACTCTCGGCAGTCTTCTTGCCACAGGCTTCTGAGTGGAGGACTGACAGGCATGGGACACCAAGATTCACCTAAACATTTAATTCAAAGTGAGGAAAGCAGACAGTGTAGAGGACACATCCCCCACTCACGGCGACAGATGCCTTACCCACTGCGACGAGGTGGCTGTAGGTCTCCAACATCATGTCCCTGTATAAGACCCTCTGAGCAGCATCTAGGCAGGCCCACTCCTCCTGGGAGAAGTCAACAGCCACATCCCTGAACGTCACTGACCCCTGAAACCACAAACACAGGGACAGTGAAATGGGGAAGCTTTCAAGATGGAAACACGGAAGGGAAAGGACTGAAGAGTGGGAAAGGAGCCACATGGAAACGCTCAAGGCACCTGACTGTGTGAGCTCCCCATAAAGGATGACTGTGCCGCCCTACACACCCAATAAACGTGCATGTCCCTTCATCCACATCCTTCTAGTTACAGCCCACAAGAGAGAAATGTCACCCAGGCTCCGTGTAAAATACCTAAGAAATACTGTGACTCCCTGAGTTTATTATGGTATCAGCTAATGTTTTTAAAGATTGTTGTGAGCCGGGCGGTGTTGGCGCATGCCTTTAATCCCAGTACTCGGGAGGCAGAGGCAGGCGGATCGCTGTGAGTTCGAGGCCAGCCTGTTCCACAAAGGGAGTCCAGGACAGCCAAGGCTACACAGAGAGACCCTGTCTAGAAAAAAAACAAAAAAACAAAAAAATTGTCATGAGAATGATTTTTGTAAATCATGTAAGAGTCCATAAATTTACTATGTAACAGTCCATAATATGTGTATATCAGATTTAACCTTTTCAGCCTTTTTTTTTTAATGCTTTTAAGGTGGTCAGTGTGTCTCAGGTCTTCCTAGTCTGCAGACTACCATCACCTATGACAGCCTGGATGGCCTTTCCCTCTGGTCACTGAACGCTCTCCTAAGCCTCCTCAAGCAGGTCACCTGGTCACACACATGCACTGAGGACAGTCACTCTCACACCCTGGCTCATCAGCCGGAAAACACCAGAGATGTCAAGCAGACTTCCCAGGGCAGTCAAAGGAGACCATCACCTCAAAGTCCTGACACCCCAAAGCCCGCTTCCCTGTGGGGCTGACGCCCCCCCTGCAACCACAGTCCTCCCTGACCACAGACCCAGCAGACAGCACATGAGGAGGAGTGCAGTCAAAGAAAACCCCACGAGCAGCTGGAAAGAGGCACAAACAGGAAGTGCTCTGACCCTCCAACCTCACTGTAAGGGGCAGACAGGGCTGGAGGGTTTCAGAACCTTGGGAAGCTTCTAGACAACAAGACAGGAAGGAGTCACCTAACCTGGAAGTCCCCCTGTGTCAAAGGCAGAAGCGACAACTTACACAGACCGTGTGGTGACAACTGGAGCCGGCCATCTTCAGGCTTGCTCCCTGGGGACAGAAAGAAAGCCTCTCGTTGGACTGTGACCTGACGTTCCCCGACTGGCTCCTGTCAGGATGACGTCATCGACCTCTTTATTTCCCGAGCGTCCCCACTCACTGTGTCCTCTCACCGCTCCCAGCCTCCCTCACACGAACCAGAAGCCGACAGGAGCCACACAAAGCCGATCCTCTCCTAACCCAGACAGCCCAGTGCACAAGGCTCAGTGTGGAGAGCAGCCATCAGCACGGCTGCCTTGGAGGCGCTGCAGAAGAGGCCAGCAGAGGAGCCCACCTTCACCCTGGAAGCCCCCCGCCCACTCCCCCAGGACTATGTAGCTTTTGTTCTCCCTGAGTAAAGCTGAACTAGCTCCCTGGAGTGCTTCCCGGAGTGGTCAGTCTCCATCCTGCTCGTGGACTTCCAAGCTCTGCACCTCGCCTTCTGCTCCTCTTGCCTATGCCGGCTGGTAGCCAACAGCCCCCCTGCCCAGGGAAGAAGAGACCCACATTCCAGGCTCCTGAACCCAACGTTCCTTCCTACATCTCCCGTGCTGACATCACAGCCGTGCACCGCCATGCCCAGGTCTCAAGTACACGTCTGAAAAACTCATGAAATTATACATGTTTGCTCCCCACAAAATTCCTACAAAAGTTTTCCTTCCTTCCTTCCCTCCTGCCTCTGCATACCCCAGGCTAGCCAGCCTTGCAGGGACTCTCTCGTCTCCACCTCCCATCCTGCCATGGGGGGGACTGCGGACGTGCACGGCTGCGTCTGTCGTTGCACGGTTGCATGCTTGCAAGTGCCGTACCCACTGAGCCATCTCCCCAGGCCGCGTTTTACACTTCCATTAATTGTGTTAGTGTGTGACCTCTTGACACTTATAACTGCTTCATGACATTTGCAATCGCAAAGGCTGTAGATAAAAGTAAGGGAAGTCTCGCTGGACAGGGTAGCATAGGTCTACAGTACCTATAGACCGGGGAGGCAGAGGCAGGAGGCTTGCCCAAAGTCCCAGGCCAGCCTGGGCTACATGAGTTCCAGCCCAGGCTCTAGAACCAGGGGTGCTGGCAAAATTGAATATTACCATTCAGTAGGATGGCATTAGTCATTCTAATGTCTTCTGTCATAACCACATCCAAGAGTAAAAAAAATAAAATAAAAATAAAAATAAAAAATTACAGTTTAAGAACTGAAACTAACAGTACTAGAAATAAACAGAGGAGGAAAGCCTCCATGATGCTGGATATATAATTACTCAAAAACACACGCATCAGAACGGACGGGCGTGGTTTACATCAATCTAAAAGCCCTGGCACAGCAAAGGAAACAATCAACAGAGGAGAGGGGTGATCCAGAGAGCTGCACACCTGACGAGGTGTGAGCACCTAAACTCCTGCACATCGACAGTATAAGGAATGCAGACAATTCAGCGACGAGGAACCATGCTAATTAAGAACGAGGCAAACACAGAAATAGATGTTCCCCCACATGGGACATCAGTATGGCCTATGAGAGGGACAGGAAAACAAAGCATCAGAGAGATGTGCACTGATGTCACGACAGGAGGCCCCCTCACGCCTGGTACAAGTGTCCACTCTCAGGAGCTGCAGGAGTGGCCCTGTAGTTTTAGAGTACTTTATGCTCTTGCAGAGGGCCTGGGTTCGATTCCCAGGACCCACATAGTGACTCACAAACCACCCCCTAACTCCAGTTTCAGGAGATTTGACACCCTCATCTGGCCTCCTAGGGCACCAGGCATGCACACGGAGCACATACGTCATGGAGGCAAAACACTCGGAAATATTCTTTAAAAAATGGGGGCTGGAGAGATGGTTCAACGGCTAAGAGCACTTTCAGCTCTTCCAGAGGTCTTTTAAAAAACAATCCCTATTGTCAGAAAGAAAAAATAATAATAATGTGGAGAGTGTGAAGGAAAAAGCACATCACTGGGAGAAATGCAAACCAACGCGCTCACTGTAGAAACCAACGTGACAGATTCTCCAACAATTAAAGTAGAACTCACACATGATCCATCCATCCCACTACTAGAGACACACAAAGGGGGGGGGATCAGTCTGTGCAAGAGGTATTTGCACTCCCGCATTTATCCCGGCACTGTTTACGTGGGTGTGATGTGCAACCCCACCGAGAGAGAGGAATGGGCAAAGAAAATCCAGAATGAGGTTCTTCGGGAAAGGGATGACTGTGGAGAGACGTCAAGGACCATTGAAACGATTGTGTGAATATTGTGTGCAAAGGGAAGAGACAACGTGAGGGCCGCAACGGTGGAGGTGCCGATTTGCACGTCCCTCCTCCAGTTACTGACAATTCTAAAATTGAGCAGGGGCGGAAAGCGAGCGACACAGGACACACGTGATGCAGAGGAGGCCAGAGCGTCCACAGACAGACACACAGACAGACACACACACAGACAGACAGACAGACAGACACACAGACAGACAGACACACAGACAGACAGATAGACACACAGACAGACAGATAGACACACAGACAGACAGACAGACAGACACACACACAGACACACACACAGACAGACAGACAGACAGACACACAGACAGACACACACACAGACAGACAGACAGACACACAGACAGATAGACACACAGACAGACAGATAGACACACAGACAGACAGACAGACAGACACACACACAGACACACACACAGACAGACAGACAGACAGACACACAGACAGACACAGACACACAGACACACAGACAGACACACACACAGACACACACACAGACAGACACAGACAGACACACAGACACACACACAGACAGACACACACACAGACACACAGACACACAGACAGACACACAGACAGACACACACACACACACACAGACAGACACACACACAGACACACAGACACACAGACAGACACACAGACAGACACACACACAGACACATACACAGACAGACACACAGACACACACACAGACACATACACAGACACACACACAGACACACACACAGACACATACACAGACAGACACACAGACACACACACAGACACATACACAGACACACAGACACACACACAGACACACACACAGACACACACACAGACACACAGACACATACACAGACAGACACACAGACACACAGACACACACACAGACAGACACACAGACTGACTGACTGACTGACTAACAGGTGCGCGCGCACACACACAAACCCACCCCCATGTCCCAAGGTGTGTATACAGACAGACAGACAAGCAGGCAGAGACACAGACGGAAAGACACACAGACACACACACACCCCAAGGTGTGTATACAGAGACAGACTGACTGACTGACTGACAGCGCGCGCGCGCGCACACCAAGGTGTGTATACAGACAGACACACACACACTCACGTCCCCACACGCTCGCACACGCGTCAGCATCCACCATGCACGCCCCCGTCTCCAGCCCGCGGACACCGACGTCACTCCCACCTGAAATACCTGGCCGTCCGCCGTAACGCCCCACCCCCAGGACACCGGAAGTTGATGTTTTACCTCTGGCCCGGTGGCACCTGGGAAATACAGTCCCCGCGTGCAGAACGCCAGGAAGCTCAGCGCTCTGAGGTTCCGGGTCCCATCTGGGCGCTGCGCCCAGTGGATTGTGGGAGTTCCCACGGGGGTGCGCATGGAGGGGAGGCTCCCCTCCACTGAGCAAAAGGGAGTTCCGGGTTCTACGAGTAACTGTTGTTTGTTTATTTTTTCCAGACAGGGTTTCTCTGTGTAGCCCTGGCTGTCCTGGACTCGCTTTGTAGACCAGGCTGGCCTCGAACTCGCAGCGATCCACCTACCTCTGCCTCCCGAGTGCTGGGATTACAGGCGTGCGCCACCAAGCCCGGCTATCTGCGATCAATTTACGGTCTCATGGAGAGTACAGACGAGCCTAAATTTTAAAATTCAGAATAGGAAGGAGGATCAATCAGATCGCGATGCAACTGGCTTGATGACGCTTTGCCCGAGACCCACTGAGTAGGACCCCAGAGGTTCCCAGGCTTGGGGTCTCAGACGGACAGCCAGGCTGTTCCCTTGGACAGCAAACCTGCAACTTTCCAACGATGACATTGTCAGCACGAGAGAGATGGCTCGGCTCTGAAAAGCACTTGCTGACCTTGCAGACGGCCTGAGTTCAGCTCCCAAGACCTAGGTTGGATGGGGCAGCTTACAACCAACCATCCGCCTGTAGCCGCAGCTCCGGGGCATCAGACGCTGCCTCCCACAGCGCTGTGGATGCGGCTCCTGTGCTGCGTGTGCACACGCGGGGCGGGGGCGGGGATAAATAACCTGGGTTCAGGGTTTCCCGGTGCCAGCCTTGGAGAACCTCGCTCTCCCGCGGCCCCGCCCCCCATCACGGAGAGGAAGAACCACGCGTGCAAGGTGGACAAGGCCACGGGCTGCGCTGTGAGCCTGGTCACTCTGTTCCCGTTCTAATGATCTGTGGGTCTCTCGGGGGCGGGGGGGGGGATCCCCTTGATTAGACTGTAGGATCTGACCAGTTTGCCCTGGGAAGTTATAGAAACCAATTTGTTTATTTCATGAAATCTATACACACGACAACCCTACCAGCATTTTTAAATTAAGTGTTTTACAATGAAAACGAGTAGAACCGAGCCGGGCGTGGTGGCGCACGCCTTTCATCCCAGCACTCGGGAGGAGGCAGAGGCAGGCGGATCGCTGTGAGTTCGAGGCCAGCCTGGTCTACAGAGTGAGTCCAGGACAGCCAGGGCTACACAGAGAGACCCTGTCTCGGAAAAATCAAACAAACAGACAAAAACTGAGTAGAATCAGCTTCTTCTTTGCTTAGGTTCACTTGCTCTGGGGGAAGCAGGCCGCGTCACTAGGATGCTAGGGAGCCAGGGCTGTCTCCCAGGTGTAGGAATGAGACCCTCTTGTGAGACCCCCTTAGAGGCAGTCAGGCAGGCTACCTGATGAATGGACAGGACGGTCCACACAAGCTGCTCGTGAACACCTGACCCACTTACAATGGGTGACATAAATGTTTACAGCCTGGAACAATGGGTGCTGTTGCACATGATGGCCACCAGGTGGCAGCAGACGCCCAAGGGAAAAAAAGCAAAGCGACCCTTCAAAAACTCCGTCTCCATCCCCTGACAAATCTCATGACTCCTAAAGAAAGAAGTAGAGGGAGGGAAGGAAGAAGAGGGAGAAGGTGATAAAGGTTGCTGTACGGGGCATGAGGATGATGAGGATGATCAATGTTCTGTTACTCCCAGCACTCGGGAGGCAGAGGCAGGTGGATCGCTGTGAGTTCGAGGCTAGCCTGGTCTACAAAGTGAGTCCAGGACAGCCAAGGCTACACAGAGAAACCCTGTCTCGAAAAAACCAAAATGTAAAGAAAAGTGGGGCTGGAGGGATGGCTCAGCATTTGAGAGTGGGCGCTGCTCTTCCAGAGGACCACAGTTTGGTTCCTAGCACTTACATTGAATGCATCACAATTGCCTGTCACTGACACTTCACCATGCTCTCTTCTGCAATCTGTAAGCACCCACACTCGTGTGCACAGGTGTGATGGTGCAGTGGATGCCCTTTAATCCTATACAGATCTCTGTGAGTTCAAAGTCACTTTACTCTGCAGGGCAGAGTCCCGGGGCAGCCAAGACTGCCATAGTGAGACCTTGTCTCAAAAGTAAAAGGACAGAGAAAGAAGGAAAGAAGGAAGGATTTCCCTGATTATCTTGTCATCTGAGCCCAGCAAAAATCCTAATGTTGGATGCTACTGCTGGCAAAGCCATGGGGAAGGCATTCTTCATCCTTATAACCGCCTCCACAGAGAGAACCAAACAGCGTGGTTGGAGGCAGGGCTCAGAATTGGAGCAGAAGCCTAGAGTCCAGCAGTGAAAGCTATGGGTGTGACTCAGTGGTAGAGCCCCTGCCTAGAATCCCCCAGTGAGGGGCTGGGGGGATGGCTCAGTGGTAGAGCCCCTGCCTAGAATCCCCCAGTGAGGGACTTGGAGCCTGGCTCAGTGGTAGAGCCCCTGCCTAGAATCCCCCAGTGAGGGGCTGGGGTGTGGCTCAGTGGTAGAGCCCCTGCCTAGAATCCCCCAGTGAGGGGCTGGGGCGTGGCTCAGTGGTAGAGGCCCTACCTAGAATCCCCCAGTGAGGGGCAGGGGGTGTGGCTCAGTGGTAGAGCCCCTGCCTAGAATCCCCCAGTGAGGGGCTGGGGTGTGGCTCAGTGGTAGAGCCCCTGCCTAGAATCCCCCAGTGAGGGGCTGGGGTGTGGCTCAGTGGTAGAGCCCCTGCCTAGAATCCCCCAGTGAGGGGCTGGGGGTGTGGCTCAGTGGTAGAGCCCCTGCCTAGAATCCCCCAGTGAGGGGCTGGGGTCGTGGCTTAGTGGTAGAGCCCCTGCCTAGAATCCCCCAGTGAGGGGCTGGGGTGTGGCTCAGTGGTAGAGCCCCTGCCTAGAATCCCCCAGTGAGGGGCTGGGGGTGTGGCTCAGTGGTAGAGCCCCTGCCTAGAATCCCCCAGTGAGGGGCTGGGGCGTGGCTCAGTGGTAGAGACCCTGCCTAGAATCCCCCAGTGAGGGGCTGGGGGCGTGGCTCAGTGGTAGAGCCCCTGCCTAGAATCCCCCAGTGAGGGGCTGGGGGCGTGGCTCAGTGGTAGAGCCCCTGCCTAGAATCCCCCAGTGAGGGGCTGGGGGTGTGGCTCAGTGGTAGAGCCCCTGCCTAGGATCCCCCAGTGAGGGGCTGGGGTGTGGCTCAGTGGTAGAGCCCCTGCCTAGAATCCCCCAGTGAGGGGCTGGGGTGTGGCTCAGTGGTAGAGCCCCTGCCTAGAATCCCCCAGTGAGGGGCTGGGGTTTTTATCCCCTGCATAAATACATAGAAGGAGAGGAGTCTGCAAATATCATGAGGGAAGTCAGTCCCTAGTTGATTTTGGTGGAGAGAAGAGTTGAGGCTGGGTGAGCGAACAGGGAGGAATGTCTGGGTGGCTGGCAAATTCTATTTTTGACTTGGCCGTCGTTCTAAGTGGTTCACCTTAAAAATAACACAATTTGGGGGTTTTTTTTGTTTTTTTTGGTTTTTGCTGAATTTCAGGAATTACTATTTTAAGAACTTCCTGGGTTTGTTTTAACATAGAAAGACAGTTAGAAAGACGACGCTTAACTTGGCTTTTTACTTTTAACCTTTTTTTGTAACTTACTTATTTATTTTGGCTTTTTGAGACAGGGTTTCTCTGTGTACCTTGGCTGTCCTGGACTCACTTTGTAGACCAGGCTGGCATCAAACTTACAAAGATCTGCCTCCCTGAGCGCTAGGATTAAAGGAATGTGCCACCATTCCTGGATTTGTAATTTATCTTTATTCTTATTTTATATGCAAATGAAAGTTACCTTAACAGCTGGGTGATCATGGCGCACGCCTTTAATCCCAGCACTCGAGAGGCAGAGGCAGTTGGATCTCGATGAGTTCGAGGCCAGCCTGGTCTATAATGTGAGTCCAGGACAGCCAAGGCTACGCAGAGAGACCTTGTCTAGAAAAGAAAAAAAAAAAAAAAGAAAAGAAAAGAAAAAAGAAAAAAAGAAAAAGAAAGTTACCTTAACAGTCAAGATCTCATACACCAGCTCACTATGTAGTCCAGGCTGGCCTCTAGCCTCTCCTGCCTCCACCTGGCATGTGCTGGGATTACAGGTGTGAGCCACCCTTCCCGATAAAGGGTTTTACTACGTGAATACAGTCTCTAATAGATCAGAAGCAAGGATTTGTTGCCGAGACGCGTCCTTCCCTGTCAAGCCGTCTCTCCCGCCTGCCGTGGAGGTTGAAATTAAGTCATGTTTTCTTTCTGTGATCCTCCTACACGCCACCCAATTTCCTAAAATGGCATGGTTTCTTGTCTTCTTTGTGCCTGAAAAAAAAAATGTCATGATGTATGTATGTGTGTGTGTGTGTGTGTGTATGTATATATTGCACATTTTCCTTATCCATTCCTATGGCAGGAATACCATATGGCTCCATAAATTTGGCTTTTGTGACTATATATGTGTGTCCCATCATCCTTCAACCTCAGCATCTGTTTTCTCTTTCTTTCTTTTTCTTTTTTCTATTATTTATTTGTTTGTTTGTTTGTTTATTTTTTGACTCCCTCACTTCTTGGTCCCCATCTCTCTTCGGCAGGGTCTAATATGTTTCAAACAAGCATCAATCTGCCTATGTAACCAAGGATGACTTTGAACTTCAGACCCTTGGGCCTCTAACCCAGGGAGTGCTGAGATCCCCATGCCTACTGGGAAAAGGTGCTTTGATGCCAGGGAGCAACCTCCCTCCCTCCTGCCCGCTAGCCTCTCCCTGGCCCCCTCCTCCTCCTCAGCATGTCCCTCAGGGTTAACCCACCCAAGGCTCCACATTATGGCGGACATCTCAGAAAGTCTGAGGTCTCTGCAAATCACCGCCTGACCTCAGACTCGTTTTTTCCAGTTCAAATGCATGAAACAAAGGCTGGAGGTTATGTGGCCCTGTGCACTGAGCACTTTCCCCTGAATGCACAAAGCCGTCCCCAGCATTCCAAACCAAAACAACAAACAGCCCCCAGAGAGGACACACTGCAAAGAGAAACACAGACGCACCAGCCGGGATGCAGGCACGGCTGGGATGCAGGCAAGGCTGGGATGCAGGCAAGGCCGGGATGCAGGCACGGCTGTGGCTGCTTCAGTCCCTGTGCCAGGCTGGGCTGTGATCTGGGTATGATGTGGGCAGAGCTGGAAAGGCTCCACACAGTTCCTGAGCCAAATCATAGCACCCCACTCCGGGTAGCCTAGTGTCTGGAAAATACAGCCTAGGGGGCTGTGTTTGTCTGGCCCATCTCTGTGCGGCAGGCCCACAGCCTGGGTCACTTCCTCAGCAGAAAGGCACTCTCTCACGGTCCCAGAGTCCATAAGCAAGGAGTCCTCAGATTTGGCTGCCCGTGAGCTTATCTCTCCTAGGGTTGCAGATGCCTTTGTCACCGTGTCCTTGGACAGTTTCCTCCCTGGTTAGTTTTGTTTATTTCGAGGCATGGTTTCTCTGTGTAGCCCTGGCTGTCCTGGACTCACTCTGTGGACCAGGCTGGCCTCGAACTCACAGCGATCCATGCCTGCCTCTGCCTCCCGAGTGCTGGGATTAAAGGCGTGCGCCACCACCGCCCGGCAGGTCTCCATCTTTATTTCTTTTCTTTTAAATGATGCTAGGCAAACTTACACTATGTAGTGGGTTAAGTCACTTTAGTAAGACCCAGTCTCAAGCCGGGCGTGGTGGTGCACGCCTTTAATCCCAGCACTCGGGAGGCAGAGGCAGGTGGATCGCTGTGAGTTCGAGGCCAGCCTGGTCTAAAAAGTGAGTCCAGGATGGCCAAGGCTACACAGAGAAACCCTGTCTTGAAGAAAAAAAAAAAAAAGACCCAGTCTCAAATAAAAATGTTTTAAAGCGCCCTGGATGTGGCTCAGTGGGAAAGCGCAAGGCCCTTACGTCAATCCTTAGAAGCACAGACAGCAGCCAGAAGTGAGGACCCGTTGCTTTGGGTGGACCCATTTTGAAAGCAAGCGCACTAGACCTTCAGAGAATGGAGTCGATTGTCACACAGGCACGTGAATTTATATTCATAGTTATGCTCAATATACTTAAATAATAATAAGTAAATATAGATTGGCGTGGTGGTGCACGCCTGTAATTCCAGCACTCAGGGAGGCAGAGGCAGGTGGATCTCTGTGAGTTTGAGGCCAGCCTGGGCTACAGAGTGAGTCGAGGACAGTCAAGGCTACACACACACACACACACACAGAGAGAGAGAGAGAGAGAGAGAGAGAGAGAGAGAGAGACAGACAGACAGACAGACAGACAGAGAGACAGAGACAGAGACAGAGACAGAGAGACATAGGGATTCCATCTCATCCAGGTCAAAACAGTTATGACAAAGAACCAAAGAGCCACAATGACAACAAACGCTGGCGAGGTTATGGAGAAAGAGGAGCTGAGACTCACTACTGGGAAGTGAAAAGTGTCACTAAAGTGAAAAGTGACGTAACCTAATTCTTTGTAAGCTAATAAAAAAAACTAAATGTAACAAACGAAAAATAAAATATCCAGAAGAACGCTGGCGTGGTGGCGCACGCCTTTAATCCCAGCACTCGGGAGGCAGAGGCAGGTGGATCGCTGTGAGTTCAAGGCCAGCCTGGTCTACAAAGTGAGTCCCGGACAGCCAAGGCTACACAGAGAGACCCTGTCTCGAAAAACAAACAAACAAAACAAAAACAAAAACAAAATATCCAGAAGAAATAATCATCAAAGCAAAAAAGATGGGATGGGAGGTTACGTTATTTTTGTTCTTGTTTTGTTGTTGTTGTTGTAATCTGTGTGTGGCTGGGGGTTGTACAGACTCTCAAGTAGCCTGAGCTTGCCTCAAACTCACAGTGCAGCTAAGGGATTTGAACCTGGGTACTTGTAATTCTAAATATGTGCAAGCACAGGAAAGGTACAGTGGGGAGCTGGGGAGCTCCCTCAGTGGGTAGGGTGTTGGCTGCACAGGCCTGAAGACCTGAGTTCAGACTCTTAGAACCTGAACTAGGAAGGAAAAAAAAATCCTGTGAATTGGTAGCTTGCCCAAAACTAGACAGCCAAAGACAGCAACCCCCCCGGGGCTCAGCGGCCAGCCAGTTAGCCAAATCAGGGAGAGCTGGAGTCGCTGAGTGACCCTGCGCCAAAAAATAAGGACAGTGGCTGAGGAAGGCCCCAATACCAAACTTGCCCTCCATGTGCAGGTGCACCCACACACAGGAAGGAGAAGAGAAAGAAAGAGAGCGAGGAAGGAAAGAAAGAGAGGAAGAAGAAAGAAACAAAGAAAGAGGAAGAAAGAAGGAAGGAAGGAAGAGAGAAAGAGGCAAAAAAGCCGGGCATGGTGGCGCACGCCTTTAATCCCAGCACTCGGGAGGCAGAGGCAGGCGGATCGCTGTGAGTTCGAGGCCAGCCTGGTCTACAAAGTGAGTCCAGGACAGCCAAGGCTACACAGAGAGACCCTGTCTTGAAAAAAAAAAAAAGAGGGAAGGAAGGAAAATGTCACAGTAAAAATAGTGTAGAAAAGAGTTCAAACCGGGCATGGTGGCACTCCCCAACACTGGACGGGCTGTAGGAAGAAGATTCTGCCTCCAAGGCAGCTTGAATAATATATCAAGACTGTCTCAAGGAAAGGCGTTTGGGTGGGTTGGTTTCATCGTTGTTGTTTTGGGTTTTTGGTTGTTGGTTGGTTGGCTTGTTCTGGTTTTTTGAGACAGGGTCTCTCTGTGTAGCCTTGGCTGTCCTGGACTCATTTTGTAGACCAGGCTGGCCTCGAACTCACAGCGATCCACCTGCCTCTGCCTCCCGAGTGCTGGGATTAAAGGAGGGCGCCAGAAGTTTTTAGGTAAGCAGAAGCTAGCTGTGGGGACTCCTGAATGGAAGCACTAGGGCAGTACTCGACACTACTCCGGTTTTCATGAGCCCTGGATACTGAGGCGACACTAACTCAGTAAGGTTAGCCTGTTAGTTAGGTACCGCCCTAGTTGGCCAGCTAAATTTCACCATTTTGCTTGGGATATTTTTTTTTTTAATTATTTGTATAAGTAGCTAAAACTAAAACCTCATGGCATAAGAATAATTTTTTTCCTTTGGTTTTTGTGTAGCCCTGGCTGTCCTGAAGCTAGCTGTGTAGACCAGGCTGGCCTTGAACTCACAGCGATCCACCTGCCTCTGCTTCCCTAGTACTGGGATCAGAGGTGTGTGGCACTACCTGTCCACACAACTATATTTTTATTTCCTTAAAATAAGAGCCAGACACCGTGGTGTATACCTGAAATCCTAGCGCCTGAGAGCTGAAGCCAGGAGGATTAGTAGGCGGTCAAGGTAATCCCTGTCTACATAGTGAGTTCAAAGCCAACCTGGACTACACGACCATGTCTCATGAACTCCTCCAAAAACGCAAAGGAAAAAAAAAATAAAAAAGCATAAGAAGTAGGCCAGACATGGAGGTCTCCACGCTTTGCAGACCAGGCTGGCCTCGAACTTACAGAGATCCACCTGCCTCTGCCTCCCGAGTGCTGGCATTAAAGGCGTGCGCCACCACCGCCCAGCATTGTTTACTTATTTTAAACTGCCTTTGATTCGTGCTTTGCCATTCATAACTTAGCAATCTTGAACAAGTGACTTCGTTTCTCTGGGTCAACCTGTAAACCAAGCATTTTGTGAGGATGTAATGACATCATTCGCGCCAAGCCCCCCAGAGCAGCTTCTGAAACTGACACCCATTATATAGGACGCAGAAGATTCTGGACCAGTTCTGGACCGAAGATGCTGGTAACCTCAGAGCGGGTGAGGCAAGCAGATGAGGCTGTGAACTCTCCGAGACAGCATACCTCGCTCTCCAACCTCCCCTTGCACCTAGAGGACCCACGAGGCTGATGCCCTAACTCGCTCCAGTCTCCGCTAGCTCCCTGGAGCCTGTGGTTTCATGCAGCGCAATGGTCCGTGAACGAACTACATTTCCCAGCATTCACTTCCAGCCAAGGCCCCCCTAGAGACTTGTCCGCGTACCTTGTCCGAACTGCTTTTTGAGTTCCGGGCCGTGATCTCCATTCATTCAGCTCCAATGTTTCTCTTGGCTAAACGCGTCGTTTACCGTCAACATCCACACGAGCGGGGCCCCTGCAGAGTCTGTGGAAAGCACTGGCCCCTTCTCCCCAGCAGGAGATAGATTCTAAAGTCGCCGTGTTGTCTGGCTTGGGACGAACCCAAGGCCTCGCAGCCTGGGACTACAACTCCCAGGCGGCATCGCGGCGCCGGCAGCGACACGTCACTGGACACCGCCAAGAGCCCCGCGGGGGGGGGGGGAAGGAGGAGGAGGAGAGGGACTTGGGGGGCCGACCCGGGAGCCGGCTGAGGAAGGATGGGGACCGGCCACCCGTTCCTCGAGTGAGGAAGCCGAGGGGCGCGCCACCCCATCCCGGGGCGGCCGCCCCTGGGGCGCCGCCATCCCCGCGCGGCCCTGCGGTCGTGGCTGGGGATGCGGAGCCGGGGGCCGCCGGTGGAGCTGCGCGGGGTGAGAGGCGCGGGGAGGGGCGGCCGCTTGCTGCCCTCGGCCTCGGCCTCCGCCGGCGGGCCCCTCTCGACCCGGCCCTCCTTGCACCCTGACATCTGTGTGGACAGGTGAACCTATCGCCTCTCCTGCACAGCCCAATCCGAGGGGACGGTCCTGTCCTTTGAAAGAGGTTTTTATTTTTATTTATTTATTTATTTTTTAATTTTTTTTTTTTACCCCTTCATTCCAGCGGAGGCTCTCCCCCGAGACATGGTCCCCAGGAGCCCCCCAGGGTCCGCAGGGAATGCCTCCCATCCCGGCCTCTCGGCCCCGCGCCCAGCATCCCGCGGGCAGCCTGCGTGAAGCGGCCTCCCCGCAGCCCCCGGCCCCTCCCCCATGGAGGAGGAGGAGGAGGCGGCGGCGGCGGCGGAGGGGGCGGCGGCCAGAGAGTGGGGCGCGACCCCCGCGGGGCCGGTGTGGACCGCCGTGTTCGACTACGAGGCGGTGGGCGACGAGGAGCTGACCCTGCGGAGAGGCGACCGCGTCCAGGTGCTTTCCCAGGACTGTGCGGTGTCTGGAGACGAGGGATGGTGGACAGGGCAGCTACCCAGCGGCCGTGTGGGCGTCTTCCCCAGCAACTACGTGGCCCCCGCCGCGCCCGCCGCACCCACGGGCCTCCAGCTGCCACAGGAGATCCCCTTCCAAGAGCTGCAGCTGGAGGAGATCATCGGCGTCGGGGGCTTTGGCAAGGTCTACCGTGCCGTGTGGCGCGGAGAAGAGGTAGCGGTCAAGGCCGCCCGGCTGGACCCTGAACGGGACCCGGCAGTGACAGCGGAGCAGGTGCGCCAGGAGGCCCGGCTCTTTGGAGCCCTGCAGCACCCCAACATCATTGCCCTGAGGGGCGCCTGCCTCAGCCCCCCAAACCTCTGCCTGGTGATGGAGTATGCTCGCGGAGGCGCGCTGAGCAGGGTGCTAGCAGGTCGCCGGGTGCCCCCTCATGTGCTGGTCAACTGGGCTGTGCAAGTGGCTCGGGGCATGAACTATCTACACAACGATGCCCCTGTCCCCATAATTCACCGGGATCTCAAGTCCATCAACAGTAAGTGGACGTACCCTCTCCCACAAAACTCTTCCACTGAACCTTGCGAGCCCAAGTCGTTGGAAACGGCAAGGGACACCAGATGGCACTGTGCGATGGCGGGGGTGGGGGGGGTAGGGGCCGATGAGGGTGTTCTGGCAGTATTAAGAAGAGAAAGGGAGGCCCAGAGTGGTTGAAAGACGCACTGTCTTTCAGCCTGTCGTCGCAGTGGGTCAGTGATTGTGTATCCATGGCACTGTGGCTGTCTCTGTGTTCACTGCCGCTTGCAGAGCCTGTCCTCATGATACCCACCGCCTGAGCGTGGCATCAGGGTCCACCAGGCAGAAATAAACCGAACCTAGCTTAGTTGGAAGCAGGCCTTTCCAAGCCTGTCACTGTTAAATTGGGGAGGGGGGCAGTGGGGAAGGGGGGGCCGGGGAAGGGCGCAGGGGAAATTCCTGTGCACTTTTAGGTTGTTCAGTGGTGTCTTGGGCCTCTACTCACGAGATGTCATTAGTGCTCTGCACCCCTGCTCCCAACCAGCAAGACCAGGAATATGCCCAGAAACTGCCTTATGCCCCCTGGGGGCGGGCATGGAGTAGGTAGGGCAAAGCACGGCCATCGAAAAACCGCTCCTGAAATGGTTCTCCAGGGCAAGCTGGAACAGATGAAGGGTTTGGGAGGAGTGTGGCTGATGCCAATCATGGGTTCTACAAAGCTGATTGATTGATTGATTGAATCAGCAATGGACCAAGTAGACAGGAAAGGTCCCCAGAAATCATATATAAACCAAAAGGCCTCTCAAGGCACCAGCAAATATTAGTGGACCCGCTGGTAAGTTAGGCCCTCTCCAAGCACTGGGACACCATGCTTTCTTTCCCTGGTAGTCCTCATAGATGAGACGTTGCTTTCCTTCATTCTAGATCATTCTGGTATACTGGGCACTAGATACTCCTAGGTATACAACTGGCAACGCTTTACCTCCCTGGCTCTCCCATTCCTGCTGAGCTCCGTTTCACATCCCTTTATTTTTTTAAATTGACGGCATCGTTCTCGAATTGGGTGTTTACAGGCCCCAATCCACGTGTGCGAGAGGGTTCCACAGCAAACGAGGCCAGCATGTTCGATGCCCTCAAGTGTGTCGTACCTAAGCCAGGAATGTGCGAGCCCTCCCTTCGCCGTCAGTGCTCACCCTTAGCGGTTCCTTTTTGCCTGTTGGTTTATATTTTCATATTTGTTTGATTCCACTCAACTGGCCTTGTAAGCTTGTTGCCAGGTTACCAAGACCCCAGAAGAGAGGGGCTGAGTGGTCCTCATCTTCTACGCCTGGCATTTATGCATTCCACACCGAGAGTAACCAAGTATCCATGACCTTCCCTGGCCTGTGGCCAGTCTGGGAGGGTCAGCAGAGCAGATGCTG
Organism: Acomys minous; assembly: GCF_964271855.1. NCBI lineage: Eukaryota > Metazoa > Chordata > Mammalia > Rodentia > Muridae > Acomys > Acomys minous. The sequence goes on along the minus strand of NC_140502.1, from coordinate 23,447,867 downwards.
GTGGCCCGTCCCTGCCTGTATGGGTGCCCACAGTCTACTGCTCCTAAAATGCTGGGTGAGTGGGGGCAGGCCACTGGCATGCTCTTCTTACAAGGTGGGGCTCCTAGGCCTTTCCTCACCCAGAGGGCCCACAGTAGGTATCTACTACACCCTGGACAAGATGGCTGGCCTCTCTCAAGGCCCGGGCTTCCTCTGGGGCAGTAAAGGACACGGGCTCCTGCACCAGCGTCCTTACACCCTTCCCTAAGACGTTCCTCATCGGATGCCATTTGTTCTTTACCTGAAGAGTTCTTTTGTTTGTTTTTAAATTATTTATCACTGCGGTTGGGTATAGGCATCACCAAGCACGTGTGGAAGTCAGAGAACGACTTCCGGGAGTCACGGCTCTCCTTCCGCCGTGAGGGTTCTGGGAGGGGGCTCAGACCACCCAGCATGGTGGCGAGAACCTCTTCCTCCTCAGCTGTCTTGATGACTTGTGCTGCTTATTTTTAGTTTGGCGAACCGAAGCCTCCCAAGCACTGCAGTTTCAAGTGTGGGCAGCCACGCCTGACTTTGTTGCTTAAGAGTCTACTGTTTTATCCTTGGCTCTAGGATCGTAGAGAGGCTAAGGACAGCCGAGTGTAGCGGCACATGCCTATAATCCCAGTATTAGCAGATGAGGCAAGAGGATTGCCACAAGTTTGAGACCAGCCTGAGCTGGTCTTAATATGTTCCAGGCTAACCTAGACTGCGGTGTAAAATCCTATCTAAATAAATAACCCAGGGGCCAGCTTGATGGCTAGCCGGGCCAAGACGCTTGCTGTCAGGCCTGGCAACCTCACTTTGATCCCTGGGATCAACCATGCGTGGAACAACTCATCCACACAGACACACAATAGATAAGCATATTTTTTAAAAGGAAAAGAAGAGACAGGCATGGTATTGCAAGCCTTGATTCCCAGCACTGGGGAGGCAGAGGCAGACAGATCTCTGTGGGTTCAAGGCCAGCCTGGTCCCAGGACAGCCAGGGCTACCTAATGAGACTCTGTCTCAAAAAAAAAAAAAAAAAAAAAAAAAAAAAAAAAGAAAGAAAGAAAGAAAGAAAGAAAAAAGAAGCCAGGCATGGCGGATCCCATGAGTTTGAGGCCAGCCTGGTCTACAAAGCAAGTCCAGGACTGTTAAACAGAAACCCTATCTCAAAAAACCAAAGAAAGAAAAAGAAAAAGAAAGAGGAGGAGGAAGAAGAAAAATCCTCCCCCCTCCCAAAGTGAAGTTTATACTATAGTAAACAAGAATGATGATTGATCGATCGATCAATTGATCTACACATAGATGTAGGGATGGTGCACAGGGGTACATGGGGTCCAGAGCTAGAAGGGGAGAGAGAGAGAGGAAGAAAAGAAGGTAGATTCCAGGTTTCAGAAAGCCACAGCGACTCCGAGGGAACTGTGCTGAGTCCAGGGTGGAGAAGGGTGAATCCTTAGAGCTGACGCTCAGGAGGGGCACCGTGGGGGGCATGTGTGTGACCTGCACAAGAAGGACTCAACCTTACAAGGGAAAGTAGGGAAAGCCGGGCAAATGCAAGGTGGGAAGAGTGGCCTGGAGTAGCGTGGAGACTGGGGTGGAACGGCCCGGAAGCCCAGGGCCCAGCAGGCTGCAGCATGGCCGCGGCTGCGGATTTGAGGGCAGATTGGACCACAGTGTGAGATATTCTCGCAAAACAGTAAAACCCAGGCCTGGAGGCTGTGAGACTGCTCGGTGGGTAAGGGCACTGGCTGCTCTGGCAGAGAGCATGGGCAAAACGTGACTTCGGTTCCCAGCAACACACGGTCCCCTCCCAAACATCCGTGACTGCAGTTCGGGGGTTCTGCACTTTGTTGGGGTCTTTTCAGGCACCAGCATGCACATGCTGGACATGTAAACATGCAGGTAAATGTGTATATTTTTTTAAATTTAAAAAATATGTCAAGCCGAGGCTGTAGCATGGTCTTAAAGTGCTTGCCTCGCAAGGCCTTGGGTTCACGATCCATCACTCACACATGCACAACACGCAAAGCATAGACAGTCTCAGCATTAAGATCCTGGGCAGGGACGGCACAGCTGGCCCAAGCCTTCGTCCTATTATCTAGACAGCTTTGGGCCAAGTCAGTTCTCTGAGACGCAGTTTGCTAGGCAATGACAATTAGTCCTGAGCCCATTCTTAGGAAGGATGTAGCCCCAGTGCAGACACTAGCCGGCACCGTCAGGCGGCCCACTGCCTCCAGTCACTTAGACCTAGTCAGTCTGCTTTGTATCAGTCAGTCTTGATCACAGTGCTGCTGCATAACAAAACACCCCCCAAGCTCTTGTTACTGTGTGCTCGCTCCTATAGCTAGATGAGAAACAAAATGGCTTAGTGGGGCTTGGGTAGAGGGGTTCCACTCCCAAACGCCTCCCATCTCCTTTGGACCAGCAGGCCACTTAAAGCACATTAGCGTGCTGGTGGCCGAAGGTCCAGAGGCCAAGGTTGTGCCAGAGGCTTCTTGCAGGGTCGGCCTGGAGCTAGCCTGTCATGCTCACTTCATTCTTTTGGGGTTTTTGTTTTGTTTGTTTGTTTTTGTGTTGTTGTTGGTTTTTGTTTGTTTGTTTCTGGCTTTTTTAAGGCAAAGTCTTGCTATTTAGCCCAGGTTGGCTGCTAACATATTATCCTCCAGTCTGAGGCTCCCAAGTTCTGGGATTGCAGACATGTGCCATTATGCCCAACTGTGACGGTGTGTGTGTAACCGCGTGTACACATATGTGGGTATATACACTTGAGCGCAGGTGTCTGCAGAGTGCAGGGCGCAACACACTGAACGGCCGAGCTGTCTCCATCCCTTTCCCTTGGCCATCCCAGAGTTAAGGCATAGGGCAATACACCATGCCCGGCTAGTGAGACCAGCAGCCAGCAGCCAAGAGACAGAGCGGGGTGGGGTGCAGGGTGGGGTGAGGGGGTGGTGGCATCGACTGGGGCTGCAGGAGGCCACCCTCAGGAGGCCCGAGGAGCAGAAGCAGGGCAGGAGGGAACCCGGTAAGCTGTTGAGAGCACGAGGAAGGCTGAGGACTGGGGCGCCCACGGCCTGCCGGTCTTGGTGACCCGCCTTTCTTCCCGCCCCCCAGTCCTAATCCTGGAGGCCATCGAGAACCACAGCCTCGCTGACACGGTGCTCAAGATCACAGACTTCGGCCTCGCCCGAGAGTGGCACAAGACGACGAAGATGAGTGCCGCGGGGACTTACGCCTGGATGGCTCCCGAGGTCATCCGCCTCTCCCGCTTCTCCAAAAGCAGCGACGTCTGGAGGTGCTGAGAGGCGGGCGGGTGTCCTGGGTGGGAGGCGGCGTGGGGAAAGGCGGGTGCTGGGAGGGGACCAGTGACCAAGCGGTTAAGCGGTCCTGGGGCCGAAGCAGGTCCCGCGGAAGGATTTGCACCTGAATTTAAAAAAAAAAAATCACTGACAAGCCAATCTGCCGGGCGGTGGTGGCGCACGCCTTTAATCCCAGCACTCGGGAGGCAGAGGCAGGCGGATCGCTGTGAGTTCGAGGCCAGCCTGGTCTACAAAGTGAGTCCAGGATGGCTAAGGCTACACAGAGAAACCCTGTCTCGAAAAACAAAAACAAAAACAAAACAAAACAAAAAAAAATCAGAAGAAATAGATGTTAGCCGCAAAGGGTTCCTGAAACACCATCCGGTACACAGCCATGGAATCAGGAAGGTGAGTACCTGGGCGCGGCCATTCGTTCTAGCCACGTGGCTGTCCGCAGACATGGAGAAAGCCCTGCCTGGTAGCATAGGTCCGTTATCCCATCTTCTCAGAAGGCGAGGTAGGACGGTTGCAAGTTCGAGGCCTGCCTGGGCAACTCAGTGAGAGCTTGTCTCACAATCAAAGTAAGAGGTTAGTGGGCATAGCTCACTGATAGAACAGAAGCCTAGAATCCATCCTCTAGTGATGGTGAGGGGGGCGTGATGGTTCAGTGCCAGAGCATTTGCCTGGAATCCCCAGTGAGGGGCTGTGGGCATGGCTCAGTGAGAGCATACTTGCAAAAGCAAAAAAAAAAAAAAAAAAAAAAACCTTTAAAAAAATATGCATGTGGAGAAGATAGTTCTGTCAGTAAAGTGTTTTCCGTGCAAGCATGATAACCTGAGTTTAGCCCCCAGCACCCACATAAGAGCTGGGCATAGAAATGCCCTGGCAATCCCAGCAGCACTGAGGAGGCGGAGGTGGCGCTCCTGCAGCTCTCTGGCCAGCAGTCCAACCACATCCCTGAGCTGCAGATCCCAGTGAGAGGGCCTGTCGCACAAAACAAAAGCAAAAGCTGGGGCCTTGGCCATGGTGGCGGCGCACGCCTTTAATCCCTGCACCCAGGAGGCAGAGGCAGGTGGCTCTCTGAATCTGAGGCCAGTCTGGTCTACATGGTGAATTCCAGGACAGCCAAGGCTACAGAGAGACCCTGCCTCAAAAGCAAACAAAAAACCCGGGTGGCAGTTCCTGAGAATGACACTTGAGGTTTGCCCCTGGCCTCTGTGTGTACACACATGTGCATACACACCCATATATGAACAGGCGTGCACACACAACAGGAAACCAGCTTTTGAGCAATTGCTGGGTATGGTGGTGCAGACCTTTAATCCCAGTATGAGGCTACAGAGGCAGGTGGATGGATCTCTATGAGCTTAGAGCACCCTGGTCTACATAGCCCGTTCCCGGCCGGCCAGGGAAGCATAGTGAGGCTCTTTCTTTTGGAAAGAAAAGAAAAGATTGTGAAACAATCGTAAACATCAGGAAAGTATTTATGTGTGAAAATGTCGGAGTGGGCAGGGAGGCACTTCCGTGTCGCAGGAGCACGGTGGGCAGGGAGGCACTTCCGTGTCGCAGGAGCACGGTGGTAAGCTGAGTTCTCAGTGACAAGGAGCCAGCTGAACAAAGGAGGTGCTGAGGTGAGAGTTGCAGGAAGTGTGGCTGCTGCCTTGGCTTGGGGACACATTGGGTGTGACTCTTAGGTGCGGTGGGTACCAGCCGTAGGGACAGTTAGGAACGCGTGGTCGGTCGGAGCCACACCCAGGCGTCTCCGTTGACTTGTCAGTTGCCAGTTGCCAGGTTGCAAGTCGCTTAAGTAAAAAAGTAATGTGTTTGAGGCGGAGCCAAATCCGCAGTCCTCACTGGCTCTACATGGCCTCTGTTCGGGGTCGGTCAGAGCACCTTTGTACGTAGTGATCGTCTGTGCTGCCGAGCCTTCGGAAAGCCCAGGTGATATGGTGTCCCCCAGCCTCACAGGCTCCTTCTAGGCTGACTGGGTTCCTGAATAAATTGGTGGTGTCACAGGTCAGGACACCAAGTACCTGTGTCTCCCGGCGACCAGATACCAGTCACCAGTCAGTACCAATGCAGACAGCGCTGCAGGCTCCCGGGGATGCAGGAGTGCAGGGCGTCCTCCTGCCTCCTTTTGAAAAGCAGTAGCTGGGGCTGGAGAGATGGCTCAGAGGTTAAGAGCATCTGGCTGCTCTTCCAAAGGTCCTGAGTTCAATTCCCAGCAACCACATGGTGGCTCACAACCATCTATGATGTGATATGGTGCCCTCTTCTGGCCTGTAGGTGTACATGCCGACAGAGCAATGTATTCATCATAACAATAAATTACTCTAAAAAAAAAAAAAAAAGAAAAGAAAAGCAGTAGCTGTCCTCATGACCCAGATGGCTGCTGGAGCGCCAGGCAGGCCCACATTCCCGCCAGAAAGCAGGAGGGAGAGGGAGTGGGATCTCCACTGCACTCCGCCTTGAAGCCTTGCTGTAAGGTCTGCTAAGGCTGCCCAGCACAGCCCTGGTCTGGAGTAATAAGTCCTCAGTGTGGTTGATAGGAAGGTACTGTGGGGACACAGACAGGGGGTCAGGGAAGGCGACCTGGCAGAGAGGGCAGCCTCAGCTGAGCCTTGAAGGACAGCTATAAAACACGAAGGGAAGAGCATTCTTGACGAAAGGGACAGTGTATACAAAGGGAGAGGCTGACCGCCTACAGGCAGCACTGCGAGGTGGTGAGGGACGTGTGCTGCCGGGCATGGTGGCCCACGTCTCGTCCCGTGCTCCGGGGGAAAAGCAAAGGATCTTAAAGTTGGGGTTAGCATGGGCCATATAGTGAGCTCCAGGTCAGCCTTGGTGAGACCGTGTTGCATTGGAGGTGGAGGAGGAGGAGGGGGAGGAAAAGGAGGAAGAGGAGGAGGAGGAGGAGGAGGAGGAGGGTGCTGCTGCTGTGATAGGTGCTGGGCCTACAGCTCGTTGTTTGAGTACTTGCTTAGTATATATAAGATCCTAGATTCAACCAACAATTTTTAAAAGAAATCTTTTTTTAAAAAGATTTATTATTTTATGTATATAAGCACTCTATTTGCATGTACATCTGCAGGCCAGAAGGGGGCATCAAGTCACATTACAGATGGTTGTGAGCCACCATGTGGTTGCTGGGAATTGAACTCAGGACCTCTGGAAGAGCAGTCAGTGCTCTTATCCTCTGAGCCGTCTCTCCAGCCCTTCAATCAGTATTTTTTAAGATCTGATTTTAGGGCCTACAAAACAGCTCAGTGGGTAAAAGTGTCCCCTGGGCCCCACACGGTGGGAGAGAAGCAGCCCCTGCAACCTGTCTTCTGAGCACCATATGAGCCGTGCCCCTGCTCCACAGTAAAGCGGGTTTTAAAGAGACACACGATGAGTCCATTAAAAGTATGGCTCTGATGCCAGGAACAGTACTGCACGCCTGTAATCCCAGCACTCGGGAGGCAGAGGCAGGAGGATCTCTGTGAGTTCGAGGCCAGCCTGGTCTACAAAGTGAGTCCAGGAGAGCAAAGGCTACACAGAAACACGGTCTCAAAAAATGAAAAGTATGGCTCTGGTTGTGGTGGTGTTTCGTTTTAATTTCAGCACCCAGGAGACAGAGGCAGGTGGATTGCTGTGAATTTGAGGCCATGCTGGTTGACATAGTAGGTTGAGTTTCAGGCTAGCCAGGACTACATGGACCCTGTCTTAAAAATAAAAATAAATAAAATAGTATTTCCAAGTAGGCATTGTGGTCCCCCTTTGGTTTTGATTGGGGGCCAGAAAAGTAGACAGAAGATGTCAGGGGACAGCCCTGTGGGGTCAAACCAGGCACTTATGTCCCCACCAGTGAGGATGGAAGCAGGACCAGGGGTAGGCTGGGGTACGCGTGACGATGGGGGGCTGCAGCATCACCCTCCCTCTCCCCACCTGCAGCTTTGGGGTTCTGCTCTGGGAGCTGCTGACCGGGGAGGTCCCCTACCGAGAAATCGACGCCTTGGCCGTGGCTTATGGTGTGGCTATGAACAAGCTGACGCTACCCATCCCCTCCACCTGCCCCGAGCCCTTTGCCCGCCTCCTGGAGGGTGAGCCAGGGCCCTGTGGAGAGGGTAGGCTCAGCTTTGGGGACAGGCTCCCGTGGGCCACACCTCCCTCCCTCCCCCGCCATTTACACCATCCTCGTGTTCCAGTGGGTCCAGGAATTGGAGAGAAGGCCCTGGGGCCCAAGGGGCTATGGATGTCATCCCCATCACTGTCTCCATGGCGGCCAGGCCCAAAGCTCCTGGGGGACTCTGACGCTGGGGTTCCTATCCGACCCTGGATCCCTCTGAGCAGACCCTGGGGCGTATTGACAGGAACTTAGCTAAATCTTGCCGTCGCCCTGAGCATGGGTGCTGACCCCGTCCCCCTCCACTGCCCCTCCCTGTCCCACCCCCAGAATGCTGGGACCCAGAGCCTCACTGCCGGCCAGATTTTGGCAGCATCCTAAAGCAGCTGGAGGTCATCGAACAGTCGGCCCTGTTCCGGATGCCGCTGGAGTCCTTCCACTCACTGCAGGAAGACTGGAAGCTGGAGATCCAGCACATGTTCGATGACCTTCGGACCAAAGAGAAGGTGAGGGGCGGGGCGGGGCGGGGCGGGGCGGGGCGGGGCGGGGACCCCCCCCCCAGCTCTGCCGCCCTGGGCAGCCCCCAAGCCCTTTTCCCTGAACCCTCTCCCCTCCCTTTGGGCCCATGCAGGGTGTCTTTACATGTTAAGAAAAGACAGCTTCCTGTCGGTGGGCTAATAAGAAAAAGGCCCCCTGCGCTGACGTGCTTACAGGCGATGCCGTCTGCGATTGCCTCTGAG